>NC_091982.1:215564773-216186558 GCF_044704955.1 Pristiophorus japonicus
CCCCTCTCCTCCTCTCCCTCAACACATAGACACTGACAGACAGAGAGAGAGAGAGACACTGACAGACAGAGAGAGAGGTCGGGGGGGGGGGGGGGGGGCGTCCCAGCATGCTGTTGGAGGGCTCCCGGTGCTGCAGTCGGTGAGTAGAAAATGTTTTATTTCTTGATTTTTAATTTTTTTTTTTGGATTGATTTATTGGTTGATTTATTGATGTATTTATCATTTATTATTGATAATGGCTCTTTATTTGTAAAACTGAAGTGTTTAATGTTTGTAAACTTCCCTTCCCCCCCCCCCTGTTCTCCATGCCTGATTTGTAACCTACGCCTGATTTTCTAAGTGTAGGCAAGGTTTTTCTGAGCGTACAAAAATTTACACTTACTCCATTCTAAGTTAGTTTGGAGTAAGTTTTCACTGCCTAAACTTTCAAAACGGGTGTAATTGGCCGGACACGCCCCCTTTTGAAAAAAAAAAATCTGTTCCAAACTGAAACTTCTAACTGACTAGAACTGGAGCAAACTAAATGCCGAGAATTGCAATTTCTAAGATACTCCATTCTAAACCAGTTGCTCCAAAAAAACAGGAGCAACTCAGGCCGAAACTTGGCCCCCTAGTGTGTAAATGTGAGACTATATGATCAGTATTCAAAATGCATTTTTTAAGATACACCAGCACACCCTTAACTACCCCTCTCCCTGCTGCCAGCTCCTTTCGACTCTGTTGAAGTAACCGATCTAATAGTAAGGCTGTTGTGTTACTTGCTGTTAGCACTTTCTAGATAAAGGAGGCAGACTGCTCTTTCACTTAAGGCATTATGAAGTGTTTGCCAAACCCCTCTCCATTTGTTTATGAACATAACGTTTGACAACATAAATTAAATGTGTCAAGATGTCATCACCGATCTGTCAACATGATTAGAATGGCACATTTCTCTTCTGACTCTTAGTCAGTTTACCTCAACCCATGAGCAACACTACAGGAGATCCACTAGTGTTTTAATCAGAATCATAAAAATTAAATCTGATCTGATATTTCTGTTGAAAGGCATACTTTTCAATTCTGGGCATCATGAATTGCTGACTGCCAGAAAGTTCCAATTCAGCTGATGTTTGACTATTTTTACTGACGTATCAATGCAAGACTAATAACATTTAATTAGCAGATGAGAACTGAAAGAGGTTTGCTGTACATTAGTTTTTAGTATTTGTTCTATTTTTTTTAATTGTTCCAAATCTTCTAAGTAGAAAATAATTATATCTCACATTTAATTTGACTTGGGGAAACAATCCATTTGTTTCTCAAACTAATACAAAATTCACACTGAAGTTCATCATAAATGGTTTTAATAAGAATCATAAACAAAACCACTGGTTCTCATATTTTTCATGCCAAAAATTGACAGAATTACAGAATGTGATTCCCATCAATAGCTATCGGTGGATTTTCATTCCAATACTGTCGTACTGCATGGTTACATGTAAGAGGCCAGAGTCTTGAACTTCATTCTTTAGTAATGTTTATAAGCGAAAGTTAATTTATGGTCCTGTTGCATAGATTTTCTGCTTCATTCTTTCTTTGCAGTTGCTGCTCTGAGAAGTCAACAATGCCAGTTTGGTTCCTATGATCAATGGTTAATTCATTCATTTAGTTAAAATAGTAACTTCAGCTGTGGATTTATGCTTTAGAAAGATTATTTTGACCAAGCCAATGAGGGCTGAATGATACTCTGAACCACTGCACTTTTCCCTTTTCATTGGGCTCAATTTTCCCCGGTCATTTGTGCCGTTGTTTTTAGGCACGTGCCGTTTTTTTTGTGTATTTAATTTTTTCCAAGTTTCCCCCACGTTCTGTGCCGGCATAACTAAATTGGTCACGATTTTTCTAGGCCAGTTTTTTTTTGACGTTGTGACGATCTCTCATGTCTGCGTCAGTTTTTTCAATTGTTTGCAGTTTGGCCAACATTTTGTCTTGAGTCGGCGTATCTGGCCACTACCGAAAAACCTTCTGCTGCATTAAGAAAACCAGCGCACATTTACAAATCGGTGCTGAAAGACGCCATTGTTTTTAAATCGAAGATTTTGGAGGGAGTCAAGAACACTGTCAAAATTAATAATAAAGGTCAACCTTTTTGTTTAACCTGTCAACGAAGAAGTGTAAATTTGTTGGATTGCAGACGTTTTCTCTTTTTTTTTAAACTCACTCACGCCACCATCGAACGTCTTGAAGCAGGACTGGAGGGTCGTAGCTTTGGCCGGCAGAATCGGCTCCACGCCTGGACACGAGCTTGGCTACAAAACAAGCCGAGAGAGAGGGGTAGAGAGACACATCGCCTTGCAAGCACCTTTGGAGGATTCAGAGAATAACAGGAACAGAAAAGGCTTCCCCTCCATTGATGTTCAGCTCGTGTGATGTCATGCAGCATATCATGTCAGTCGATGCAAGATACCCTGGATGATGCGTTCATCCTACGTGACAGCGTTATAGCTGCCATGTTTCAGCAGCAGCAGCCAGAAGGGCAGAGCTGGCTACTGGGAGACAAAGGTTACGGCCTCACCACCTGGCTCCTGATGCCCCCACGTGTAACCCAGACAGAAGCTGACCGTGACTATAACATGTCGCACATTGCGATGCGCAGCATCATAGAGAGGACCGTTAGCATATTGAAACAACGTTTCCAGTGCCCGGACTATTCCGGAGGCTACTGCAGTACTCCCCTGAGATTGTCGGTCAGTTCACTGCTGTGTGCTGCATGCTGCATAACTTAGCCATCATGAGGCAGCAGCTGATGGTAGTAGAAGACCCACCTGCGGTGAGAGTGGCTGATGATGATGTGGAAGATGCAGGTAACGAGCAGGAGGAGGACGCTATGAAAGTGCCAAAGCACAACAACGGAGGAGGGCGGGCCATCGTGCCCCTTTAATGATTGCTCGAGCCTTGCGCCAGCAACTCATCCGTGAACGTTTTACTGATGCCTGAGGGCTCAGCGATAACTATTCCAGTTGATTCGGTCAATGGGCGCGGGGTCTGGGCGCGTTCCCTTATTGCAGCAGCCAACTCCAACATGCCGTCCCTCATGCACCCTGACACAGTCTCAATGACCTGCAACATTCCCTCCCTCATGGCCACTATTCCCTCACTGATGGTCCCAGATAGCGTTCCCATTTCTCATGTCATTACTGTTACTTCTCCCAACAGTCCCGCTACCTCATCACTCACCCCACTGATGGCATCCAGGAGTGATCAGGTAAGGTCAATGCTGTCCGCACTCAATGACATCATCTGAACCACATCTGTTAGATCCTGCACCTCAGGAGAGCATGGTCGAGCTCTCCTTCTCCTCCTCCCCACGGGTGTGGCTTGCACCCCAGCACTGGGACCCGCAGCCTGGGATGGTGGGGCCCTGAGTGTGCCTCGCTGCACCCCACCACAGGGACCTGCAACGTCGGAAGGTGTGAAACCCCGGAATGTCCCACCAACACTCAAACCACAAGTCACGGAAGGGGCTGTCACCTCCATGAGCGGCACCTCCTCAAAAGTCAGTGCAACAGTGGGAACTCCATCTCCTCCCCTCCCTTTCACTCCCATATTGGTCTGGAAGGTTGGATTGTAAGATGTTCTCCTCTTCAGACTCATCCGTGTCTGAATAATCTTCTGCATCGTCAGGGTTGGCCTCAAGTTCTGCAAAATATAATGGAACAGTCAAATGGTTAGCAGCAGAGAAGGGAGCAGGATGGGTAGCATGAGTAGGCTCACACATCGCAGGCCAGGCAGCAGGTTGATTTGAAGGACCACGATGAATTTGCAGGACTTGCCCTCTCCCTCGAATATGGGCCCAGCTTGTGCTGTACTGATTGCTTTTTTCCAGGCAGGACCCATCAAAGCAGTGACCCTCTCTTCCAAGGTTGTCAGTGAGTGCAGATTTGCCGGGCCTCCTCCTTTTTGAGTTTCATTTTTATTATGTGCCACCTCCCTCTGCAAAGTTAAAAATGCAACTTTTTAGAGAGGGTGTCTTTCTGCTGGGTGGGACATACAGATGGTCACATTTATAATTGCAATTCCATTGAATAAATGAAAATATTACTTGCACTAACTGCATGACCATGGTCCTGTCACTTCTTTTTACACTGGCCTCCAGATCTCGTGGTGGTCACCATTACACAGCAATCTTCTGCAATTTGGTTCCAGTATTTCTTCATTTCTTTGGGTGGAACTTTTATGTGACTTCTGCTGGTGTCCAGCTCCTGCCACCTGTTCTCAATCACAGTAACTAGTGCCTCCACTTCATCCTGTAAGAAATTCTTGGTCCTTGCACTGCATTGCATCTTGTATTGCTGCAGCTGCAATTTTTCCAATGCTCTCACACACCACTTAACGTTCTCGCACACACAACTGGCTCTTTAATAATGGCGATTGCCAAACCTGAGCTGTACTGAACCTGCGCTGTACTGTCCATTGGAACGAAGTCAAAAACATAACTTTTTTTCCCCGCACATGTGCAGGAGGGGGGGCTTCGTTTTTTGGCGCAGACAGCAGGCCCCCCCACCCCCCCCGAGGTGACTGGACACGCCAAATTCGAATTATACATTGCAGAAACTTTGGCAAATTATTTCTGGTGTATTCCCGGCCTAGAAAAATGAGCGTAACTCTGGCAATACGCCAGAAAATGGGCTTGGGGAAAATTGAGCCCATTATGTGGGAATATTAAATTATGATTTATAATTAATACATCATTTTTCACCAGTAAATTCCTGGATTTATTTTTGTGATAAATTAGCACTAATAACAGTCTTTACCTGGATTTTAGAGGCCCCCTCCCCTAAAATTTCCCATTATTTTCTTACTAAAATTCAGGTCCATAGGTGGATACACATCGCATCCATGATATCAGCATGCATGTTACATGCTGTATTTTCCATGTTAATGTCCCTGATGTAATGCGTGTGCATCTCTGGACCTAATTTTCGGCAGGAAAGGAATAAAGGCTGTGTAATTTGTTCTTTTTAAGGAGACTTGAGTCTTCCTTGCGTACTGCTGGGAGGACTATATTCTTCATACTGTGGCAACACCCATCTTTTATTCCTACCTAGATATAGAGTAAGGACAGCAAAGCACTGACAGGTACCCAACTGAACGTCATTAATCAAAGGCTGTCTCAGGTCACACACCAAGACATTGTTTACTAAAAGCAAGATCACATCTGTTCCTCTGTGTATAATCTCCCAAGAATTATTATTATTCCACCATCATAGTGGCAGGAGCTACAACAATAACCATAGATTCTTCATTTTTTTTTACTTTTTAAAAAAAAAACTACCGAGAGGATAATGTGGCTCTTCCTTTTATTTAAGTCCCTTGATTTATTGTATTTTAGTGATATTCTTTGAATTTAACTGGCCCTTTTTGGGACAATTTTTCCCACCTATTTTCTCTTTTTTAACCCCAAAAATTGAAACCTGGAGGAAAAAAAAACAGGTTTTTGAATTGGCAAAAACATTGACTTTAATCTTTATTTATAACATTAGACACAGGATAAAATAAAATAACTTTCTGATTTCTTGTTGCTGGTCAGCAAATTTCAGACATTATAAAATTTGTTAGATAATGAGTCAAATAATGCTTTCATTTTAAAAATGCCTTTGTCCTTGCCCATAGCAGAACAGAGAATGAAAGAAAACTGTAATATTCAATGATTTGATCAGACATGGTGCTACAAAGTCTGCGGAGAGAGGCAACTGTCCACCGATTAGTTTCACACTGACTTGTAAAAGTGGCCAAGCAAAACTTGTGAGCCACTCATAACTCTATTGCCAAGGTGATTCATCAATGCTCCCATTGACAAATGACTGTTATATTCTTTACAATCTGTGGTCAGTATTCATGCTCATTCCTTTTTATAGCTTTAGACATTTTAAAAAATTTGGGACCACAAAAATTAATTGATATTTATAACACACTTTTCCCTCAGCTTGAACAAAGTTTTCCCTCAGCTTTGTCCAGGTTATTTCTGTCCTCAAGAATTCTTGGGTAGAAAGTGATGCATGAGGTTTGATCGGCATCACATGTTGACAATGTGTTCAGTCTTCAGTAGTGTGTTGAAAAGTGATTGAGTAATGTGATCCAAAGCATGTGTTGTTGGGGAATAAATGGATTTTAGAGGCTTAAGGTGCCATTTTCCCTCTCGCTTTCCATCAACACAGCTTTTTGTGCATGACAGATCTGTTGAAACTAGCATAGAAACATCAAACATCCCCCCCCTCGCCCCCCTGCTGCCAGTCGATGAAACTTAAAATTGCAATAAAATTTGTCCATAAAATGTTACGTAATTTTTAAAGATATTTGCACTATTTCTGCACCTAAAATATTTAATGTAATATTTCATTATTTTTGAAGTTGGAACAATGTTGGTGTTAATTATTGTCCTGTTGATAGTGAAATTGCTAATCATACTGTTAGCATAAATAGAGAAGGTGCACTGTGTCTTTCATGACTATCAAAAATTCTGTCATTACAGAATAGTTCATGGAATTTCACATCAGAAATTATATTCTATAATCGTCTGGGAATTTGTGCACATCAGAATGGCAATATTAATCCCTATTATCCTTAGCTTCTCGTCTAATAAGAGGATGTGTGTCTGTGTATAGAAGTCAAAATGGCAGAAATTCGTACCATGGTATATTTCTTTTGTATAGCTGAAGCCTTCTAGATTGTAAAGAATATATATTACTTTCCCTATGATAAGGAGCGTGATTAAGAACTACCAACATTTAAAGGATGAAAGAAAATTGAATAATACAGATCAAAGTCAATAGCTGGGAAGAATCATTCCTTTTCTCCAGTGTCACCGTGTCATGTTTGGTCTTCCATTTCACCGATTCCTGATCTAACATAAGAATTAGGAGCCGGAGTAGGCCATTCGGCCCCTCGAGCCTGCTCTTGTTCTTGATCTCAGCTGGGTTGCTGTAGGGAGGAGCCAAGGGACGCATTGAAAGCCAACAAAAGTCAGGTTGGAGCAGTATTTGATGGTGGTTTTGGAGCAGTTTATCTGTACGTCCTGGTTATTGTAATTGGTGGATAAAAGAAAGAACTTAGATTTATTTAGCGCCTTTTATGACCACACGACATCCCGAAGTGTTTCACAGCCAATGAAGTACCTTTTGAAGTGTAGTCACTGTTGTAATGTAGGAGCATAGAAGACCAGAAAAAAAAAAGGACAAAATAAATGTATGTTTTGTTGTGTAAAATTCTGGTAATTTTAATCACAGAATTTATTGAATTTGAAAAGCTTTGTCACAATTTATTCCCTTTTGGCCTCTGTTCCAGTGAGTTTGCTGGTGAGTTGAGCTGTAGACACTGTAGAATTGAAATGTGTTTGTCTTTTTTCTGAATGATCTGCTTGTAATGTGACTAGGAAAAATATTTCTAATTATATCATAAAGGTCACCTTTTACACGTGTTAAAATGTCCCACATCGTTAGTGAATGAAGTGTAATCAGTTATTGTTCTCACTGGAGTTAATTATCACATTCCAGGCTGTCATCATCATTGGCAGTCCCTCAAAATCAGGGAAAATTTGCTTCCACTCCAAAAGTGAGTTCTCAGGTGACTGTACAGTCCAATACGGGAATTACAATCTCTGTCACAGGTGGGACAAACAGTCATTGAAGGAAAGGGCGGGGGGGGGAGTCTGGTTTGTCGCACACTCCTTCCGCTGCCTGCACTTGTCCTCCACATGCTCTCGGTAACGAGACTCGAAGCTTAGCGCTATCCCGGATGCTCTTCCTCCACTTAGGGCGGTCTTGGGCCAGGGATTCCCAGGTGCCAATGGGAATGTTGCACTTTATCAAGGAGGCTTTGAGGGTGTCCTTGAAATGTTTCCTCTGCCCACATGGGGCTCGCCTGCCTTGTAGGAGTTCCAAAGAGAGCGCTTGCTTTGGGAGTCCTGTGTCGGGCATGCGGACGATGTGGCCTGTCCAGTGGAGCTGGTCAAGTGTGCAATCATCATCAACACCCACAAAATAAATAAAGCTGTGTGGAGAAAGAAAACTACAAATAAAGAAAAGGAATGGACATAGGGAAAAGTGAATATTAAAGAAAATACAGATGTTGCCATTTTTAACCCTGAGTACCGAAGGTCAAAGGTTACAAATTTGCATATAGTTTGTGAAGGCGTTGTCACCAAATAGGAAGGAGCGTTTACATTGAGGAATTCTGGGAAAGCAGTTACAATTTCCTGAATGTAAAGACATTTCTAACCTACAATCAGAATGGTAGGTACATTGTAATTTCATGCTGGTTGTAAAGATGATTCAAGATCAATAAAACTCTGGCTGGGTGAGTAGGTACACACCTGATATACCTGGATACTTGTTTGGTTAGAGCTCTTTCTGCTGTTACTGGTGTGTGTATTTTAAGATACTAGGTAAGTAACTTCTAGTTGCATATTGCAAAACTCTTTAAAACAATCCCCACAGGATGGTGCACCACCTGTAAACAGGTTGAGCAGGTTTAGCAATGTTGCTGCAAGGCTGTAAAATTACTTTTGTTATTTTCATAAATAGGAAAAAAAAAACTTGCTTTTTAAATATGTGCTTTCAGTAAATTTCCAGGATTAAAGTTGCTATTGGAGAGAAGTACATTCTAAAGCAAATATATTTCCATGGTCTGAGCTGATCTTCTGTGTTTCAAATGATCAACACTTGTGTAGCAGTGTTGTTATATGCATAAATTTACATACTGGTTTTATGGGCTCAAATTTGGCCCTCCGGTTTTTTCGGCGCATCTCCAAGCCCCCCGCCGACATTTTACCTCAGAAGCAGCGCCAAAAAAAATCCGTGCGATCATGGCCGATTCTTGGGCCGTCTGTGGAGCTGGCATGGCACAGAAGAAAGCGAGGGGGCGGAGCTAGGTCCCGGCGCTGAAAACGGTGCCGGAACCTCTGCACATGTGCGCTAGAGTCTGCGCGCATGTGCAGTAGCTCCTCGCAGGCCGTTTCAGCAAACGTGTGCTGCAGGCTGTGTGGGAGGTGCTGAAGCACGCTGTCCCTAGCTCTGGCCGAATGGGCTCCCTCATCAGCGGCCCGCTGCGTTCCCTAAGGTAGGAGTTCTATTTTTTATTTGTTATTTACTGATTGATTTTGGTGCTTTTAGGTGCAGCGTCCCTTCTATTTTATTAATTAATTGCTTGTTACTTTTTGTGCTTTGTTTGGTGCTTGGTGGTTCTTTAAGTGTAGTTACTTGTGCTGATTCCTTAACTGTAAGTAAGGTCTTTCTGTGCGGACAAAAGTGAACACATATGCTGCCCTAAGTTAGTTTAGTACAACTTTTTTCTGGCCAAATTGACATAAATGGTTTATGTGGCTGAGAACGCCCCCTTTTGGGGGGAAAAAAACTGACCTAACAAAAAACCTAACTAACTCACTTACCCTGGCGCAAATTAAATGGTCATATTTGCAACTAAAAAGATACACCAGAAAAATCAAGTTACACAAAAAAACAGTGCAACTCATGGGGAAATTTGGGCCCATAGTATTTAAGAATGAATTTAATTTTGAATATGAAAGTGAGAGCAGTACTATGCGTTGATTGTTCTGTTAAACCCGCCCCTTATTTTCATTAGAGCAGTGTTGCTCTAGTTACTCTGTCTTTTCCTAAGGTAAGTTCTTAACCTGTGTTTTTTCTGTTTGAATATATTCAGGTTCTCATTCATTCATGTGCATAATATTTGCATATTTTTGCTCTACAATCTTCTTTTTCATTCCTGAATCAAAAGCTGCCTTGATATTGGTCTGTTGTTTTACATCCACCTGAGAGGCCAGATGGGGCCCCAGTTTAGCCTTTCATCTGAAAGATGGCATCTCCAACAGTGCCTAGGTTTTGCATTCAGGTCCCCGGATTAGGACTTGAACCCACAACCTTCTGACTCCCGAGATGAGAGTGTTACCATGTTGCTACTGAGCCATAACTAACGCCTAATTTGGAGAATAAATATTTCTGGGGCCTCGATGGGGTGAATTTTAACTTTTTGACTTGCCAGGAGTAGGGGGCGGGCCCATAGCACGCGGAAAAGCTGGAAATCCGGGTTTCCGCGCACGCTGTGGATTTGAACTCTTTCCGGCCCACAAGGATTGAACCCTAAGGCTGTCCTCACCTCGCTGCAGCTGCTGGGATTCCCAAGCTCGGGAAACCCGGCCGGCCACAGTAAAACCTGCAAAGCAGGTTAAAACAGAGGCTTCAGCCTCATTATCATATTTAAAGTGCCAACCTGGCTCCTGGGAGCGGGTTGGCTGCCTGAGGAAAAAGCCGGAAGTCAGTGGGTTGGAGCCAGCTTCCTGACACCCTTCCAATATTTCCCCGTTTGAACCTCCCTTCCCCACCCCCCTCTGCCCCACCCACACCCGCTTACCTATGTTAAAACTTTTCCCTCTGTCTGCAGGTTTCATTACAGATCACAACTAAGCACTAGGACTTTGGGGAGAAATTGGCCTGGTTTGCACCTCCAGTTAGCACTTGCAGGAGGAGGTAACGAGGCGCAGAGGGTTTACCAACCTGGCGCAGTGAATTCATCGACACCTGCAAACTTCCCTGGCAGTTTTGCACTGGCGCTAACACTTGCGCCTCGCTCTGTTGCGTTCCATATATCGTGACGTCATCTGGTGCGCAGAGCCCCGTTAGCACCCCGGATGCAATATTCTCTCCTGCGCCCTGCAGCATCACCAGGTGTCAACAATGGCAACTGCAGGAGGCGTTGTCACCTCAGCTGGCCACTTGGGTGCTACTTAATGGTAGTGGTGGTCAGGTAGGGCAAAATTGATTAATCCCCCCAAGTCTGGTGTCGTCTTTACTTTTTTTTGGACCCATGATTCGTCAACCCTGCACTCTCGTAGAGTGCTTGGGGCTGTTATGCACAGATCCCATGGCCCCACACAGATAGGATGAAGATTGAATCACACCAACATGGCCCTTCCCTTTTTAAGTGAGGGAAGGAGCCTCCAAAGACCGCAGCGCTGCACGGAACATTGTTCAGTGCTCTGCCGTTACCGCCCCTCTCTCTCCTTTTAGTGCTCTAAAGGAATTGATGGCGCTTGATTTCCACTTCCCTCTTGGAGCACTAAAGCGTAAGTTTCCAGTATCAAAAAAATATTTTCTGCCTGGCACTACTTTTGCACTCCCTGAACAGGTAGCACTATATAATTTCTAGCCCTATATCTTTCTGTTCTGATGAAGGACTGTGGTCTGAAGTATTAATTTATTTGTTCTCTCCATAGATTCTAACTGATCTGTGTGCTTCCATTGTTTCCTGTTTTTGTTTCAGATTTCCTGCATTTACAGTTATTTTTTTTATTTCCATTTTTTAATTGTGCTTTTGTCACACTGGGCTACTTTGCACAGTATTTTCATCCACATTAATTATGTGGAGATTCTCCTGCCACCACCAGTGAGACGCACTGACAAGATGGGGGTTAGGAGCAAACCAAGGAGCTGTGTTGAGTTCTTAAAGATAAATATTTGTTTTCACAGATGCATTTTATGCTGCTTTTCAGCCGCCAAGGCAAGTTGAGGCTCCAGAAGTGGTACACCACAATGTTTGATAAGGAGAAGAAAAAAATTACTCGGGAACTTATTCAGATTGTGCTGACTCGACAACCCAAAATGTGTAGCTTTGTGGAATGGCGGGATCTCAAAATTATTTATAAAAGGTTTGAATTATCTTTGTTAATAATGTAGATTTATCCAACATTTTCACTCCTTTTACTCAAATTAGTAACGGTATAGATTATTCATTAAATTTTATTATAACCATGGCTTTTGCTGCATAACAAAAAACAGATGATTGCACAATAGTTGGCACCAGCTATCTGAGACATCAGTCCCAGAGCTGTTGATTCTTTAAAGGACAAGAAGAAGCTTCCAGGTTTGTTTTAATTTTATAACATTTTACTAGCAGCCACTTTTAGTTTAGAACTGCTATTCCAAAACGTAATAGCTTACAGTACCTCTCCTCCTTTCAGTAATTTTCCATTATTGAACTCATTCTGTGTAATTTCATCTATTGCTCTGTGGTGGCAGTATTTCAGTTTTTTTTTATTCATTCCTGGGATGTGGGCGTCGCTGCCAAGTCCAACATTTATTGCCAATCCCTAATTGCACTTGAGAAGGTGGTGGTGAGCCGCCGCCTTGAACCGCTGCAGTCCGTGTGTTGAAGTACTCCCACAGTGCTGTTAGGAGGGAGTTCCAGGATTTTGACCAAGCAACGATGGAAATATGTATATTCCTTCAAGTCAGGATTGTGTGTGACTTGGGGGTGGTGTTGCTCCCATGCGCCTGCTGCCCTTGTCTTTCTAGGTGGTAGACATCGCGAGTTTGGTGCTGCAGAAGAAGCCTTGGCGAGTTGCTACAGTGCACCTTGTAGATGGTACACACTGCAGCCACGGTACACAGAGGGAGTGAATTTTTAAGGTGGTGGATGGGGTGCCAATCAAGCGGGCTGCTTTGTCCTGGATGGTGTTGAGCTTCGTGAGTATTGTTGGAGCAGCATTCATCCAGGCAAGTCGAGAGTATTCCATCACACTCCTGACTTGTGCCTTGTAGATGGTGCAAAGGGTTTGAGGAGTCAGGAGGTGAGACACTCGCTGCAGAATACCCAGCCTCTGACCCGTTCTTGTTGCCACAGTATTTGTGACTGGTCCAGTTGCATTTCTGGTCAATTGTCACCCCCAGGATGTTGATGGGGAATATGCCAATGGTAATGCCGTTGAATGTCAAGGGGCGGTGGTTAGACTCTTGCTTGTCGGTGATAGTCATTGCCTGGCAATTGTGTGGAGCAAATATTGCTTGCCACTTATCTGCCTAAGCTTGAATGTCATCCAGATCTTGCTACATGTGGGCATGGACTGCTCCATTATCTGAGGAGTTGCGAATGGCACTGATCATTGTGCAATCATCAGCGAACATCCCCATTTCTGACCTTTTATGATGGTGGGAAGGTCATTGATGAAGCAGCTGAAGATGGTTGGGCCGAGGACACTGCCCTGAGGAACTCCTGCAGTGATGTCCTAGGGCTGAGATCATTGACCACCAAACAACCACAACCATCTTCCTTTGGGCTAGGTATGACTCCAGCCAGTGGAGTCAAACCAGTTGAAAAGTGGATTTTATTTTGCTCTGTCCTGACTATTCTCCTTTCAATAAATCCAGAAAAGAACCAATTAAACCACAGCCTATTCCAGTACAAATCCTGATTTAGGATTTTCAGCAGCCCAAATAGCTTCCCCCTGCACCCTCAAATGTTAAAATCAAACTTCAATCCACCAAATCATAAAGTAGATACAAAGAGCATATCCCATTGTATTGTTAGAAAATTCAGCCTGGTGTTCAGCAAATGCTGTATTACACAGAATATACAGCACAGAAACAAGACATTCAGCCCAACCAGTCCATGAAGATTTTGTTGCTGAAATCTAGAATTATAGAATCACAGAAGGAGTCCATTCGGCCCATCGAGCCTGTGCAGGCTCTTTGCAAGAGCACTTCAGCTAGTCCCACTTCCCCCGCCCTTTCCGTGTAGCCCTGTAATTTTTTTTCCTTTCAGGTACTTATCCAATTCCCTTTTGAAAGCTGCAATTTAATCTGCCTACACCACCCTTTCAGGCAGTGCACTCCAGATCCTAATCACTCTCTGCGTTTAAAAAAAAGTTTTTCCTCATTTCGCCTTTGGTTCTTCTGCCAATCATCTTAAATCTGTGTCCCCTGGTTCTCGACCCTTCTGCCAATGTGAACAGTTTCTCTCTCTCTACTCTGTCCAGACCCCGCATGATTTTGAACACCTCTATAAAATCTCCTCTCGACCTTCTCTGCTCGAAGAAGAAAAACCCCAGCTTCTCCAGTCTATCCATGTAGTTGAAGTCCCTTATCCCTGGAACCATTCTTATAAATCTTTTCTGCACCCTCTCTCAGGCTTTCACATCCTTCCTAAAGTGCGGTGCCCAGAATTGGCCGAACCAGTGTTCTATACAGGTTCATCATAACTTCCTGGCTTTTTTACTCTATACCTTTATTTACGAAGCCCAGGATACCGTATGCTTTTTTAACTGCTTTCTCAATCTACCCTGCCACCGTCAATGATCTGTGCACATATACCCGCAGGTCTCTCTGTTCATGCACCCACTTTTAGAATTATATCCTTTAGTTTATATTGCCCCTCCTCGTTCTTCTGTCTGCCCATTCCCTTGTCTATGTCGTCTTGAAGTCTATCACTATCCTCCTCTATGTTCACGATATTTCCAAGTTTTGTGTCATCTGCAAATTTTGAAATTGTGCCCTGTATACCCAAGTCTGTCATTAATATATATTAAGAAAAGCAGTGGTCCAAATACCCACCCCTGGGGAACATCACTGTGTACCTTCCTCCAGTCTGAAAAACAACCTTTCACCACTACTCTCTGTTTCCTGTTGTTGTTTAGCCAATTTCATATCCATGCTGTCACTGTTTCTTTTATTCCATGGGCTTCAACTTTGCTGGCACTTTATCAAACACCTTTTGGAAGTCTATGTACACCACATCAACTGTATTGCCCTCATCAACCTTCTGTTACCTCATCAAAAAACTCAATCAAGTTAGTGAAACACGATTTTCCTTTAACAAACCCGTGCTGGTTTTCTTTAATTAATCCATACTTGTCGAAGTGACAGTTTTGTCCCTGATTATCATTTCTAAAAGCTTCCCCACTACCGAGGTTAAACTGACTGGCCTGTAGTTGCTGGGCTTATCCTTGCACCCTTTTTAGAACAAGGGTGTAACATTTGCAATTCCCCAGTCTTAAGAACATAAGAAATAGGAACAGGAGTAGGTCATAGGGCCCCTTGAGCCTGCTCCACCATTCAATAAGATCATGGCTGATCTGATCATGAACTCCGCTCCATTTCCCCGCCCACTCCCCATAACCCCTTATCCCCTTATTGTTTAAGAAACTGTCTATTTCTATCTTAAATTTATTCAATGTCCCAGCTTCCACAGCTCTCTGAGGCAGCGAATTCCACAGATTTACAACCCTCAGAGGAGAAACATAGAAACATAAGGCTCAAGTTTCGGCCTGAGTTGCTCCTATTTTTTTGGAGCAACTAATTTAGAATGGAGCATCTTAGAAATTGCAATTCTCGGCATTTAGTTTGCTCCAGTTCTAGTGAGTTACAATAGTTTCATTTTAGAACAGATTTTTTTTTCAAAGGCCACTTACGCCTGTTTTGCAAGTTTAGGCAGCGAAAACTTACTCCAAACTAACGTAGAATGGAGTAAGTGTACATTTTTGTACGCTCAGAAAAACCTTGCCTACAGTTAGAAAATCAGGCGTATGGAATGAGGGGTGGGGGGGAAGTTTACAAATATTAAACACTTCACTTTTACAAATAAAGAGCTGTCATCAATAATAAATGATAGATAAATCAATCAAAAAATGTAAAAATAAAAAATAATAAAAAATCAATCAATAAATAAAATATTATTTCGACTCACCTACTGCAGCACCGGGAGCCCTCCAACAGCATGCTGGGACAGGGCCCCCCCAGTGTGTCTCTCTCTGCCTCTGTCAGTATCACTCTGGGTTTCTGACAGTGAGCGGGTAGGGGTGAGAAGAAGAGAGAGGGGTGGGGGTGAGAAGGAGAGAGAGAGAGAGAGAGAGGGGGGGGAAGAAGAGAGAGGGGGAGAAGAAGAAGGGGGGAGAGAGTGGGGGGGGCGGAAGAACATGAACGGGGGGGGGAGAGAAGATGCTGAATGGGGAGATGCTGAACGAGCCTCGCTGAGGATTTCAGGCAGGGCCTGCATGCAGCCGACACCAGACCGCCGCTGCCCCCGACTCTTTGGGCGGGGCCCGCACCTAGCGCTATGCCGGGCAGGTAGGTCTCGCCGCCGCCGAAGCCGGGCCCCGCCGAGGACTTCGGGCGGGGCCCGCACGCAGCCGCTGCTGGGCGGGCGGACCCCGCCACCAACGAGGTAATCAGTGTCTGGCCACTCGGCCAGGGATAGGGGCGACATCCCTTCAGCCTAGGATAGGGTCATCACCCGGAGACAGGACGCGCTGGGAGGGCCAGGAGTTACTGCGCACGCGCGCAGCCTCCACTGCGCACCCGCGCAGCTGCCGGCACTGTTTTTGGTGCAGGGCTGTAGCTCCGCCCTAGCAGTTCCTGCTGCGTCGCGCTGAGCTAGAAATGGGCCTACAGATATAGGAGAATCGCGAGGTAAGTGTTCGGCGCAATTTTTGTTCTACAAATTAGGCGGGCCTCTCCGATGTGCGCAGTTCTAGCAGGGGTCCAAAACTTGAGCCCATAGCAACATAGAAAATAGGTGCATGAGTAGGCCATTTGGCCCTTCGAGCCTGCACCACCATTCAATAAGATCATGGCTAATCATTCACCTCGGTACCTCTTTCCTGCTCACTCCATACCCCTTGATCCCTTTAGCCGTAAGGGCCATATCTAACTCCCTCTTGAATATATCTAACGAACTGGCATCAACAACTCTCTGCAGTAAAGAATTCCACAGGTTAACCGCTCTCTGAGTGAAGAAGTTTCTCCTCATCTCAGTCCTAAATGGCTTACCCCTTATCCTTAGACTGTGTCCCCTGGTTCTGGACTTCCCCAACATCGGGAACATTCTTCCTTGTCCAGTCCTGTCGGCTATTTATATGTTTCTATGAGATCCCCTCTCATCCTTCTAAACTCCAGTGAATACAGGCCCAGTCGATCCAGTCTCTCCTCATATGTCAGTCCTGCCATCCCGGGATTCAGTCTGGTGAACCTTCGCTGCACTTCCTCAATAGCAAGAACATCCTTCCTCAGATTAGGAGACCAAAACTGAACACAATATTCCAGGTGAGGCCTTACCAAGGCCCTGTACAACTGCAGTAAGACCTCCCTGCTCCTATACTCAAATCCCCTAGCTATGAAGGCCAACATGCCATTTGCCTTCTTCACCACCTGTTGTACCTGCATGCCAACTTTCAATGACTGATGTACCATGACACCCAGATCTCGTTGCACCTCCCCTTTTCCTAATCTGCCACCATTCAGATAATATTCTGCCTTCGTGTTTTTGCCCCCAAAGTGGATAACCTCACATTTATCCACATTATACTGCATCTGCCATGCATTTTTCCACTCACCTAACCTGTCCAAGTCACCCTGCAGCCTCTTACTATCCTCCTCACAGCTCACACTGCCACCCAGCTTAGTGTCATCTGCAAACTTGGAGATATTACACTCAATTCCTTCATCTAAATCATTGATGTATATTGTAAATAGCTGGGTTCCCAGCACTGAGCCCTGCAGCACCTCACTAGTCACTGCCTGCCATTCTGAAAAGGACCCGTTTATACCGACTCTCTGCTTCCTGTCTGCCAACCAGTTCTCTACCCACGTCAATACATTACCCCCAATACCATGTGCTTTAATTTTACACACCAATCTCTTGTGTGGGACCTTGTCAAAAGTCTTTTGAAAGTCCAAATACACCACATCCACTGGTTCTCCCTTGTCCACTCTACTAGTTACATCCTCAAAAATTCTAGAAGATTTGTCAAGCATGATATCCCTTTCATATATCCATGCTGACTTGGACCGATCCTGTCACTGCTTTCCAAATGCGCTGCTATTACATCTTTAATAATTGATTCCAACATTTTCCCCACTATTGATGTCAGGCTAACCAGCTTATAATTCCCCATTTTCTCTTTCCCCCCTTTTTTAAAAAGTGGTGTTACATTAGCTACCCTCCAGTCCATAGGTACTGATCCAGAGTCGATAGAATGTTGGAAAATGATCACGAATGCATCCACTATTTCTTGGGCCACTTCCTTAAGTACTCCTGGGATGCAGACTATTAGGCTCTGGGGATTTATCGGCCTTCAATCCCATCAATTTCCCTAACACAATTTCCTGACTAATAAGGATTTCCTTTAGTTCCTCCTTCTCGCTAGATCCTCGGTCCCCTAGTATTTCCGGAAGGTTATTTGTGTCTTCCTTCATGAAGACAGAACCAAAGTATTTGTTCAATTGGTCTGCCATTTCTTTGTTCCCCATTATAAATTTGCCTGATTCTGACTGCAAGTTTGTCTTCACTTATCTTTTTCTCTTCACATATCTATAGAAGATTTTGCAGTCAGTTTTTATGTTGCCAGCAAGCTTCCTCTCATACTCTATTTTCACCCTCCTAATTAAACCCTTTGTCCTCCTCTGCTGAATTCTAAATTTCCCCCAGTCCTCAGATTGCTGCTTTTTCTGGCAAATTTATATTCCTCTTCCTTGGATTTAACATTGTCCTTAATTTCCCTTGTTAGCCACTGTTGAGCCACCTTCCCAGTTTTATTTTTACTCCAGACAGGGATGTACAATTGTTGAAGTCCATCCATGTGATCTTTAAATGTTTGCCATTGTCTATCCACCGTCATTCGCCAGTTTATTCTAGACAATTCACATCGCATACCATTGAAGTTATCTTTCCTTAAGTTCAGGACCCTAGCCTCTGAATTAACTGTGTCACTCTCCATCTTAATAAAGAATTCTACCATATCATGGTCACTCTTCCCCAAGGGCTTCACACAACAAGATTGCTAATTCGTCCTTTCTCATTCCACTTCACCCAGTCTAGGATGGCCAGCCCTCTAGTTGATTCCTCGACATATTGGTCTAGAAAATCATCCCTAATACACTCCAGGAAATCCTCCTCCACCGTATTGCTACCAGTTTGATTAACCCAATCTATATGTAGATTGAAGTCACCCATGATAACTACTGTACCTTTATTGCACTCATCGTCATCTCTGTTTTAAATGTGTGGCCCCTTATTCTAAGATCATGTACTCGCGTTCCAGTCTCCCCCATCAGTGGAAACATCCTCTCTGCATCCATCTTATCAAGCTCCCTCATAATCTTATATGTTTTGATAAATCACCTCTCATTCTTCTGAATTCCGATGAGTAGAGGCTCAACCTACTCAACCTTTCCTCATACGTCAACCCCTTCATTTCAGGAAACAACCTAGTGAACCTTCTCTGAACTGCCTCTAAAGCAAGTATATCCTTTCGTAAATATGGAAACCAAAACTGCATGCAGTATTCCAGGTGTGGCCTCACCAATACCTTATATAGGTGTAGCAAGACTTCCCTGCTTTTATACTCCATCCCCTTTGCAATAAAGGCCAAATACCATTTGCCTTCCTGATCACTTGCTGTGGCACTAGCCCCGTATCCAAGGAGGATTGGAAGATTATGGCCAGTACCTCCGCAATTTCCACCTTTACTTCCCTCAGCATTGTAGGATGCACCCATCCAGTCCTGGTGACTTATCTACAGCCAGCCCTTCTAGTACCTCCTCCTTATCAATTTTTATCCCATCCAGTATCTCAATCACCTCCTCTTTTACTATGACTTTGGCAGCATCGTCTTCCTTGGTAAAGACAGATGCAAAATACTCATTTAGTACCTCAGCCATGTTCTCTGCATCCATGCGTTGGTCTCCATTTTGGTCCCTAATCGGCCCCACCCCTCTTACTACCCATTTACAATTTATGTGCCTATAGAAGAGTTTTGGATTCCCTTTTACATTCGCAGCCAATCTGTTCTTGTACTCTTTGCCCCTCTTATTTCCTTCTTCCGCTCTGAACTTTCTATATTCAGCCTAGTTCTCGTGTCCCTCTGTCAATTTTTCAATATAATTCAGGTGAGGGGTGGCAGGAAATGACTCGGAGATGAGCTCCACTGTGCCCCCTCCCATTTTTGCATTATTTCAATTTTCCATTGTAAGTAATGTTGGCTCACTTTCTGGCATAAACATTTTAATTAGGTTGGAGTGATGTCATACCTTTCCAGTTGTTGCCCATTAATTAGCACCCAATGTCAATGACTTCAATGGAAATAAAAATCGGGAAAGATGTAAAACAAACTGCCGATTTGCTGTCACCCAATGCTTTCGTCAAAATGGCACCCAATGTCTTTTTGTCCGACTGTAGAGTTCCATATTCAACTTTTACAATACTGTATATTGTGTTACAAATCTCTTTTTTGGGTCTCTATGACCTGACTGAAGATATTACTGAAAGCGTGGTCTGCTTGCAGCAGTGTACAGTTTAAGCATAAATTTCTCAGACTTGTACTCCGCTGTTTTACCTGAATAGTTCAGCATTCGATTTGCTTTGTTGATTGCTGCCATGCGCTGATTGAAAACATTTGAGCATCTGGTCCATCAATACCCCTAGATCTCTTTCAGCAACACTCTTAGCTATTTTGACAATAGTCATAGAGGGGGGTATTTTAACCTAAAAAAAAACCCGGATAGTTTGGGATCTGAATTCTGACCTGAACCCACCTCCAATCCGCCCACCTTCAGTTTTAATGGAAGTGGGATGGGGGTCGGGCAGCCAATCTGCTGCCAGGAGGCAGGCCATCTATTTAAATATTATAATGAGGCTGAATGTTGAATGGGGAAACACTCATCAAGGACACCGAGGCAGTAAGGGCCCGCTGGAAGGAGCACTTCGAAGATCTCCTCAGTCGAGACTCTGCCTTTGACTCGAGTATTCTCGATTCCATCCCGCAGCATGCTACCCGCCGCCACCTCAGTGAGACCCCAGCACTGCACGAGGTAGAAAAAGCCATAAGACAGCTTAAAAACAACAAGGCTACGGATGTGGATGGAATCCCTGCTGAGGCATTGAAGTATGGCGGAGAGGCACTGCTCGCGCGAATACACGACCTCATCTCTCATTTGGAGGGAGGAGAGCATGCCGGGGGATCTCAGAGATGCAATAATCGTGACCATTTTTTAAAAAGGGGACAAGTCTGACTGCAGCAACTACAGAGGAATCTCCCTACTATCAGCCACTGGGAAAGTCGTCGCTAGAGTCCTCCTCAACCGTCTTCTTCCCATGGCCGAGGAGCTCCTCCCGGAGTCATAGTGCGTATTTTGTCCTTTACGGGGCACAATGGACATGATTTTTGCAGCGCGACAGCTACAGGGAACAGCGCTAGCCCTTATACATGGCCTTCTTCGACCTTACAAAGGCCTTTGGCACTGTCAACTGCGAGGGTCTATGAACATCCTCCTCCGTTTCGGATGCCCCCAAAAGTTCGTCACCATCCTCCGCCTGCTCCACGGCGACATGCAGGCCGTGATCCTTACCAATGGATCCACCACAGACCCAATCCACGTCCAGACCATGGTCAAAAAGGGCTGCGTTATCGCCCCAGCCCTCTTAATTTTTCTTGCCACCATGCTACACCTCGCAGTCAACAAGTTCCCCTCTGGAGTGGAACTAAACTACAGAACCAGTGTGAACCTGTTCAACCTGCACCGTCTCCAGGCCAGATCCAAGACCAATGCAACCTCTGGTCGTCGAGCTACAGTACGCGGACGAGGGCCTGCGTCTGCGCACATGCAGAGGCTGAACTCCAGGGCATAGTTGACGTATTTACTGAGGCGCACGAAAGCATGAGCCTTATGCTAAACATCCGTAAGACAAAGGTCCTCCACCAGCCTGTCCTCGCCGCACAGCACTGCCTCATCAAGATCCACGGCACGGCCCTGGACACCGTGGGCCACTTCCCATATCTCCGGAGCCTCCAATCAACAAGAGCAGGCATCGACGACAAGATCCAACGCCACCTCCAGTGTGCCAGTGCAGCCTTCAGCTGCCTGAGATAAAGAGTATTTGAAGACCAGGCCCTCAACTGCCACCAAGCTCATGGTTGTCAGGGCTGTAGTAATACCTGCCCTCCTGTATGTCTCAGATGTGGACCATGTACAGTAGACACCAAGTTGCTGGAGAAATATCACCAACGATGTCTCCGCAAGATCCTACAAATCCCTGGGAGGACAGGCGCACCAACATCAGCGTCCTCATTCAGGCTAACATCCCCAGCATTGAAACACTGACCACACTTGATCAGCTCTGCTGGGCAGGCAACATAGTTCACATGCCAGACACGAGTCTCCCAAAGCAAGTGCTCTATTCGGAGCTCCTCACGGCAATCGAGCCAAAGGTGGGCAGCGGTAACGCTACAAGGACACTCTCAAAGCCTCCCTGATAAAGTGCAACATCACCACTGACACCTGGGAATCCCTGGCCTAAGACCGCCCTAAGTGGAGGAAGTGCATCCGAGAGGCGCTGAGCACCTCGAGTCTCAACGCCGAGAACATGCAGAAATCAAGCGCAGGCAGCGGAAAGAGCGTGCGGCAAACCAGTCCCACCCATCCCTTCCCTCAATGACCATCTGTCCCACCTGTGACAGAGTCTGTGGCTGTCATATTGGACTGTTCAGCCACCAAAGAACTCACTTCAGGAGTGGAAGCAAGTCTTCCTTGATTCCAAGGGACTGCCAATGATGATAATGAGGCTGGAAGCCTCTGCTTTAACCTCCATTTTGAATTTATCTTTAGTTGGTCAGATTTTGCAAGCCTCGTGAAACCTGCCAGCTAATGCAAGGTGAGGGCTCCTGGATCTAGGAGGTAAGGCACTGTCCCTGCCTAACCCTTCGCACAATCTGAGATCTCCCACAAGCCGTCCAGTTTCCAACCCCTCCTATGCTCCTTGCCTCCCTCCAAACCTTTGCTGCTTCCAGTCCACGATCACTCAGATATTCCCCTCCCCGCTCCACATCACTGTGCTGGTTCTCGGCCCCCGAGTGTTCAGCGACCAACGCTCCCCACCATACTTCACTCCACACCTGTGCTGGCCCCAGTTCCCGATATTTTGTACATGTCCAGTAGTTTCAAATGATTAC
The DNA here is from genome assembly GCF_044704955.1 of Pristiophorus japonicus. Lineage (NCBI taxonomy): Eukaryota > Metazoa > Chordata > Chondrichthyes > Pristiophoridae > Pristiophorus > Pristiophorus japonicus. Next base: position 215,587,542 of record NC_091982.1, read on the forward strand.
AGTACATGGAGTCAGCAAAATGTAAGAGAATGTGGGCTGCTGTGACACAACATTGATATTCGGAATGTACAAAATGTAATCTCAATTGCTCCACTTGCCCGCATCAGACAAAAAGTAATTCACAATATGTGACCGATTCATATTGGCTCCTGTACCCTGATACTATAGGTCGCTCAATGAGTGGTTTATACAGAAGGGGTTATGTCTCTGTGATGCAATGGGTTAACATTGTCAGCTGTGAACTCAGAAATTGGTGGTTCCTTCCAGGAAGGCTCTGGTAGCCTTTTTACCAGGTTTCAATGTTTGTTTTGGCCGCAAGGAAATGTGCCGCAAACACTGCCACCTGGGTATGGCTGATATTCCAGCATAAAATCAAGTGTATAAAAGTCTGAGATTGGCTTCAGGGAAATCAGAATTCTTCTTGGCAGACATGACCCCCAAAAGGCCAGGTTGCAGGAGAGCTGGTTCACTGTGATATTGATATTTCTGCAGCAATTTATCCCACTCTGTCGGGTTTCTTGACTGCTTTGAAGCCCCGTGCTCCAACCCTGCGTTCCCAATTAAAATCCAGCCCATACTAACCATTTTTCCTTCACACTTCTCTGTATTAAATTTAATTCGCTGCTGCTCTGCCCATTTATGTATTGTCTCCAGCTGTTTCCTCTGATTCAGTTATCTCGACCCCACCCCCCGCCTACTCCCACAATTTAGTATCATCTGTGAAATTGATTGTAAAGTAATGAGATTCTACATTTCAGTCATTAGTGGAAATTAGTTCTCTCTAAAATGTTGATGCTTAGTAAAAGTTTCATACATCTACTCTAATTGTGTTTAATATTTACAATTTATATTCTGGAACATGTATATTTAAGGGATCTTTATTGATAATATGGATGCAATATCATGCAGCAAGTTTGCAGGTTTCATTTAAAGTTTCCTGCAGATTCTGGCAATATTTCACCCAGTATCCGCTGCGATTCAGTGGGCAGACACTCGCCTCTGAGTCAGAAAGATGTGGGTTCAAATCCCACTCCAGAAACGTGAGCACATAAATCTAGGCTGACACTTCAGTGCAGTGCTGCACTGTCGGAACTGCTGTCTTTCGGATGAGACTTTAAACCGAGGCCCCGTCTGCTCTCTTACGTGGACATAAAAGATCCCATGGCACTATTTTGAAGAAGAGCAGGGGAGTTATCCCCGGTGTCCCACAATCAACATAACAAAAACAGATTAACAGGTCATTATCACATTGCTATTTGTGGGAGCTTGAACATAAGAACATAAGAATTTAGAACAGGAGTAGGCCATCTAGCCCCTCAAGCCTGCTCCACCATTCAACAAGATCATGGCTGATCTGGCCGTGGACTCAGCTCCACTTACCCGCCCACTCCCCGTAACCCTTAATTCCCTTATCGGTTAAAAATCTATCTATCTGTGATTTGAATACATTCAATGAGCTAGCCTCAACTGCTTCCTTGGGCAGAGAATTCCACAGATTCACAACCCTCTGGGAGAAGAAATTCCTTCTCAACTCGGTTTTAAATTGGCTCCCCCTTTTTGAGGCTGTGCCCCCTAGTTCTAGCCTCCCCGACCAGTGGAAACAACCTCTCTGCCTCTATCTTGTCTATCCCTTTCATTATTTTAAATGTTTCTGTAAGATCACCCCTCATCCTTCTGAACTCCAACGAGTAAAGACCCAGTCTACTCAATCTATCATCATAAGGTAACCCCCTCATCTCCGGAATCAGCCTAGTGAATATTCTCTGTACCCCCTCCAAAGCTAGTATATCCTTCCTTAAGAAAGGTGACCAAAATTGCACGCAGTACTCCACCAATACCCTGTACAGTTGCAGCAGGACCTCTCTGCTTTTGTACTCCATCCCTCTCGCAATGAAGGCCAACATTCCATTTGCCTTCCTGATTACCTGCTGCACCTGCAAACTAACTTTTTGGGATTCATGCAAAAGGACCCCTAGGTCTCTCTGCAACGCAGCATGTTGTAATTTCTCCCCATTCAAATAATATTCCCTTTTACTGTTTTTTTTTTTTTCCCCCAAGGTGGATGACCTCACATTTTCCGACATTGTATTCCATCTGCCAAACGTTAGCCCAGTCGCTTAACCTATCTAAATCTCTTTGCAGCCTCTCTGTGTCCTCTACACAACCTGCTTTCCCACTAATCTTTGTGTCATCAGCAAATTTTGTTACACTACACTCTGTCCCCTCTTCCAGGTCATCTATGTATATTGTAAACAGTTGTGGTCCCAGCACCAATCCCTGTGGCACACCACTAACCACCAATTTCCAACCCAACTCTGTTAGCTAGCCAATTCTCTATCCATGCTAATACATTTCCTCTGATTCCACGTACCTTTATCTTCTGCAGTAACCTTTTGTGCGGCACCTTATCGAATACCTTTTGGAAATCTAAATACACCACATCCATCGGTACACCTCTATCCACCATGCTCGTTATATCCTTAAAGAATTCCAGTAAATTAGTTAAACATGATTTCCCCTTCATGAATCCATGTTGCGTCTGCTTGATTGCACTATTCCTATCTAGATGTCCTGCTATTTCTTCCTTAACATAGAAACATAGAAAATAGGTGCAGGAGCAGGCCATTCAGCCCTTCTAGCCTGCACCGCCATTCAATGAGTTCATGGCTGAACATGAAACTTCAGTACACCCATCCTGCTTTCTCGCCATAACCCTTGATCCCCCGAGTAGTAAGGACTTCATCCAACTCCCTTTTGAATATATTTAGTGAATTGGCCTCAACTACTTTCTGTGGTAGAGAATTCCACAGGTTCACCACTCTCTGGGTGAAGAAGTTTCTCCTCATCTCGGTCCTAAATGGCTTACCCCTTATCCTCAGACTGTGACCCCTGGTTCTGGACTTCCCCAACATTGGGAACATTCTTCCTGCATCTAACCTGTCTAAACCCGTCAGAATTTTAAACGTTTCCATGAGGTCCCCTCTCATTCTTCTGAACTCCAGTGAATACAAGCCCAGTTGATCCAGTCTTTCTTGATAGGTCAGTCCCGCCATCCCGGGAATCAGTCTGGTGAATCTTCGCTGCACTCCCTCAATAGCAAGAATGTCCTTCCTCAAGTTAGGAGACCAAAACTGTACACAATACTCCAGGTGTGGCCTCACCAAGGCCCTGTACAACTGTAGCAACACCTCCCTGCCCCTGTATTCAAATCCCCTCGCTATGAAGGCCAACATGCCATTTGCTTTCTTAACCGCCTGCTGTACCTGCATGCTAACCTTCAATGACTGATGTACCATGACACCCAGGTCTCGTTGCACCTTCCCTTTTCCTAATCTGTCACCATTCAGATAATAGTCTGTCTCTCTGTTTTTACCACCAAAGTGGATAACCTCACATTTATCCACATTATACTTCATCTGCCATGCATTTGCCCACTCACCTAACCTATCCAAGTCACTCTGCAGCCTCATAGCATCCTCCTCGCAGCTCACACTGCCACCCAACTTAGTGTCATCCGCAAATTTGGAGATACTGCATTTAATCCCCTCGTCTAAATCATTAATGTACAATGTAAACAGCTGGGGCCCCAGCACAGAACCTTGCGGCACCCCACTAGTCACTGCCTGCTATTCTGAAAAGTACCCGTTTACTCCTACTCTTTGCTTCCTGTCTGACAACCAGTTCTCAATCCACGTCAGCACACTACCCCCAATCCCATGTGCTTTAACTTTGCACATTAATCTCTTGTGTGGGACCTTGTCGAAAGCCTTCTGAAAGTCCAAATATACCACATCAACTGGTTCTCCTTTGTCCACTTTACTGGAAACATCCTCAAAAAATTCCAGAAGATTTGTCAAGCATGATTTCCCTTTCACAAATCCATGCTGACTTGGACCTATCATGTCACCATTTTCCAGATGCACTGCTATGACATCCTTAATAATTGATTCCATCATTTTACCCACTACTGAGGTCAGGCTGACTGGTCTATAATTCCCTGTTTTCTCTCTCCCTCCTTTTTTAAAAAGTGAGGTTACATTGGCTACCCTCCACTCCATAGGAACTGATCCAGAATCAATGGAATGTTGGAAAATGACTGTCAATGCATCCGCTATTTCCAAGGCCACCTCCTTAAGTACTCTGGGATGCAGTCCATCAGGCCCTGGGGATTTATCGGCCTTCAATCCCATCAATTTCCCCAACACAATTTCCCGACTAATAAAGATTTCCCTCAGTTCCCCCTCCTTACTAGACCCTCTGACCCCTTTTATATCCGGAAGGTTGTTTGTATCCTCCTTAGTGAATACCGAACCAAAGTACTTGTTCAATTGGTCTGCCATTTCTTTGTTCCCCGTTATGACTTCCCCTGATTCTGACTGCAGGGGACCTACGTTTGTCTTTACTAACCTTTTTCTCTTTACATACCTATAGAAACTTTTGCAATCCGTCTTAATGTTCCCTGCAAGCTTCTTCTCGTACTCCATTTTCCCTGCCCTAATCAAACCCTTTGTCCTCCTCTGCTGAGTTCTAAATTTCTCCCAGTCCCCAGGTTCGCTACTATTTCTGGCCAATTTGTATGCCACTTCCTTGGCTTTAATACTATCCCTGATTTCCCTAGATAGCCACGGTTGAGCCACCTTCCCTTTTTTATTTTTACGCCAGACAGGAATGTACAATTGTTGTAATTCATCCATGCGGTCTCTAACTGTCTGCCATTGCCCATCCACAGTCAACTCCCTAAGTATCATTCGCCAATCTATCCTAGCCAATTCACGCCTCATACCTTCAAGTTACCCTTCTTTAAGTTCTGGACCATGGTCTCTGAATTTACTGTTTCATTCTCCATCCTAATGCAGAATTCCACCATATTATGGTCACTCTTCCCCAAGGGGCCTCGCACAACGAGATTGCTAATTAATCCTCTCTCATTACACAACACCCAGTCTAAGATGGCCTCCCCCCTAGTTGGTTCCTCAACATATTGGTCTAGAAAACCATCCCTTATGCACTCCAGGAAATCCTCCTCCACCATATTGCTTCCAGTTTGGCTAGCCCAATCTATGTGCATATTAAAGTCACCCATTATAACTGCTACACCTTTATTGCATGCACCCCTAATTTCCTGTTTGATGCCCTCCCCAACATCCCTATTACTGTTTGGAGGTCTGTACACAACTCCTACTAACGTTTATTGCCCTTTGGTGTTCTGCAGCTTTACCCATATAGATTCCACATCATCCAAGCTAATGTCTTTCCTAACTATTGCATTAATCTCCTCTTTAACCAGCAATGCTACCCCACCTCCTTTTCCTTTTATTCTATCCTTCCTGAATGTTGAATACCCCTGAATGTTGAATACCCCTGAATGTTGAGTTCCCAGCCCTGATCATCCTGGAGCCACGTCTCCGTAATCCCAATCACATCATATTTGTTAACATCTATTTGCACAATTAATTCATCCACCTTATTGCGGATACTCATTGCATTAAGACACAAAGCCTTCAGGCTTGTTTTTTTAACACCCTTTGTCCTTTTAGAATTTTGCTGTACAGTGGCCCTTTTTGTTCTTTGCCTTGGGTTTCTCTGCTCTCCACTTTTCCTCATCTCCTTTCTGTCTTTTGCTTTTGCCTCCTTTTTGTTTCCCTCTGTCTCCCTGCATTGGTTCCCATCCCCCTGCCATATTAGTTTAAATCCTCCCCAACAGCATGAGCAAACACTCCCCCTAGGACATTGGTTCCGGTCCTGCCCAGGTGCAGACCGTCCGGTTTGTACTGGTCCCACCTCCCCCAGAACCGGTCCCAATGCCCCAGGAATTTGAATCCCTCCCTGCTGCACCACTGCTCAAGCCACGTATTCATCTGCGCTATCCTGCGATTCCTACTCTGACTATCACGTGGCACTGGTAGCAATCCCGAGATTACTACTTTTGAGTTCCTACTTTTTAATTTAGCTCCTAGCTCCTTAAATTCGTTTCGTAGGACCTCATCCCTTTTTTTACCTATGTCGTTGGTACCAATGTGCACCACGACAACTGGCTGTTCTCCCTCCCATTTCAGAATGTCCTGCACCCGCTCCGAGACATCCTTGACCCTTGCACCAGGGAGGCAACATACCATCCTGGAGTCTCGGTCGCGGCCGCAGAAATGCCTATCTATTCCCCTCACCATTGAATCCGCTATCACTATTGCTGTCCCACTCTTTTTCTTGCCCTCCTGTGCAGCAGAGCCAGCCACGGTGCCATGAACTTGGCTGCTGCTGCCCTCCCCTGATGAGTCATTCCCCTCAACAGTACTCAAAACGGTGTATCTGTTTTGCAGGGGGATGACCGCAGGGGACCCCTGCACTACCTTCCTTGCACTACTCTTCCTGCTGGTCTTCCATTCCCTATCTGGCTGTGGACCCTTTCCCTGCGGTAAGACCAACTCACTACACGTGATACTCACGTCATTCTCAGCATCGTGGATGCTCCAGAGTGAATCCACCCTCAGCTCCAATTCCGTAACGCGGACTGTCAGGAGCTTGAGGTGGACACACTTCCCGCACACGTAGTCGTCAGGGACACTGGAAGTGTCCCTGAGTTCCCACATGGTACAGGAGGAGCAGAACACCCGACCGAGCTCTCCTGCCATGACTTAACCCTTAGATACACTTAAATTGGCAACAACAATGTTAAAAGTTACTGACTAATATAAGAAGAAAAAGAAAAACTACTCACCAATCATCAGCCAATCACTTACCCCCTAGGCTGTGACGTCACCTTTGTTTCTTTCTTTGCCTTCTCCCTGTAGCTGCAAAGGCACGCCTCTCGCCGACCCCAGACTCGCGCTGCTCCGAGCTCCCGCCTCCTCGACTGACTGCTCGACTCCCGCTGGCTTTTATAGGCCTCTCGCCGAACCCGGACTCGCGCTGCTCCGAGCTCCCGCCTCCTCGACTGATGATAGCTTCAAGCATTTTCCCCACTACAGATGTTAAACTAACCGGCCTATAGTTACCTGCCTTTTGTCTGCCCCCTTTTTTAAACAGAGGCGTTACATTAGCTGCTTTCCAATCAGCTGGTACCTCCCCAGAGTCCAGAGAATTTTGGTAGGTTATAACGAATGCATCTGCTATAACTTCCGCCATCTCTTTTAATACCCTGGGATGCATTTCATCAGGACCAGGGGACTTGTCTACCTTGAGTCCCATTAGCCTGTCCAGCACTACCCCCCTAGTGATAGTGATTATTTCAAGGTCCTCCCTTCCCACATTTCCGTGACCAGCAATTTTTGGCATGGTTTTTGTGTCTTTCACTGTGAAGACCGAAGCAAAATAATTGTTTACGGTCTCAGCCATTTCCACATTTCCCATTATTAAATCCCCCTTCTCATCTTCTAAGGGACCAACATTTACTTTTGTTACTCTTTTCCGTTTTATATATCGGGAAAAGCTTTTACTATCTGTTTTTATGTTTTGCGCAAGTTTACCTTCGTAATCTATCTTTCCTTTCTTTATTGCTTTTTTAGTCATTCTTTGCTGTCGTTTAAAATTTTCCCAATCTGCTAGTTTCCCACTAACCTTGGCCACCTTATATGCATTGGTTTTTAATTTGATACTCTCCTTTATTTCCTTGGTTATCCACGGCTGGTTATCCCTTCTCTTACCGCCCTTCTTTTTCACTGGAATATATTTTTGTTGAGCACTATGAAAGAGCTCCTTAAATGTCCTCCACTGTTCCTCAATTGTGCCACCGTTTTGTCTGTGTCTCCAGTCTACTTTAGCCAACTCTGCCCTCATCCCACTGTAGTCCCCTTTGTTTAAGCATAGTATGCTCGTTTGAGACACTACTTCCTCATCCGCAATCTGTATTACAAATTCAACCATACTGTGATCACTCATTCCGAGAGGATCTTTTACTAGAAGATCGTTTATTATTCCTGTCTCATTACACAGGACCAGATCTAAGATAGCTTGCTCCCTTGTAGGTTCTGTAACATACTGTTCTAAGAAACAATCCCTTATGCATTCTATGAATTCCTCCTCAAGGCTACCCCGTGTGATTTGATTTGACCAATTGATATGTAGGTTAAAATCACCCATGATTACTGCCGTTCCTTTTTCACGTGCCTCCATTATTCCCTTGATTATTGCCCGCCCCACCGTGAAGTTATTATTTTGGGGCCTATAAACTACGCCCACCAGTGACTTTTTCCCCTTACTATCTCTAATCTCCACCCACAATGATTCAACATTTTGTTCATTAGAGCCAATATCGTCTCTCACAACTGCCCTGATATCATCCTTTATTAACAGAGCTACCCCACCTCCTTTCCCTTCTTGTCTATCTTTCCGAATTATCAGATACCCCTGTATATTTAATTCCCAGTCTTGGCCACCCTGCAACCACGTTTCTGTAATGGCCACCAAATCATACCCATTTGTAATGATTTGTGCCGTCAACTTATTTACTTTATTTTGAATGCTGCGTGCATTTAGGTAGAGTGTTTTAATACTAGTTTTTAAACTATGATTTTTAGTTTTGACCCCTCCTGCAGCCCCTTTATATTGTCCCTTCCTATCACCTTGTGGTTTACACTTACCCCAGTGCTACTCTGCTCTGTTGCCTCCTGCCTTTTGCATTCTTTCTTGGGATCCTGTTCATCTGAGCTCTCACCCACTCTAACTTGCTGTGTGCAAATTGGCTGCCGCGTTTCCTACATTACAACAGTGACTATGCTTCAAAAGTACTTCATTGGCTGTAAAATTGATCGTGAAAGGCGCTTTAGAAATCCAAGTCTTTCCTTATTTTACAATGTGTTTTTTTGTGTACGTCTCCATTCAGAGTAAAGCTTTATGAAATGCTTCATATTTGATCAAAGAACCATAAATGTAAGTATTCTGTAGTGGCAGAATTAATTTGACTTTGTCAAGCCATTCATAATGAGTTGAAACTTCAGCCTGAGAAAGACATTGGGTGGAAATTCAATCGTGGCTCTTTTGTGGCATTAATCCAGGCAGAGCAGTAAATTTTGCGCCGGGAAATGGTTTGCGTCTACAGCCGCAAAATTCATCAGCTGGGCCCCGAGTGTGGAGCGGAGCACTAAGGGAGGCTTCCACACTGCTTTTAGGGTGCTAGACCGGCAGAACAACTGAAAATCCCGAGTTCAGAGCGTTGGGGGAAAAGAATCGGCAAAAGAATCACAAAAACATTCTCAATACATTTACTGATGCCACATCAACATAAATCGCAAAAATAAAAAAACAATCACACTTACCTTAGGTAGACATTCCTTCCATCACTGCGGCCGGTACAGCTCAGACTGCCAGCTTCCCCAGGCGATCCCATTAAGGGTGGTGGCACAGTGGTATACAGTCGGAAGAGAGTGGCCCTGGGAATCCTCAACATTGACTCAACATGAAGTCTCACGGCTTCAGGTGCAACAAGGAAACTTCCTGCAGATTAACACCCTCAGCTGATGAATCAGTACCCCACCATGTTGAACACCACTTGGAAGAAGCACTGAGGGTAGCAAGGACACAGAATGAAGTCTGGTTGGGGGACAGATCCAGCAGCTCAAAACTGGGCATCCATAAGATGCTGTGGGTCATCGGCAGCAGCGAAATTGTATTCCACCACAATCTGTAACCTCCTAGGCAGGCATATCCCTCACTCTACTATTACCATCAAGCTAAGGGACCAACTCTGGTTCAATAAGGAGAGCAGAAGAGCATGCCAGGAACAGCACGAGCTAGAGCTTAGCAATCCCACAATCAACAGATTAAATCAAAACACTGCAGTCCAGCACCATCCAGTTGTGAATGTTGATCATTAAACAACTAACAGGAGGAAGAGGCTCCATGAATATCCCCATACTCAATGATGGCAGAGCCCAGCACACAAGTGCAAATGACACTGCTTTGCAATCATCTTCAGCCAAAAGTGCCGAGTGGATGATCCATATCGGCCTCCTCCTGAGGTCCGCACCATCACAGAATCCAGTCTTCAGCCGACTCGATTCACTCTGTGATATCATGAAATGGCTGAGCGCACTGGATACAACAAAGGCTATGGGCCTCAACAAACATCCCTGCTGAACTAGCCACGCCTCTAGCCAAGCTGTTCCTGCTGAACTAACCACGCCTCTAGCCAAGCTGTTACAGCTACAACACTGGCATCTACCCGACAATGTGGAAAATTGCCCAGCTATGTCCTGTCTACAAAAAGCAGGACATATCCAACCTGGCCAATTACCGCCCCATCAGTCTACTTTCAATTATCAAAGCAATGGAAGTGTTGTCAACAGTGTTATCAAGCGACATGTACTCACCAATACCCTGCTCAGCGAAGTTCAGTTTGAGTTCTGCCAGGACCACTCGGCTCCAGACCTCAATACAGTTTTGGTCCAAACATGGACAAAAGAGCTGAATTCCAGAGGTGAGTGGAGTGCGACTGCCCTTGACATCAAGGCAGCAATTGACCAAGAGTGGCATCAAAGACCCCTAGTAAAGTTTAAGTCACCGGGAATCAGGGGTACAACTCACCACTGGCTGGAGTCATACCGAGCATAAAGGAAGATGGCTATAGTTACTGGAGGTCAATCATCTCCGCTCTAGGACACTACTGCAGGAGTTCCTCGGATCAATGTCCTAGACCCAACCATCCTCAACTGCTTCATCAATGAACTTCCCTCCATCATAAAGTCAGAAGATGATTGAACAAATGTTCAGTGCCATTCACAGCTCCTCAGATAATGAAGCAGTCCATGTCCGCATGCAACAAGACCAGGACGACATTCAGTCTTGGGCTGATGTGTGGCGCGAATGTTTTTTCCACAAGTGCCAGGCAATGACTATTTCCAACAAGTGCGAGTCTAACCACCTCTCCATGACATTCAATAGCAGTACCATTACTGAATTCCCCCACCATCAACATTCTGAGGGTCACCATTGACCAGAAACTTAACTGGACCAGCCACATAAATACCGTGGCTACAAGAGCTGGTATTCTGTGGCAAGTGTCTCACCACCTGACTCCCCAAAGTCTTTCCACAAGGCGTAAATCAAGAGTTTAATGGAATATTCTCCACTTGCCTGGATGAGTGCAGCTGCAACAACACTCCAGAAGCTCGACATCATCCAGGACAAAGCAATCCGCTTGATTGGCACCTTATCCACCACCATAAACATTCACTCCCTCCACCAATGACGCAACATGGCTGCAGTGTGTAACATCAACAAGGTGCACTGCAGCAACTCACCAAGGCTTCTTCAGCAACACCTCCCAAACCTGCAACCTCTACCACCTAGAAGGACAAGGACAAGGGCAACAGGGTCATAGGAACACCATCAGCTGCAAAGTTGTACACCATACTGACTTGGAAATATATCGCCACTCCTTCATTATCATCACAGAGTCAAAATCCTGGAACTCCCTCCCTAACAGCACTGTTGGAGTACCTTCACCACACAGACTGTAGCGGGTTCAAGAAGGCGGCTCTGCACTACCTTTTCAAGAGCAATTAGGGATGGGCAATAAATGCTGGCCTTGCCAGCGCCACCCACATCCCAGGAACAACTAATTTTTTTTTTTAAAAAGGGGCCATTAGAGTGGAGCCTATTTCTAATATGCAAATTAGGATCCTATCCTAGTTTGGATGTTTTACTATATTAAAACATGCTATATGTTTCCATGATTCTATGAAATCTGATAGAACCAAACAAGAAAATGATTTTCCTTGGTTATCGATCATTTCACTAAATTTAACAGCGTACTCTATACACCAACAACTATACATTTATATAGCACCTTTAAATCGTACCAAGGCCCTTCACTTTCGCATAATCAGACAATAATTGACACACATACTTTGTAGTACAGTGCACTTACACACTTCCTTCAAACTATAACAATTTTATTACGGTTGATATGAAGGCTGTGCTCACTCTGCTCGTGTACCTGGGGGTAGAAATTCATCATCTGGAAACCTGGCGTGCCCATCATTTTCTAAGTGTTTTTACCATCGAGTCAGGCGAGGTGGACTCTTGATCCATTTTCAGCTCCTTGGCACTTTTTTTTGGAGTGGACCAGAAGTTGGTCATAATGGGAGCGAAAGTGCGGCGGTAAATACTCGAGGGGCTGAAGTGGTGGGTGGGGCGGAGTCTCCGCCACTGTCGGTCAGCGGCGGAGCGGTGCTGACATCAGTACATGTGTGCATCACCATGCCTCTCCCCTCGTTCAAAGGGTAAAGAAGCAGCAATTATTTAGGCTCGGCCACTGGGCCACCAAGGAGTGTTTTGGCCGGGCCGGTGGCCTGGCATCCAAGAGGGGGTGCCAGACTGCCTGTTGGCGGCCCGGCTGAACCCGGGACCATAATTGTCCAGCTGATCGGGAAATCGGCCGACAAAAAGAAAAACATGGCGGCCGCGGCAGTGCGCCCTCCCCTTGAAGGGCTGCTGAAGCTCAGTGAAAGGAAGATGCACCGACAGAAAAAGCTGTCCGGGGCACCGCACGGCGCATTTAGGATTTTTCCATCTAAAATTCGCAGGGTGTGCCATCGAGGTGCGGGAGAGCGACAGTGCGCGCTTTGATGACACACTTTGGATGGTTGGCGGAAGTGGGGACCACCAGGAAAATCCCCAAGATGAATTTCGCTGGTGGTGACCATTGGACCGGAAGTCGGCAACCACTTGACTCCGCCACCTGGCCGCCAATTTCAGGCTGTAAGTGGCCTTTTAGGGAGGCTGAATGTCAGACCCTTGGTCTCCAAAGGATGCAAAACAGGAGTAATGTTGCCGAGCTCAGCTCTTTTTGATAACAAAATAGCCTCGCCAGGAAATGCACAAAAGAGGCAGCAGTGCTCATTGGCTGTCCTGTAAAGTACTATTTGCTATAAACTACTTCACCCAGAGAGTGGTGAGAATGTGGAACTTGCTGCCACATGGAATATTTTAGGCAAATAGCATGGATGCATTTAAAGGGAAGCTAGATATACATGAGGGAAAGGTATAGAAGGATATGCTGATGGGGTGAAATAAAGAGAGTTGGGAGGAGGTTCGCGTGGAGCATAAAGACCACATGGACTAGTTGGGCGGAATGGCCTGAGAAACAGCCAATCTATGTAATTCTATGTAAAGGCACTATATTTATGCAAATTGTTCTTGTTGTAGGATTCCGATGCAATACTGAGGTACCAATGGCTGTAGCAGCACAGTGCATGCTCCAGCCACTGAGTGACCTAACCAGCAGTCCTTCAAGCAACTCCTGCAGGAAATTCATAAAACACGGCCAGAAACACAGTGGCATTGCTTTATGTGGGGTTAGCAGGAGCTCCAGGTCCCACACAAATCTGTGCCACCCACCGCCAGCCTGTCCACCTCCCCTTCTTCCTGTGAATGCCAACCTCCCCACCCCCATAACTAGTTATGTCTGCTTGGCTCCATGTAGGAACGGCCAGATTTCCCACTCATTCCAATCGGCGAGCTGCCCATGAATACTGAAGACATCATCTTCATCTTCAGCCCCTGCCCAAAATTTGCTCCCTTCTACCTCCCCCAAGCCCCCCCCCCTCCCCTCTCTCTTGCTGCTGTCTCAGACTAAACCTATTCTAAGTCTAAGTCCTATTCAATCCTGAACTGAGCTTAATGCATTATGGCCTAGAAATTCATCTTGGGCGGTGGCGCAAAACAGCCGGTATCAGATTGGCCGCCCGTTATACGCAGCGCCTGAACTCTGTTGCATTGACCGCACTGGTACTGAATAGTTAGCATCCTCGACCAGTCCAACATACCCAGTATTGAAGCACTGACCACACTTGATCAGCTCTGCTGGGCAGGCCACATAGTTCTCATGCCGGACACGAGACTCCGAAAGCAAGTGCTCTACTCGGAACTCCTTCATAGCAAACGAACCAAAAGTGGGCAGCGGAAACGTTACAAGGACACCCTCAAAGCCTCCCTGAAAGCGCAACATCCCCACTGACACCTTGAATTCCCTGGCCTGAGTAGAGGAAGTGCATCCGGGAGGGTGCTGAGCACCTCGAGTCTCGTCACCGAGAGCTTGCAGAAATCCAGCGCAGGCAGAGGAAAGAACGTGCGGTAAATTAGTTCCACCCACCCCTTCCCTCAACAACTATCTGTACCACTTGTGACAGTCTGTAGTTCTCGTAGTGGACTGTACACCACCTAAAGTACTCATGTTAAGAGTGGAAGCAAGTCTTCCTCGATTCCAAGGGACGGCCGATCCTATGCTGCCTGTTTTGCGCCACCCCGGAACTAATTTCTAGGCTTGTATCTTCTCCATCACGAAGACCTTTTTACTTCCAACGCTACAAGTTGTCTGTTTTATCACTACCTCAGTCCCTCTGTTGCTGAAACCCTTTTTAACTGCCTTTGGCACCTCCAACCTCGATTACGGCAACTCTCTACTTAATATCCTCATCGTCCACCCTCCATAAACTCCTATCCGCCCAAACTCTGCTGTATGTACCTTGACCTTTACCAAGTCCTTCCAGCCCATCACCCCACTCCTCACTAATCTGCACTACCTCTCCATTCCTAACACTTCAAATTTAAACCTTTCCGTGGCTTTGCCCCACTCTCTCTCTCTGAAACCTCTTCTCTCCCTGTACGCTTCCCCAAGAACTTGCTATTCTATTGAACCTGGCTACTTGTGCTTTCTCCTCTTCTTTCACTAACCAATAACAGCGTCTTCAGTCAGGTTGATCCGAATCTCTGGAATTCTCTGCCTAAACCTAGCTAACTCCGTCTCCAATTCTCTCTCTTTCTTTCTTTCTTTCTCTCTGCCTCCCCTTTTTTAAAAACTTCCTCAAAACCCACCTCTTCGGTCAAGCATTTGGTCATCCAACCTCCTCTCCCTGTCGCTTTGCTTAGCATCTGGTTCCATACGCCTATCTGAAAAGCACTTTGGGACTTGTTTTACATTAGTAAGTGGTTCTAGCAGCAAGGAACAATGATACTGCTATTGACTACTTTTCTATCCCTGTCACTGGCCACTGTCTCAATGTTGTCAGCTTCACGTAACCATTACTAACAGCTCAGGAACCTGTGAGGAAGGCACGATTGGGAATGGATTGATGGTCAGCCAAGCTTTACTTGCTGTCTATAATGAATATCTTTGTCCCAAAAAGGCATTCCATATAAGTGTTCTGATTTCCCCTCCTTTTTTCCCATTTATAATGGCTAACTCAATGAAAAGGACACTAGTAACATTTTGTTTTGATGTAGGAAAGAGATAGTCAAGCTTAAGGTCCTACCTCTGGCAGTGTTCTTTAGCTCCAGTAATAGGAGCTTGTGAGTTGAACAGTAATTTCAGTCATTAAATAAAAGTTAATTATTTCCTGTAGGCCATATATCCGTTTCATTATGCCTTATTAATTGATGTCCATTTAGGTGTGAAAATGAGCAGGGGACCAGCAAATTGAGCAGTGAAAGCTCTATTCTTTTGGATCGGCATTTTGAAGCTTGGAAATATCAAATACTGCCATTAAACAAGTTAGATTTAGATGTTTAGGGAGATTGAAACTGCGGTGGATCAGAATAAAATTCCTACTGTACTCATTTGTCTGGGTATTTCTTTCCAGTAAATACATTGGCCTGGAATTTGCGGTCAGTGGCGAAGTGAAGGCGTTCACCGCTGCCCCTGAATTAAGCTTCACACAAGGATCTCATGATTTCTGTGTCAAGAAGTTCGGGTTTCCTGACGCATTATTCAAATCAATGTAGTATAGTGGGAATTCCATGGTGAGAGCTGCTGTGACATCAGCAAGCTGTCTAAGCAGCCAATCAAAATGCAGAATTCTCAGACAGCAAAGCAGGAAGTGAGTAGCATTTTAGAAAGTTAGAATTTTAAGAGCTTTGAGAGAGCAAAACAAAGATTGGGGTTCTCACATGGCGGTGGGTGGGGAGGCAAACCTGAAATAAAGCCGAAAAATCTTTTTTTTTTTAAGTTTCTTAAAAGATTTTTATTTTTATTAAAATGGATAAATTTGACACTGCACAAAATTAAAAGGAGTTTTTCAGGCCCATAACCTTTGATTACCAGTTAATACTCTGTTAAAACCCCAGTTACACCTAATCCCTTTGTGTCTAACTTTTAGTGGGGTATTACTGCGGAATAGCCGAAGTTTTCATCAGTTTCCCTGATTTGAGTGATTACACAGATAGTCGGTTCTTTTGGGGGGTGGTGCATCGGAGCAGTGAATGACAGACCACAACTTTAGGATTTCCGCTTTGCGCCAAATCCCGAAGTTGCGGTCAGTTTCACAGATGGAATGATGGCAAATGTCTGTCATCCGGACAGCAAATGCCAGGCCTGTGTATATAAATAATTAATGTACTTGATTTTAATAAACAATCCCCCAAATCTTCAGGTTTTGCACTCTACAAGTGTTTATGGACCAGAAGTAAATAGCAGGATGGAATATATTCAGCACCAGTAATCTTAATCCCAGTGTTACTACATGAACAAGGTTTTAATTGTTTCATGGGATGTTTGCCCTCTCTGCCACTTATGGTGACAATTTCCTTCATTAGTAGCAAAATTGTAAACACAGTAACATTTACAGTTTCACTAAAATGGTGCACAGAAGAAATCTTACCTGTTAAGTGTCAAAAGAATAGTGATGTAGTGCCCAAATTGTATGCATAGCACATAAGAGTCACCAACACTATGGCCACAATTTTGCCAACCGAGGCAAATCCAGGGCGCCCAAGATCTTTAGCAATGTTTCGGCCCGCTGTTGGCTGCAGCCTGCTCTCTCCAAATGATTTTACGTTGATGGGGCTTGTTAAGCCTGCCCAGCGAGGTTCCTGACCAATTAAAAGGAAATGGATCTGATGATATTTGATGTGTCATCAGCTGGTTTCCTTAAAGGGACCACGTCCAGATTGATTTTAACAGTTGTGCTGTCAGAGTTCGACAGCATTGAGGTGCTGCAAACACTGACAAGCACTGCACAAAGGTGCACTGCTGCACCCAGGCTCTCCCATGACTCCCTCCATATGCTTATGGAGGGAGTCACAGCAAACAGGGAGGTTCTCTTCCCATCCAATGGGTGGAAGAGACCAATATTGCACAGGAGGACACAAGCAGGGATGTCGTCAGGAGGACCTGGCTGCAGTGACGCAAACCTTTCAATGATCTCAGTAGATCATGAAACCTTACTGCAAAGTCATATTCAACCTCATCCTGCTGTGCCACTCATCATATCCCCATCAATCCGCCTTCCCTACCCTACTCCTGTACATCCTTACTCAATCAACTTACATAAGAACATAAGAAATAGGAGCAGGAGTAGGCCACAAGGTCCCTCAAGCCTGCTCCACCATTCAATAAGATCATGGCTAATCTGATCATAGACTCAGCTCCACTTCCCTGCCCGCTCCCCATAATCCCTATCCTCTTGTCGTTTAAGAAACTGTCTATTTCTGTCTTAAATTTACTTAATGTCCCAGCTTCCACAGCTCTCTGAGGCAGCAAATTCCACAGATTCACAACCCTCTGAGAGAAAAAATTTCTCCTCATTTCAGTTCTAAATGGGTGGTCCCTTATCCTAAGATCATGCCCTCCTAGTTCTAGTCTCTCCCACCAGTAGAAACATCCTCTCTGCATCCACCTTGTCAAGCCCCCTCATAATCTTATACGTTTCGATAAGATCACCTCTCATTCTTCTGAATTCCAATGAGTAGAGGCCCAACCTACTCAACCTTTCCTCATACGTCAACCCACTCATCCCCGGAATCAACCTAGTGAACCTTCTCTGAACTGTCTCCACAGCAAGTATATCCTTTCTTAAATATGGAAACCAAAACAGTATTCCAGGTGTGGCCTCACCAATACCCTGTACAGCTGTAACAAGACATCCTTGCTTTTATACTCCATCCCCTTTGCAATAAAAGCCAAGATTCATTAGCCTTCCTGATCACTTGCTGTACCTGCATACTATCCTTTTGTGTTTCATGCACAAGTACCCCCAGGTACCGCTGTACTGTGGCACTTTGCAATCTATCTACTGTCACCTCCTTGGAAAAATCTCTCTCACCTTGTACCTCCACTCATCCCTCGCTATCTACATTATTACTTCCCCAACTCACTAGCAACCCCTCACACTCACACTCATCCTAGTCCAATCATACCAATTAACAACACACAAGGGTAGGCACTTGGGTCTTTTAGCCAATGTTTATGTAAAGTTTCTACTAATGTGTTGTCAAACATTAGAATCTTTTTTTTCAACACTTGGCCTTCTTGGACAGATTTGTGTGCATAATGAGTTGCAGTGAATGGTGCGACATAACATGGTGCAATAGTAATGAGTGTGAAAGGAATGGCTTGGGCATTGCAGGGATGCTTTATGGTGCTGGTGTGGGATGGTGCCAACCTGGTGCATCATGTGGCAGCCAGGGTCTATAGCGTCAACTGAAGTAAATTTTGCCATGGTTTGGCCATCCCTGGCCTCCCAGGCAGCAATGTGGTTGGGTGCTGATGCCCGCTGTCCTGTGCAACATCAGTTGATTGCAGAGAAGGTTGGTGATGCTGGTGATGCTGGTGTTGAGGCTGATCATGGTGGGAACCTGAGGACCAAAGTAAGATTTTTTTTTTTCCAAGGGCACAGATGCTGATGGGAATAGATGGCAGGCCAGGTTGGATTGCCAGAAGTGATCTGTCAATCGTGAGAAAGGTTGTTCCAAGGAGGTGACAGTAGATGGAGAGTTTACTCCAAACGCTTCCAACCTACACAAAGCTCAAATGTGTATTCCAAACCGTGAAGGCTCCAGCATCTAAGATTGGAAAGTGAACATTTGTGAAATTATAGCTTTTATACCACATTTGCAGCTTTCAACGATTCAGGAGAATAAATACACATTGAAAACCTGACCTCCTTAACTGACGTGATCCCCGAGCGCCGTGAACCTCGTCAAAAAGCTGGAAAAATGGCAAGTGGCTTTTAACAACCTCTAAATGATGTCAACTGCCTCCCCACCACTTGATGTTGGGCCTGTTAAGGGCTGACCGGCACAACACTTGGGAGACTAGCGTGGAGGTGGATTGACAGCGGGCTCCCGACCGACTGTCAATCTTTTCTATGTTGACAGCGGACCCGCCTGCGAACCCATCGTCTCAGCGCTGGTAAAATTCCGGCCTATTGTCTGATGCCAAAATATAATTAAAAATATTGCAAGCTTTCTCCTTTTACCCAAAAGATTGTGGAACCAAAATATTAGAGCAATGCCCAGTAATTTGATCAGATGTGCTTTTGCATTAGATTTGCATAAATCTGATTTAGAGCAATAGAAATGTCAGCCTGGATGCTGAATAGAAAGGATTCAAACAACCTCACAGCAAATGGATGATATTAATCACATCCAGGAAAAATAGGTATGCAAAAGCAGTATGAATGAGCTACTCAGATGAGAACTACTGCTGGCTCCATCCTGAATATTTTATCCATGTATGTAATAAACCTTATGGCACGTTTCCAACTGTTGTAATGGCTTCTAGAGTTCTTTTAAACCACCGTTATACAACTTTGGGGTTGATTTTTAAAATAATAGCTGAGTGAGTTTCTGATGCTTAATGCGTGTGATTGGGGTATTAATTCCCTTGTGTAGCGCCATCCATTAGCGCGGCGTTAAGTGAAGAAAGCGGCAGCCACCGCTGTTCGGCCAGCTGGTGGTAGGTACTGCGGCATTCTCCCTTTTCGAAGTCCCAGTAGCGCTGCTGTTCTGAAGTAGTGGCTGCAAAAAAAAATGCCGGGGTCAGTCTGCATGCAAAGCCAACTTAACGTCACCATGGCAAACTTCGACCATAGCACTGAGATCAGCGCTGGGTCCTAAGCAAGCCAGCTAAACCCAGTGTGCAAGCAGACTGACAGAGGTGCTGTCAGCACTTCTTGGGCCCAAGTTTCGGGCCGCGCCTAGAACGGCGCAGCCCCGACCTGGACGCCCGTTTTTCGCGCCACAAAATGCGCCTAAAAAAAACTTAGATTCTCCGGCTCCCTGCAGGTCGTTTGCAGCTTGGCGCGGCGCAGCACGAGCTGTGGGGGGCGGAGCTAGGTTCCTGTGCTGAAAACAGTGCCGGGACCTCTGCACATGCGGGCTACAGTGGGCGCGCATGTGCAGTAGCTCCAGGTGCCCAAAACTGTGTGGGAGGGGCCCGAAGCACGCAGCCCCTAGCCCTGGCCAAATGGCCTCACTGGGGCTGCGTGGATCAGGCTGCACCTCCCACGCCCAGCTCCTGCTTCCTCCCGATCCGACTCCCGCTACCGCTACCCCCCGACCCCGGACTGGACCTGACCCGCGCTCCCGACCCCCCACCCCCACCCGGACGTGAACCGACCCGACCCGACCTCCCTCTGCCCCTCCCCCCCCCCCCCCCCCGACCCGACCTCCCTCCTCTCTTTTTCTTCCCCCCCCCCCCCCGACCCGTGCTCCCGACCCCCCCCCCACCCCGGACCGGACCCGACCCGACCCAACGCCACCTACCTGTAAATCTGGTGCTGGGGACGGGCCCTGCCCGAAGTCTTGGGCCCGGCCCGTTCAGCCTCCCTCCCCCTTCTCCTTTCCCCCCCTTCTCCTTTTCCCCCCCTTCTTCTTTTCCCCCTTCTCCTTTTCCTCTTCCCCCCCTTTCCCCTTCTCCTCTTTCTCCCCCCCACTTTCCCCTCCTCCTCCGCCTCCCTCCCTCCCCTCCCCCTGCCCCCCCCTCTCTCCCTCCCCTCGCTGTCAGAAACACAGACACTGACAGACAGAGAGTGAGAGACACACACAGACAGACAGACAGAGAGATAGAGACACTGACAGAAACACACTGGGTGTGGGGGGGGGGATCCCAGCACGCTGTTGGAGGGCTCCCGGTGCTGCAGTCGGTAAGTAGAAAATGTTTTATTTATTGATTTTTTTAATTATTATTTCTTATTAATTTTTTTTGATTGATTTATTTATTGGTTGATTTATTGATGTTTTTATCATTTATTATTGATGATGGCTTTTTATTTGTAAAACTGAAGTGTTTAATGTTTGTAAACTTCCCTTTAAACCCCCCCCCCCCCCCCATTCCCTACACCTGATTTGTAACCTACACCTGATTTTCTAAAGTGTAGACAAGGTTTTTTCGAGCGTACAAAAATCTTCACTTACTCCATTCTAAGTTAGTTTGGAGTAAGTTTTCACTGCCGAAACTTTGAAAGCAGGCGTAAGTGGCCGGACACGCCCCCTTTTGAAAATAAAATTCTGTTCCAAAGTGAAACTGTTCTAACTGACTAGAACTGGAGCAAACTAAATTCCGAGAATTCGAATTTCTAAGATACTCCGTTCTACACCAGTTGCTCCAAAAAATCAGGAGCAACTGAGGCCAAAACTTGGGCCCATAAAAGGGACACAGACATCTTTCAGTTAAGTTTGCATTTAAACTTTTGGACGGTTTTTCTTTATTTTATTGAATTAGTGGCTTGCTGCAATAGATGTTTAAAGTTTTTTAAGTGTGTAGGCAGTGCTGCTGGACACTTGCAAGGCCTCTCAGAAGACAGAAAATGCTGCAAATACTCAGCAGGTCAGGCAAAATACATGTCTCTGGTCGAGATGCTGCCTGACCAGCTGAGTATTTCCAGCATTTTATGCTGTCATTTCTGATATCCAGCATCTGCTTGCAGAGGAAAGAGGAAGACGCAGAAGAGGAGGAAGCAGAAGGAAGGATGCAACCTAGGCAGGCCCTTTCTGGCCGGGATATCTGGAATGCAATCATCCGTGGCGGCCCAGTGATCACAACCCCAATTCCCCTTTCACCATTTGTCCCACACCTTACTTTCTCTTTGTTACTGACCATCACAGCGTCCTCTTGGCCACAATGCTGAAATAAAATCCACCGCAAAGCAACCTTTCCAATCCAACTTTATACAGCTATCCATCCAATATGATATCAAGAAATCAACTCGCCACCCTTATGCATTCTCTTAATGACTGTTTTATGTGTACCTTTTCCTATCCTACTGATATCATGCAGTGCTACCCCAGTGACTGCAGAATGGCTGGTGATAAGCTGCCTCCTTTCAGTGGGGGATACTGCAGATGGCCTTGCTGGTCATCCTTTGAGGAACTGGTGGCTGGGAGTGTTGAATCATTCTTCTCCTTCTCTCCTTTCCCCCTTTTTGGTCACCCACTGGCTGGGCAGGCTGCATTTCTTGGGTGTGTGAAATGAGGAAGGCACAAGGATGGCGTTGTGGTGAGGGGAGGGCAGAGAACCAAGAGGTGCATGGCAGAAGGAGGATAACGTATGACGATACCTGCATCTTGTATCCTTTCAGCCTCGCCACTCGCCAAAGGCTCAGCCATACTCCTGCCAAGAATGGCCAGCACCATCCCCTCCAAGGGGGTAAAGTGAGGCTAGAAATGGGAGCTGTGCCTTGTGATTAGTACAGATTGTTGGTAGGTGAATGATGGGGAGGGGAGTCATGCATTGAGCAATGTGTGAGGCTAGTGATGCAGTTGGTAGGAGATGGCTTTTGAAGATGCATTCACTGACCTTGACCAATGATCTGATGTCATGATGCTTCTTTGGGCACTGGAGCCAGGTGATGGGGGTGACACTGCTGGCAGTGACAGCCTCGGTGATATAGTCCCACATCCTTCTTTCTGGAGGGTCTCCTGGCCCCTGTGAATGGAGTACCTCTTTTGCAGTGTTGACCTCCTGCACAAAGCTGAAGTGCTGTATGCGAGACCCTGGGGTGCCCCTTCCCTGGCTTACTGAGGTGTTAGTGCTGAAGCACTTTTCCCATTTTTTTTTAGCTTTGAAAGGGAATTCAGCTTTAAGTGCTGAAGACTCCTATTTGGGACTCTTTAATATTAATGTTTTCTTTGAAAGGCAGTAAGGGCTTTTTACACATGATTTTAATTTTTATTAGTTCTGAACGCATTGCTCCTTTTAATTTTATAGCCCTTTTAATTGCCCATAATTCCTCACTCACAAAGGCTGTAAGAAGCTCCAGCCCCTAGCGTGAATTTCTGTCGATGTCCAATTTTCCCCCCAATATATTTTATTGTACATTTCAGTAAAATTGTTGCTTGATGGATTCTCAGTAAGGTTATTTCAAAGGAGTGTGCAACTTTGCATTGCGGGATCATTCTGTTAGTTCCTTTATTAACAAAGGCCTCAAATTCACTGATCAGTAAACATTCTCATAAATGAGAAAATTGGCACTGGAGTATCCTAAATAATGTGACTGTTAAAAAATTATGAATATTATAAAGCTTGTGGAACTGTGTTGTCAATAACTCTGGTGCTCCATGTAGATTCATATTTCTGTTATCTTTTTTATTCCTTAGGTTTGCTAGTTTATATTTCTGTTGTGCAATCGAGGAACAAGACAATGAGCTTCTGACTCTCGAAATTATCCACCGCTATGTGGAACTGCTGGATAAGTATTTTGGCAATGTATGTTTTCTGTGGCAAATGCATTTAAAATGTGGAGTAAGGCTTGCTTACTTTTATTACTTCATGCCCCCCTTGAGATGGTTGAAAATGTTTATCGGATTAAATTCTGCTCAAGGTGAGGGATATTTGGGCTGTGGAATAGAACAAAAACTTCTTGGTCAAGTATAGCATGGTGAGCTAATAAAGGAGTAAAACACATTTTGCTCGGTCTCAACAGTCTGTTTCAGCCCCAACCTTACAACTGAACCAGTGTTATATTTTTCATTGGAGCCTAGGGGAAAGTGTTCTGTTCTAGGAACTGAATTAAGACTGCCCAAACTAATTTTACAGCCAGCATACAAAGACAATGTTCATGTTAGTAGTTGGAGTTAGCTTTGAATACAAGACCTAGAAATGAAAGCCCAGCGTGAAACCAACTGAACCACTCAGTCTCCAGGTTCTGATTGACAATAAAGTTATGTTTAAATATTGTTTGCTGTTTTTAATTTTTTCCTCAAAGTTAGAAGATAACACAATCTGACATACAGATTTCTGCCATGATGTAATACAGCCTGTTGCCACCTGTTTAGGTTAGAATCTCTTATAATCAATAATTTGGTAGCATGCAGATGTAATACTATTGTTTAAGTTAGTCAAAGATGGAAATCAATCCTTCCTACTGCGGAGGTCATGTGATTGTAAAGTGCACAAACTAAACCAAATAAATAGCTTTGGAATAGTAATCGCAATCCAAGATTCCTGCACTACATTGTCATTGATGGGCACTTTGGATTAGTGCTCTCCATGCTGATATAGAAATTCTCAATTAGTTATTGGAAATTTGAACCTAGCTCATGGAATAATATATAAATTAAAAATAATTTTCTTTGGTGGTACAATGGGTTAGGGAACTGGTATGAGATGGTAGAACTTAGTGATAGCTCACATCTTCTACTTCGTGACTTCCAAATCTCAGCCAGAGTGATCTGAGCAGGCAATAGTAGAGATGAGAGGAGACCCCCAGGAGGGGGTGAGAGGATCAGAAGTAAGTGTGAATTACTGCCTGTTTCAAGGGGGCTGTTGATCAGGTTTGTGAACAAGGCCTAATCCTCCTCTCAGTGAAACAAGTAATAGATATAGAGGGAGAAATTCGGTCGTGCCTCATTTGGGACGGTAACCCAGGTAGAACGCCTTGAAACAGTTTGTGCCTTCTGCCCAAAAATTTGTCCGAATCCATCGAAGAGCTAACAGGGGCACTAAATCAGCTGTTGCACACCAGAGCTGGTGGAATGCTAACGAAAATGTCGGCGCTAAATTTAACCAAGTCATTATGCATGCGCCGAGCTCCGATTCAGATCTTGGGAAAAGCCAAGTCTTAAAGGCGGGGCATAGTGATGAACCCATTAAAGTTTTCAAAATCACTTTTTATTAAGTTGAATACTTATTTCTGTATGCTACTGCAAACCAGGAGGCTCACCACCGCGCTGTGTGTAAACTTTGCCTTAACTGTTACCTTCGACGGAAGCGCTTCCTCATCCCTTTCAGTAGCCACCAGTTAATGACTGTGCAAGCCTGTACCCATTGTTTTTTTAAACGTTGTTCTTGGCAGCCGCCAAATGAGGTGTCTGCGACCGTGGGCGCTGCACCAGGAACACATCATGCTCGGAGAGATCATCAGCAGCCAGGCGCTACTGGTTTGCGCCTCAGATGAGCCTCAAATGATTTTTCGGTCAGGGCTCTAAACCCTGCGCTCCTGGTCGGTAACTGCTTACGCTCCCATTAACTGGTCGTGAACTGAGGTATTAGACAACTGAAAATCCAGCCCATTGAGTGCTGCAAAAGATTTGGGGAAAATGTTTAAGGACATTCTTTTATAATAAAGGTTTGCTGTCCCACTGTAGCATAGTAACTTCTGTTGCATACCATCTTGTTTAAAATGTTAAAAATAGCACCTTTTAATATAACAGCTTTAAGATGCTCATGTATACTCAGCAAATATTTAATTAAGTGTTTTTAATGTAATCTAGTGCTAGTTATTTTTCTGATTTTTCAAAAAAAATCTGTGAATTAATAAAGTGCATGAGGCTTAGTGTGCAACATACTCGTGTGCAATATTCCTAAAACTGCTTCATAACCATGTTAGTTAAAGCTTATAATGTTTTTCTTTATGGAACAGACTCTAAAACCCATTGCTGCTTTATGTGGAGCTGTTATTTGTGCTATTCAAGAATTATTTTGTACTTAAGATTTCTATAAAAATACACCATCTGTAAAAGGGGAAGTTTGGAAATCGTCCAGGTATCGGAGTTTTGGTTTCCTCCAAAGGATATAATCCCTTCTTCTGAATTTTTTTTAACTGAATTTTGTGGTGTTCAATAGGAGTGCTAGAAAATTGTATTTTTTTATTTTTGTACTAATATGCAGGTTATTTATTGTATGGATTAGAATAGGTGCAAGGTAACCATCCCAGCAATGGTCCTTAACTGCAAATTCAAAAGAACATCCACTATGCTGGACAATACCAGTCAGGGATAAATGCTGGCTAGTTCTGTACCACAGGTGCAGTGATGAGATTGAATTAATCTCACTTAAGAATCAAAGAGAGAGAGAACAGACTTTATCATACTAGTTTGGATTAGATTTAAACTTGCATCCTGGAAGGGAAAGAAAAATGTTAACTGCTTTGCCAATTAGCCCTCTGGCTCTTTCTAAAATAACGTGTAAGATGGAAAATTTGTAAATCCTGGTTCGTTGTGCTTCAAACAGCTAAGGGTATAATACGAACAAAGAAAAATCACTTGGCACAAATATTATATCTAAAGTTCAATAGAAACTAGAAGATTTAGCATTCAAATACACCAAATATGTAATTAGAATATTTTAAGGACTACACATCTACACAATTATTTTTAAAATTCTTTATATTAACAAATTATGTCAACCATTGCCTGTGCATTCAGCAAACTGTAACCGGGCATTTAAAAGCCCTTTGTTGTCTTTTTAGGTCTGTGAACTAGACATCATCTTTAATTTTGAGAAGGCCTATTTCATACTGGATGAATTTCTAATTGGAGGAGAGTTGCAGGACACCTCAAAGCAAAGTATACCAAAAGCGATAGAGGAAGCAGATATGCTGCAAGAGGTAAGATAGACTTGCAGATAGCCAGAGCAAAAAAAACTGGTGTTTCTTTACATGTTTCCTTGTTATTCAATAACATTTTAAATGTGTGCTACGTAGTTCGTTTATAAAATTAATTCTTGTGTCTTGTAAAGGATATTTTCTTGAACTCTCCTAATAGTTCAGTTGATAAAGGCAGCAGATAATGAACCATAAAGATAGTTGTAGATCAGATTTCCCAATCTTTGGTGAGTTAGGGTGTCAGAACAGCCACAGTTCTAGCTATCCTATGATGCCTATTGGAAAGTTCACAAGTTAGGCAATTTGTGCTGGTTTATATTTAATGTATTCAACAGATTGGTTGGTTATACTTTCTGTAAACCCTGTTGGAAACTTGCATTTGTATTGGCTGAAGACCAGATCATGCTCGGCTTTGGTTTCTCTTTGTAGTCAAACAGCCTGCCAATACTCACTGTTCAGGTTCCCACATGAAGAATGGCCACTGACCTGAGATAATTGAAGCTGGCTGGTGCTATGGGCCCAAAAGGACTACACATCTACACAATTATTTTTAAAATTCTTTATATTAACAAATTATGTCAACCATTGCCTGTGCATTCAGCATTTTTTCGGCGCGATCACCAGAGATGCGGCGACTTCGTAGGCTGAAAACGGCACCAAAAAGATCTCCCTGGATACTGGCTGCTCTGTTGATTCTCTCGGGGCTTGGCGCGGCGTGGTCAGTGGATTGGGGGGCGGGGCTAGGGCCCTGCGTTTAAGAGTGCCGCGCATCGGAGCGTTCGCGCATGCGCAGTAGCGAATAACATTGGCAATCGGCCAGTTCCCTGTGCTCTCCCGCCCGGTCGTCCCACCCACACCTATCCCCGGCTGAGTAGCATCCCGCACTGGTCGGCCGGCCTGCTGTTCATTGATTCCTGCAGCCAGCCTGTCTGTGTCTTCTGCGAGCTCAGCCCTGCCTGCCTGCATCTTCTGCAAGCCCAGGCCAGCCAGCCAGCCTGTGTCTTCTGCGAACCTGTGGTCAGTTCCCTGTGCTCTCCCGCCCGGTCATCCCGCCCGCACCTATCCCCGGCCGAGTGGCCTCTCGCACCGGCGGGCCTGCTGACTTCCCGGACCGAGTTAGGAAGGTAGGACTTAAGTTTTATTTTTTATTTCTTCTTGATGGTTTTTATGCTTCTTCAATGTTGTGCTTTGTTTAGTACTTTGCAAGGTCCTCTCCATTTCCCTTCCCGCTCCTATCTCTGGCTACCTGCGCTGATATCTTAACTCTCCGCAAGGATTTTCTGTGCAGCCACAAGTAACCACATATGCTGGCCTAAGTCAGTTTGGAGCAACTATTAGCTGTCCAAAGTGGCTTAAATGGCCAAAACCGGCGAAGGTGGCTGGTAATGCCCCCTTTTGAAAAAAACGAAACTAAACTTTTTTTTAAATCCTAACAAACTCACTTACACTGGCACAAATTGAATATGCAAAATGGAGATTTCTAAGTTACTCCAGAAAAATCAAGTTGCTCCAAAAAAAACAACAACTCCTGGGCAATTTTGGGCTCTATAAAACTACCTGAGCAGAAAAAGCAATATCTTCATGGGAAGGAAATGGGGAGGGTGGGAACGGAAGTGAGGGTGGGTGAAATAAAACTTGTGTTTTCTTCTGCAACGTAGTTTTGAAGTGTATTTTTTTTTTCTCACCAAATTTCTCCACTCCCTAAATTTGTTAACTCCTTGTTGGGGTATGGATCAACAGATGTCAGTTGGCCTCTGTACCTAAGTGACCATTATTTATGTGAAAATTGACAGTGAACATGCCAAGCTATTTAACCAAAGGAGGTATGATCTTGTCCCAATGTGATGCCCACATCTCCAGCAGAAGTCACTACATACAGCTGCTCTGCCACTTTTCGGATCCCTGCTGTTGCTCTGGTTGAGATCATGGGATTGAAACTGAGACCTTCCTGGTTCTATATGGCTGAACTAACTATTAGGTAAAATTGCCGAGCCATTCGGGGAGCTTGATATTTTAACTCCAGAAACCTGTCGATTATAGTGTTTTTTTTGTTGTAGATTCAATTTTGAAATCTTATTTTCATTTAGTAATTGCTAGCATTCCATTTTTCGGCCAAATAAATGTGTTTACTTTTTCAATAAAACTGTAAATTGATTATTTAATGTAAATATATTCCACTTAGATTGTAATAAATTATTTGTATTTTCAAAGAATTTATTTAAATGAGCCTAACTTCATTTATTGGTTAGGCAGATCCACAGAGAATCTAGTGGCTGACTGACCATCACAGTAAGCACATGTCTCAAGGCATAAAGACACTGGGAATTCCAGGCCTACATACCTTTAGCTCTGAAAGTCCTAAACCCCAGTACTGAAGTCAATCCTTCCACTTGTATTACTTGCTTTCACCATTTAAATGTTTCTCAACTGTGTTTTGCTCCCTTGATTAAACAAATCCGCTCATTTCATACTAAAGCAAATTGCGTTAATGAAATCACTTGCTGTGAAGAATTGTAGGTAATTGATCAGTTTACAGACTTCATAGTTTCTTGTAAAATCTTGATAGAATCATTCTCAGATAAATAAACCAGTATCATAGAGGATGCTACATATAGTTTTATTAATATTTTAATGAAACAACTTTAAAGTTGAGTTGATTAACTAATGCTGTAACATCTTTGTTACAGACCATGGAAGAATATATGGCTAAGCCCACATTTTAATTTGGGCTTTGGAAGACCTGGAAGATGGACCTAATTTCTAAAATATGCACATAGACTTACAGTGACTTAACATTTAGAAGTATACATTTTGCTGCTGCATCAGATTATAGAAGAAAATAAGAGTATGTCAACCGAAATGCAGTTAGCAAATTAGCAGTGTGCAATGTTCAGGCATCTCTTGTTTATAATGTTTTGGTATGTATAGCTCTCGACGTACTGTTCAATCTAAGCTTTCCTTTGCTATTAAGCAGGAGGTATAGTGCATTGCTACTTTTTTTTTAAATGCATCCCTTACAAATCTCTAACTAGCTTATATTGGAGCTCTTCTATTATAATTCAAAACAATCAAATCTGCAAAAAAATGCTTCTAATCATTATAATTAATAAAGCAGCAATCCTGGAATTCTTGACTTACCATATTCAGGTTTGGTACTGGAGTTGTCAGTTAATCTAATGGCAAGTTATTCTGAAAAATATCACCTCCAATAAGCTTTTATCTTTTTTTAAATAATCTTTCGAGACAAGAGAATGATACTTTAAAATGTTTTAAATAGGCTGAAGCTGAACTTAAAGCCAACTAATTGTAAATAAACACTGGGGAAAAAAAATTGATAGTAAAAAATGAAAGAGGCAGGTTATTCAAGATCTGATGAAACAAACAATAGCTGTGGGCCAGTAAGTGAAATGGGTGCATATTCTGTGGTGATGACCTGGACCTACCACAGATTACCAAATTTGAATCTCTGATGTATTATTACTTTTCTTTGTCAGCATGGCTTCGTTGTAGCACTCTATCCTCTGAATCAGAGGGTCACATGTTCAAGCCCCACTGCATTGAGCACACAATCTAGGCTGACACTTCCCTGTTGTACAGAGGAAGAACTGCATTGTCAGAGATACAGTCTTTGAGCAGATGGAGCCCTGGTTTATTCAGATGGATGTAAAAGATTCATAACGCTATTCAAAGAAGAGGAGGGATGATCTCTTGGTGTGCTTCAACCAACACCGCCAAAAACAAATTAATGAATTGTTTACTTCATTGGAAAATTGAGATTGTTATTTGCATGTTAATGTAACCAAATTCGATATCTGTTTAGGATGCCAATCCCTTCTGAACCACTGAGGCCCATTTGAGATTGTGGTTTGAAATATGAATAGTGTAAAGTTCTTAGCAGCTAACTGGATTGTGTCCACTGCTCAGTTGGGGAACCTGGCTACAGGTGATTGAGGGCTATGATGAATTTGAATGTGCAGCCTATTTTTACCATAACAATTCAAGATTTGTTCGAAATACAGAATTGTTTTTCTGTCTATACAGAAACTGCAGTATGAACCCAATGCAAGTGATAAAAAGTTTCACTGTCTTATTTATTGTTAATTGATATTCTTATAGATTAGCAAGTTGTCATGTGCTAAGTTGCACCCTGTGGTTTTCAGCAGCATTGCCTTTATTACAAGCCATCTCATTGTGTTGACATCTAGCTAAGATTCATTACTGATTATTTAATGTTAAAGTATTTTTTTACATTTGAAGTTTAGCCTGATGAATACCAAAATCTCCATTTTGGAAGTTTCAGTTTCAGCAGTTTGCCGCTGAAACAACCAATTATATGTATTTTTCTAAAAGCATTCACGACTATCATGTTGCAATTTCTCAAAAGTTTTGTTTTAAGTTAGAAAGATGTAAGTGCTCCAATCATAACCCAGAAAATTGTATTCCACGTTAAATTTTAAAAGGGACCATGAAGAATTTAGCAATAAAAGTTGTATATAATGTACTTCTATCTGAAGATTTAACTAGATGTGAAAATAAAGAATTGTAATTAACCTTCCACAGCTAATGCAGCAAGTCATTTTAACTGCACATTTTTCTTACCTTGCTTCCATAAACACTCATGCACAAACTGTTGAAATGCTTACTTATTATACATTTAGAGCACATTTATTGTGATGTTGGGCTATTGAATGCTAATATATATTATATCTGTGCTGACTCTTTGCTACATCAACCCAAACTATATCGCACTGCATTGCTTGCTCCTAATAGCCTTGTATCTTCCTCTTCTTAAATTTTAAGCTTTTTTTCTCTAAAAGCTGTTAATAGTCTCTGCTCCAACCATTCCCTGTAGTCAAGCGTTGCATCCACAGTGTAAAGAAATTTCTCCTAACCTCTCTCTACACTATCTTAGTGACAATTTTAAATTGATGATCACAGTGAGAACTACTGAATCTTTAATCAGAGGAAATAGTCTTTCCCTATTCACTATCAAAAATGTTCAGAATTTTAAATACTTCTATTCAATTTCCTTTCAGCTTCCTCTGCTCCAGTGGAAATAGTTTCAGTATCTCAAATCTCTCCTTTTATAACTATAATTTTTAATCCCTGGGATGTCTTGGTGATTCTACGGTATGTAACAAAATGGGGCAAATAACTGATGTGAGAACAGTTGGGAAAGTAAGCACATTGTGTGAAAGAAAGACGTTTTGCAGCCAATTAAGTACTTTTTAAGTGTAGTCACTATTGTAATTTAAGAACCATAGCAGCCAATTTGTGCACAACAAGCTCCCACAAACGGCAAACTAAGTATTTGCAGCATTTTCCTTCACCATTCAAGGCCTTGTAAGTGTCCAGCAGCACTCCCTGTACACTTTAAAAAAATAAATACTTTTAACATGTATTGAAGCAAACCACTACTTCAACAAAATGTAAAAAATCCAGTCCAACAGCTTAAATACAAACTTACCTGAATAATGTGTGCGTCCCTTTAAGAGGTGCTAACAGCGTCTCTGTCACTCTGCTGAACACTGGCTTTTCATGGCAAGCGTAGGCCCCAGCGCTGAACACTGCGCTACAGTGCAAGTTCACTGAGGTGTCGTTAAGTCGGCATGCTGTCACCTTTGCTCTAATTTAGATATGCAGGGCAAACGCTTTTACCAGCAGCGTTGCTGGCCCTCGGAAAATGGCCACCCACCACCAGCCGGCGGAAGAGCTGCAGCTGCCATTTTTCACACAATTGTGCCGCTATCAGGTGGTGTAAAACTCCCAAATTTTTAGCCCCCAGTTTTTCACTAACCTTAATTATTTCACTGGCATTCTGAGCAGAGTTTTGTGTGTGCATTTGAACTTGTGTGTGCAGAGTTCCACTTTGCCTGAACATGATTAAGAAACCAAGAAGGGTCAGGGCCAATAAGACAGGATGTGACCAAGGTTGGAGGAATGAAGGAGAAGTTGGGATAAGAAAGGAACCAGAAGTGCATGGTCTCAGATACTGTGAAAGGTTTTGGACATGTTCAATTAATTAACCCAAAAGCAAAATACTAAATACTGCGGATTTTGGAAATCTGAAATAAAAACAGAAAATGCTGGAAATATTCAGTAGGTCAGACAGCATTTGTGGAGAGAGAAACCGAGTTAACGTTTCAGGTCGGTGATATCTGACCTGCTAAACATTTCCAGCATTTTCTGTCAAATAATTTAAAGTGCTTCAGTGCAGACTTTCAGAGGTACATAAGATAACAAAAGATTACCAGCCAAAAGAGTCAGCTTGGGTTAAGCTAGAACTTTCACAGTAATGAATAATTTTGAGCATTAAATAGCATTAGAAAGTAAGGGCAATGAGTATAACTCAACTGGCTGTGCTTGAAAGCAAATACTAGAGCTTGCAGTATTGCAAACCATTTGCAAGTTAAGTCCCAGAGTCTTCTTTAGTGATATTGAGTAACTGTATAGTAATAGAGAACCCTAAATGTCTTTAGTTAAATCCAGTTCAGCTGACATTCTTTCTCATTGGTGTTTGATAGAGAACTATGGGCTAGAATTTCCCCTCTGATCGCTGGTGCCCGATCGTTAGCAGTATTCCTGCGGTTGCAACTTTTTAACTGTCGGAATACCGCTGGTGTGTGCTCCCGCGGTTTTCGGGTCCTCGATGTCGGCGGTGGCGAAGCCAAGTGATAGCGGGCGGCAAGAATGGGAGAAAAGTCTCCTTACCTTTGAAGGGAAGCAGAACCACTGCGGAAAATGGCGGAACATCTTTTCTGCACGTGCGCGGTCATTCTCCCGCGATTTCGGGGTCAAGGGTGACCCTGCACATGCGCTGAGAAGAGTAGGACAGCACTGGACATCTTGAAGCTGCAGAAGTTGGTTGAGGTCAGTGAGAGGAGCTGTAAGGATTTGAGAGATTTTTGAAGCGTACATTGATTATATTCAGTATATTTACAATTATATCATATAAAATATAATTAATTGTATAACTAGTAAGAATTATAATAAAAGATCTTAATCTTAAAAATAAAATAGGTAATAATTAATTAATTAAATTCAGATATATATATATATATATGTAAATAAATATCAACAAAATGGAAAATCAAGCCATGGAAGTGGAGAGGGAGTTAGGTGGGAGAAGGAGGACCACTCGTTTTTCGCAGGAAGCGCAGGAGTCACTGGTGGAGGCCCTTTGGAATCAGTTAACATGGGGTGAGCGAGGGAAACCGTCACCGTTCGTGTATCAGCGGTTATGGTGAGAGATCGCTGAGACGGTGTCTTCTGTCACACCCGTGACGCGGTGGTTGAACCAGTGCCGCAAACGGTGGAATGACATCTTTGGGTTTGAGTGGTGTTACATATGTTACAAATTCCCTTTCCTGCCACCCATAAAATCAGCCCCTCGGCATGTTACACAGGTACTGGTCAGTTGCTCCAGTCAAACAGATGTGAAACATCTGCAATCGAATTGGGCTTATTTTTTAAATAATGTTTCGATTGGGAGCGCCTGTTTCTGCGGACCCAGAAATACACCAGGCAGCATCGCTCAACAAACACCCTGAGTTCAGTGTGTCTCTGAATTGACGGCAGCTAGCGAGACATGGCGTGAGATCAGTCGTGAGGCATCATTCCTCGCCAACCTGCATTCCTCAGTTTAAAAGAAAGTTCAAGCAATAAAATGAACCACTCCTCTCCCTCTTCCCATCCCACTCACACGTGTAACCGCTAATAAAATATTTCATTGGCGGTGATTGCTGCGACTGGCTTTAATTAGATCAGCCCAGGCCTGGTTGTAGGTACTCCAAAAATTATTTCTTTGTATATGAAATGAGATAATAAATATAGATTTTCTTTCTAAAGGCTAACGAGCTGTAATGCGTCCCAAGCTCAAAATGTTTGTATCAGCCTCTGCAAATGTTGCTTCCTCTCCATGCAAACTGCTCCAGTGACCGAAGTTGGCCCAGGAGCTTGATGGAAGTTCAACTCATGATGTTGATGGAACAGCTGAGGTTGCTCCTCATTAGTCTAATTCAAAAATCTCTGGTTGGATTTAATGGGGAGCAAAAGTTGTTGGGAAGGTGGGGGCTATCTCCCTAGACTGTTGTTATCACCTGATAGTGAGATTGAAAAGGGGTGGCAGTCTATTTTCTTCTCTGGAAGCACTGCTTCTCCTTGGAGCGCTGATCCACAGCAGCCCTTCTGCACCTCATCCAAGTGGCTATTCCCTTGAGCCTAGCGAGTTTTGGGCTATTTGGCTGTGAATCATAGAATCAAATTTACAGCACGGAAGGGGGCCATCTCGCCCATTGTGTCTGCGTCGGCTGACCAAGAACTATCCAGCCTAATCCCACTTTCCAGCTCTTGGCTCTATGGGTGTACTGCAGCCGAGCCTGATTAGGTGATCCAATAGTATATCAATACATTTTAGAAGAAAGTGTTTGGTCCCTTGGAGCTGAAGCGTGGCTTATGCTGGCGACGCAGGATTCTGTGTGGCAGAGGGAAATTGGAATCATGGAACAGGTAATTGGGAGCTCCCTCTCTGGGTCAGGGAATTGGCGGGGGGGGGGGGGCTCCCTCTCTGGGTCAGGGAATGGAAGGCTCCACCTCTGGGTCAGGGAATAGGGGGGCGGCTCCCCCACTGGGTCAGGGAATGGGGGGCTCCTCCTCTGGGTCAGGGAATGGAAGGCTCCCCCTCTGGGTCAGGGAATGGAACGCTCCCCCTCTGGGTCAGGGAATGGGGGGCTCCCCCGCTGGGTCAGGAAATGGGGGGGGCTCCCTCTCTGGGTCAGGGAATGGGGGGGGCGGCTCCCCCTCTGGGTCAGGGAATGGGGGGGTTCTCCCTCTGGGTCAGGGAATGGGGGGGGGGCTCCCTCTCTGGGTCAGGGAATGGGGGGGATTCCCCCTCTGGGTCAGGGAATGGGGGGGATTCCCCCTCTGGGTCAGGGAATGGGGGGGATTCCCCCTCTGGGTCAGGGAATGGGGGGGATTCCCCCTCTGGGTCAGGGAATAGGGGGGGTTCCCCCTCTGGGTCAGGGAATAGGGGGGGTTCCCCCTCTGGGTCAGGGAATGGGAGGTTCCCCCTCTGGATCACGGAACAGCGGGGCTCCCTCTCTGGGTTAAGGAATGGGAGGCTCCCCCTCTGGCTCAGAGAATGGGAGGTTCCCCCTCTGGATCACGGAATGGGAGGCTCCCCCTCTGGGTCAGAGAATGAGGGGGGTGGCTCCCCCTCCAGGCCTTCACCCGTTCCCTGACCCCTGGGACCATCTGCTGGCCTTCACTGACTGGGTTCAAACAGTCCCCAGTCCCGCAGGAGACGGAGGCTTCAGAAGAAGCACATGCCTCTCCCGCTCCCAGCTGGCCCTGAGGGATCAGGTTCCCCGGGAGGTCAGGGGTCACATTCCCTAACTGAGGTCTGTCTGAGCTGTTCTCCTTCACCTGGGTGGCAGAAAGCTGGATCCTCTCCTGGACGAGGCGGACATGTTCAATCTGATCAAAACCTGCCTTGACGGGTGTTGAGACTGCTGCCCCTCGGGATGGAGAAGCCCAAGGATGAGACCAATCCCGACATGAAAGAGAGAGAGGTAATGATCGAGGTTGTTTTGGCCCTCATAGCAGAATGGACTCAATGCTGGTGTTTGACCTATGGTGCCTGAGTTTAAAGGGAGCCTTACTCTGTATGTAAACCCATGCTGTACCCGCCCTGGGAGTGTTTGATGGGACAGTGTAGAGGGAGCTTTACTCTGTATTTAAAATCTAAAGTCATAGCAGGCCAGCGACACTTGCTCACTGGAATCTCTTGTACCTTCATGATCTGAATGGAGTGAGCATGATGGTGTTGTGGAAAAATATTTCCGAGACTGTATAATATACAAAGAGAGGTTTATTAAATCGGGAGACAAAGCTTTGGGAGAAGTGTTAGAGACCCCTGTCTCTGAACCATTTCTCAAATTGGTATCTTCAGTGAGATTCTTTTATCTTACAAATTACGTCACTTTACAACACATGCTTTAGCACTACAAAGCTTTTACTATCGAAGGCTAAGCTTTTGATATAAACCATCCTGCATTGTGACAGGGCAGTATAAACAAGTGCAGGCTTTTGGCACCGGTATAAACAAACATACCCAGCACTTAACTCTCCAGTGTTCATTATCTCACTTTCCTATCTCCATAACTCAAGGCCAGCATACCTTGAAGTCTAACTGTGTTTTTTATATAAAACATAATGCATCAGTATTGCCACTTACAAAATTCATTAAAGGGGAAAATAAAACAAATGTTTGGTCCTGTATACAATCAAGTATATGTCCAAAAATCCGCTCCAACAATGGCGACCCCCCCATGTCATGGTAGCACTGGGTGACAGCACCAGCAGTGGTCAGGTCCTTGTACTCCCTGAACATATGAGTTCCACTACGCTGCGTTGATATATATATTTTTTTAATCCTCTCCTCTCTCTCCTCTGGCTCTTTGGAGAAGATGGAACAGTTGGAGTGATCAGCCAGCCTGTTATGATGAAAAGTAGTAATCTCCACTCTAAATTAAGTTTGTATCCCAGTTGCCAATACTTAATCCTGCATAACGCTGGCCCAAGTCAGGTAGGTACTTTAAAAATTGGTGGTTGTGATTGGAGCGATAATGGGCGGGAGCGACACCAAAAAGTATTTTTTTAAGGGTAATTAGCGCTGGGGGGAATTTTGATCGATTTCTGGGCAGGCGATTTGCAGCAACGCCCGCGGTAATCGTAGGCTGAAATTACCGCCGGTAATAATCGGGAGGTGAAACGGTATAGGCCGCTAATTTCCACTTTTGACCAAACGGCCGGTAACTGGGCCTTAAATGTGCAATAATAGAGGAAATTCTAGCTCATATGAGCTTTCAAAAATTCAAAAATAAAAATAAAATGCACCTGATCCAAGATGGCAGATCAGCACACGGAGGTATGGATAAGAAAATATTAGACAAGGATTCTCCCAATCTCTCCCTTCTAAAGTAAAAGGAATTAATGGTTTGCTAAATTAATAAATGAACTGCTGCTCTTCAGATTGTCCAGAGCTGGGGAAATTCCGAGCATCACATGTCTGCCTTTCGCAACAATATTCAAATTATAGACTTGCCTGAAAGGGAGCTTTAATAGTCCAACATTTATTCTGTTGGACTCCACACAACTCCCTATTGCAGCATGATAAATTTTAACTCTATGACCAGAATTTTCACCTTTGCATCGGGTTGGGTGCATGCAAGTGGTGTAACGGGTCCGAAAAAGTGATGCTGTGAGCAACATGCTGCTCGGAGCGATTTTCACTTAATTGCCCCAATCGAAAAAGTTATGTGCCATTTTCCAGCCCTATTAAATGGTGCAATCTGATGACGTAATTGATGACTCGTTTCCAGCGCCCATACTTAAAGCAGTCTTCCACTGAACTCACTTGAAGGTTTCCAGAGAAGGGTGGAAGGTGCAAAAGGTAGGCCATAGGAGAGATAAAACTTTTGATACATGAATAGCCAAAGGCAGAGGGCTGCACCGTGGTTCTCGGATTCTTCCTTGCATATTCTGGTGGAGGCTGTCAAACCAGGCTTCCCTGATGAAACCCCACTTCCTCATCGTCACCCTCTACAGATAGATCCCATGCATTCCTTACACTCATCCCATCACTCTCACTCACACTTGTCTTCTTTCCCTCCTTGCAGGAGAAGAGAGCCCACAACAGCAGGCA
Source organism: Pristiophorus japonicus (assembly GCF_044704955.1). Classification (NCBI taxonomy): domain Eukaryota; kingdom Metazoa; phylum Chordata; class Chondrichthyes; family Pristiophoridae; genus Pristiophorus; species Pristiophorus japonicus. The sequence continues at coordinate 215,625,783 of NC_091982.1, forward strand.
GGGGCAGAGAACCAGAGGTGGCCCTCCAGTCATTGCACATCTGACATCAGCAGAGGAAGCAGCTCTGGAAATTTCAGGAGCACGCGAGACGAGAGCGGTGGGAAAATGAGAGAGGGACACATGCCAGCAACCTGGCAACAAAATCACATCTTCTAAAGTCACATGGCATACAACAGTCACCCATATGGTGACTCATGTCAGCAGCCAGTGAAATGTCATAATGGTAGCATTACCCATTCTGATAAGATTTCTAATTCATCCCTTTACTCTTCCATGGGTCCATCAACTGCCCCCCCCCCCCCATGTCCTGCTGGAGGAGGAACCTCCAGCCTCTGAGGGTGCACCGTCACCAGCGCAGATACGCACATCACAATGGATCCTTTACGAGATAGAGTAGTGTTGTCACCTGTGCCTCACAATTCACAAGTGAACAAGAGCAAGTGGTGTGCAGCAAGGTGCTCGCCAGCTCCTTGCTAGCAGGGAAGTGCGGCTGGCACATGAGAGGGATGATGTTGAGAGGGGACATGGAAGTGGGGGCTCTTCTCAAAGCGCTCACATTTCTCACCCATTTCCTCCCCCTAAGTCAGAGCCTCAGATGCTTTCTCGGATCGCGATGGCTGAGTCTGCCCCTGCACTGTCGCAGGAAGAGCTCATTTTGGCGGGCCATCACTGGCTCCAAAACGCAGAGGACATCCGACAAAAGGGTCTACTGAGTCGCAGCAGGGAATTGAACAGCCTGCATCTACCTCTGCAGATGCCACAGGGGTTGCACCTCATATAACCACTCAGAAAAGAAAAATGACACCACAATAGATGTACAGGAGTAAGCACATGGACATATCAACAGTGCTAAGTTTCAGTTGTTTTGATTTACACATAAATGTTTTTCTTTGCACCACTTTCTGGTCTTGTCCATTTTTGCCTCAAACCTTGGAAGTGGCTTTGTCACTTTGAGTAAATGGTGATACATTATTTAACCTCGAGCATTGGGCCTTTGGGTGAAAGCAAAGGCTTGCTCATTGTAGGAATGCTTTATGGAGTTGCTGTGGGGGGATCTTAGTGGCATGTGGCAGGATTGTGGCTGCATTGGAGCAAGTTAAGTAAATCTGGCCATGATAAGGTCATCCCGGGCCTCCTGGTCAGCAATGTGCACTGCTGATGGAGGCATCTGCATCTCAGCTTCCTCCACCAACTCCTCCTCCCCCTCCTCCTCTTCATCTTCCACCTGCTCGTTTCCCTCCTCCTCTGAAGAGGCTGTATGCTATGCGCCTTGCTCCTCCTGCAGCTCCAAGCCTTGCTGCTGTGCTATGTTGTGCAGCGCTCAGCAGACAATGATGATTCTGGAGACCCTGGCTGGTGCGTACTAAAGGGCTCCTCCAAATCTGTCCAGGCATCTGAAGCTCATCTTCAGCATGCCTATTGTTTGCTCTATGATACATCTGGTGAAGATGTGGCTCTCATTATAATGCTCCTCTGCCTCTGTACTTGGCCTCCTCAGGGGTGTCATGAGCCACGTCTTCAGTGGATAGCCCTTGTCTCCAAGTAGCCAACCAGTAAGTCAGTTTGGAGATGCAAAGAGCTGACGGAGGTGGATTGGCGCAACATGAAAGACTCGTGACAACTGCCAGGGAATCTGGCGCACGCATGTATGATGATCTTTTTATGGTTGCAGGCGAGCTGAAAATTGAGAGAGTGGAAGCCCTTGCAGTTCACAAACACTCCTGGGTGATGATGGACTGCCTTCATAGCCATATGTGTGCAGTCGATGATGCCCTGAATCTGTGGGAAGCCAGCCAAAGCTGCAAAGCCCACTCTGTAACATTGGCTTCATCAGTGGCAAAGTTGAATATAATTGGCTGATTTGTGAAATACGGCATCAGTGACCTGTGTACTGCATCTATGGGTGGCCGACTCAGATCCCACAAATGTTTGCTGCAGATCCCTAGAAGGAGCCTGAGGCAAAGAAGTTGAGAGTGGTTGTGACTTTGACAGCCACTGGCAAGGAGTGTCCACTAGGACCTCTGGGCTGCAGGTCTTGTTCTAGCAAGTTACAAATGTCTGCGATGACCTGGCGTGATAGCCTGAGCCTCCTGAAGCACTGCTGCTCACATGTTGAGGAAGCTCATCCTCTGCCTGTATACCCTGTGTTGGGGATATCACCTCCCGTGCGCTGCAGCCCTGCCCTATCCCCTTCTCTGCTGGGGAGCATTAGGTCATTGAGGAGAAGGCTGGTGTTATTGTTGCTGCTGCTGCAACTTGTGTGGCTGGTGTTGGTGTTGGGGCACATCTTGGTCTCATTCTGAGGACCAAGGTGTGACAGTATAAGTGGCGCCCATGCTGATGTCATAGATGGCAGGTCATGTTGCGATCAGAGGGCCAATTCCTCAATGCTGTGATGGTGAGTAGCAATGTGGTGAGAGTGGCTTCTGAGGTTGCAGAAATGACCTGCAAACATCAGAAACCTAAATCTGTGCACAAAATGAAGTCATCAACAACCATTCCCTTAGGCAACTAATGAGGTGTATGGTGTGTGTATTTATCTGGCATTTCCAGCTGTCACTTAAGCCCTCACTCAATGGCCACTAAACTTCTGCCTCCACTTCACAGATGAGGTTCCTGAGCTACCTACTTCCCATGCTCATGCCGTTAAATTCGGAAGCTCCAGTTTAAAAACCCTGTTAAGGGTCTGATAACAAGCATTTAATGAGTTAATGAGATCGCCCGCCTCTCCCGATTGAGTCCGTGGCACGCTGGAAAACGTGCCCGAGTTAAAGGCGCAAGGAGGCGGGATGATGGCAGGCTGTATATTTTCGCTATTTTTACAGCTGACCTGCCTCCAAACCCACATGCATGGCAATGGAAAAATTCTGTCCAAATGATATAAATCTAATCTGTAACAGTGGACAGGTTTTTATGTAAGATAGAATGGAGTTCATAAAGGTTAGTATGATACCCCATACAGACTAGTTTTTTATACTCCCTTTCCTGGATATTACTACACTCTTCCATAAAATTAACTCCCTAGCTATTTTATACCAGCTTCTCCTGCAGAAAGAGTAAGTGAGATAGAGTGTCGTTCTTGTAAAGGATTGTGAAAATGTGTGAGGCAGCTTCGTAAAGTATGCATGCTGAGAGGAACACGCAGAAAGTTGTGAACAGGTGTGTCGTGGAGTATTACAAAGATACTCAACACAAGTCTGTTTTGGAGAAAAGAATTGTTTATTATAAAGTACTCGATTGAGGGAGAAACAGCTTCTACATGAGTTCAATAACTCAGTGACCCAAACCAGCCGTTCTCGCCAAACAATCTTGGGTTATTGGTTTATATACAGTCAAACTACATACAAAATCATGAAGTTCCGTGCAGAGGCTTTCCATTTGTTGTTTCCCTGCCGCGTCACAAACTTTTCGCCTAACAACTATAATTAATTGGTTAATACAATTATATTGCAGTAAATTTCATTACCTCCCCTGTGCGCCATTTATCCAATAAGTTACATGGTCATATCATTCTGCAGTTCCTTAAACTGTTGTCTTCTTCCCTTGTCCTTTGTTTCTTGTAATCTCTTACCACCCCAATTGACCTAGCCTTGGAATGTATTCTTCCCAACTATCTGGTTTTATACTGTGCTATCTTCGTTAACTTCAGTCTCAACTCATTCCAATGATGCATTTAACTGGATTTTATAACTTCTTCGTTGTTCTAGTTTTTGATAACAGCAAAACACATTTTGTTAGAATTGTTTATGAGTTCACTGAGACTGAACTGCAAAGCTCAGCTATTTCATTTCAGCCTTTCTTGCTTAAGATTTTAACTTTACTAAATTGATTTTTCCCCTGACTAATTTGTTTCTACTACAAGGTGTATGATTATAATGAATAGGAAAGTAGGTGCAGTGTCCTCTTGTGATTAGAGAAGAAGCATGTCAAGTTGAGGAGAGAAGTGTTTGGGGTATGGAGAGGTAGTGCTCCTATCACTAGAGGGAAGAGAAGCAGTGTCAAGGTCCTTACCTCTTCCATCAACATGTCCACTGCCGCATCACTGAAATTTGAGATATCTCTTAGCCTAAACTGTGAAATCACAGCAACAGTTTGAACAGTCTCCTCACTTTAAGAGGTACAATCATGCTTTATATAGGCACCAGGCCTGCCAGTTAATCCCACTCACCAACTCTGCGAACTGCTCAAGACTGCTGAAAACACACAGGCAGTTGGCCAATGAGATTCAAATTAGGCGATCGTCTAAATGGTTCGGGTCTTCTGCTGATGACGTCAGGTGAGTGTCCTGATCACCCCACCCACTGACAAAACTTAAATCAACCTCACAATCTGAAAGAAGTTGAATGTGGAGTAAAATCATTAGTATGAAGTCGATAACAAAAGTGTGTAGGGTTGTATGATGGATGGAGGAGGTTATGAATATGAAGAACTGAGTGCGAGAAATGATAAAGCACTGGATACCCATCATGTGATGGAGAAAAATAATAAAGACGATGAGCTATCTGAACTACATCACAGATAAATTTGAGAGAACCAAGGTAGACATGAAGATAGCTTTGGTGGGAAGCCATATCATGGTAACTTGACTTTATAAATTGCTGCTGTACTCTAAAGCTTGGTATTCCTGGGAAACTGTATGAGAAAGGATTTAGAGTTAAGTCAGGTAGAAGCCCACTGGTGAACTATCTCTTCCTCTGCATCTTCTGACACCATTGACATCTTTGATTGTATTAAGAATTCTAAACAGGGTGTCCTAATCTCCTTAGCAGAAACCATGGAATTATTCCCACTCAGTTGTGCTCCAGAAGAAGCCACTTTAATCTCTGTGTTTTGAGATTGTCGCTAACTGAAGACTTTTGGATAGAGGTTATTGTAGTTTCATGGATAAATCTCTTTTATTCAGGCTGCTCCATCCCAACATTGGATAGTCTGGGTGGTTTGTCCTTTGCCGCAGACACCAGAAAGAAATCTGGGATAATTCCTATCATTTCAGTAGCTAAATACATGAATAATTCTACTGGCATTGAAGTGAGAGATGGTGGTCTAGAAATTGGATTGCACTGTGCCCATTTTTAACGCATGAAACATGCACCTAAGGGTCCAGTATAGCAGGTAGCATGCGTCTTGTGCCAGAAGTGTGCTGCCCAGCAATTTTGGATCGAGGGTGCGCTGGAAGTATTCATAAATCTCATAATAATATAAAGGTCCTACACTAGTTGTAGGAACCTTTTGTGAAATTGGTCTGCCTCAGCACCTGACACTCCACGTGATGAACCTGCCCAACAAGTCATGGTGCTAACAGTCAGCAAAGATTCTGTTGAGCGCTATTAAAGGACTCATCCTCTTTATAAAGGCTATTTGGGATTTGTGCCCTGGCACTGCTGGGGACCTTTTTGGGAGGCTACTTTTTTTCTGTTCAAATACTGACTGCTTCTCTGCCTTGAAAATATTTCATTTCACATGTGAGTGGTCTGCTAGGGTCTGCCTTTGGGGCTAGAGGAAAGGGAGCAGCAAAGAAGAAGAAAATAAAAACTTGCATTTTATAGCACTTTTCACAACTTCAGGATATCCCAAAGTGCTTCACAGCCAATGAAGTACTTTTGAAGTGTAGTCACTGTTGTAATGTAGGAAACACGGCAGTATTTATGCACAGCAAGCTCCCACAAATAGCAATGTGATAATGACCAGATAATGTTCTTTTAGTGGTGTTGGTTGAGGGATAAATATTGGCCAGGATACTGAAGTTAACTCCACTACTCTTCTTCCAAATAATACAACCAGATCTTTTACACACACCTGAGAGAGGAGTTGGGGCCTCAGATGGAAACTCTGACCGAGCAGTGCTCCCTCAGTACTGAACTGGAGTGTCAGCTTAGATTTTTGTGCTCAAGTCACTGGAATGGAATTTGAACCACCAATCTTCTGACCCAGAGGCGAGAGCGCTACCAACTGAGCTATGGCTAACACTGTAGGTTGCAAAAATACACAGCATGCAGCATTCATATGACAAATTTGGAGACAAGGTCAGGAGTGTACACAGAGCTCTGTCAGTATGCTCCAGGTAGCAGGACTGTTGTTTGAGCATGCTGACGATCTGCTCAATAAGATCTGGTGGGAGGAGGAGGGCACTGCACAGGAGACCACAGCGGGTCTTCAGTAATCACTTTTCGTATCGCAACCTAACCAAGAAGCAACGTGTGAGGCATCTGCACTTCACCAAGGAGGCTGTCCAAGCTCTGTCATTTGCTGCAGCCACAACAGGAGTCCCAAATCAGGGCATTGACACCACTGCCTGGGGCTGTCAAGGTCACTATGGGCGTTAACCTTTATTCCATGAGATCATAGATTGTTCCAGGCTGCAGCAGGTGGTATCAGCGACATCTTCAAGTTCAATATACATGCTGCCTCAGGGAGGTGACCACCTACATCTCCAACCCAATGGGGCAAGAGAGCACTAAGCTTTGCTTGTCGTGCAGTCTTCTACAGGGTTCAAAGGGGCATAAACTACACTCACATTGCCCTGAGTAATTCCCATCACCAGCCTGGAATCTTCCTCAACAGAAAGGCATATAATTCCCTCAATGTGCAGCTCATTTACAAACCTCAAGCAACACATATTGCAGCTCTCTGCCCAATTTCCGTGATGCCTTCATCCTGCACCAGTCCTCTGTACAACCTCTATTCCAATCAGACCGTCAGATTGGAGACTGCGTATTTGGGAACAAATAATATCTCTTCCAGGTATGGATCATGACACCTGTCAGGAACCTGGGTACAGATGCAGGACTGGCCTACAATGAGAGCGGTGCCACCACCAGATCTTATTGAGCAGACCATTGGCATGCGCAAACAATGGTTCTGCTGCCTGGATCATTCTGGTGGAGCTCTGCTGCACACTCCGGATCTTGTCTCCAAATTTGTCATGCTGCATAATTTTGCAATTCAGAGGGATCAGCCTTACCACCACCTGGACAGGAAGAGGAGGAAGAAGAGCAACATGATGAGGAGGAAGAGCAGGAGCAGCATTGCCCACTAGTCTCCTGAGCTCCGAGAACTATCCGAGAATAACTTGTACTAGAGAGCTTCACCTGAACCATCCCTCGCCTCCCCAACTCCAACAGTCCCCTCATCCTTATAACCACTGTCCTCACCTCCATCATCTGATTGCTTTCCTGCAGTCCAGCCTCATGGGTGCTGCCTGCAGTTGACTACAAATATTAACACCAGAACTGCAAGAATTCACTTCATATTTGGATAACAGTCAACTTGCTGAAGTAAGTATCTCCTTTGTGCAAACCACTGGTGCCAGTCTTGTGTGCTTGTTTGCCTATCCTAGTGCTCCTACACAGCATAAAATGACTAAAAATGATTAAGAAAGGGAAGATAGACTATGATAGTAAACTAGCATGAAATATAAAAACAGATAGCAGGAGTGTTTATAGGTATATGAAAAGGAAAAGAATGGCTAAAGTAAATGTTGCTCCCTGAGAGGACGAGACCAGGGAATTAGTGATGCTGAACATGGAGATGGCAGAAACGCTGAACAAATATTTTGTATCAGTCTTTACTGTAGAGGACTCTAAAAATATCCCAACAGTGGATAGTCTAGGTGCTATAGCGGGGGGTGGGGGGGGGTGCGGAGGGTGGTCAGGGAGGAACTTAACACAATCACAATCACTAAGGAGGTGGTATTCAGTAAGATAATGGGACTAAAGGCAGATAAAGCCCCTGGACCTTATGGCTTGCATCCTAGGGGCAGGGATAGTGGATGCATTGGTTTTAATTTACCAAAATTTCTTGGATTCTGAGGAGGTCCCAGCAGATTGGAAAACTGCAAATGTAATGCCCCTATTTTAAAAAGGAGACAGACAAAAAGCAGGTAACTATAGACCAGTTAGCCTAACATCTGTTGGGAAAATGTTGGAGTCCATTATTAAAGAAGCAATAGCAGGACATTTGGAAAAGCATAATTCAGTCAGGCAGAGTCAGCATGGGTTTATGAAGGGGAAGTGATGTTTGACAAATTTGCTGGAATTCTTTGAGGATGTAACGAACAGGGTGGATAAAGCGGAAGCAGTGGATGTGGTGTATTTGGACTTCCAGAAGGCATTTGACAAGGTGCCACATAAAAGGTTACTGCACAAGATAAAAGTTCATGGGGTTGGGGGTAATATATTAGCATGCGTAGAGGATTGGCTAACTAACAGAAAAGAGAGAGTCAGGATAAATGGTTCATTCTCGGGTTGGCAATCAGTAACTAGTGGGGTATCGCAGGGATCATTGCAATGACCCCAACTATTTACAATCTATATTAATGACTTGGATGAAGGGACCGAGTGTAACGTAGCTTGTTTGCTGACAATTCAAAGATGGGAGGTAAAGCAATGTGTGAGGACACAAAAAACCTGCAAAAGGACATAGACAGGCTAAGTGAGTGGGCAAAAATTTGGCAGATGGAGTACAATAATGGAAAATGTGAGGTTAGCACTTTGGCAGGAAAAAAATTGAAGAACAAATTATTATTTAAATGGAGAAAAATTGCAAAGTGCTGCAGTACAGCAGTCCCTGGGGGTACGTGTGCATGAAACACAAGGTTAATATTCAGGTACAGCAAGTGATCAAGAAGGCCATTGGAATCTTGACCTTCATTGCAAAGGGGATGGAGTATAAAAGCAGGGCAGTCTTGCTAGTTATACAGGGTATTAGTGAGACCACATCTAGAATACTGCATCCAGTTTTGGTTTCCATATTTAAGAAAGGATATATTGGCTTTGGAGGCAGTTCAGAGAAGGTTCATTCCGGAGATGAGGGGGTTGACTTATAAGGAAAGGTTGAATAGGTTGGGCCTCTACTTATTGCAATTCAGAAGAATGAGAAGTAATCTTATCGAAATGTATAAGATTATGAGGGGGCTTGACAAGGTGGATGCAATGAGGATGTCTCCACTGATAGGGGAGACTAGAACTAGGGGGTATAATCTTACAATAAGGGTCTGCTCATTTAAAACTGAGATGAGGAGGAATTTCTTCTCTCAGAGGGTTGTAAATCTGTGGAATTCGCTGTCTCAGAGAGCTGTGGAAGCTGAGACATTGAATAAATTTAAGACAGAAATAGACAGTTTCTTAAATGATAAGGGAATAAGGGGTTATGAGGAGCGGGCAGGGAAGAGGATCTGAGTCCATGATCGTATTAAATATCGGAGCAGGCTCGAGGGGCTCCTGCTCCTATTTCTTATGTTCTTATGTTTTTATGTATCCCGAGTGGCCACAGCTTGGGACATGGAAAGCTGCTGAGCTTCCAGTAAGGATACTTCGGATGGCAGTGGTTGGTGAACTTGAGTAGCTCTAGACCTTGAGTACCCGGCTGGAGACTTCAGCATCTTGGCGTGCAACTGGCTGTGTGGTACTGGCAAAGAGCACTGGTAAAATGGGTGGTGGGCGCAAGCATGCTATTGTTCTGAGAGAGAACAGCATGTGCTTTTCCCATTGAGCCAATGTCACTCTCCTTGGGCTGAGCCTTCAGGTTCCTAATGTTTTGCATGAGAATGAACCACAGGGGTGATGCAAAGCTCTGGATGCCCCTCTCAACACTGGGCTCCAGAGCCAAGAAGGCAGCAGTCTGAGCTTCCATGTCAGCAGCGAGAACTACCCTGTTAGAGCTGTCACCAGAGGTTCCAACATGATGGGCCCCACTGCCATGTTCATGGAGTTGACCACTTACTCCATGTTCAACAGAATGGATTTGATGCACTGCACAAAACCCTGACACAATGTAGAGCTGGACTCCTCCATATTCTCAGCCATTGTGTGCAAGCTCACTGGCTGGTTGCCCAGTGCATCTAGCATTTCCTAATATATCTATACCAGCTTTCTTCAGCAGCCTGAAGTCAGAATCTGAGTCCTCTGCAGCAGAGCTGGTATGTCATCTTGCCCTCCAGTGAGTTGGCACTGTAGTGTTAGATCCCCACCCTCATTCCTGCACACTTGTGCCCAGTGACTCACCATGTGAAGATGCCTCTTCTAACCTATCCTCTAAAGTACACATGGTGCCAATCTCTCAGCTAGTGTGAAACTAGTGTTTGCTAGGGTCAGATCATGTGACGGTGCACCTTCAGGACCTCAACATTTTCTGCACCTGAAATGAGAGGGACAATGATTCATTTTTAGTGTAAAGGGTCAGCAGAGAGAGATGAGTGGCTGCTGAAAGCAGTTGCAATTTGTCATGCAGAGTGTGTTGAGATAGAAGTGACAAGGGACAAAGAGGGTAAGGTGTGAAGAAAACCTTTGGCACATCTCCAACATTTTCACTAGCCACAGCCATGAGTCGCAGAGGGTGAATTTTAATAGGTGCAGATTTCCTTTAAGTGGCGCCAGTGACACCTGATTTCCTATCTCCTCCCTTCACCCACACCCCCAACAGGCTGCATCCAATAAGTTATGATGGAGGAGCCCTGCTGAAAGGGTTCTTCATATCTTATCATCTTTTCCCCTTCTCACTTCTCTATTACCCCTCACACTCTGCCTGTCTAATCATCTCCCAGCAAGAATTTCACATAGTGCCTGTGACCACGTGAATTGGTGCATGCCCTGTCCGCTGTATGCCCAGTTGCGTGCACAATTGAATTTCTAGGCTGGTCACGTGAAACATTGAGGCAGCACAACCCAAGCGATAGCGAATCAGCAGCCCCTCCATTTTGGAAAAGAAGATCGGGCGGAGTGTAACAGGGCCTGCCAATTCACTATCGGCCCTTTTGTTCTGTTGCCGAGGATCAATTCCTACCTCAAAATTGGGTGCCCCTCATTGAGAATGAATGCTGTTCCTCCAATCCCTGTGGTTGCTTCCCACCATTGTGAGACGAGAGAGGATTATGGAGTTTTTCCTCCTGGATTATTCCATCCTTGGTGCTTCCCCCTTCTCCAGCTCTTCCCCCCTCTGCTTATTGCACTCATTATGTGGCAAGTTTGGAGTGTGACCGTGTCAGCTCCTGCCTTGTTTCTTTACACTTTGCAGAGACTAGGCATAATCTTACTTGTTTCAATTGCTTGAAATCAGCATGGATAGAGGATTGGCTAATGAACAGAAAACAGAGAGTCGGGATAAATGGGTCATTTTCCAGTTGGCAAACAGTGACTACTGAGATGCCACAGGGATCGGTATTGGGTCCTCAACTATTTACAATCTGTATTGATGACTAGGATGAAGGGACCAAGTGTAATGTAGCCAAGTTTGCTGATGATACAAAGATGGGTGGGAAAGCAAATTGTGAGGACACAAAAAATCTGTAAAGGGATATAGACAGGCTAAGTGAGTGGGCAAACATTTGGCAGATGGAGTATAATGTGGGGAAATGTGAGGTTATCTGCTTTGACAGAAATAATAGAAAAACAAATTATAATTTAAATGGAGAAAAATTGCAAAGTACTGCAGTACAGAGGGACCTGGGGGTCCTTGTGCATGCAACACAAAAAGTTAGTATGCAGGTACAGCAAGTAATCAGGAAGGCAAATGGAATGTTAGCCTTTATTGCAAGGGGGATAGAGTATAAAAACAGAGAAGTTCTGCTACAACTGTACAAGGTATTAGTGAGGCCACACTTGGAGTACTGCGTACAGTTTTGGTCCCCATATTTAAGGAAGGATATACTTGCATTGGAGGCTGTTCAGAGAAGGTTCACTAGGTTGATTCCGGAGATGAGGAGGTTGACTTATCTGGATAGGTTGAGTAGGTTGGACCTATACACATTGGAGTTCAGAAGAATGAGAGGTGATCTTATTGAAACTTACAAGATAATGAGGGTGGTCGACAAGGTGGATGCAGAGAGTATATTTCCACTCATAGGGGAAACTAAAACTAGGGCACATAGTCTCAGAATAAGGGGCCGCCCATTTAAAACTGAGATGAGGAGAAATGTCTTCTCTCAGAGGGTTGTAAATCTATGGAATTCTCTGCCTCAGAGAGCTGTGGAGGCTGGGTCATTGAATATATTTTAGGCGGAGATAGACAAATTTTTGAGTGATAAGGTAGTAAAGAGTTATGGGGAGCGGGCAGGGAAGTGAAGTTGCGCCCATGTTCAGATCAGCCATGATCTTATTGAATGGTGGAGCAGGCTCAAGGGGCCACATGGCCTACTCCTGCTCCTATTTCTTAGATTCTTATGTTCTTATGAAACACGTTTTGTATGTTGAAGGAATATTGCCTGAACTTTGTGCTCACATATTGTGAAACAGACTGGTGTCATAAACATGTCTTATTCAACAGCAAAGATTGCTTTTAACAGCGATTTTGTTCGTGCATTTGTGAGAAAGCAATTCATAAATTAATATAAATGTAATTTGTGATATGTTGGGTTTCTGGTTTTTGCAGCTAAAAGTATCATGCCAGCTGGGGAAGCAGGAATCAGTCGTGCTTACTGGAATGGAAGGATTACAGTAGCAGGCTTGGCATTTTATACAACAAAACGCGCAACATGTACAATAATTAATGCTTCTTTATTTTCTTAATGCTACTTTATTTTCTTCTCAGCTTTTCACAAGAAATCATAGACAATAACGAGCTCGTTTCGGTTAATTAAGAAAAAAAATATTTTTATTCAATAAAATCAACCAACCGCACGTTTCTACTAACGGTTCAACAATGCATGGTGGGCGAAAGTTCCAGCCAAGATGTTTTCATAACTTTTAAAACGGGCTCATCATGGAATTTTTACAACTAAAAATGATGCCGGAAAGCTTGTGATAAAAGACTCATTACAACAATCTACTATACACAACAAAGAGCTGTCATTGTCCATGTATCTTGATTAGAGAAATCTTAAGAGTAAGAATGTGCTCCAATCACCAGCTGGCAATCGAGCGTTTCTTCTGTTCACAAATACAAACAAACCTTCCTCTTCATTAATACTTAGTCATCCCTGCCGGGAATTTCTCTGTTTGATTCCTTTACAGAGCGCTCCCTGTCCTCATTCTGTTGATTTATTAATTCCATCAACTTGACTATCACCGGCGGAGAATCTTCCCCTTCCTGTTGTCTTCGCGGGGCGTGGTAATCGTTTTCTGCGAAACTGGTAAGGTTATTTATTAGTGACATGACTTCTGCAGCTTTGCGGGGGTTTATGCCCCGCAGTAACTCTTTGATGAGGTCTGGATACCTGTCCGCCTCCATTTGATCGCCGACTGATGAAGCCACTCTGGCCCGCGGCATGTTAGCGGAGTTCAGGAGGTCGGGATTGTTGGCCAGCACCCTGGCTAGGTACCTGGCGAGTTCTTCATCGTCCGTGTTGGTGTCCTGGTCGCCCTTTGATCCTCGGCCCATGCCGTCGTCGTTTCGTAATGATTCGTGGTTGCGACTCCCTTTAAATCTCTCAAATGGGACACGAATTCCGGACAAACGGTTATTCGACTGCGCTGCTTTTCGGAAATACGCCGGCTTCTCATACATTCTATCATCCATTCCCAGGATATTCAGAATGTCGTCCGTAGTGAGATCTTCATCTCCGCTGTCTGGTACGACGTGTCCTCTGGTGTAACTATCTCTGAACCTTTTGTTTTCCCGACCCGTGTCGGTTTCCGAGCTCTCTGCGACGTAGTAGGGAAGGTCAGCCTCGGGCTCCTCTGGGAAAGGTCTGTCTGCTGGCTTCTTTAGCTCCGCGTCTTTCAGCATTTTGACGATTTCACCGGGAGATATTTGAAATCTGCTGGACAGTTCAACCAACTGGTCCACGATCCGCGGGTCAGTTTCTTCTTCAGACCCTCGGGACTGTTTGCTTGTCATTTTCTCGTTTTCCACATTCCTGACTTCATCTGTTTTTCCAATTTCCCTTTTCGGTTGTTCCTCGTACATTCTGTCTTGCAGCCATTTGTAATACTGCAGCATTAAGTCTACCGCGGCGTTCGACATCTCACCCTCATTCTCTTTCTCCCCGGTCACCTTTTCTTGGGAATCTAGCTGATCTAAATCTAGCTCATTAAAGCCAGCTAAAGATTTCTTCGCGTTGTTTCCTGTTCGCTCCGAGTCTCTGTCGACCTCGGTTTCGTCATCTTGAAATTGCACTTCTTTATGTTGATGTCTGTTCTTCATTTCAACCGAGTTCCAGACTTCTCCGTCGGCCACATCCTCATACGCAAAATCACTGTCCCGGGAGATATCATCTTCCTCGTCTTTGCGAAAATGCTCTTCCTCTAGTCTTCCTTGCTCCTTGTATGGACCTGCGTATTTCCCTAGTTCGCGGAAGGCAGACTCCAGGGTTGCAAGACTTTGGGGAGTGTACTGCTCTTGCACAATTTCATTGGTGCGTTTATAGGGATTAACTCTGTAACCGTCCTCTGGAAAGGCAACGTGCTGCTTCCTTGACAGTTTGCCGTTTCTGTCACTTTCAGATAATTGGTATCCATCATAGTCTTGTTGGTTACCTTCAAAGCCCATCGCGTCCTCCTCCGGATGATGATGATGCCGAGTACCTGAGTTGTAATGTTGGCCGTTCGCCCTGACCTTGCTTTCTGCTTGCATCAATGCGTGCAGTAAAAGGTTGGCCCATTCAGCCCTGCCCTCGCCTAGAGATTCCCTGGTGGTGTCAGACTGCTGATTCTCTTGATCGTCTCCCGCTAACTTTTTCAAGAGGGGCTCCTGAAATGGCCGGAATGTGCCTCTCGCATCGTAGTCTGGGATAGATGTGTCCTCACTGTTTTGTCTTAAATTTTCAATAAACTCTAGGGCTTTAATCATATCGGGATTAGGGTAGGTATACATGCTTTCTTTAAAACCGCTCGGATCATATCTGTTTGGCCCCAACGAAGCTGCGTGAAGGCTATCGGAATAAAGCAGGATGGTGAAGGTTAACATTGTGCCAGTTGAAAAGGTCTTTATCACCGCCATCTTTATTATGTTGTCCACAACTGGTAAAATAAGAAAACAGCATTGATTACATCAAAAAATACAATTTAATTTGGAAAGTAAAACATCAAGATGTTTAGAGAATGCAATGCATTCATTCTCTCTTAGTATTTCTGATGTAATTCACGAAGTACCCCAGATACTGATCAGTCCGATTCTTCCTAGCACTTTAACCACTCCTTTTCACTTGAAAGAGGTTTACGAAGAAGAAACGACCAATGTATATTAACTGGGATCATGTTCAGTCGAGTAACAAGTGCGGGTTCTCAACTTGTTCAGAGTTTCCTTTAATCGCGAAGCATTTGGGAAATTGGACATTTCCCTTTGTACATTTCAGACGGCATTTGGCATCTGTTGCATGCTAATTCTATTTGTGTAAAAGCTAAATTCATCCAGTGTGTTGTTTTCACTACTGGGTTCTTCGGGGCTCGAAATGCTGCAGTATTTGTTGCTACGGTAACATGCAATTCATGTACCTGACAGCATTAAAAGCTCAAAAGGCGCATTTCTTATACACAACAATCGCACAATATGAAATGATATTGCCGAAATCAGATTATGTTAAAATATGTCAATTCTAGACTTATGTTGACTTAAGTTTGGAGAAGATAGTCCATATTATTTATTCCACTGAGCACACAATGAAGCCTTACTTTACCAACTTCGATTCAGAGGTGTTGGTCCCCGCCGTCTGTCAGTTGTCTGGAGCTCACGAGAAAAAGCCTTTAAAAATAGCACCAAAATAATCAGTTTAGCTAATTATGTGAACGCAGATATCCTACAGAATTTACCCATAAAACGCGACCATAATACAATTTCTAGAGCGCATCAGGTTGCTATTAAAGAACCACGCAATCAGCAGCCGGCAAACATATAGTGTATTCTCCAGTAGTAGAGTGGGTTGCTTCAACGTGATGCAAAGCTTACCTGTGATTTAAAGTGAAGCCGGATCGTATGAGAACATCTTTCCCCGTCTGTGAGCGTCTGGAGCAAGTGGGTGTGAAAATTTCAGCACCAGGACAGCTCCCTATTTATAAAGCAGCCCCACAACAAGCCAGAACCACATGACCCTGCGTCACCCAACTCTGACGCCAGCGCAGTCTTATCACGGAATGCATCGGAAATTAGAATACACTGCAGCCATCAGCATGAGGTAGCACAGTGATCAGGGATAACAGCATTAAGTACGTTATAACCATAATATGTACACGCAAATACAAAGAGCCTCTGAGAGCTCAAGAAAGATGACTTTGATCGTGAGCTCAACTTTGCTTCACAAAATGGAATACATCTTTTCTTCTAATGCCTCACTTGTACAATTGATCCAAAACTCGTCTAGGTTTAGGAAGCTGATGTGCTGTTTTTCATGTAAAGTGCAATAAAACTGCAAAGATGAGATTTTAATGCATTTACATTATCTGCGATTTTGTGTGCTTTTATGATCGATGACTTTTCATAATTCATGTGGTATTTTCCTAGTGAGAGACAGAAAGAACGACTTGCATTTATATAGCACCTTTTACGACCACCGGACGTCTCAAAGCGCTTTACAACCAATTTTTGGAGTGTTGTCACTGATGTAGTATGGGAAACGCGGCAGCCAACTTGCGCACAGTAATCTCCACAAACAGCAATGTGATAATGACCAGATAATCTGTTTTTGTTGTCGTGTTGATTGAGGGATAAATATTAGCCAGCATAATACTCTGCACCTTTTAATTAGAGAAGTTAGAAATTAGCATCGGGCCTGAAATTACATCATGAGATACTAACAGCTGAATATTGATTGGCCAGCATCTGAAAGTGAAAGAGTAATTAACAATGTGACGATGGGCCCCATTGAAAATGTTAACTTACTTTTCTCTTTCAGATGCTGACCAGACCTGATATACATTTGCTGCATTTGGTGTTTTTTGTAAACAATCTTCCACTATTTGTATTTTTTCTTTTTATCTTTGTCCCTTCTATAATCCCATAAAACACATATATTTCTGATATAATTAAAATGATGTGTACGTGTGCATTTCTTATCTGTCATACCATACTTCTTGCATCACACTTCTCTGTCATACGTTATTGTAGGCAAATTTCTTGGAGCTGACTCATATCAAATTTATATTTTCCCAACATTTTTGTAAGAAAGAAAAATCAGTTATTTGCAATGTATAGAGAAGATCAACCAACAGAAATAACAGGGGGAATTTTAACCTCCAAAAATAGTGGGTTTGCTAAGGTGGCATGTAGAAATGTAAAAAATCTTAAACCCTATCCCAACTCGCCCACTTCTGGCTTTAATGGAGATGGGACATGATCCCCCCCCACTGACCCTTCTGATATGCCCCCAGAACTCGTCTGATCTCCCTCCCCCACCCCCCCCACCATTTCCCAAGGCTTTCAATCTCCCCCAATACTGACCATTCCAATCACCCCCGAGGTGCTTCCGATCTCCCTCCCGACTCTTTTGTTCTTCCCCTGACCATTCCCATCTCCCTCCGACCATTCAGATTTACACCAGACCCTTCTGATCTCCCCACAACTTTTTTGATCTTTCTCTGACCCTTTGGATCGCTCCCAACCCTTCCGATCTTCCCCGACCCTTCCAATATCCCTCCTGACCCTTCCAAACTTTCCATGACCCTTCCAATATCTCTGCAAGGCCTTCGCTCTCTCCTACGAGGCCTCTGATCTCCCCCCCCCCACCCCCAACACAGACCCTTGCAAACATCCTCCTGAGGCCTCTTCAATTCTCCCCCTGATCTGCCCCCCTCCGATCTCACCTGAGCTCCTCTAGGCCTCAGATCTTCCCGCCCCCGCCAAGCGTTCAATCCCTCCCTCTTCTCCGGTCCTCGGCTGTGGCCTGGTGCAAAAGGCCTTTCCGTCCGGCAGCCAGCCAGCCTTTCAACCTTACTAGGCACCTTCTGGCTTTGGCTCTTGTTTCCGGCAGGTTTGGCTTGGCAGGGAAGCTACCACTGCTCCTCCTCTCAGAACTCAGGTTAAAATCGCAGATTGGGCCCTGATGACATCATTGAATTCCATTCTATATATTTACAAAGGTCCGCACCAGCTCTTGACGGGTGTCCTACTGTCCTGTCCGCCTGCTATTTCAAATTTCTTCTCTATCAAAGTAACAAGGGACAAATAAAAATAAACAGAACTGCAACTAAAAGGATTGAAAAATTTCTGCTTCAAAATCAATCTATCAGAAAAAAGGCACAAAGGAGCAAAAAATATATATACATATCTGAGGGCTTTAAGAGGTGCAAGGAGGCACTTCTGATAATGGTGCACCAACAGGCTCACCCTGGGCTCCAACTTTTCATGGCACACCTAACTGATGTTGTGCCAATGGTGCAAAGTATCTAGAAATTCCAAGGCCCACTGGACACCCTCCCAAAATTTGCCAAATGGATATATTAATGAATGTTGCATCAGGAATCAGCACAAGCCTCTTGTACTCACCCCTCCGCCAACCCCCCGCATCAGCCCACACACAAACTGTTTAGTAAGCCCAGGACTAGTGCAAAACTGTGTAAGAACACTACTTCTGGTATTCCTCCCACGAAAGCCTGCAAGTCTGAACTATGAAATTTAAGTCCCAGAGACATAAAGATTGGGCTAACCAAACTGGTAGAAATGCAGTGGAGGAGGATTTCCTGGAGTGTATTAGGGATGGTTTTCTAGAGCAATATGTTGAGCAACCAACTAGGGAGCTGGCCATCCTAGACTGGGTGATGTGTAATGAGAAAAGACTAATTAGCAATCTTGTTGTGTGAGGCCCCTTGGGGAAGAGTGACCATAATATGGTAGAATTCTTTATTAAGATGGAGAATGACACAGTTAATTCAGAGACTAGGGTCCTGAACTTAAGGAAAGGTAACTTTGATGGAATGAGACGTGAATTGGCTAGAATAGATTGGTGAATGATACTTAAAGGGTTGACAGTGGATAGGCAATGGCAAACATTTAAAGATCACATGGATGAACTTCAACAATTCTACATCCCTGGAGTAAAAATAAAACTGGAAGGTGGCTCAACCATGGCTAACAAGGGAAATTAAGGATAGTGTTAAATCCAAGGAAGAAGCTTATAAATTGGCCAGAAAAAGCAGAAAATCCGAGGACTGGGAGAAATTTAGAATTCAGCAGAGGAGGACAAAGGGTTTAATTAGGAGGGGGAAAATAGAGTATGAGAGGAAGCTTGCTGGGAATATTAAAACTGACTGCAAAAGCTTCTATAGATATGTGAAGAGAAAAAGATCAGTGAAGACAAACGTAGGTCCCTTGCAGTCAGATTCAGGTGAAATTATAATGGGGAACAAAGAAATGGCAGACCATTTGAACAAATACTTTGGTTCTGTCTTCACGAAGGAAGACACAAATAACCTTCCGGAAATATTAGGGGACCGAGAGTCTAGTGAAAAGGAGGAGCTGAAGGAAATCCTTATTAGTTGGGAAATTGTGTTAGGGAAATTGATGGGATTGAAGGCCGATAAATCCCCGGGGCCTGATAGTCTGCATCCCTAGAAATAGTGGATGCATTGGTGATCATTTTCTAACAGTCTATCGAATCTGAATCAGTTCCTATGGGCTGGAGGGTAGCTAATGTAACACCACTTTTTAAAAAAGGAGGGAGAGAGAAATCAGGTAATTATAGACTGGTTAGCCTGACATCAGTAGTGGGGAACATGTTGGAATCAATTATTAAAGATGAAATAGCAGCATATTTGGAAAGCAGTGACAGGATCAGTCCAAGTCAGCATGGATTTATGAAAGAGAAATCATGCTTCACAAATCTTCTAGAATTTTTTGAGGATGTAACTAGTAGAGTGGACAAGGGAGAACCAGTGGATGTGGTATATTTGGACTTTCAAAAGACTTTTGACAAGGTCCCACACAAGAGATTGGTGTGCAAAATCAAAGCACATGGTATTCGGGGTAATGTACTGAAATGGATAGACAACTGGTTGGCAGACAGGAAGCAGAG
This sequence comes from Pristiophorus japonicus, assembly GCF_044704955.1. Taxonomy (NCBI): domain Eukaryota; kingdom Metazoa; phylum Chordata; class Chondrichthyes; family Pristiophoridae; genus Pristiophorus; species Pristiophorus japonicus. The sequence continues at coordinate 215,645,656 of NC_091982.1, forward strand.
AGTTGGGATAAACGGGTCCTTTTCAGAATGTCAAGCAGTGGCTCAGTGCTGGGACCCCAGCTATTTACAATAAACATCAATGATTTAGATGAAGGAATTGAGTGTAATATCTCCAAGTTTGCAGGTGACATTAAGCTGGGTGGCGGTGTGAGCTGTGAGGAGGATGCTAAGAGCCTGCAGGGTGAGTTGGACAGGTTAGGTGAGTGGGAAAAATGCATGGCAGATGCAGTATAATGTGGATAAATGTGAGGTTATCCACTTTGGTGGCAATAACAAGGAGGCAGAATATTAGAATATTATCTGAATGGCGGCAGATTAGGAAAAGGGGAGGTGCAATGAGACCTGGGTGTCATGGTACCTCAGTCATTGAAAGTTGGCATGCAGGTACAGCAGGCAGTGAAGAAGGCAAATGGTATGTTGGCCTTCATAACTAGGGGATTTGAGTATAGGAGCAGGGAGGTCTTACTGCAGTTGTACAGGGCCTTGGTGAGGCCTCACCTGGAATATTGTGTTCAGTTTTGGTCTCCTAATCTGAGGAAGGACGTTCTTGCTATTAAGGGAGTGCAGCGAAGGTTCACCAGACTGATTCCTGGGATGGCAGGACTGACATATGAGGAGAGACTGGATCAACTGGGCCTGTATTCACTGGAGTTTAGAAGGATGAGAGGGGATCCCATAGAAACGTATAAGATTCTGATGGGTCTGGACAGGTTAGATGCAGGAAGAATGTTGCCAATGTTGGGGAAGTCCAGAACCAGGGGACACAGTCTAAGGATAGGGGGTAAGCCATTTAGGACCGAGATGAGGAGAAACTTCTTCACTCAGACAGTTGTTAACCTGTGGAATTCTCTACCGCAGAGAGTTGTTGATCTCCTAATCTGAGGAAGGACATTGGATATATTCAAGAGGGAGTTAGATATAGCCCTTACAGCTAAAGGGATCAAGGGGTATGGAGAGAAAGCAGGAAAGGGGTACTGAGGTGAATGATCAGCCATGATCTTATTGAATGGTGGTGCAGGCTCGAAGGGCCAAATGGCCTACTCCTGCACCTATTTTCTATGTTTCTATGTTTCTATATGAGAAGTTGTGATGGAAAATCAGAGATTGAAGGCTACAGGTGATAGAGAACAACTGTCAGCTGATAAGATCTTCCATCTTGTCCAAGAGTGCAAGAATAATCCCAGAAAAGCTCCATCGATCTGCAAGCAGTATTCCACCAGCTTGGACTTTGTAGAGAGTTAAATATTTTTGAAGGATAAGAAGTATTGAGCACCAAAGCAAAACCAAATTTGTTTGAGTCAGCTTTAGCAATGGAGGAGATAGTGAAGTTCCATTTGAGTTCAGAGGAGATAGTCAGCGCAAGAATGTCAATTGATAAGTATAAGAAAGGAAACAGAAAAAATGTCCTTATATGGTAGCCGTCGGCTGGACTTCTGAGATATAAGAAGAGATTGAGGGCTAGAAATTTGTCTTGAGCAGTAGTGTGAAACACATCGGTCACATCAGTCGGCTGTTATACCTGATATTCATTTCCATTGAATATTGGGTGGGACGTTTAATGGGCAGCCAATGCCATACTGCCTGTTTTGCAATACCAACTAAAAGAAAAACAATGTATCTGGTCATTAGCACATTGGTGTTTGTGGGAGCTTGCTGTGTGCAAATTGGCTGCTGCATTTCCTACATTACAACAGTGACTACACTGCAAAAGTACTTAATTGACTGTAAAGCGGTGGTCATGAACGGCGCTATATAAATGCAAGTCTTTCTTTTACCAACTAGACTTTAAAGAATTGAAAGAAACAAAATTTGCTTTGCTCCAATGAATGACATGGAGAACAAGAAAGATATTTATTCAGCTAGAATCTTGCAATCCTTTTGTATTCGGAGTTTGCCATCAACTGATAACATCATAGGAAAATCGGTGACTTTAGGCATATCTCTCTTTGTACCAACACTTCAAGGTGCAATGCATACACCACAGCCATGTTCCATTGGAAGCAGAGGTAGCCTATAAGCATGGTTATCAGTGAGCTGAGCCACTGAGGATCTTCTGTCCCCCTCTGTACACACAGGCGAGAGGTTTTGCCACTGCTGGCCTAAACCATTCCCAAACTTTGGGGAGGGGACCTGCACTTACAAAATAGCTGAAAACAATAGGATGAAATATAATTTTGGTCGGGGGCTCAAAATGGGTGGTAATGGATCAGCTGCCCATTATACACCCCACCCAAATATGGTTTCCATTGACTTCAATCTGCTACTGCCCATTTTACAACCCCACTAATGTTAATTTTCACCCATAATGATTTTGAAACAACTGTGCAATCAATTCAACTGTTGTAAAAGCTACCCTACAATATAAATGGAATGGTTTCAGTAATGGAACTAGGGCTGGGACATGAAAGAGATTCTCCAATATTAATGGGAGATTTAGCACCCAAGTGTGCGATACCATAAATATTTAATAATTTGAACTCATCTTGCTATATCCTTGATCTCAACCTCAATGATGTTGATATTTCACAGCATAATGGAGGTGAGTAGTAGATTTATATTACTTAAAATAAAATTGTATAATAGCTGCAGTCCGTTGGATTAGAAAGTTGAATTCAGAATATGCATTGCAGGGATTATTAGAAAAAGTGATCAAATTGGAGACGGGTGACTTTCCCTTGTTGTTTGTAACAATGTTGCTTATACTCTCATTTATAATTTTACTACAAATAACAAAGAGGGAAAAGCTTTCCTGGTATGAAACCTTCATTGCTCCAAGCACTAACAATGCTATTAGTCCTTTTGATAGCTGGTTGATAATGTATTGGATTTGATGTAGAATATATTTAATCAAACAAGATTTTATTAAGTTTTATCTTATTAAAAGCATGTGCATTGAACATACCCATGACAACATACATATAAACCAATTTGGCTGAATGAGAATACATTTTCATTTTCCTCATGAGATCAATAAAGCAAGCAATTCTGAAGATCTGGAGGCTGGTTTTCAAACATAATTTACAGAAATGACATAGACATAGACATAGAAAATAGGTGCAGGAGTAGGCCATTCGGCCCTTCTAGCCTGCACCGCCATTCAATGAGTTCATGGCTGAACATTCAACTTCAGTACCCCATTCCTGCTTTCTCGCCATACCCCTTGATCCCCCTAGCAGTAAGGACCTCATCTAACTCCTTTTTGAATATATTTAGTGAATTGGCCTCAACAACTTTCTGTGGTAGAGAATTCCACAGGTTCACCACTCTCTGGGTGAAGAAGTTCCTCCGCATCTCGGTCCTAAATGGCTTACCCCTTATCCTTAGACTGTGACCCCTGGTTCTGGACTTCCCCAACATTGGGAACATTCTTCCTGCATCTAACCTGTCTAACCCCGTCAGAATTTTATATGTTTCTATGAGGTCCCCTCTCATTCTTCTGAACTCCAGTGAATACAAGCCCAGTTGATCCAGTCTTTCTTGATAGGTCAGTCCCGCCATCCCGGGAATCAGTCTGGTGAACCTTCGCTGCACTCCCTCAATAGCAAGAATGTCCTTCCTCAGGTTAGGAGACCAAAACTGTACACAATACTCCAGGTGTGGCCTCACCAATGCCCTGTACAACTGTAGCAACACCTCCCTGCCCCTGTACTCAAATCCCCTTGCTATGAAGGCCAACATGCCATTTGCTTTCTTAACCGCCTGCTGCACCTGCATGCCAACCTTCAATGACTGATGTACCATGACACCCAGGTCTCTTTGCACCTCCCCTTTTCCTAATCTGTCACCATTCAGATAATAGTCTGTCTCTCTGTTTTTACCACCAAAGTGGATAACCTCACATTTATCCACATTATACTTCATCTGCCATGCATTTGCCCACTCACCTAACCTATCCAAGTCGCTCTGCAGCCTCACAGCATCCTCCTCGCAGCTCACACTGCCACCCAACTTAGTGTCATCCGCAAACTTGGAGATACTACACTCAATCCCCTCATCTAAATCATTAATGTACAGTGTAAACAGCTGGGGCCCCAGCACAGAACCCTGCGGTACCCCACTAGTCACTGCCTGCCATTCTGAAAAGTACCCATTTACTCCTACTCTTTGCTTCCTGTCTGACAACCAGTTCTCAATCCATGTCAGTACACTACCCCCAATCCCATGTGCTCTAACTTTGCACATCAATCTCTTGTGTGGGACCTTGTCGAACGCCTTCTGAAAGTCCAAATATACCACATCAACTGGTTCTCCCTTATCCACTCTACTGGAAACATCCTCAAAAAATTCCAGAAGATTTGTCAAGCATGATTTCCCTTTCACAAATCCATGCTGACTTGGACCTATCATGTCACCTCTTTCCAAATGCACTGCTATGACATCCTTAATAATTGATTCCATCATTTTACCCACTACCGATGTCAGGCTGACCGGTCTATAATTCCCTGTTTTCTCTCTCCCTCCTTTTTTAAAAAGTGGGGTTACATTGGCTACCCTCCACTCCATAGGAACTGATCCAGAGTCAATGGAATGTTGGAAAATGACTGTCAACGCATCCACTATTTCCAAGGCCACCTCCTTAAGTACTCTGGGATGCAGTCCATCAGGCCCTGGGGATTTATCGGCCTTCAATCCCATCAATTTCCCCAACACAATTTCCCGGCTAATAAGGATTTCCCTCAGTTCCTCCTCCTTACTAGACCCCCCGACCCCTTTTATAACCGGAAGGTTGTTCGTGTCCTCCTTCGTGAATACCGAACCAAAGTACTTGTTCAATTGGTCCGCCATTTCTTTGTTCCCCGTTATGACTTCCCCTGATTCTGACTGCAGGGGACCTACGTTTGTCTTTACTAACCTTTTTCTCTTTACATATCTATAGAAACTTTTGCAATCCGTCTTAATGTTCCCTGCAAGCTTCTTCTCATACTCCATTTTCCCTGCCCTAATCAAACCCTTTGTCCTCCTCTGCTGAGTTCTAAATTTCTCCCAGTCCCCAGGTTCGCTGCTATTTCTGGCCAATTTGTATGCCACTTCCTTGGCTTTAATACTATCCCTGATTTCCCTTGATAGCCACGGTTGAGCCACCTTCCCTTTTTTATTTCTATGCCAGACAGGAATGTACAATTGTTGTAGTTCATCCATGCGGTCTCTAAATGTCTGCCATTGCCCATCCACAGTCAACCCCTTAAGTATCATTCGCCAATCCATCTCAGCCAATTCACGCCTCATACCTTCAAAGTTAGCCTTCTTTAAGTTCTGGACCATGGTCTCTGAATTAACTGTTTCATTCTCCATCCTAATGCAGAATTCCACCATATTATGGTCACTCTTCCCCAAGGGGCCTCGCACAACGAGATTGCTAATTAATCCTTTCTCATTACATAACACCCAGTCTAAGATGGCCTCCCCCCTAGTTGGTTCCTCGACATATTGGTCTAAAAAACCATCCCTTATGCACTCCAGAAAATCCTCCTCCACCGTATTGCTTCCAGTTTGGTTAGCCCAATCTATGTGCATATTGAAGTCACCCATTATAACTGCTGCACCTTTATTGCACGCACCCCTAATTTCCTGTTTGATGCCCTCCCCAACATCACTACTACTGTTTGGAGGTCTGTACACAACTCCCACTAACGTTTTTTGCCCTTTGGTGTTCTGCAGCTCTACCCATATATGGGAACCATTCTACTGGTTATCTGCACCCAACAGCACTTCCTGCACTTTCTGCCAGAAGTGACATTCGGTGCAACAGTTGTAGATATTTACCTGACTTGCCTTTGATTATAAACATTTTTTTTGAGGATGTAACTAACAGAGTGGACAAGAGAGAACCAGTGGATGTGGTGTATTTGGACTTTCAAAAGGCTTTTGACGAGGTCCCGCACAAGAGATTGGTGTGCAAAATCAAAGCACATGATATTGGGGGTAATGTACTGACGTGGATAGAGAACATTTTGGCAGACAGGAAGCAGAGAGTCGGGATAAACGGGTCCTTTTCAGAATGGCAGGCAGTGACTAGTGGAGTGCCACAGGGCTCAGTGCTGGGACCCCAGCTCTTTACAATATGCATTAATGATTTAGATGAAGGAATTGAGTGTAATATCTCCAAGTTTGCAGATGACACTAAACTGGGTGGCAATGTGAGCTGTGAGGAGGATGCTAAGAGGCTGCAGGTTGACTTGGACAGATTAGGTGAGTGGGAAAAATGCATGACAGCTGCAGTATAATGTGGATAAATGTGAAGTTATCCATTTTGGGGGCAAAAACATGAAGGCAGAATATTATCTGAATGGTGGCAGATTAGGAAAAGGGGAGGTGCAACGAGACCTGGGTGTCATGGTTCATCAGTCATTGAAAGTTGGCATGCAGGTACAGCAGGCAGTGAAGAAGGCAAATGGTATGTTGGCCTTCATAGCTAGGGGATTTGAGTACAGGAGCAGGGAGGTCTTACTGCAGTTGTACAGGGCCTTGGTGAGGCCTCACCTGGAATATTGTGTTCAGTTTTGGTCTCCTAATCTGAGGAAGGACGTTCTTGCTATTGAGAGAGTGCAGCGGAGGTTCACCAGACTGATTCCAGGGATGGCTGGACTGACATATGAGGAGAAACTGGATCAACTGGGCCTGTATTCACTGGAGTTTAGAAGGATGAGAGGGGATCCCATAGAAACGTATAAGATTCTGACGGGACTGGACAGGTTAAATGCGGGAAGAATGTTCCCGATGTTGGGGAAGTCAGAACCAGGGGACATAGTCTTAGGATAAGGGGTAGGCCATTTAGGACTGAGATGAGGAAAAACTTCTTCACTCAGAGAGTTGTTAACCCATGGAATTCCCTGCCGCAGACAGTTGTTGATGCCAGTTCTTGGATATATTCAAGAGGAAGTTAGATATGGCCCTTACAGCTAAAGAGATTAAGGGGTATGGCGAGAAAGCAAAAAAGGGGTACTGAGGGAATGATCAGCCATGATCTTATTGAATGGTGGTGCAGGCTCGAAGGGCCGAATGGCCAATCCTGCACCTATTTTCTATGTTTCTATAATATTTCCACCCAAATAAGGGTGGGCATATTATAATCACAGTCAAACAAAGAAATATATCAAACAACATATTTCCCATAATTTACACCCTAGCAACATCGAGTGCAAGGGATGCCTGTGCGTCTCTGGCACTCATCATTGCTAAGAACCTTGGAGAGGGGGGGAGGAGGGAATTTCAGATTTAAAAAGCAGAGTGATCGATTGCGATATAGAAACTGGCATAATGGGAAACTGACAACTTTAACAAAGCTTACTATCCATTCTCTCAGGGCGTGGCCCATTTATATTTTGGCAAGGCACTCCGACAAATCCCTCACCCCCAACCTGAGGCAAACTGTAAATATTTTAGAGTCCCAATCCCTGAAGCGGACCAGGGTTGCAAACAACAGGCAAGTGGAAATCCCACCCAACTGCACTTCTGGTGGCAGCGGGGAGACCACAAGAAATTTGGCTTCTTTATATACAATTTAATTTGTACTCCAAGATTGGAAAACTAATTAGACAAATCTGTTTTAAACAGATTTAACGAACACATACTTTAGGGAAACAATTATATTGACATTTTCTGGTGGCGTGTCGTGGGCTTGGTTGTCCATTGGTTTGAAAAGTAGCAATATAACTCAGGTATCAAGTCAGCATCGTACACTGGAGTGTTAAAATTAAATGGTTTGACGTCTACCTAAAGATTGCTTCTCACAGCACTTGGACTCCACAGAGGCTGCAGTATAACTCCAGTCCAGTGTGAAGCAGCAGCGCAGGTGGCCACTTGGATGGCCTGAGAATCTTTAAAGCCTTGAATGGAGTGCTTTTAACCAACCCTACACTCCTAACATGAAAAGTTATGGGCTAGATTTTCCAATTTATTTGCATGCTTAACGCCCACTTAATGCCCATTTTACCGATGAAATGAAGTATAACGCCCATATATCGCCCATTTAGCCACAAAATGGAAACTGACGGACATTTTTCGGAAACTTATTGCCGAGCGTTACTTTCCCCATGTGCGTAACGCCAGGAAAAAATAATACCGCCCGCCCACTTTTTTGGGGTGGAATCATTAGAATGGGCGAAATCAACGCCCATAATATTATTCCGCACGGAATTAATGCCGAGATTCAATAATACTGCCCGCCCACTTTTTTTTGTCAAAAGATCATATTTGCCAAAACTAGTCGGCATGAGATCACCCAGCTTCACTTTCACCACCTCGCACACATATCGCCCATAATATCGCTCACCCCAAAAAAACCCGGAAAAAGTGGAACTAACCAGAACTAATCACAGTGTTATGGATGTCATGTTCTACATCACATGTTGCATCCTTTAAAAGGCTGCTGTGCTTCAACCTCAGACGAGTTCGGATGTACTCTGGAGGTCATTGGAGTTGATGTGAACATCTGTACAAACATCTTGACCATACTGTGACCGATTGGAATTTAATAGGTGTCTTCGTAGGGACATTTATTGTTTGTGACCAATCGGTGGAAAACACAGAGCTATTGCAATGGGATCTGCCCTTTCTCACCCTCTCTTGATGACCAATTACATACTGCAGACTCGAGATGCCCGAAGATATGCTCCACAGCATTATGTGCCCAATGTAAGATGCACCAGACTGATGAGGAGGACCAGACATTACACCCCCCGCAAGCACAGGGAGAAGCAGTCTTTCCTCGACTTGCTCAACACCATCTGCCTTCGGAGACTGCGCTTCCACAAAGAGGTTATCACTAAGGGGAGATCTGCAGCCTTACAGCACCATCAGCACTGCACTGTCCGTCGAGGTCAAAGTCACCGCTGCAATGTGGTTCTTTTCAGGCCTCAGCTGGCAACATTTGCGGGCTATTTCACCATGCCACACATTGCTGCATTAGACAGGTCACTGAAGCCCTATATGCATGCAGGAGGGACTTGATTAGCTTCCCTATGACTAGGGATGCACAGATTGAGAGGGCTCTAGGATTGTCCAGAATTGCAAACTTACTCAAGGTGCAAGGAGCAATAGACTGTACGCATATCGCAATGCGGGCACCTTTTCAGGATGCAGAGGTTTTCAGAAACCGTAAGGGATTCCATTCCCTGAATGTCCAACTCGTTGTCGACCACCAGCAAATTATAATGGCAGTGAATGCTAAATTTCCGGGCAGCATCCATGATGCTCACATCCTGCATGAAAGCACTGTATCTGACTTGTTTAACAATCAGCCACAAGATCAATGCTGGATGCTTGGTGACAAAGGATATGGCCTCACCACCTGGATGATGATCCCCTGCGTGACACCCACACCGAAGCCGAGAGGCGATAGAATGAGAGCCACAGAGCCACTCACAATATCGTGGAGAAAACCATTGGAGTGCTTAAGCAGCACTTTAGATGCCTGAACCACTCAGGAAGCAAGCTCCAATATCACCCTGAGCAGGTAGCTCAATTCATGGTAGCGTGCTCCATGTTGCACAACTTGGCTATCAGGAGAGGATAAGAATTGCCTGATGAGTCTGACAGTCCACCTCACCAGAGAGAGGAAGAGGAGGATGAGGAGACGGACGCTGACATCGGCCCACACAATCAGGCTGATGTTGAAGCCATGCCTCCGCCCCCCTGTAGTCTGCATGAAAGGGCCCGTGGTGGCATGATAGCTGCAAGAGCCTTATGTCAGGAGCTCATCAATGAGTGCTTTGCCTGTTATTTACAAGGCTGCCACACTGCTGAGTGTGCAGGTCATACATCAATGTTGGGCATCATCTTGGTGACAGTTAAAGTTTAAGTTGATTGAAGTTAAGTATAATTATACCCTTTGATGTTAAGGAATCACCAGCGTGTAACGGTGCAGCTATCTGAGCCAATGCACAGCAAGGTGTTGTTAAATAAAAAACATTTAAACCGAACATTTGCCGGAAACATCAATATTTCTGTAAAAACCTACTCCCCCGCCCCCCCTGCCCTGCTTCTCCTCCCCACCTCTACCCCTTCCCCCCTTCCCCTTCCCCTCCTGACTCCAAGCTGCCTGGCCGAGGAGCTCCTCAGGCAATGCTTCATTTGGGGGGGGTGGATAACGGCCGAACCGCTGCTTGGACGGATATGGGAGAGGACGATTCTGAAGTGGGCATGTGCTCCGAGCCAGAAGCAAGATGTTGCTCCTGGCTCTCATGTGTGGTTGGCATCTTGGGGTGTAGTGCCATGCTCCAGGACCACTGGGAGCCATCTGCCACCAGTGTTCCTGGCTGCCAGCTCCAGGGCCTCCACCATCCCTTCCATGTTATATCTTATTTGTTGGACAAAAACTTGGTGCCAACTATGTTCTTCATGCTTAGTAGGCTTTTTGTTGCTGGTGAATCTCCCTCGTGCCTCCCACAACAGCCAAACAAGCACATACCACAGCCACATGGCGCGCCTTCAGTCCCTCTCAGCTCCCTCTCTCTCTGTCTCCTCTTCTGCGCATGTCATGATGACTCTTGACCTCCTGAATCGCAGGAATCGAGCATTGCCATGCCATTGCTAAGGACGGCGACACCTTACTGCAGAAGTTCAGCGCGATTTAACATCATTTCATGTCGCTCGTGGCAACGTCCAATTTCAAAAATGGAAACTAGGTGCTTTGAGAATGGGCGAGAAGTCGGCGATCTGAAAACCCATTTTTACCACCCACGCCGGAAAAAACACACATTTTTGGGTGACATGCACAAAAGTGTAAAATCTAGCCCATTGTCTGGGAATAAAGCTCTGCACAGGTGCCAAAGAACATGCTCAGAGCACCACTGTCACCCCATCTGGGTCCCTGTACGTGTGGGGGATGTAACGTCTGGTCTTCCTCATCAGTCTTACATTGGGCACATAATGCTGTAGAGCGTACCTTCGGCCATCTCGAGTCTGCAGCATGTAATTGGTCATCAAGAGAGGGTGAGAAAGGACAGGCCCATTGCATTGAAGCCACCAGATACCAGTGCTAGATACCAGTGTCAGTATAACTACAATCTTATTGTTCTGCATGTAACAATTGTGGACTCCATATACATGTCGTTGAGCTACAGTACGCGGACGACGCTTGCATCTGCGCATATTCAGAGGCTGAACTCCAAGTCATTGTCAACACCTTCACTGAAGCGTACGAAAGAATGAGCCTTACACTAAACATCTGTAAGAGAAAGGTCTTCCACCAGCCTGACCCCGCCACACAGCACTGACCCCCAGTCATCAAGGTCTACGACATAGCCCTGGACAACGTGGGCCACTTTCCATACCTCGGGAGCCTCTTATCAGCAAGGGCAGACATCAACGACAAGCTTCAACACCGACTCCAGTGCACCAGCATAGCCTTCGGCCGCCTGAGGAAGAGAGTGGTCGAAGATCAGGCCCTCAAATCTGGCACCAAGCTTATGGTCTACAGGACTGTAGTGATACCCACCCTCCTGAATGGCTCAGAGGCATGGACCATATACAGTAGACACCTCAAATCATTGGAGAAATACCACCAACAATGTCTCTGCAAGATCCTGCAAATCCCCTGGGAGGACAGATGTACCAACGTTAGTGTCCTCGATCAGGCCCACATCCACTGACCACACTCGACCAGCTCCATTGGGCGGGCCAAATTGTTTGCATGCCTGACACAAGACTCCCAAAGCAAGCACTCTACTTGGAACTCCTACACAGCAAGCAAGCCCCAGGTGGGCAGAGGAAACATTTCAAGGACACCCTCAAAGCCTCCTTGATAAAATGCAACATCCCCACCAACACCTGGGAGTCCCTGGCAAAAGACCGCCCTTAGTGGAGGAAGAGCATCGGGAGAGTGCTGAGCACCTCGAGTCTCATCACCAAGAGCATGCAGAAGGCAAGCGCAGGCAGCGAAAAGAGTGTACAGCAAACCAGACTCCCACCCACCCTTTCCTTCAATGACTGTCTGTCCCATCTGTGACAGAGACTGTAATTCCCGTATCGGACTGTTCAGTCACCTAAGAACTCACTTTGAGTGGAAGCAAGTCTACCTTGATTTCGAGGGACTGCCTATGATGATGAGATCCAAAGGAAGAACCACAAAAGCGTTCTGATCAAAGGTCATCAACCTGAAACGTTACCCCTTTTTTTCTCTCTCTGCAGATGCTGCCTAACCTGTTGAGCATTTTCCAGCATTTTTTGTTTATATTTCATAGAAACATAGAAAATAGGTGCAGGAGTAGGCCATTCGGCTCTTCGAGCCTGCACCACCATTCAATAAGATCATGGCTGATCATTCACCTCAGTACCCCTTTCCTGCTTTCTCTCCATACCCCTTGATCCCTTTAGCCATAAGGGCCATATCTAACTCCCTCTTGAATATATCCAACGAACTGGCATCAACAGCTCTCTGCGGTAGGGAATTCCATAGGCCAACAACTCTCTGAGTGAAGAAGTTTCTCCCCACCTCAGTCCCAAATGACCCACCCCCCATCCCTAGACTATGTCATCTGGCTCCGGACCTCCCCAACATCGGGAACAGTCTTCCTGCATTCAACCTGTCCAGTCCCGTCAGAATTCCACACGTTTCCACGCGATCCCCTCTCATCCCTCCAAACTTCAGTGAACACAGGCCCAGTCGACCCAGTCTCCCCTCACACGCCAGTCCCATCACACGCCATTCTGGGAACCAGCCCGGTGAACCCTCGCTGCACTCCCTCAATAACAAGAACATCCTTCCTCAGAAAAGCTTGGATTGTTACAACTAATGGCAGAATGATTGGTTTGGGAATCACAAACTACACTGGTCATAACAAAGATTAATGTAACAGTTTGTTGAGCAGCTGAAAGTGGTCCACGTTTACTGCATTTAATGTCTCAACAGAGTTATACCAAGTCCTGAAAACATCATTGTACTTGAAATGTAAGTGCTGTATTCTGTGCCCACTGGGAAACAAGGGCATGTATATTTTTTGAACAACCGTCTTAACAAAATATTTTTTTGTGGTTTGCCATTTTGCTAAGCCTGGGTACCTGGGGAACTCTGTTGGTGGATGATCCATAAGCACTGCTGATGACTCGCACTCTCTCTCTGTAGCAACTCTCAGAGGTACCAGACCTGTCTTTTCAAGCTCCTTTTATTAGCAGCGTGATGTCGAAGATCGAGCAATGCCAAGGAGGGAATGCCAGAAATGGAAGGTTGCAGGGAGATCACTAAAGATGTAAACACATTTATAATAAAAAATGGTTGATTTTTTGCTGCCAATTGATCAAATACCAATGTGTCACAAGGTTGATACCTACAGCTTTATTAACAGCAGCAAAGAAACTATTGAGATAGAATGAATGAAAGGAGAAGGAAAAAAATAAGGATAAGAATAACATTTCATTTTGAGAATATTCCCAATATATTGATTCACGTGTATTGTTCACCATCACCTTTATTGTGTAACATTTCACTAACATGCATTAGATTTCATAAATAAATCAAAGATAAGAAGAATGCTGGAATCAAGTTAAAAGCAGAAAATGCTCCAAAGACACAACAGCCCCCTCATCATCTGTAAAAACAAAAGACAGGTCAACGTTTCAGGTAGAAAGCTTCAAAACTGGTAAGGGAATGCAGCCAAGTTTCTTTGCAGCACCGATGAAACAAAGAAGGAGACAACACGTACAAGTTGCTGGTCAATTATACTAACTATTAATACAAAGAACAGCTAGGAAACAATTTTTCAAAAAAAAATATTTCAGGTTTAAGACCCTTCTTCAAAACTGGAAGATATTACAGATGAACAACATTTAAAAAGGAACAGGACAAGGGAAAGAGAGAAGGAGAAAAACCTACACATAAAATTAAATAGAATAACCTGTGAAGTGCTTGGGTGGAGAACAAGACATGGTTATATGGCTGAAGTGATATTAGCAAGAAACAAAAGGAGACATAATGAAAGAAATCAAAGAAATAGAAAATATACAAGACACAGAGAGCAAGTGAATAGATAAATCAGTAGAAAGGTAAGCATGAAAACAGATGGGAAATAATGGCAGGATGTTCCATAGTAGGGTCATGGTCCGGGGGAGATAGGAGTCGTCGTCAGAGAGCCTCAACAAGATAGGTCCTTTCACCATAGAACAACAGCACCCTCTTTGTCAGCAGATTTAATGATGATGTCAGGAATGGACCTGAGAGAACAGAATACTGCAAGTTCAGAGGGAGTTAGATTAGATTGAGCGAGGGATGTTTAGTATCTGACACAGCCAATGTTATGCCAGCAGTTCTCAATATGCTGAAAAGCGGAGGCCAGGGGGAGGGTCCACATTGATCAGGGAGGCTGAAGACAGGAGAAATGCGAGAAGAAGCTGCTTGGTTAAAATAATAGGTGCAGAGGCAAATGCGGTAGAAGAAGAACTCAACATCATGTCGAGCTCAGAATTCATTGAGGTGGGGGCATAAAGGGATGGAGCTGAAGCGCTTGCTGAGGACTGATCATTCGTGGTCAGAGAAAAGCTCAAAGTGGATGGCAAAGATACAGCAAGGGGTGAAGTTGGAAGGAGTGATAGGGTCAGGAGAAGGTGAAATGGAAGAGGGATTGGGAGAGAAGCTTGCACTTTCACTTTCAAAATCTGATGGATCAAAGGGGTATATAACTGTATAACACATCTTAAGGCCTTTATATTTCGGGCTCCTTAGTCCAGCTTATAGGACATGGTGTGAATGCAGCTTTAAGAGAGTTGAGAATGTGTCGCTGCCCAGGGTAGGCAAGGAAAAAAGGAAGAGCATGGCGAGTATCTTACTTTGCTAGCTCAGGTCATCACTGAAGTTATTCTTGCATTGTTCTGGGGTCCTGGGAGTGAAAGAGTTGCCATTCAGTTCCAGCGCCACCTCCTTCCATGCACTGTGGTTCATGATCCTGGCTGTCTTGGTCACCTTGCTATCCAGAAGTCGATCTCTTCTCGCTTCACTTTTTATTAGAGAAATTGCAGGTCTTCTTCCTGGATGCCTTGGTTTTCTGTTCACCATGCATAGAAAACACTGGGATGGTCATCTCTTTGTGAAAGAATAAATTAAAATACTATTGAGACTCTGAAAACACACTGAGTATAGAAGTTTAAAAAGAATGAAAGAGAGAAAGCAATATCTGACACTTATCTCCTGCTTCCAAACCTCCTGCTGAAGAATGGCCTATGAACGATGCTTTTATAGTGCTAAGGCCTTTATTAGTTAAACTGAAGGACAGGTAGCATGTGTTTAACACCGGTGTTTATGTTCCAGCTTAAGGAAATGAGCTCCACAGGAAACTGGTGCACATCTTTCAATTGGAGCAATCGGTGAATGCAACACTGTAACTAATGGTATTTTTAAGGTGTAATTTAGATCGAGGAAATTCCAAGCCTAAGATATCAAATGTAAACAGGAGAGTTTATAGGACTGTACTATCAGTTCATTTTAGTACATTGTTTTGCTGCTGAAATTACTTGTGCTGCAGACAGAAGGAAACTGTTTTGAGTTTAGTACAGCCTCAGCTTGAGGAGAACAACATGTTTTCTGTTGGCAATTTTCAGTTTCAGCAGCCATCTCACTTGGACTTTCTAAATAAGGCAGCAAAATAAAGTGAAATCGGATCAGATTTATTTCTCCCTTCCATGAGCCTGCTCTCAGTTTGCAGAGTTTGATGTAATTGATGATCCCTTGGACAACGTATTAGTCTTCCTTTGGTTCAAACTCTCTTCTTTTTAAAATCCTATGTATGCAGTTGTTTCCCTTTGCAGCAATACATACAACATTGAAAACCTTTGTTTGAAATTTTTATTTTGTTTTACAGCTAACTTTCCAATCCGTTTATTTTGTATGTGTGTCATGCATATCTACATGGTAATATTGATTTTTTTGGAGAGGGTTGAGAGAATAGTGACAAGCATTATTGCAAGACTTGGGTCTCTAAGCTATGAAGACTGATACCCAAGCTGAACTTATTTTTCTAATGGAGATTGAGAGAACATAAGATGTGATCCAACTTTTTAAAATTTGAAAAACATATACAATATAGGCATAAACAAATTATTCAACTTACATTATGGCTGCAGGGTTAGAGGACACAAGTACAATATCAATTACCCCCAAGCAACATTACAAATGAGACCGATTTCTCTCCCCATAGAGTGTTAGATATGTTAGAATAGGCTCCCAGCATTAGGTTGATCAATTCCTTTTAGAAGAGGCCAGATAAATATCTAGACAAGATTATGATTGAAGGTTATAATGATAAATGTTGTGTCCTTAGATGCTCTAGTAATAACTCCATGAGGCAATGTGTTGTACTTGAATTGTAGTGACCTTAGTCCTTTATTTGTTAACTCCAGAGTGAGGATCATACCTGGTGGCCTGCCTTTTATACTTGGCCAGGCACACCTATTCAGGTAACCTACAAGTCTCCCACTGCTGTGCCCTCTGGTGGCACACCTTGTGATAGTACCAACAGTAGCCATGTAGGATGCATGACATCACTCTCCCCTGAGCCTTTAGTGCAAATCGCCTCTGCATTGACTGTGCTCTGGGCTTAACTCTCTGTGGGTCTATCTGGTTGACCCTTGGCAGGTCGTTTCAATCTTGGGTGAGTGGTTGGTGCAGTAGAGTGCTGGTAGTTGCTGTTTGTGTGTGCCCCTGACCGCTCCATTCTCCCCCTCCCCCACTCCCACATATAGATTATTCCGGAGGCTCATAGCATTCATATATATTCAAGTTCAGGAAAGTGTTACATTTGTGGTTCCGTTGTGAGACAAGTACGTTAGACTGGTGAGATGCCTTATTGATGCAGTGACCGGTGCGGGAGGACAAACTAGTACCAGGGCTGCTGGATTGAGTCCCTGCAGTCTGGTGGCGGCTCAGTGGCCAGTGCTGGCAGAGGGAACCTGGTTGGCTCGAGTTGGGGCTGTTGGTGTGCTCCCTAGCGTCGGGCCGGTTCACAGATGCCTGTGACGTCCCTGTCCTTTCTTTGAGTCCTGGGTTGCTGCTGCTTCCTGAGGAGCTGTCGCCTAGCAGTGCACAGGAACTGCTGACTCGCTGGCCTGTCCGTTGTTTGGTTTGGATCCTGGCTGGTCCCGGTCCCCTTTGGGGGTACTGTGGCAGGTGATCCTTCGTTTATGGGTATGGCCTTGGTGGTGATGGGGTCTGCGGACTGCGCTTTAGCACAGTCTGCTCCTTCAGGCTCGTGGCAGTTGGTGGCATCAGGTGCCTGAGAGGTGGAGCCGATCAGGGGCAAGGTATCGATACCGGTGCCGTTGCCCTGCTGAGGTTGCTTGCTCTGCAGCTCGTGTGTTTTGGCTGCTGGTGGCCCCACTCCATGGTGCATGACTGATCCCCAGGACGCAGGCTACAGCATTGGGTAGCTCGCTGGACCTGTGCGCTCCTGATGGATGTCTGCCCGCTGCATTAGCTGTATGCAGTTGAAATCCTGCATCGCACGACTTTGCATTACTTATGATGAACACTCTGTGGGTCCGACTGCGATCGCGCGACTTTTCCTCACTAGTTGCATGAGCACAATTCACATTATCAGTTACACATTTTACATGATCACTTACACATTTTGTCTCTGACTTACAGTTGCTATTACATTGCTTGAGTGTGTGGAACTGTCCCTTTAATTGTAGTGGGTTGCAGGCCTCCTTTAAGAGAGCCTTGCTTTCTTTACCCCAATCCGCTTCTCCGTTTGATGCCACGTGTTGCTCCATCAGCACTGCACCTCGTGGTCTGGCCATGGCCATCTTTTTCTTCAGCACCTCACCTCGTGGTTTGGATGCCATCTTTCCTCCATCCACAATGTCGACTGCGGTGATCCTCTTCTCCCCGGGTTCTGCCTCCGAAGCTGGGAAGTCACCTCTGGATCCGATTTTTTTCCACCGGAGTCCTGCCAATGGAGCTTGGAAGGTGCGTTCGGGTCGTCTCAGCTGGATCATCTCCACGCAGTTGTGCTGAGCGGTCTGTGCCTCGGGTGCCATGCTGGTCTGCTCTCCGGTGCCGGGTCCACCCTCAGGTGAGGGTTTGCTTTGCCTCTGAGCGCAGAGGGCTTCGATCGCTGGAGGGGTGAAGTCTTTCCATTTCCAATGGATTGTCTCCATCCACCTTCTGCCGAGCAGCGTTGGTCCATCACCTGCAACAATCCACTTGTGCACCACGCCATCATGGAGTACTTTTACATTCGCGCTACCAACAACTGTGATGATTTCATCAGTGTAGGTGCGCAGCTTTGCCTGAACCAGGACCAACTTGGGTCGTTCAGCTTGAATGTCTCATAGCCTCTCAAAGCTTCTTGATTCATCACTGATTGGCTTGCCCCCGTGTCCACTTCCATGAAGACAGGAACGCCATCTATCTCGAATTCCATCTTCAGCAGGGAACACTCGGTGGCGCAGGTGAACATGCTATTTGGCTGGGCTGCCTCTCTGCCTATTGATTCATAATCTGCGCTGGATTCCTGGCCATCTGCAGACTCTCCATCAACACACTGAGTCTTATTTCTTTTACACATTTGCTGGAGGTGGCCCTTTATGCTGCAGCCTTTGCATACATAGTCTGTAAAGCGGCACTGGTGAGCCCTGTGATTCCCTTCGCAATGCCAGCATGGAGCTACTCGATTAGCCCCCCTCGGCGGACACTGAGTTAAGGGACTCATGGGCCTGTTTTTTCTTCCCTGAGTGAGTTCGCGCTCTACAGTCCAGCCTCTAAAAGGCGCCACTCTGTGCACAGTACCTGCCGGGATTGAGTCCTGAGGGTGAGTCATCTGCCTAGAACCACAGCTCGAGGTCATGAATGATTGGCTCATAGAGATGGCCTTCTGCAGTGTGACTGTGGTATCCGCCGACAGTAGCTTATGAAGAAGGCCCCCATGGCCGATTCCAATGACAAAAATGTCCCACAGCGCTTCGTTGAGGTGGGTGCCAAACTCGCACAGTGCCGCCAGCCTCCTGAGGTCTGCGGCGTACTTTGCGATTTCCTGGCCTTTGGGTAGAAGGTGGGTATAGAACCGGTGTCTGGCTGTGAGGATGCTCTCCTTGGGCTTATGTTGCTCATTGATCAGGGTTACGAGCTCCTTGTACGTCTTGGTCATTGTCTTCGCTGGTGCCAGCAAGTCCCTGACGTGGCCATAGACGGTGGGCCCACAACTGGTTAGCAGGATAGCTCTGCGCTTATCAGCCAGTGTGGCCAGGTCGTCTCCTGCCAGGTCATTTGCTGTGAAGAAATGTTCAAGCCTCTCCACAAAGGTGTCCCAATCATCACCATCAGCGAACTGCTGCAATGTACCAAGGGTAGCCATTTTCGCATGAAAGTTCGTAATCTTGTCGCCAATTGTTGTGTCCTTAGATGCTCTAGTAATGACCCCACCAGATAACGTGTTGTACTTGAACTGCAGTGACCTTATTCGTTAATTTGTTAACTCAGAGTGAGGATCACACCTGGTGGCCTGCCTTTTATACTACTATACAGGTAACCTACAAGTCTCCCACTGCTGTGCCCTCTGGTGGCACACCTTGTGATAGTACTGTTATGTATGAATAAAGAGTCTGACCAAATACTTGAGCTCAAAGTAAAGTGTGGCCTTAGTCGTTTATTACAGGTCTCCAGAGTGCCTCTCCAGCCTGTGAGGCCTCCTTAAGTACAGGTGCTCCCAAGGGATTGTGGGATCCCTTGGGACTTCAGGGGATGAGCCCTCTGGTGGTTAAACAAGGTATTTACAGATTTACATATATAACAACACTCCCCCTCAAAGTCAATAGTGTAACTATTAACAAGGTGAGTCGATCTGGGGCCTTTCTTTCCCTGGTTGATCATCTCGGTGCAAATGCTGGTTTTGGTGAGTCGTTTGTTGGGCCCTCACTGGGCTGCTGTGCAGCTGGCCTTGCTGGGCTGCCTAGTGTGGTGAGTCCTGCTGGGCTGCTGTGGGTGATGGGTTCTGCTTCGTGGTCAACCGCTGTGTTGGTTGCCACTGGTGTGTGTCAAAAAAGGTAGGGTCTAATGTGGGTTGCTCTGGATAGTCTGTGAATCTGAGTTTGGTTTGGT
Source organism: Pristiophorus japonicus (assembly GCF_044704955.1). Lineage (NCBI taxonomy): Eukaryota > Metazoa > Chordata > Chondrichthyes > Pristiophoridae > Pristiophorus > Pristiophorus japonicus. The sequence continues at coordinate 215,665,679 of NC_091982.1, forward strand.
CCAAGTGTTTCCTGTAGATGAGTCCATTTGAAAGTTTGACCCGAAGCATCCTACTCCCCTCTTTGGCCACGATAGTGCTGGGAAGCCACTTGGGACCTTGTCCATAGTTCAACATAAATACAGGATCATTAATTTCAATTTCGCGTGACGCATTTGCGCTATCATGATATGTACTTTGTTGAAGCCGCCTGCTCTCTACCTGTTCATGTAGATCAGGGTGGACTAACGAGAGCCTTGTCTTGTGTACCCCCACATGGGATTGGGGGTAGTGTGCTGACGTGGATTGAGAACTGGTTGGCAGACAGGAAGCAAAAAGTAGGAGTAAATGGGTACTTTTCAGAATGGCAGGCAGTGACTAGTGGGGTACCGCAAGGTTCTGCGCTGGGGTCCCAGCTGTTTACATTGTACATTAATGATTTGGATGAGGGGATTAAATGTAGTATCTCCAAATTTGCGGATGACACTAAGTTGAGTGGCAGTGTAAGCTGCGAGCAGGATGCTATGAGGCTGCAGAGTGACTTGGATAGGTTAGGTGAGTGGGCAAATGCATGGCAGATGAAGTATAATGTGGATAAATGTGAGGTTATCCACTTTGATGGTAAAAACAGAGAGACATACTATTATCTGAATGGTGACAGATTAGGAAAAGGGGAGGTGCAACGAGACCTGGGTGTCATGGTACATCAATCATTGAAGGTTGGCATGCAGGTACAGCAGGCGGTTAAGAAAGCAAATGGCATGTTGATCTTCATAGCGAGGGGATTTGAGTACAGGGGCAGGGAGATGTTGCTACAGCTGTACAGGGCCTTGGTGAGGCCACACCTGGAGTATTGTGTACAGTTTTGGTCTCCTAACTTGAGGAAGGACATTCTTGCTATTGAGGGAGTGCAGCGAAGGCTCCCCAGACTGATTCCCGGGATGGCGGGACTGACATATCAAGAAAGACTGGATCAACTGGGCTTGTATTCACTGGAATTCAGAAGAATGAGAGGGGATCTCACAGAAACGTTTAAAATTCTGATGGGTTTAGACAGGTTAGATGCAGGAAGAATGTTCCCAATGTTGGGGAAGTCCAGAACCAGGGGTCACAGTCTAACGGTAAGGGGTTAGCCATTTAGGACCGAGATGAGGAGAAACTTCTTCACCCAGAGAGTGGTGAACCTGTGGAATTCTCTACCACAGAAAGTTGTTGAGGCCAATTCACTAAATATATTCAAAAAGGAGTTAGATATAGTCCTTACTACTCGAGGGATCAAGGGGTATGGCGAGAAAGCAGGAATGGGGTACTGAAGTTGCATGTTCAGCCATGAACTCATTGAATGGCGGTGCAGGCTCGAAGGGCCGAATGGCCTACTCCTGCACCTATTTTCTATGTTTCTATGTTTCATGAGCAGTTCAGCGGGTGGAATGCCAGTGAGCGAGTGGGGTCTCGTGCAGTAACTAAGCAGGACTCAGGATAGGCGAGTCTGCAGTGAGCCTTTAGTTACCCTCTTCAAGCTCTGCTTGATTTTTGCACTGCTCTCTCTGTCTGACCATTGGATGTTGGTTTGAACGGGGCAGATGTAACATGTTTGATCCCATTTCGGGTCATGAACACTGTGAACTCGGCACTGGTGAAACAGGACATCAGGCAGGCCGTGTGTGGAAAACATGACCCACAGGCTTTCAGTGGTGGCAGTGGACGTGCTTGCCGACATTATCTCACATTCAATCCATTTGGAGTACGCATCTACAACCACTAGGAACATTTTACCCAAGAACGGGCCTGCATAGTCGACATGGACCCTAGACTACAGTTTGGAGGGCCAAGACATCTCCCTGGGTGCATTGCTTAACTGTGAACATGTGTTACATTTGTGCACACAGGACTCTCAGTCCGCAATGATACCGGGCAACCACATGTGGGATCTGGCTATTGCTTTCGTCATTACAATGATCTTTCCAGCGCGCCAATTGCAGGAAAAATACAGGGAGCAGTGCCAGCCCTTATACATGCCTTTTTTGATCTTACAATGGCCTTTGACACTGTCAACCGTGAGGGTCTATGGAGCGTCCTCCTCCATTTTGGATGCCCCCAAAAGTTTGTCAACATCCTTCGCCTGTTTCACAATGACATGCAGGCCGTGATCCTTACCAATGGATCCATTACAGACCCAATCCACATCCGGATCGGGATCAAACAGGGCTGCATTATCGCTCCAACCCTCTTCTCAATCTTCCTCGCCACTATGCTGCACCTCACAATCAGCAAGCTCCCCGCTGGAGTGGAATTAAACTACAGAACCAGTGGGAAGCTGTTTAACCTACGCCGCCTCCAGGCCAGGTCCAAGATCACCCAACCTCTGTCATTGAGCTGCAGTATGGGGACAATGCCTGCGTCTGTGCACATTCAGAGGCTGAACTCCAGGATATAGTCGATGTATTCACTGAGGCATACGAAAGCATAGGCCTTACGCTTAACATCCGTAAGACAAATGTCCTTCACCAGCCTGTCATCGCCGCACAGCATTGCCCTCCAATCATCAAGATCCACGACGCGGCCCTGGACATCATGGACCATTTCTCATGTTTCGGGAGCCTCTTATCAACAAAGGCGCTCATTGATGCGGAGATTCAGCATTGCCTCCAGTGCACCAGCGCAGCCTTCGGCCGCCTGCGGAAAAGAGTGTTTGAAGACCAGACCCTCAAATCTACCACCAAACTCATGGTCTACAGGGTTGTAGTAATAGCCACTGTCCTGTATGGGTCAGAGGCATGGACGATGTACAGAAGGCACCTCAAGTCGCTGGAGATATATCACCAACGATGTCTCCGCAAGATCCTGCAAATCTCCTGGAAGGCCGGGCGCACCAACATCAGTGTCCTCGTCCAGGCTAACATCCCCAGTATTGAAGCACTGACCACACTCGATCAGCTTTGCTGGGCAGGCCACGTAGTATGCATGCCAGATACAAGACTCTCTAAGCAAATGCTTTATGCGGAGGTCCTTCATGGTAAACGAGCCAAAGGAGGACAGCAGAAACATTATAAGGACACCCTCAAAGCCTCCCTGGTAAAGTGCGACATCACCACTGACACCTGGGAGACCCTGGCCGCAGACCGCCCGAGGTGGAGAAAGTCCATCCAGGAGGGAGTTGAGCGCTTTGAGTCTCGATGCAAGGAGCATGAAGAGGCCAGGCGCATGCAGCGGAAGGAGCGTGCGGCAAACCAGCCCTACCGACCCCTTCCCCCGACGAATGTCTGTCCCACCTGTAACAGGGTCTGTGGCTCTCGCATCGGACTGTTCAGCCATCAAAGAACTCACTTTGGGAGTGGAAGCAAGTCCTCCTCATTTCTGAGGGACTGCCTATGATGACAATGCCTGGGCGGGTACTGTGCAGATCACTAATGAAAGTGTCGCTGCCCTTTTTTGGTACCACTACCCGATTACCCCACAGAAGGCAGTCTGCCTGTATAGACATTTCATCTTTGCGCTGCTTGTACAGCTTTATCTCTTCTTGCATCTATAATGGGACACTGGACCAGCTCCCGTGAAGCACATAGATTTTTTACTAAGGACAGTATGGGGTCCTGGCTCGTCCGGGTTCTAATCTGTCGGGCAGTAATGGGTAATTACTCACTCTCGAATGCTTCCATTACCATGACTAAATCTGCGGGCTGTGCCATTTCCATCCCCATGGTGGGCAATGGCAGCCTACTGAGAGCATCGGCACAGTTTTCTGTGCTTGGCCTGTGGCGGATGGCATAGTTGTATGCGGACAACGTGAGCGCCCATCTCTGGATGCAGGCCGATGCATTCCTATTTATCCCCTTGCTTTCAGAAAAGAGGAATATCAGTGACTTATGGACAGTTTCCAATTCAAATTTGATCCCAAACAGATATTGATGCATTTTCTTTACCCCATAAACACTCGCTAACGCTTCTTTTTCAATCATGCTGTAGGCCCTCGCAGCCTTAGACAGACTTCTGGATGCATAAGCAACCGGTTGCAATTTCCCAGATTCATTAGCTTGTTGCAATGCACACCCGACACCGTATGACGACGCTTCACATGCTCGTACCAAACGCTTACATGGGTCATACAACACAAGCAATTTGTTTGAGCATAACAGTTTTCTAGCTTTTACAAAGGCATTTTCTTGCTTTTGCTCCATACCCATTCGTCCCCACGGTGCACGGGACTGACTTCTGTAAGCTTTCCATGTTTCTCTGGAATATCACCACAGCTGATCGAATCCCAAATGGGCATCTGTTGTAAATGAAGAGACCTTTGTGCGTGTTGATGTAGGTGAGGCCCTTCGATAATTCCTCCAGCTCCTGCGTCATGTAGGCCGAGGTCAAGTCCAGCTTCGTGAACGTCTTTCCTCCTGTCAGCATCGCAAAAAGGTCATCTGCCTTGGGTAGTGGGTATTGATCCTGAAGGGAGAAACGATTGATAGTTACTTTGTAGTCACCACAGATTCTGATGGTGCCGTCTCCCTTGAGGACTGGAACAATCGGACTGGCCCACTCGTTGAATTCATTGGCGAAATGATGCCCTCTCTTTGCAGCCAGACCAGCTCGATCTCCACCCTCTCTCTCATCATGTGCGGTACTGCTCTCGCCTTGTGATGGATGGGTCGAGCCCCTGGAATTAGGTGGATCTGCACTTTTGCTCCTTGGAACTTCCCGATGCCTGGTTCGAACAGCGAGGGGAACTTGTTTAAGACCTGGGCACACGAAGTGTCATCGACGACGAGAGCGCTCGGACGTCATCCCAGTTCTAACGTATCTTCGCCAGCCAGCTCCTGCCGAGCAACGTGGGACCATCGTCCGGTACTACCCAGAGTGGTAGCATGTGCACCGCTCCATTGTAGGAGACCTTTATGGTAGCACTGCCGATTATGGGAATCAGTTCTTTTGTGTATGTTCTCAGTTTAGTGCGAATGGGAGTCAGGACTGGTCTTGAGGCCTTGCTGCACCACAATTTATCGAAAGTCTTTTTGCTCATAATGGACTGGCTCGCGCCTGTGTTTCTGCTCCATTGACACCGGGAGTCCATTTAATTCAACCTTCAGCATTATCAGGGGACACTTTGTGGTAAATGTGTGCACCCCATATACCTCTGCCTCCTCGGTCTGAGGCTCTGGTTCACCGTGATCCACCGTGGATCTGTCCTCCTCTGCAACATGGTGGTTTGCAGGATCAGCACGGTTTGCAGCTCGCCTGTACATATGTTGGAGGTGTCCCATTGTTCCACAGCCCTTGCAAACATATCCTTTGAAGTGCCATGAATGGAAATGATGATCACCCCCGCAGCGCCAACAAGGTGTTAATGGCCTAGCACTCATCACCCTTGATGGTGGACTCTGAGACATCTGCAGACGTGCAGCTGCAGGCATGTGAAGCCTGCCCTGTACATTGCGATTCGAAAACAACATTACTTTGTTCACAGTACTTGTAGCAGCACTTGTGTGCTCAGAGATTTGCTTGGTATTGTCACTGGTGGCAATGAACGCCTGGGCTATCACTATGGCTTTACTCAATGTTGGGGTCTCTTCATGACCAATGTCAATTAAAAAGTCCCTGAGCATGTGCTCCAAATGTCCTTCAAATTCGCAATGTCCTGCAAGGCGTCTTAGCTTGGCGACATAGCTCGCCACTTCCTGGCCCCCAGACCTTTTGTACGGGTAGAACCGGTACCTCGCCATCAGAACGCTTTCCTTCAGGTTAAGATGCTCCCGGACCAGTGTGCACAAATCATCATATGATTTCTCTGTGGGTTTCGTTGGAGCAAGCAGATTTTTCATGAGGCCATACGTTGGTGTCCCGCAAATAATGAGGAGAATCGCCCTTCGTTTGGCAGCGTTCGCTTCTCCTTCCAGCTCATGGCCACGGAGTATTGGTCGAGTCGCTCCACGAAGGTTTCCCAATCATCTCCCTCCAAAAATTTCTCCAGGATGCCCAGTGTTCTCTGCATTGTTGTGGTGGGGTTCGTCATCTGTATCTCGTTGCCATTTGTTATGTATGAATAAAGAGTCTGACCAGATACTGTGAGCTCAAAGTAAAGTGTGACCTTAGTCTTTTATTACAGGTCTCCAGAGTGCCTCTCCAGCCTGTGAGGCCTCCTTACAGGTTTGTGGGATCCCTTGGAACTCCAGGGGATGAATCCTCTGGTGGTTAAACAAGGTATTTACAGGTTTACATATATAACAAGTACCAACAGTAGCCATGACTGTTTTGAGTTTAGTACAGCCTCAGCTTGAGGAGAACAACATGTTTTCTGTTGGCAATTTTCAGTTTCAGCATCCATCTCACTTGGACTTTCTAAATAATGCAGCAACAATAAAGTGAAATCAGATCAGATTTATTTCTCCCTTCCATGAGCCTGCTCTCAGTTTGCAGAGTTTGATGTAATTGATGATCCCTTGGACAATGTATCAGTCTTCCTTTGGTTCAAACTCTCTTCTTTTTTAAATCCTATTTATACAGTTGTTTTCCTTTGCAGCAATACATACAACATTGAAAACCTTTGTTTGAAATTTTTATTTTGTTTTACAGCTAACTTTCCAATCTGTTTATTTTGTATGTGTGCCATGCATATCTACATGGTAATATTGATTTTTTGGAGAGGGTTGAGGGAATAGTGACAAGCATTATTGCAAGACTTAGGCCTCTAAGCTATGAAAACTGATACCCAAGCTGAACTTATTTTTCCAATGGAGATTGAGAGAACATAAGATGAGATCCAACTTTTTAAAATTTGAAAAACATATACAATATAGGCATAAACAAATTACTTAATTTACGTTGTGGCTGCAGGGCTAGAGGACACAAGTACAACATCAATTACCCCCAAGCAACATTACAAATGAGACCGATTTCTCTCCCCATAGAGTGTTAGATATGTGGAATAGGCTCCAAGCATTAGGTTGATCAATTCCATTTAGAAGAGGCCAGATAAATATTTAGACAAGATTATGATTGAAGGTTATAATGATAAAGATGGAGATAGATGATCAAGTACTTCATAAGATTTTTTTCTGTTATTGGGTCCACATGGGAAAATACCTGGTCAGGGTTGGATGCTGGAATGACATCCTTGAGTTCTAAACCAAACACTGGAAATATTCATCAGGTTATTCAACCGCTGTGGAGCGAACAGGTACAACATACACTTTACAGTGCACCCTGCTTGGGGCAACTCTATCACCCAATGCTGCAATATACATGCCTGCACAGCTCCCTAAACTCACAGTAACTGACTAGCGCAACCCTCAAGCATGCTCCACCAATTTGATACCCTCACACTCACAAACACCTCTGCAATGACACACAGCAATCAACTGCAAACCACACCTATATTCTCTTTTCCGCTTTACAGGACAGATTGGTGCTCAATGCCTGCCAGAGCCAGGACACCAGAGGGGGATACCCATTCTGAATTCCTGACCCACTTCAAAGGCAAGACCATGCAGCTCCTGGGCAGTGACACACCGTGGCTGTGGCACGTGCTGAAGTTGGCAGCATATTGCTGCCGCCAGCTAAGTGCCTCTTATCTTTCCATGCCAGCCATCTGCATCATTGCACATGCCTAGCTTTCCATTCCCATTCAGTATATACTGCATTCCAAGCGGGATGTGTTCCAACCATTCTGACCATTCACCTTTTATTGCTTGTAGATTCAGCAAGAGGTAATTGTGCTGGGTGGATGGGGGGGGGGGGCGGATTGGGGGAGGACGAGGAGGGGCAACAGCTCAAGGAGAAGAGGAGGAAGAGGGCCTAAGGCTCTGCTCTTCTGAAGGCTCATAAAAAAATGAATGATGAGAAACAGGCAGAAGTCCAGGGTACTATACTTCTGCCCTTCTCTGAGACAGTGCTATGCCCGTGAACACCAAACACCCCCCCCCCCCCCCCACCAACACCGTTTGAACACCTGCGGGACTCGATTTACTAGTTGCAGGTACCAGCGCAGAGACTAGCACTGGGGAAGGTTGGGGGGGGAGCGGGGGGGGGCTAGTTAGCTGCAGTCAGTAAAGCTTATTGATGTGACACAAAGTACACGGGACCTAAAAGAGTTGGAAGTTGGAGAGGATTTGATTACTTTCCACGGAAGCTGATTAGAAGGTGGCCAAGGACTTCAGAGATCCAGACCCTATGCTACATGGGTACTTGCACTAGCAGCATGAGAGGTACATGAGTGCTCCTGGAACAATTTCCCCGAATTTGAGATATCTCCTAGGCAGCTCATTGGGTTACAGCCTTCAAATATCAGGCAACCCAAAGGCCGCATGGCCGGAATTCAGGTAAGCAATCCTGGGGATGTTCGGGAGGGCTATTAAAATAGCAGACAGGGGAATTACATACATTAGTTGTTCACTATTATCGTTGCCATGTGTTTGGAGATCTAGGCCTAGAATGTTGCCCAGAACCCCAAAGACTTATTGCAAATGGTAGAATTATTTTGGTTCTCTTATTAAAGAGGGTTGATGAACATGGTGAGATTTGTTTCTGCAGGTTACTCTCTGGACCTGATAAATGTATAGCCAATTTTCTGGCCTGGTGGGCAGGTGGATGCCTAATGTTGTGTGGGCAACCATCAGTAGCATTATAATTAAGGGACCTCCTACTAACGTCATGAACTACAACAGTCAGCACTGAAAGTCCCAGGCAGGCACATCCTAATATTACACTGGGATGCACCCTGTGAGTTTTGGCTCCATTATCAGTAAAGCTTTTCTCACTGTCTCTATTTCTGAATTTACAAGCAAGGAACAATCAGGAACCATCACAATGTTTTGATTGCTCCAACTGCTTCTTCACTGACTCCAACTCTATGCCCCTAAGCTTAAATTATGATCTAAAAGAGAAAAAATATTAATTCTGAAGGATTCACTAGTCTTACCCATAAATTTAGCTGTTGCATTTTACAACTTCCACCCTTCGAGACCAGCCCCTCTTTCGATGGTGTGGAACTTGAGGACTGCCACATTTCTGGAACTTCAATTCTTTGTCTGCTGATATTTTTTAAGCCTGTGCATTAATATGGAAATGATAAGACTCATTCAATTAACAGAATAGATGTCTGTGCATGCAGTCTCGTAGACCCAAAGCCGATTTCCAAACCCCGCCTAAAAATTGAGTGCAAAGCAGAGGTAAATGGGTGCTAATCTTCTTCTCATGATCTGCTCCTGCATAGCATTACATCAAACTTCTCCTGTGGCCTCTCTGATGTCTGTACTAGAAGAAAGTTCAGCAACAAAAATTTCATATAAATGAATGTCTTTGTGCACAGGGGGGTTTCCTCTAATAGCACTAGGTACAGTTAGGGACAAATTGCTCCCAGAAATAGGTAGCACTGCCACTCTGTGAACTGCTGACTTAAGGGACAGACTGAATTTATCAAGAAAAGTCTTTCCTTTTGTCTTTTTGAATAATAAAATAAGGTTTTCCTGCTATTGTATTTGTTGCAGAGTGTTGTTAATTCTTAACACTATGGCCAGCATTTTCTTTACCTTGGCGGGTTCTGACCCCACTGCTGGCTCCATCCCGCTGTACAAAATGAACTTACCTATTGGGGCCTATCAAGCCCACCCTCCGTATTACCTGGCCCAATGAGTCTGGTGACGTCATTCATGAAGTGTTTTAAGCTGGGATCCTTAAAGCGACCCTGGCCACATTAAAATTTAAGTTTAATCTAACATAGTGGGTGTTGAATCTTTGCTGTACAATAATATAATAAAAGTTATTTATGAGTGACAAAGAAATATTTAAATAATATCATTAAGTAATATGACTCCATCTATAAATACGATCAAGAACATAATTTAAAAAGTACATTAATTGGGAAGTTATTGGTGCTTTAGTCACAAATCTATAAATTTTTGTATCAGTACAAATAAAAGATGTGTGTATAGGTAAAACATAAAATTAAGCAGATTTTAAATGTAATTATAAAGGAGTGGATTTACAATCTTACGCAAGTTCAGCAGAAGCGCTGTGGAATCCCTGACAAACAGTGTAAATGTTGCTTACAATATGTTTCTGGGATTTCTGCAGCTCTTCCGTGACGTTAACAATGAACAAGTGAGAGAACCTCCGCAGAAATTCACTGTAAAGTTTCAATCTGAAAAATTGCATTAGTCATATTCAGGGACGGAATGCAGTGGAATGAGTGATGAGAATGAAATTGTTATGGTTGATGACTTGATTTAACGTGTAACTGGACAATCACAGTATATTGTGAGAAAAACCTGACCCGAAACAACACAAACATTTATTTAAATGGTATATGTCATTTTTATAGTGCAGATCAATTTACTGCAATTACTGTTGAGTTGGAAGGCAACAGCTAAGAATGACCAGTGATTAATATATTTCCCTCACATTTACATCCCTTCAGGAATTTCTGAATTAACACTTACTAGTAGCTTTTCAAGTAGAACAGAATTTCCATCAATCTGTTAGCTGATGTAATCAACATGTTTTTATTTTGGTTTGTTTTCCATGCTATCAAGTAATCAGCTGGAGCAATGGCCACAGAACTCCCGCCTCAGGTTGACAGACGTGGTTCCCGATCTGTGCGAGTCCTGTGGCCATGCAGAGAAATTTAAAAAGTAGGGGTGGGGGGGAAAGCTCTTAAGTGCCTGTAAAATACCTCATATTGATTTCAATTGAGCCCCCCAGGTCGGATCAGCTCTATGTTGACAGGTGCGCCTGAGGGAAAGGCATGTGGGTGTGAGTTGACAGCGGGTTCATTTCCGCTGCAAAAAAAACCGTTCCCACCCATCCCACCACCAATCGTGCCTGCTACCACCACGGAAAATTCAGTGCTTAGTGAGGGAAGCTATGTGCCACACTGTGCCAATCCCCCTAACCTGGACCCCCACTTTTCACCATATTGCTTATTTAGAGGCAGCAAGTGAAAATAACTGTTAGACCCCTAGTTAGGTTTAATATCTTTCACTTGGGCATCTAACTCTGGCCTGGAATTTAGCCCAAAGGTGTGTTCCATGCGGGGGGCTGTTTTGAGGTCGGGAAACCCGGAAGAAAGAGTTTCCCGAAAGACCTGCAGTTTTTAACTGCAGTGTTCCTTTAAGTGTTTTTCTGTTGGTTTCCCACCCACACGCAGTCTGATTGACAGGCTGTAGGCCTGGCAGGTGGGAAGTCTGCATTTCAAGGCTGCAGCCGAGGAGACCAGGTAGGTCTAGTGGGGAGGTATTAGAGATCATAGGGGTGGGGTAGTCCCGATTGCGGTGGGGGGGTGGGGGGGCTGGTCTGATGATGGTCGGGGGAATGCAAAGGTGACGTGGGAGGGGGGGGGGGTGCATGGAGCAGACAGATCATGGGGAATTTACCTGGTAGCTTGTTGGGCCTGGAGGATACAGTCCTGTTTCTCCTGATCCACGAGCAGTGTTGTAAAGGCGCTTACCTGATGGATTCAGCCCTTCTCGCTTCCTTTCACCTTCTGGGTTCCCCGAGGCCTGGGAAACCTGGCCAACATGAGTTAAAAATAGAATAACTGTTAAAATGAAAGCTGGCCAACCCACCTCCCCTGAGTGGATTGGTTGTGTGTCCCTCGTCCTTCCTCCGTTAAAACTGGAAGTGGGCAGGTTTGAGGCATGTTGGGTTCCAGTTTCAGATTTTTTGAATTTTAACCTCTGACACAACCCCAACCCACCCATTTTTGGGAGATTAAGTTTCAGTCCAATGTTTCTCACAACAGAGTAGGAACTCCCCATCTCCCGACTTTACATCTACTGACCTGGCATACTGAAAGGTCCTCCGAGTCAATCCAGCTATTACCGCACCATCATTCCTGATATGCACACTGTTTTCCCTGTTCCTCCACCTAATGCTTGCCACAACAGTTCTGCCCTCTTACCAGCTCCCAAATTGGAATTTATGGTATGTGAATGGCCATTCTTTCTGTCAATAATACAAAAAAATCCTGATGCTTTAATGACTTAATTTTACAAACACCTCAAATGTTTTTTGAAGTAAGCACGATATTTTGGAGGACGAGGTAAAACATCAGGATTTTTTCCCCGATTGGCAACAATTCTGGCAATTCATAGACTATTGATTGAACATTTGCTGCATGCCCTGGGCTATAAAAAGGACAAAAGACAACAATTCAGAATTCAGTAAAAGCAACGTGAGCTATATTGAATGAGGCGCATGGAGAAGAGTGGCAGATTGACAGAAGAAAGTGAAAACAGAGGAAAGGAGAGACTTACAAAAAGGATAGAGAAAGAAAGAGAAACAGAGACGGAGACGGAGACAGAGGCCGCGATTTCACCGGTGCTCAGCGGGTGGGACTGGGAGCAGTTCGGCTGGGAAATGGACAAAAATTGACAGCGGGTCGGGACCTTGCTATCAACCCGCTGCCACGCACCTTTCCCAAATGTTGGGTCTGCCTGCGCTGAGCAGATCTGACCGGAGCAGCGGGGGAGGCAATTGAGCCAATTATTAGTTTGTTTAGAAGCTCTTATCAGTGATATTTTACTCACATTTTAACTTTACCAGGTCGCCCACGGATTTCACGCTGCTCCTGGACCCCGTCTGTTCATCTGAGGCGGGGGTTGAGTGGCCATCGAAGCAGATGATTGGTGACAATGTTAAAACTTGTATAAAACCTCACAATTTACACCTGCACACAGACTGTTTGGTTTCTCCCCCTTGGAAGACAGATTGTGCTTAAGCAGATTGCAAGTCTTTGAAGCAAACTCTCCAGCCAAGCTCACCTCATGGCCGCAACCTCTCTCACCTTTGACACAGCGCTTCTGTCATCTAACCTTCAACTGGTATCTATTCCATCAAGATGGGAACTATTTACATTCTGTCATCTTGGCTCTCAGAATCTGACCACGATGAACCCCAACACCAGCAGCACCAGGCACACCCGCAGCACCAACAATAACATCAACCTTCTCCACAATCAACAGGACACAGGGCATCAGCACCCGACCACATTGCTGCTGGGGACACCAGGGATAGCCTCACCATGGTCAGATTTACTTCACTTGAAGCTGCACACCCTGGCTGCCATAAGAACATAAGAACATAAGAATTAGGAACAGGAGTAGGCCATCTAGCCCCTTGAGCCTGCTCCGCCATTCAATAAGATCATGGCTGATCTGGCCGTGGACTCAGCTCCACTTACCCGCCTGCTCCCCGTAACCCTTAATTCCCTTATTGGTTAAAAATCTATCTATCTGTGACTTGAATACATTCAATGAGCTAGTCTCAACTGCTTCCTTGGGCAGAGAATTCCACAGATTCACAACCCTCTGGGAGAAGAAATTCCATCTCAACTCGGTTTTAGATTGGCTCCCCCGTATTTTGAGGCTGTGCCCCCTAGTTCTAGTCTCCCCGACCAGTGGAAACAACCTCTCTGACTCCATCTTGTCTATCCCTTTCACTATTTTAAATGTTTCTATAAGATCACCCCTCATCCTTCTGAACTCCAACGAGTAAAGACTCAGTCTACTCAATCTATCATCATAAGGTAACCCCCTCATCTCCGGAATCAGCCTAGTGAATCGTCTCTGTACCCCCTCCAAAGCCAGTATATCCTTCCTTAAGTAAGGTGACCAAAACTGCACGCAGTACTCCAGGTGCGGCCTTACCAATACCCTATACAGTTGCAGCAGGACCTCCCTGCTTTTGTACTCCATCCCTCTCGCAATGAAGGCCAACATTTCATTCGCCTTCCTGATTACCTGCTGCACCTGCAAACTAACTTTTTGGGACTCATGCACAAGGACCCCCAGGTCCCTCTGCACCTCAGCATGTTGTAATTTCTCCCCATTCAAATAATATTCCCTTTTACTGTTTTTTTCCCCAAGGTGGATGACCTCACACTTTCCGACATTGTATTCCATCTGCCAAACCTTAGCCCATTCGCTTAACCTATCCAAATCTCTTTGCAGCCTTTCTGTGTCCTCTACACAACCCGCTTTCCCACTAATCTTTGTGTCATCTGCAAATTTTGTTACACTACACTCCGTCCCCTCTTCCAGGTCATCTATGTATATTGTAAACAGTTGTGGTCCCAGCACCGATCCCTGTGGCACACCACTAACCACCGATTTCCAACCCGAAAAGGACCCATTTATCCCGACTCTCTGCTTTCTGTTCACCAGCCAATTCTCTATCCATGCTAATACATTTCCTCTCACTCCTCGTACCTCTATCTTCTGCAGTAACCTTTTGTGTTGCACCTTATCGAATGCCTTGTGAAGCACCAGGTTGGCACCAACACCATAAAGCATTCCTACACTGCACAAGCCATTCATTTCACATTCATCGTCATTGCGTGGGGTACTATTATGTCACACCATTCACTGCAACTCACTAAGCCACTTTCAAAGGCGCACGCAAATCTGTTCAAGAAGGCAAAGTGTTGAAAATAAAGATTTCAATGTATGACAGCACATTAATTGAAACTTTACATGAACATTGCCTAAAACACCCAAGTGTTGTTAGTTGGTATGCTTGCACTAGGATGAGGGTGAGTGTGAGGTGTGGCTAATGAGATGGGGATGTGATAACGTAGATAGAGAGAGAGAGGGGGATGGGTGGCAGTGCAAGGTAAGTTGGTGTGAGTAAGGATGTGCAGGAGTAGGGTAGGGAAGGCAGAGTGATGGGGATGTGATGATTGGCACGGCAGGATCAGGTTGAGTGTGGCTTTGCAGTAAGATTTTGTGATCTACTGAGATCATTGAAAGGTTTGTGCCACTGCAGCCTGGCCCTCATGACAACATCCCTGCTTGTATCCTCCTGTGCAATGTGCAACCAGGCTGCATTGGTCCCCTGGGGAGGTTCCTTCTGCCCATTAGAAGGAAAGAGAACCTCCCTGAGTGCTGTGACTCCCTCCATAAGCAGCTGTGCACTTCTTTGCAGTGCTTGTCAGTGTTTGCAGCACCTCAGTGCCTCAGAACACTGACAGCACAACTGTCATAATTAATTTGCGTATGGTCCCTTTAAGGAAACTGGCTGATGACACACCATCAAGTGACGTCATCAGACTCGCTTCCTTTTAATTGGCAGGGTACCTCACTGGGCAGGTTTAAGAAGCTCAATCGGGAGAAAGTCATGTGGGAGGCCTGGATGGAGCCAGCAGCGAGGTCTGGATCCACCACTGACGTTGCCTGCCGCAGTCCTGCCGAGGTAGATGAAATCGCGGGCAGAGATAAAAACAAGAGAAGCAATGAATGAGGGACAACAAACAGAGAGGCTGTGAGAGTATCACCACCACAAGGACTGCAATAATTCAAGGAGGAGGACCACTACTACCTTCTCAATGGCAACTAGGAATGGGCAATAAATGCCAGCTTTCCAGCGATGCCCACATCCTGAGAACAAATACAAAAAGGGGAGTAAGAAGTAATTAGAGAATGCAGAACAAAATATTCTGCAGTGATAAAGTCTAGTATCTACTCATTTTTTTGCCTCATTTCCTTGCACACTGTTCAAACTTACACACGTTAAATGCTGTTTGCTTTGGGCCCATAAACTCTCTTTATTTTCACCTATGTCATAAAGAAGAAAAAATATTGAAATTGCTATGGCAACTAGGCTCGCTCTATAACAGATGCTTAGCTCCTGAACAATCTCTTGGCAAGTGCACTAAAGGTCAGTCTATTAAACCTTATTGCTATGGAGAGAAGTAATAACAAACATGCTATTTGCACAATGTTGTTGTACATACATTCCTTTATTAAAGTACATATTTAGTATTAGCAAAGTATAGCAGATATTAACATAAATCACTCTTAGGCAAGAAGTAGACCATTGAATACATTGGTAAACTTAAGTGTACAAACATCTCCCATTATATCAACATTTAGCAATCTGGGTCAATTCAGTAGACTGCACTTCCCATATAGGGATTATGGCCTGGATTTGCTACCTCTCGCTGGAAATGGGTTGCTCGCTGCTTGCTGGTCAAACTCCACCATAACCCTGAATCATTTTCCTGAGTTAGGGTAAATTAAATATACAGGGCGAGCTCACAGGATAACTCTACAGAGGGAGCCTCCACTGCCGGGGAGGAAAATCTTGTGCTACAGCAGGGTATTTGTTGTAGCAATAGAAATGGCCAGGGCGCTGTTTAAGGGAAAATAAGCCCCCTAAATAATAGTGACTGAAATTTGGAAGGGACTTTGAAGAATTCCAGGAGTAGTGTTCCAGTAATTTTCACAGTATGGGAAATAGGGAGGTGGACATTTATTATTTGTCAACAAGTCCTCCTGCCTTCTGCTGCCAGGTTCCCCTCACCCTCATCATCTCATTTCTTCTGGGCTTCCTGAGATTCATTCGGTGGTTCAGGGATGGGAAAGAAGGAAAATTCGCCAGAAACCTAAGCACAGGCCGGCCATAATTCACATGCAGTGAGATGAGCAAAGAGCTGGTTGCTGAAATCCATATCAATAGAGTAAGAAGGAAAAGTTTGAGGGCAAGGATTTGGCAGTAGGCCTCCCCACCTCATGTTAGTTAGTGTCAGCTGTGGCTCAGTGGGTAGCACACTCACCTGAGTCGGAAGGTTGTAGGTTCAAGTTCCACTCCAGGGACTTGAGTACATTGATCTAGGCCGACACTCCAAAGCAGTGCTGTCTTTTGGATGAGACGTTAAACCTGCCTGCTCTCTCAGGTGGACATAAACGATCCCATGGTACTATTTCAAAGAAGAGCAAATGAGTTATCCCCGGTGTCTTGGCCAACATTTCTCCCTCAATCAACATAACAAAACAGATTCTCTAGTCATTATCACATTGCTGTTTGTGGGAGCTTGCTGTGTGCAAATTGGCTGCCATGTTTCTCACATTACAACAGTGACTACATCTAAAAGTGCTTCATTGGCTGTAAAGTGCTTTGAGATGTCCAGTGGTCATGAAAGGTGCTATATAAATGCAAGTCTTTCTTTTCTTTTTCATGTTCCTTGAGCCACCACTCCAGGACCATAAAGGAAAATGGGCAGATTCCATGGGGAAAATCCACACCTCAATCTGACATTGGAAACCACTCACTAAATTTACAGGTATGCCACTACTTCACAATCAGATGCTTGAAAGGGTTTGGTTTAGGGACTACCTTAAACTCAGATAATCTGTCCACAATCAGAATGGTTTGCAAAGGTTCTTGGCTATATAACCAACTGTGCCTCTTAGTAGCGAGCTACCCTATTTTCTGAAGACATGAGAAAAAACAAGCTATATGTATGTTTCAGAAGAGTGACTATGTAACAATATTGGCAATTGTGAGGAGCACCATTGTCAGCCCTTGACATCCATGCATTGTAGGCTAAAGGAGGTTATATGAAAGAAAGCAGTTTCATACAGTTAATAATTAGAGAGTAATGGAAGAATTATATCCCACATTGTTTCACCTAATTGTGCTTAGTTGAAAGCACTTACTCCAGCAGTAATATACAGTATATATGTGCAGATTGTAAGCTCTATAGCCCGGAATTTGTGCTCGCCACTGGCCCTGAAGAAAGCTGCCCACAGAGATTTTGCGATTTCTGTGGTGAGAAGTTTGCTTTTTTCGATGTTCAAGTGATTTTAGTGCTCTGTAGTGGGAATCCCCTAGTGCGAAGCTGCTGAACGTCAACAAGCTGTCTAAATAGCCAATCACATTGCAGAATTCTCATAGGCAGGAAACCAGGAAATGAGAAGTTGCTTTTATCAGGACTTTAAAAAAATATTACAGAGAACAAAACAAAGATTGGGACTCTCACATGGAGATAAGGTAGAACCTGAAATATCATGAACAAACTCTTTTAAAATAAATTGTTTTGAAAAGTCTTTTAAAGTAATTTTTTTATCATAATAGAGAAATTTGACATTCCACCAATATAAAAATTCATTTTTCAGGGCCATAACGTTTGTTTAGCAGTCAATATTCTGTCACAACCCCAGTTGCACCTAATTCAACAAGGTTTAACTTTTAATGGGATATTTAACAGCGATATTACTGCAGAAAAGTCCAAGTTTTCGTCAGTTTCCCTGATTTACTGATTGCTTGCACGGGGTGGGGGGGGGGGGGGAGGGGGAGGGGTGGATGGTGGAAGGGTAAACAGCACAGCCAGTGTTGGTACAGTTAATGACTGACCACACCATCAGGAGTTCTGCGTTTAGATGTGCATGCGCTAAATCCTGAAGTTGTGGTCAGTTTCAGAGGGGGTCAGTTTCAGAGTTTCAGTTACCCACTGCAACCTCCGGGCCATTACATTTTCTGTTAAAGCAAATGGTTTCCTAGGACACTGTGGGTAGTTTACAATTTTGGGGGAATAAAGCACTCAATAAAATGAATGTTTCTTATAACCCCAGCCATACACTATGCATCACTGCGAAGCACTGAATATAAGGAGCATCAGAAAATAATGCATTGTCTTTGCTGACAATCGGTGCTCTGCTTTTTCTCACAGTGACCAAAAATATTCAACTATCTCTTGAGATGGCTTCTTCAGTTTAAAATACCACGCCTGTGGATTTGTTGTGCGTCAGGCAATTCACTTTAAAGTCAAGGCACATCTAGTAATGGAAAATAAGACAATTTAAAAATCTGAGTCATCCTAGGCTTAGACTAAGCAACTGTGATGTATAAGACAGCAGTGCTGAATTTAATGAGTAGCCTTGTTTGCATAGAGGTAATGCTTTTCTGCCTATAAGGATAAACCATTATATTTGATGATGGTCTAAAATATTTTACTGAGTTGTAGTTAGTGAGAAGGAAATCATTTTCTGCAGGAACTAATTTGGTGAAAAGGTGAAGTTTTTTTTTCAAAATTTTATACCTTGAAAATGAAGACCATTGTTTATTTTTATTCTACAGCCACATTTAAAAAGATGAGTCACAAAATAATATCTTATTATTTTGGATTTATTCAGTGGAAAAGCAAATCTCCTCTTGTTACAATTTTAAAAATATTTTCAGTTGCATCAATGGAAAATTATTGTTCTGAAATCTGGTTCATTTATATTGGTCATGAGGCATGTTGCGATTTTTGTGTTAATGACTGCAAGAATGAGCTCAGGGAAACACACTGAAACACAGGGAAACACACTGAAACCCAGGGAAACACAGGGAAACACACTGAAACACAGAGAAACACAGGGAAACACTGAAACACATGGAAACACAGGGAAACACAGGGAAACACAGAGAAATACACTGAAACACACAAACACATGGAAACACAGGGAAACACAGGGAAACACGAGGAAACACAGGGAAACACTGAAACACAGAGAAACACACTGGGCCCAAGTTTCGGCCTGAGTTCCTCCTGTTTTTTTGGAGCAACTGGTTTAGAATGGAATATCTTAGAAATTGCAATTCTCAGCATTTAGTTTGCTCCAGTTCTAGTCAGTTAGAACAGTTTCACTTTAGAGCAGAATTTTTTTTTCAAAAGGGGGCATGTCCGGCCACTTACGCCTGTTTTGAAAGTTTAGGCAGTGAAAACTTACTCCAAACTAACTTAGAATGGAGTAAGTGAAGATTTTTGTACGCTCAGAAAAACCTTACGTACACTTTACAAATCAGGTGTAGGTTACAAATCAGGCATAGGGAACGAGGGAGGGGTGGGGGGTGAAGGGAAGTAATTAAATTCTACAATCATTCAACAGTCATACTTATACAAATAAAGATCCAACCTGAATAAAAATTTATAAAGAAAGCAAAGATTAAACATTCCATGTTCCTGCCTGTGTGAAGCAGCAGCAGCCTTCGAGTTGCAGTGCTTCAGGCAGGCCTTCCTTCCATCAGTGGCTGGACGGCAGCCGAAGAAAGAGCAAGCAGCTTTCGAGCTGCGAAGGGAACTGAGGCCATTCGGCCACACGATAGGGGCGGCATCAGTGGCTGGACGGCAGCCAAATAAAGAGCAAGCAGCTTTCAAGTTGCAGGGGACTGAGGCCATTCGGCCACGCAATAGGGGCGGCGTCAATGGCTGGACGGCAGCCGAGGAAACATCAAGCAACTTTCGAGCTGCGAAGGGGACTGAGGCCATTCAGCCAGGGACAGGGAGAAGCAGCCAGATAGACACTTTTAAACTTAAATTTGCAGAATGGGTGCTGTATTCTCAACACCACATATTATGCAATGGTTCGCCATCAATTCACTGCATAGGAGAGAATTGATTAGAGCTCACCACACCAGGAACGTCATAGCCCGCAGGTTGATGGGCAGGAGACCTTACCCACGTCGACAATATCGAGCCAGGCACTTGTACCTGGACATGAGCGAGGCTGATTGTGTCAAAAGGCTGCGTTTCCTCAGAGAAGTTGTCACTGAGATCTGTGATATGCTGAGAGCAGATTTGCAGCCCAGAAGCAGAACGCCAACTGCCTTGCATTGCAGTGAAGGTAACAGCTGCACTTTCTTTCTATGCCTCGGGATCGTTTCAGGCTACAACTGGAGATATGTGTGCCATCTCTCAACGTGCAATACATGTCTGCATTTACCAGGTCACGGCTGCACTGTATGCGCGAAGGAATGACTTCATCAATTTCCCAATGACCGCACAAGCGATCCATGAGAGGGCTGTGGGCTTCTTCAGGATTGCCGGCTTCCCAAAGATACAGGGCTGCATTGATTGTACCCACATAGCCTTGCGAGCACCTGGGGAGAATTCTGAGCAGTACCGGAATAGGAAAGGTTTCCACTCCATCAATGTGCAGCTCGTGTATGACGACAAGCAACGCATCATGTCAGTCGATGCGAGATACCCTGGCAGCACCCATGATGCGTTCATCCTACGCAACAGCGTTATATCTGACATGTTTGAGCAGCAGCCAGAAGGGCAGAGCTGGCTACTGGGAGACAAAGGGTACGGCCTGACCACCTGGCTCATGACGCCCCTACGCGTGACATGGACAGAAGCTGACCGTCAATACAACATGGCGCACATTGCGACGCACAGCATCATTGAGAGGACCATTGGCACATTGAAACAGCGATTCTGATGCCTGGATCATTCCGGAGGACAGTTGCTATACTCTCCTCAGATTGTCGGTCACTTCACTGTTGTGTGCTGCATGCTCCATAGCTTAGCCATCATGAGGCAGCAGGAGCTGATAGTGGAACCAGAAGACCTACGTGAGGGTCCAGTGCATAATGATAGTATTACGGAACAGCAAGATGTGGATGATGACAACAATCAGGAAAGCATGCAAGTGCCTGATGCCGGAGCACGAGGTCATAGGAGGGCCATCCATCGTGCTCCTTTAACGATTGCTCGAGCCTTGCACCAGCAGCTCATCCGTGAACGCTTCAACTACTGATGCCTGAGGGCTCTGTGACCACTGTTGCGCATGGACATGTTTATTCTTTGCAGTTGTTCCTACGTTGTGTTGTGTTAATGGAACATGAAACAGTTATAATAAAAAAATATTTTATTGAAAAGTTAACGTCACTGTAATAAAATATTTGTTGTATCAAACTTTACTTTTTAATATGACTCTTGAAGATCACTTAAAGACTTTAAGATCACTTATAAACTTGTAAAGTTACAAAAGTTACAAAACAATCTCAATGTGAAAAATCTCACACTCTTAAGATCACTTAAACTTTAAGATCATTTTTTAGATGCAAAATTAAATAAGATAGAAAATGTGAGAGCATTTACACTATAAGATCACTTAAAAACCTTAAGATCACTTATAAGTTGTAAAGTTACAAAACTTTAAGAACGATTTCAATGTGAAAAACGCTACCACAGCTACATCAAGACCAAAAAACAAAAGCAGCAAAGAAAGGCTGCAACCATGTCTCATCCACATCTCAGTGAATGTTCACTTCACTTCTTCATGGGGGTGTCATTTGATTGGCGGGGCTGTGTGCCCTTATTGCAGCAGCTACCTCTATGAGGGCCTGTGCCGTCATTTGCATGCCCTCCCTGACGGCCTGTGCCGTCGATTGCACTCCCTCGGACATTCCCTCCCTAAGTTCCCGTGTCATTACTGCTATTTCTCCCGTCAGGACCGTCACCTCTTCACCCACTGCACTGACGCCACCGAGGAGTGATCGGGCAAGCTCATTGGTCTCCATACCCAATGCCACAACCTGAGCCGCATCTGTTGCACGCTGCATCTCAGGAGAGCGTGTCTCCCATCTCCTTCTCCTCTGCCTGGGTCTGCCTTGTGGCACCACTACACTAGGAGGCGTGGGCATGGACGGTGGGACGCTCGGTGTCGCAAGCAGCACCACTACACCGGGAGGCGCGGGCTGGGACAGTGGGACGCTCTGTGTTCCAGACGGCAGTACTAGAGAGAGAGGCTCGGGCTGGGACGGTGGGACGCTCTGTGCTCCAGATGGCAGTACTAGAGAGCAAGGCACGGGCTGGGAAGGTGGGGCGCTCGGTGTTCCAGACGACAGCACTCGAGTGCGAGCCGTGGGCTGGGATGGTGGGTGAATGGGTGTAAACTGCTCCATGATATCACCAGCAGCACTGGGACCCGCAAAGTCAGAATCAAAACCATGGAAGGTGGAACCAGAACCTATGCGAGTGGGAGGCGCAGGCTCGGACGGTGGTGCACTGGCTGTAAACTGCTGCATTACACCAGCAGCACCACTGGGACCCGCAACATTGGAATCAAAACCATGGAAGGTAGAACCAAAACCTATGCTAGGGGTTGAAACTCTGATGCCCCTTGATGGGGGCTCATAAACATTAATTTGGAAGCTCTCCACTGCAGACATTTCAGTCATCGCTGCCATCATCCAGTCTGGATCGTCCGCATCTGGTTGTACTGATTCTTGTTCTGTAGCTTCAGGATCCTCAGGGTTGGCAGCAGCAGCATCATCATCATGTTCTGCAAAATACATCACAACAGTCAAATGTTTAACAGCAAGGGAGGGGGCAGGATGGATGGCACATAGCAGGCCAGGCAGCAGGTTGATTTGAAGGGTCACGATGCATTTTCAGGACTTACCCTCTTCCTCGCGTGCGGCCCAGCTTATGCTGTACTGATTGCTTTTCTACATGTACGACTCATCATAGCAGCTACCCTCTGTTCCAAGGGTGTCAGTGGATGCAGATTGGGCATGCCTCCTGCTGTCCGAGTTGCTTCCCTTTTGTTGTGGGCCAATTTCTTCTGCAAGGAGTAAAATATAACTTTTTACAGAGTGCGTCTTTCTGCAAGGTGGGACATACAGATAGTCACGTTACAATTACGATTACATTAAAAATGGAAAATATTACTTATACTAACTACTTGACCAAGATCGTGCCATTTCTTTTTACACTGGCTTCCAGATCTCATGGTATGCACCACTGCGCAGTAATCTTCAGCAACTTGGTTCCAGAGTTTCTTCATTTCTTTAGGTGCCACTTTTATGCGACCTCTGTTGCTGATATCTAGCTCCTGCCATCTCTGCTCAATGACGTTGACTAATATCTCCACTTCCTCATGCAAGAAATTCTTTGTTCTTGGCAGATGTTGTTCCATTGCAAAGTTGAATTGACACTCTTATTTTTCAAAACATAGTCCTTAATTTGCATGCACCATTTTAGCAGCGAAAAGCTGCACTCACTGATTTCAGCTGGTGATTTATTCAACAGTGCTGCTAAAAGCACTCCTTCAGACACAAAAAAATCACTAAAATTAAATCACAAGCCTTTCCAGGGGTCCACGAGACAAATCTTCACTTTTCCTCTAGTCCCTTTAAAAATGGCCGAGTGCCAATGTTTATGTGCCACTGCGCGTGCGCGCACGCTCCAACGCGCACGCGCAGGGTTGCCGGCACGACGTTGCCTTATTTAAATTAGCCCCGCCCTCCACTACTTGTAGAATTGGCGCGAGTGTGTTGTTCCGCCCCCCGCTGTTCTGTGCGCGCCGTGCCAAGCTGCTGAAGGCCTGCAGGGAGCCGCAGAATATGCAAGTATTTTTTCGGTGCACTTTCCAGCGCGAAAAACAGGCGACCAGGTCAAGGACGGCGCGGCCCGAAATTTGGGCCCAATGAAACACAGGAAAACACACTGGAACACAGAGAAACACACTGAAACATGGGGAAACACACTGAAACACGGGGAAACACGGGGAAACATACGGAAACACTTTGACATATTATTCCATTGATGCTGCTCATGTATCTGTTACTTTAACCTTTTAAAAATCACAATCTTTAGTCAGTCTATAAAAACTGCCTGAAGTGCTTATTCACTCTAATAATGCATTTAATCTGTTATGTATCAATCAACTTTGTTTAGTACTGAAAAATTCAACATTTTTTCTGAAAATACTCATATCTTTTTAATTCACACGGTGATGTGTGTGTTGGACGGGGTTGAGGTTGGAGTTGAACTTGGTACCAAGGTATAATCTGTTATTAGGTCTGCTTCATTTGTTGTACTAGGACCTTTTCCAAGTCTAACTATGCCAGCATCTTCACGCTGGAGACGATGGGGTCCAGGCTCGGGCCAAGGTGGAGGCAGACGCCTCCATCCCCTAGCCACGACCCGTAAGCTTTCAGGCAGGCTGTCCATTGCACCATCACCTTCTTCTGAAGCTTGGCACCACGAGGTCCTCATCTGATTCCTCTACAGCAGAACTAGAATGCGACCTTGACCTCTCCAAAAAGGTAGCACTGTGTTGTCCCTTCCACCCTGCATGGCTGTGTTTCTTATTAGCACAGCACCTATTTAGTGCCCGTTTTCACCTTTTGGCCAAAATAACCTCCAATGCCATTACATTCATGTTATTATTCTGTCCTCCATTTTGTTTGGCAGGATAATTACAAATATGTGTTATGTTTATGACTGTGGTTGAACATTCATCTTACCGACTGGACTCTGCTGGAGCAGGAGCAGGAAGGAATACTCTCCACTTGCCTGAATGAGTGCAGCTCCAACAACACTCAAGAAGCTCGACACTATCCAGGATAAAGCAGCCCGCTTGATTGGCTCACCATCCACCATCTTAAACATTTACTCCCTCCACCACTGACGTACTGTGGCTGCAGTGCGTACCAAATACAAGATGCACTGCAGCAATTTGCCAAGGCTTCTTCGGCAGCACTTCCCAAACCTGCGACTTCTATCACCTAGAAGGACAGGGGTAGCAGGCGCATGGGAACACCACCATCTTCAATTTCCCTTCCAAGTCACACACCATCGTGACTTGGAAAAAAATTGCTGTTCCTTCAGCATTGCTGGGTTAAAATCCTGCAACTTCCTCCCTAGCATTGTGGGAGTACCTTCGCCACATGGATTGCAGCCGTTCAAGAAGGCAGCTCACCACCATCTTCTCAAGAGAAATTAGGGATGGGCAATAAGTGCAGGCCTTGCCAGTGACGTCCACATCCCATGAATGAATTTTAAAAAAGGATACTAGGCATTCATCATCATTCTGCGCTGGGCGTGGTCGCACAACAACTGCACATTAAACAAGTGATAGCCTTACTTCTCATGATTGGTATATGGTGCCCGCAAAGCCACGTGTGTGCCATCGATGGGGAAGCCCATTATCCTGGCAAGGCCACATGCACCCTTGTCCTGCTTCACTCTGTTCAGAAAGAAGACAATGAAGTGCCTTCTCCTGGAGTACAGAGTGTCTGTGACCTCCTGGATGCAGAGATGGACGGTAAATGGGAAGATGTTAGCTATGTATGCTATTCTAGACTGGAAGGATCCACAGGTAGAAAATTTGAGGGCCATAGTGACCTTGAGTGCCACTGGGAGAACCATCCTCGCCCTGCTCTGAGGCTGCAGGTCTGTTTGCAGGAGGTGGCAGAGTTCTGTGACCAACTCCTTGGTGAAGTGGAGCCTCCTAATACACTGCTCCTGGCTTAGGTGCAGTTAGGAGAGGTGCTCCCTGAAGACCGTAGGTGGGTATGGCCTTCTGCTGCTGAAGAGCCCTCCTGCTGCTCCACCTCCTCTCTCTGTGAGCACCTTAGCCTCTTCTTCGCCACCTCCGCTCCATCTCCCTGTCGTACTTGAGCGCGAGGGGACTGCAAGTAGAGCCCTACTACTGTGAGCAACTGGAGTGAGCAGAAGCCTTTAAATGTGAAACAAGGCATTCTCCACTTGTAGCAACACTCGCTGTGACCTGAACAACTTTAAATAACTTTAGAAATCTCCAAACAGTTGCACAAACTTAGATAGAGCCAGTAGAATTGAAAAGCAATTCAACTGCAAGTTGTTGATGATCCCTTTAAATAGTACTGCTGGGGGTCCTTCCTATTGCTAAACACATGGTCACCTAGTCGTGATTAGGAGAGGGCATTAAATGGAGCGCGATGTCGAAAATGGAAGATCGTGCATCAAATTAGCGTTGAACATTCATTGACATCACAATCTGCCTCATCTAAATATCTGGAGCAAGCGCAGGCAATGGCAGCACGACTGACCTCCCCAAAATAGTGGCTGTTGCGGCATCTGCTGGAAGCGGGCGGAAATTAGGTGACTGCCATTTCTTCATCAAAACTGGCCATAACGGCCAGCACTAAACCTCCGAATTTCACGGCCCAACTATTTGCATTCCCTCCAAAGGATACTTGTGGCTGGGTATGGGAGCTTGCCAACTTTCTGTTGGAGCTTACTGCTATTAGAAAGATAACTTCCTCTGGGACTCCTTTGAACCTTTTGATTATAAGTTTTCAGACAATGACTCATCCCTGTACAACTGTGTTTCCCTTTGCATCAAACATGCTGACATGGTCTCCTGCCATTTTTGTAGGCAATAATTTTCTTTCCTGAATGATTTTGAAAAATGAATCACCAACATGCCAAGAAGGAGTGCAGAACTGTGAAGCACAGTGGTAGTATATTTGGATTTCCAGAAAGCATTCGATAAGGTGCCACTCAAAGGTTATTGCACAAGATAAGAGCTCACGGGGTTGGGGGTAATATATTAGCATGGACAGAGGATTGGCTAATTAACAGAAAACAGAGAGTCAGGATAAATGGGTCATTTTCAGGTTGGAAAACAGTAACTAGTGGGGTACCACAGGGATCAGTGCCGGGGCCTCAACAAGTTGCAATTTATATTAATGACTTAGATGAAGGGACCGAGTGTAACGTAGCCAAATTTGCTGATGATACAAAGATAGGTGGGAAAGCAAGTTGTGAGGATGACACAACAAATTTACAAAGGGATATAGATAGGCTCAGTGAGCCCAAATTCGCCCAGGAGTTGCTCTGTTTTTTTTGGGGGCAACTTGATTTTTCTGGAGTATCTTAAAAATTCTGCACATTTAATTTGAGCCAGTGTAAGTGAGTTAGTTAGGATTATTTTTAGTTTCGTTTTTTTTTTTCAAAAGGGGGCGTTACCAGCCACCTACACCTGTTTTGGCCATTTAAGCCAGTTTGGACAGCTAATAGTTGCTCCAAACTAACTTAGGCCAGCGTATGTGGCCACTTATGGCTGCACAGAAAACCCTTGCGGAGAGTTAAGAAATCAGCCAGAGATGGTGGGAGGGGGAGAAGGGAAGCGGAGAGGACTTTGCAAAGCACTAAACACCTTTACAACAACATTCAAGAAGCATAAAAACCATCAATAATAAATAAATAAATAAATAAATAAATACTAAAAAATAAAACTTAAATCCTACCTTCATAATTCGGCCCGGGATGTCACCGGGCCTGCTGGTGCAAGAGGCCACTCTATTGGAGATAAGTGCGGGTGGGTGGGATGCCCGGACAGGAGAGAGAGCACAGGTAACATACACAACACACAGCAGACTGGGCTCACAGAACACGGAGGCTGCAGGAGTCAACTCCGAGGGACTGGTGGACATCTCTCTCTGAGGACTGCTGACTCCCCTCCCCCCCGATCAAAACACTGTCCCTCCCAGGTCAAAACTCTTCCGCCCCCTCCCCATCAAAACTCTCCTCCTCTCCCCCCCAATCAAAACTCTCCTAACAATGCTGATAGAGAATTCAAACAGGCTGCATTTAGACAGGCTGTGAAAATTCACAGACAACAAGTCAGAGATGCTACGTGAGTGGTAGCATGTTGCATTAAGGCATCAATCAACTTGACATTTTAGGACCCTTGGGTAGCGAGCCAATTAAAAGGTTAAAAGACTATTAATTGAGCCAATAAGATCAAAGAAGGCGAGTTCTTTTCTGTAAATTGATCCAGGTATAAGTACAGCCATTTTGACCATGTGGTCCCAGAAGAACAAAGACCTGGCTTAAAGCCAAGAACTTGTTATTGCTCTCTGCCAAAATTAAAAAGTTAAAACTACAATCGGAGTTCGTATTTCATTGGAAATGAAGAGATCTAACAATTTTGGCGTCATGAACACGATCGCTGAGGAAAGAAACTGAATTTTGGACATCGGACCTACATATTGAGGTAAGGACACCTCTTTTTAAAAAGTCCTCGGTCAAAAGTCTAAATTCGCCTCTCCTTCTACGCGATTCCGAAAACCTCCGGTTTGCGAACCCTCCGGTTGGTAGTCGGCTCGAGGTCTCATAGACATCTAAACTTCGGCGGTGTGTTAGTTAATTAATCACCGACCTATTGATCGGCTAGAAAGCCTACGACTCGAGACCCCAGTAAAGAAATTATGGCAGCAGGAGATAAGAGCAAAGAATTGCCTACAACTGTTAAAGATGGGCAAGCACCAGCTGAGGTTTCGCTAAATTTAATTCTCGAACAGTTGAAAGAATACATAGAGCAACAATTCAACTTATCTAAACCTGTATTAAGATCGAACAAAAGTACAGAACCTCCAAAGGACAATGGTCCTTGGACGAGATTAAAAGGGTCTGGGGAAAAAAGACCCGTATGAAAAATAAGGAGCGAACTAGATGGTCCCTAGCGGTTATGGGCCAGATTCGAAAGCGGAATGAAATTATAATGCGTTCCCAACATGATCGAGAACTGACCAGTACAAAGGATCAATTGCAAGCAGTTTGTGCGCAGCTGCGACAGAAAAAGCTTGAACTTGAAAAGCTGGAAGCGGAAGTTAAAGATCTTAAAGGTGAAATTAAAGAATGGAAAAAATCATTAGGTCAAGAGACAGTAATAAGAAAAGGAAAATGTATTGATCAATTCCCAGGGTATCCATGGTTGGATAAATTAAAAGCGCAAACCCGAAGACACGACCGAGGAATAGATACGAATTCTGAATCCTCCGACAATACAGGGTCGGAGGATGACGAATTAGGGGTGCGCTTTGCCCCGTTTAAAAAAAGACGATTTGTAGTCAAATCAGAAGAGACTGCGGATGAGGGCGGAACCAAAAAAACAAAGAAAAGGGTGTACGAAGAATACTTGTTTCATGATCCGGCAGACCCAGAGAAAATTGATAAATGGTCCAAGGAATTGCCCAATCCAAAGAAAGGGGGAGTAAAAACATGGGACCAATTGGACCGCTTAAGAAATATATATCAACTTCATCCCTGGGACGGAGTGCAAATTTTGACCATAATGGTGCCAAAAACACAGGGAAGAAAATTGCACGACAAGGTAGAAGAAGCTTTGGGGCAGGATGAGCAAGATTTAGACGCAGGATGGGAGGCGATTAAACACTGGCTGCAAGCCTTCAGTCCAGCTAAGACAGACTGGGGAAAAATTGCAGCCTGCTAACAGGAAGGAACAGAGGAGGTCCTGGGGTATGACGAGCGGTTTAGATGCACGTGGCTAGAACATTCGGGTATGAATAATATGGATGAGGAAATGGATGAACAAGTGTTTGGACCCCTAAAAGCAGCTTTCGTGGCAGGTCTAAAGCCAGAACTGTCCAAAATGCTTGATGTAACCAATTAGATCGGGATATGGGAGCTAAAGTCCGAGCTGTACAGGCTATGGGATGGAAATCCCAGGATTCCGATAAACAGTTATTAGGAAAATTACCCGGAAAATGTCATTATTGTGGGAAAGAAGGTCACTGGGCCAAGACGTGCAGGGCAAAACAGAAAGGTCGTGGCTGGGGAAGAGGATGCAGCCAGGGATACAATTCAGCCAACAAACCAGGCTTGTCACAAGATAACGACCTCATAGAAGCATTTAAGCGACTGACAATACAACAACAGAAGGAGTTACTTGGGATAGCAAAAAACGATTAGAGCCCACCCTGGCCCCCCTCCTCGCACTAATACAACAAAGAGGAGATGGGCTATATATAAATGTGAGGGTGGGCGATAAGGATGTGGACTGTCTTTTAGACACAGGGGCGGAATTAACATGCTTACCCCTACAATATGGAGACTTTTTGCTGTTGGATGGTAGGGCACGTACAGCCTATGGAGTTGGGGGCCATAAAATGGAAATTAAAAGGACAACACCGGTACTTATAGGGCTGGGTCCACATGAACTAACCACGCCGGTCTGGATAGGCCCAGTAGATCAACCCCTTTTGGGAATGGACGTTCTAATCCAAGTAGATTCATCGTTGCATTTCGAGGATGGTCGGGTGACATGGTCAATTAGAACTTTGAAGAAAGAAGAATTGAAGGAACACCCGATATGGGCTAAAGATAAGAACGATTGTGGCCTACTCCAGATGGAGCCTGCGTCATTTACAGGGACCAAGCCTCCATGCACTAAACAGTATCCCATCAGTCCAACTGCCATCGCGGGAATCTTACCGGTTATTCAGCAATTGGAGAAACAAGGGGTGCTTATTAAAACGCATAGCTCCTCCAATAGCCCCGTGTGGCCGGTACAGAAATCTAATGAGACTTGGCGTTTGACTGTCGATTATAGGAAAGCTAACCAGTGTATTGATCAAAAAGCTCCTTTGGTCGCAGATCCCTCCACCATTTTTAATGCCCTCAAACCGGAACATAAATATTTCTCGGTTATAGATATGGCCAACGGATTTTGGTCGGTGCCTCTGGCACCGGAGGTTCGACAGTGGTTTGCTTTCACTGTCCAAGGACAACAGTATACTTGGACCCGGTTACCACAGGGTTTCCACAACAGCCCTACGGTATTCCACATGGCTTTACAAAGCCATTTGCGAGAATTACCTCCCCTGTCATCCACAGTCATCCAATATGTAGACGCTATCCTGCTAGCTTCAAACACGGAAGACCAGCATGAACAAGATTTACGAGCTTTGCTGGACCACCTTCGGCTGAAAGGACATAAAGCCAGCATCGACAAAGCACAAATATCCCAAGAAGAGGTTGTATACCTGGGACAAAAGATTTCACAAGGAAAGAGAGAACTTACCCAGGATAGAACTGCAGCCATTCGGGCTGCTAAAAAACCCACCACTATTCAGGAACTAAGGTCTTTTTTGGGATTGTGTAACTTTAACAGAAATTGGATTGACTCCTTCACACAGCTTGCTCAGCCACTGAATGATATTTTAAAGGGGAAACGTGCCTCTAAAGAAGCCATCACCCTCACTAAAGAACAGCAAGAGGCCTTCCTGAGTTTGAAAAAGGCTTTGTGTTCGGCACCGGCTCTGGGAATCCCCGACAGTGGTAAGCCATTTACCCTGTTTGTCCATGAGAAAGAAGGATATATGACAGCTATACTGACACAAGAACATGGGGATCGGCAAAGACCTATTGTCTATTATTTGGCAAAACTGGATGCGGTAGCCCTCGGATGGGGAAGTTGCCTAAGGGTCATGGAAGCTACATGTCGAGCGGTAATGATCACTGCGGGTCTAGTACTCGACCAAAAGCTGATTGTCAAGTGTCCCCACACCGTACACACTTTGCTGTCTATGAATAGAATGTCTCAGGTGACAGCAGCAAGATGGATCCGCTGGACAGCAGTTTTGGAAGCTCCTAATCTCCATATCGTCCGGCCCAGCCCGGTTAATCCCGCAACTATGCTCCCGATATCAGAATCAAGGGAGCAAGATGGGGGAGAATGTGAAGAGCATGTCTGCATGGAGATTTTAAAAGAAACAGAAGAAGCAGCCTTAGCAGCAGAGGAGCCTCTGCACAACCCAGACCTCATCCTGTTTACAGATGGTTCCTCCTTTGTTGACAATGGTACCAGAAAAGCAGGATGTGCAGTTACAACCTTATATGAGGTCGTGGCAAAAGTATGTTTACCCTCAGGAACGTCAGCACAACAGGCCGAGCTACGGGCCCTGTCAGAAGCATGTCGAATAGCAGAAGGACAGACAGCTAATGTCTACACAGATTCGCGTTATGCTTTTGGAGTCGCTCACGACTTTGGTATGTTATGGCGGAAAAGAGGATTCCTCACTGCTGCTGGTACACCTATCCGAAATGGAAAAGAAGTCCGAGACTTACTGGAGGCCATACAATTACCTCAGGAAGTGTCCATCCTGAAGTGTAAGGCCCATACCAAGGAAAATACCACAGAAGCGCAGGGAAATGCCCTAGCCGACCAGGCAGCTAAAGATGCCGTCTCACGGGGCATTCCTCCAGAAGAACCAACACAGATATGCAGATTGAAAGCACTCATTACATTCCCCGATGGGGAGTCCCGAGTAGCATTGACTCAGATCAGGGAACACACTTCACAGGTGCTGTCTGCCAAGAAGTCTGTAGGTTACTGAACATTATGTGGGATTTACACTGTCCTTATCATCCACAATCATCAGGACAAGTAGAACGAATGAATCGAACTTTGAAACAACGGCTTGCCAACTATCACCAAGAAGGAACACCATGGCCCCAGGCACTACCAATAGTGCTATGTAGCATTAGGGCAACCCCGAACAGAACTACAGGTCTAAGCCCATTTGAAATTATAACAGGAAGATCCATGTCGCTGCCAGGAACTATCGATTTACGGAAAGCTGATGTTCACTTAATGAGTGACACTTTGTTTTCATACTGTCAGAACTTAACCAATGCAATTAGTTCTGTTTCCCGACAGGTATCGGCAGCTTGGGGTAATCCACCTGAAGGAGGACACGACATCATCCCGGGAGTCTAGGTCTATGTGAAAAAGTTGCACAAAGAACCTTTGGGTGCCAAGTGGGAGGGACCTTATCAAGTGTTATTGACCACCCAGGCAGCTGTTAAAGTCCAAAGAAAGAAAGCCTGGATCCACGCTTCACACGTTAAACGAGCACCCGTAACTGAAGCTGAAATCTAATAAGGACAATTACTTTTTGCGAAAATGTCTAAATTTACTGTATTATTGATTGTAGGTATTCTAGGCATAGGCCTACTTCTTACTAGCCGACCCTCTGCACCAAAGGGAAATAGTAGGGTAGCAAGGGAATTACATGTAAATACCTTTTTATATATGTCATACATTTATGCCAAACAAGGTAACATTTCTAATTGTTGGGTGTGTGCGTATATTCCTATTCACTCAAAGGGAGGGATTCCCTTGAGGCCAGTTCCCTTGAATATCTCGGAAATGGCTGAGTGGATAATTAATCAAAACAAAACAGGCAATGTGTTTCAGGATATGGAAAACTGGGCACGTAAATGGAAGTCAGCAGGTTACAATCTAACTACCTTTGAAGGGGGATACCAACCGTGCTACAATAATTCCAAACGGCCCCCATTTTTTGTTATCACTAATACAACGGGAATAGGAAGACTGGGGAAATCGGTCTGTCTGATTAGAAACATCAAAGGAGGCCAAAATATGGGGTATAGTAACTGCTCCCGGAATTATAATATAATTAAGCCACGGAACCGTCCAAACTGGGCTGATGTGGAAATTTTTAACGTAACGGGGATTCTGAATAAAACAGATGGAAAAGCCTGGACAGGCCCCGGAGTTTTGCTGACAAAGAAACAGCTAACATTCATTGCATATAATGGCACCTATTGGGTGTGTGGCCACAAGGCCTACCCTTGGCTGCCCCAGAATTGCACGGGATCCTGCTATTTAGCCTACATTGTACCTTATATGTATCATATAAAGTCACTGTCGGAACATTTACACCGTCCTAAGAGAGCTATCACAGAAACAGAGAGATTCTTTGCCATTCTGATCCCCGGGTATGGGACCGCCAAACTGGCAAGGGAATCCATTAACATGGCATCCGTTGTGGAACGGGTAGCCAATGATACCTCAGAGGCCCTAGTTAAAATCAATGCAGAAATGGTAGCAATCCGCACAGTAGCCCTACAGAATAGACTGGCCCTTGATTACATCCTGGCTGAAAAGGGAGGTACTTGCGCCCTACTCGGAACTGAGTGTTGCACCTATAGCCCAGATAGCTCCGAAGAAATTACCCACTTAGAGGAGCATATCCAAAAGGAGGTAGAAAAGCTTAAGCAGCCCCCATCATTCACTTTGTGGAGTGGAGCCACTGAATGGCAAGGTTCAATAGGAACTTCATTGGTGGAAGGTTTAATTCTATTTGTTGTAATTGTTTTACATTTATATTGTTTTTTTATGTTGATTAAATGCTGTTGCGACCAGGCGGCTGTAGCTGCTGTCCCGCAGGTGAGACACCTTGCAGGTCCCAGCAGACCGTCTGTACGTGGCACAGGAGTATGTTATGCTTAAGGGAAGATTGTTTACTGGTTGAACTAAGATATTGATTTGGATTAAATTGGAATAAGGTTAATTAACCTACTAAAACCAGACTTCCATTGTGGCCACGATGGAACTCGGATTGGTGTAAATTTGTGTGGAAGCTACTAGTCCGGACATGTGGCAAAACACATCAACAAATTTTAGAAGGAAACTCTATTAACATGTATGAAATTATTTTGTAGAATGTTTAACCAGTGATACCTGATGTTTTATGATTCAGTTTGTGAAAGAATCAAAGGGGGGATTGATGGAGAATTCAAACAGGCTGCATTTAGACAGGCTGTGAAAATTCACAGACAACAAGTCAGAGATGCTACGTGAGTGGTAGCATGTTGCATTAAGGCATCAATCAACTTGACATTTTAGGACCCTTGGGTAGCAAGCCAATTAAAAGGTTAAAAGACTATTAATTGAGCCAATAAGATCAAAGAAGGCGAGTTCTTTTCTGTAAATTGATCCAGGTATAAGTACAGCCATTTTGACCATGTGGTCCCAGAAGAACAAAGACCTGGCTTAAAGCCAATAACTTGTTATTGCTCTCTGCCAAGATTAAAAAGTTAAAACTACAATCGGAGTTTGTATTTCATTGGAAATTAAGAGATCTAACAAATGCACAACTATCAATAAATAAAAAATAAAACTCAAGTCCTACCTTGGCCCGGGAAGTCAGCGGGCCGGCCGGCCGGCGTGGGAGGCCACTCGGCCGGGGATAGGTGTAGGACTCTCTCTATGGCGTGCAGCAGCCTGACGCACATCATGAGGCCACTCGGCCTGAGATAGGGGCAGGACATCCAGTGCGCATGCGTTGAGCTGCCAGCACTCTTTTGAGTGCAGGGCCCTAGCTCCACCCCCTAATTGAATTGCCATGTTCCACCAAGGACAGATGACAGAGTGGGGAGAATACGGGGATGTCTTTTCGGCGCGTTTTGAGCGTAGGAAGTCGGCGCACCTCACGTGAGTGCGTTGAAAAAACCGGAGGGCCAAATTTGGGCCAAGTGAGTGGGTAAAAATTTGGCAGATGGACTATAATGTGGGAAAATGTGAGGTTATCCACTTTGGTGGGAAAAATAAAAAAGCAAATTATTATTTAAATGGGGAGCGATTACAAAATGCTGTAGTACGGAGGGATCTGGGGGTTCTTGTGCATGAAACGCAAAAAGTTAGCATGCAGTTACAGCAAGTAATCAGGAAGGCAAATGGGATGCTAACTTTATTGCAAAGGGGATGCAGTATAAAAGTAGCAAAGTCCTGCTCCAAACAGGGTATTGGTAAGACCACACCTGGAATACTGCGTACAGTTTAGGTCTCCTTATTGAAAGAATTATATACTTGCATTGGAGGCAGTTCAGAGAAGATTCACGAGGTTGATTCCTGAGATGAAGAGGTTGTCATATGAAGAAAGATCGAGCAGGTTGGGCCTATGCACCTTGTATTTTGGAAGAATGAGAGGTGATCTTATTGAAGCATAAGATACTGAGGGGGCTTCACAGGGTAGATGCAGAGAGGATGTTTCCCCGAATGGGGGAATCTAGAATTGGAGGCATACTTTCAGAATAAGGAGTCGCCTATTTAAAACGGAAATGAGGAGGAATTTCTTCTCTCAGAAGGTTGTGAATCTTTGGAATTCTCTACCCCAGAGAGCTGTGGAGGCTGGGTCATTGAATATATTTAAGGAGGAGATCGACAAATTTTGAATGATAAAGGAGTCAAGGGTTATGGGGAGTGGGGAGGGGGAGGAAGTGGAGTTGAGTCCATGATCAGATCAGCCATGACCTTACTGAATGGCGGAGCAGGGTCGAGGGGCCAAATGGCGTACTCCTGCTCCTATTTCTTATGTTCTTATGTATCGTGGATTGCAACATTAAGTTCAATAAAGTTGAGTTACTGATGTCCAAATGCTATATTAATTTTGTATCTATCCTATTCCTTAATGGTGTACCACAAAATAGATGAACTATGAGAAATGGGAGATGAAAGAATAAGAGAGTCTTTACTAGCACTGTAAAATGCAAGGCAAACCTATTTTGCCAGGTCACAAATGGAATACGATGTACCATTTTGTTTAAATAACAATGATTTACCACTCCATTAATGGAAAAAGTGTTTATATAGTCATAAATCCATTGTAAAGCCCAATTTATCAAGCCCAACTATTGAACTTGCAGTAATACTGTTGCAGGAAACATTCATTAAGTGCAGTCTTATCTCAGCTTTACTATATTGTGATCTGCAGATTATAGTTCCAGATGGTGCGTGGACAAATCTAAAGGGTTTGAAATGAACCGAAACACAGAACAAAGAACTGAAGCATAAACGATAGATGACAGGGATATATAAGGACTGATTATCTGATTCTGCTATCCTGGTGAAGAGCAGCACTCACAGGAGGCACTGGTGGAGAAATTGTGGGCCTGTAGTGCCTGATTTCCTGTCCATTTAAGTTATAATTTTTATTTCAACGACTCTAAACAGAGAGAAGCAGGAGGATTAGGCACGAGGCTTTGCCACGATATCGAGCTTCCTCATGGTGCACACGTGGCTTTGCGGTTGCCGCATATCAATGCTGAGATGTACCATAACTACAAAGGCTTCCTCTCACTTAATGTGCAGTTGCTGTGCGACCATGATGGTGAATGCCCGGTATTCTGGCAGCAGTCATGATGTCTTCATCCTGCACCAGTCCACTGTGCCAGCACTCTTCCAGCCCCCACATTGAATCCAAGGGTGGCTGCTAGGCAACAAGGGCTATCCACTCGACAACTGGCTGATGACAACCCTCCACAACCCCACCACTTTTGTCCAGCAATCGCATAATGACAGCCATGCTGCCATGAGGAACATTATTGAGCATACCTTTGGAGTGCTCAAGTAATGCTTCTGCTGCCTTGAGCACTCAGGAAAGAAAGACTTGGATTTATTTAGCGCCTTTCACGACCACCGGACATCTCAAAGCGCTTTACAGCGAATGAAATATTTTGAAGTATAATCAGTTGTAATGTAGGAAATGTAGAGCCAATTTGCGCACAAGCAAGCTCTCACAAACAGCAATGTGATAATGACCAGACAATCTGTTTTTGTTATGTTGATTGAGGGAGAAATATTGGCCAGGACACCAGGGATAACTCCCCTGCTCTTCTTCAAAATAATGCCATGAGATCTTTTCCACTTGGGAGAGCAGACAGGGCCTTGGTTCAACATCTCATTTGAAAGACAATATGTTCAACAGTGCAGTGCTCCCTCAGCACTACACTGGAATGTCAGCCTAGATTTTTTATATTCAAGTCCCTGGAGTGGGACATGAACCCACAACCTTCTGACTCAGAGGCAAGAGTGCTATCCACTGAGCCACAGCTGACACTAGGAGGAGCCCTCCAGAGTGGGTATCCCAATTCATGGAGGTCTGCTGTGTTGTGTCCTTACACACTACAGCAAATCACACAAGGCACATACTGGAGACAAGGTCACACTGTGACCTGTACCTTTATTCACAGCACCAAGAAGTGATGACCCTGCGTGGGACCTCCCTTTATATACCTGGATGACCAGGTGAGGAGTCTCTCCCACAAGTTCACCCCGTGGTCAAGGTGTGCATTTCTCAGGTGTATACAGTGCACAGTGTTGTTTACATAAAGGTTAAAGTTATGTGAAGGTTACAAACATGGCATCACCTCCCCTCAACGTCTTTGGGTCAAAGATTGAGTCTTTCAGGCAGTTGACGCTCTCTCGTGGAGCGCCGCAGTTGGGGCTCTGGTTGTTGAGCCTTGGCATGCGTCTTTGTCACCTGTGGTGATTCCGGTTCGTCCGGGCTGGCCGCAGGGTCTGTGCATGCTGCTGACGGTTCTTGTTGCTCGTTCTCTGGCAGTGGTGTGGGCAGCATCTCATGATGTTCCTCAGGTTCCTCAGTGTCCATGCTGAACCTTTTTTTTTTACTTGGTCCAGATGCTTGCGGCATATCTGCCCATTGTTGAATCTGACCATTATGATCCTAGTCACTCCTTTACCAATTACAGTACCCTCGAGCCACTTGGGCCCCACAACGTGATTAAGAACAAATACAGGGTCATCAATTTCTATCCATCTCCCCTTTGAGTTACAGTCGTGGCACTCCTTTTGGGACTGGCGCTTGCCCTCAACAATGTCTGACAAGACTGGATGAATGAGGGACAGACGAGTTTTAAGTGTACGTTTCATGAGTAGTTCCGCTGGCGGGACTCCCATGAGTGAGTGCGGTCGGGACCTGTAGACCAGAAGGAGGCGCGATAGACGGTATTGAAGGGAGGGTCCTTGAATCTGGAGCATGCCTTGCTTTATGATTTGGACCGCACGTTTCGCCTGGCTGGAAGCCGACTTGAACGGCGCTGTCGTGACATGTTTGATGCCATTACCTGACATGAACTCTTGGAATTCATAGCTAGTGAAACACAGGCCGTTGTCGCTAACTAGGATGTTCAGCAAGCCGTGGGTCGCAAAGACCGTATACAGACTCTCCACTGTGATGGATGTCGTGCACTAATTCAATATGATGCACTCGATCCATTTCGAGTACGCATCAACAACAATGAGGAACATTTTTCCCATGAACGGACACACGTAGCCTACGTGAATACATGACCATGGTTTGGTGGGCCAGGGCCACGGGCTGAGTGGGGCCTCCCTGGGGGCATTGCCCAACTGGGCACATGTCGTGCACCTGCAAACACAGTGTTCCAGGTCTGCATCAATTTCCGGCCACCATGCATGTGACCAGGCAATGGCCTTCATTAACACAATGCCTGGATGCTCGCTGTGGAGTTCCCTGATGAATGCTTCTCTTCCCTTCTGGGGCATGACTACTTGGCTGCCCCATAGTAGGCAGTCGGCTTGGATGGAGAGTTCATCCATCCCTCTGTGGAACGGTCTGACCTCTTCAGGGCATGCTCCGTGTGCGGGTGCCCAATCCCCAGTCAGGACGCATTTCTTAATCAGAGATAGGAGAGGATCTCTGTTTATCCAGGTTTTGATCTGGTGGGCTGTGATGGGGGAGCCTGCGCTGTCAAAGGCATCAACAGCCATGACCATCTCCGCGCTTTGCTCCGCTGCCCCCTCAGTGGTGACCAGTGGAAGCCTGCTGAGCGCGTCAGCACAATTTTCGGTGCCTGGCCGGTGCTGTATGGTGTATTCATACGCAGCCAGCGTGAGAGCCCATCGCTGTATGTGAGCTGACGCATTGGCATTGACCGCTTTGCTGTCGGACAACAGGGATGTTAACAGCTTGTGGTCCGTTTCTAACTCGAACCTTCTGCCAAAAAGGTACTGGTGCATCTTTTTCACCCCATAGACACATGCGAGTCCTTCCTTTTCAACCATCTCATACCTCCTTTCAGCTTGGGAGAACGACCTGGAGGCATAAGCCACAGGTTGGAGTTGGCCCTCATCATTACTCTGCTGCAACACGCACCCAACCCCATAGGACGATGCATTGCATGTCAAAAACAATTTCTTCCAGGGGTCGTACAGGGTCTACAACTTATTAGAACAAAGCAGGTTCCGCGCCCGATTGAAAGACAGTTCCTGACAGTCCCCCCAAAACCAATTGCAACCCTTACACAGGAACACGTGTAGTGCTCCAACGATGTACTTAAGTTCAGCAGAAAGTTCCCGAAAAAGTTCAATAGTCCCAGAAATGAAAGCAACTCTGATGTGTTGCCGGGCCGGGACGCGCGACGGATCGCCTCAGTTTTGGATTCGGTAGGCCGGATCCCGTCTGCGGCAACCCTCCTGCCCAAACACTCGACCTCTGGGGCCAAAAACACACACTTGGACTTCTTTAGTCGCAGGCCTACCCGGTCCAGTCAGCGTAGCACCTCCTCCAGGTTGTGGAGGTGTTCCTCGATATCTCGACCCGTGATAAGGATGTCGTCCTGAAATACGATTGTTCCGGGGATGGATTTGAGCAAGCTTTCCATGTTCTTCTGAAAGATAGCGGCTGCTCAACGATAGACAAACAGCCCTGTGATGGGGTCATAGCGGTGAGTAGCTTGGATTCTTCGGCTAGTTCCTGGGTCATGTAGGCTGAAGTGAGGTCCAACTTGGTGAACAGTGTCATGTATTCAACCAGCATTGTAACCCATGTATAAACTGACCTAAGTTGTACACCGTGAGAACACTGACCACTAGGTGGGAGACACTCCTAAACTGGACCTTCAGGTATAAAAGGGGAAGCTCCACCCACCTTCATCACTTGAGTGCTAAGGAATAAAGGACAGGTCACAGACTGACCTTCTCTCAAGCATGGGCCTCGTGTGCATTTATACTGTGTAGTAAGGACGTATCAATGGCGACAAGAAACTGGGATTTAAACCACGCTAGCATGTCCACTAGCAGAACAGATGAGAGGTACTGTGTTAAGGAATGGTTGGGACAGAGATTCAACATTGTTAAAGCAGCACACAGTTCTCCAGGCAGACAAGGGCAGTCGGGCATGCCCCAACATGTAGTCGAACCCAGAGGGGGAGTTCGACAGAGACAATGGCAAGCTGAACAGCGATTCACGCCATTGCAAGGGACAATGCGGCCAGTAATGGGGCCATCAACACCTGTTAATGGTGTACTCAAGGACAATAACAGGGGCAGTCAGGGACGATCGACTGGCAAGGGACCTTTTGTTTCAAACCGCAATTCATGCTGGAGGCGTGGAGGCACACATTCAGCCAGAGTTTGCAGAGATGAGCAAAATACCTGCAGAAATTGCAGAAATGGACACTGGGGGAAATCGCTGGAAGCTAAAGTTCAGCGAGTTCATGTGGAGCATGTATACAGTTCATACACCAGGACGCCACCGATAATGATGAAAGTGCTCCTCAATGGCATCCCAGTATCAATGGAGTTAGACACGGGTGCCAGCCAGTCCCTGATGGGTATCAAACAGTTCGAAAAGTTGTGGACATCCAAGGCCAGGAGGCTAAAATTATCGCTGATTGACGCACAGCTACGGACTTACACAAAGCAGATCATTCCGGTGCTAGGCAGCGCCACGGTAGTCGTGACCCACAAAGATTCGGAGAACAGGTTGCAACTCTGGATTGTCCCAGGGGACGGTCCTGCACTACTGGGAAGGAGTTGGCTTGCTGTCATGAACTGGAAATGGGGCGATGTCAATGCAATTTCCTCTGTGGAGCGAGTATCATGCTCACAGGTCCTGGACAAATTTGACTCATTATTTCAACCCGACATTGGCACGATCATGGGGGCCAAGGTAGTGATTCACATAAACCCGTACGCCAGACCAGTACACCACTAGGCCAGAGCGGTGCCGTACGTGATGCGGGAAAAGATAGAAGGCGAATTGGACCGCCTGCTGAGGGAAGGCATTATCTCGCCAGTCGAATTCAGTGACTGGGCGAGCCCGATTGTGCCGGTGCTCAAGGCGGATGGGTCGGTCAGGATATGTGGCGATTACAAGGCCACCATCAATCGGGTGTCACTCCAAGATCAGTACCCGCTACCGAGAGCGGAGGACCTCTTTGCGACGCTATCTGGTGGCAAACATTTTTCAAAATTGGACCTGACATCAGCT
Source organism: Pristiophorus japonicus (assembly GCF_044704955.1). Lineage (NCBI taxonomy): Eukaryota > Metazoa > Chordata > Chondrichthyes > Pristiophoridae > Pristiophorus > Pristiophorus japonicus. The sequence goes on from NC_091982.1 coordinate 215,707,614, forward strand.
TACATGACCCAGGAGCTGGCGAGTGAGTCGAAGAAGCTGACCACTATCACGACACACAAGGGGTTGTTTGAGTACAACAGATGTCCTTTCGGGATTCGCTCGGCCGCCGCGATCTTCCAACAAAATATGGAAAGCCTCCTCAAGTCGATTCCAGGGACGATGGTTTTTGAGGACGACATCCTCATTACGGGTTATGATACTGAAGAACACCTCCACAACCTGGAGGAGGTGCTCCGCAGACTGGACCGGGTAGGTCTGCGACTGAAAAAGGCGAAGTGCGTCTTTCTAGCTCCAGAGATAGAATTCCTGGGGATGAGGGTAGCAGCAGACGGGATCAGCCCTACTGCATCCAAGATGGAAGCGATCCAGAGAAAACCCAGACCCCGTAACACGACGGAGCTGTGTTCGTTCCTGGGGCTCCTGAACTATTTTGGTAACTTTCTTCCCAAATTGAGTATGCTGCTAGAGCCGCTACACGTGCTCCTACGCAAAGGTCGCGAATGGGTCTGGGGGGACAGCCAGGAAAGGGCTTTTAATAGAGCACGCAATTTGTTATGTTCCAACAATCTGTTAACGCTATGTGACCCATGTAAGAAACTTATGTTAACGTGCGATGCGTCGTCCTATGGTGTCGGGTGTGTGTTGCAGCATGTCAATGCCAAGGGTCAGTTACAGCCGGTAGCTTAGGCCTCCAGGAGTCTGTCCCAACGGGCTACGGGATGGTAGAAAAGAAGGTTTTCGCATGTGTATATGCGGTAAAGAAAAGGCACCAGTACCTGTTTGGCAGGAAATTTGAGCTGGAGACAGATCACAAACCCCTAACGTCCCTTTTGGCCAACAACAAGGCCATAAATGCAAATGCATCGGCCCACATACAGAGGTGGGCACTCACGTTAGCTGCCTATGAATACACAATTCGGCACAGACCGGGCACCGAAAACTGCACCGATGCACTCAGCAGGCTCCCACTAGCCACCACTGAGGGGGCTACCGAGCATGCTGCTGAGATGGTCATGGCTGTTGAAGCTTTTGGAAGCGAAGGCTCACCCGTGACAGCCCGTCAGATTAAAGTCTGGGCAAATAGAGACCCGCTATTGTCTCTAATCAAGAAATGTGTCCTGAATGGGGACTGGGCAACCACATACAGGGCATGCCCTGAGAAATTTAAACCATTTCACAGGCGCAAGGATGAACTCTCGATTCAGGCCGATTGCCTACAGTGGGGAAACCGCGTAGTCATGCCCCAGATGGGCAGAGAGGTGTTCATCAGAGAACTCCACAATGGGCACCCGGGCATTGTCACGATGAAAGCAATTGCCAGGTCACACGTTTGGTGGCCAGGGATAGACGCAGATCTGGAACTTTGTGTTCGCAGGTGCAACACGTGTGCCCAGCTGGGTCATGCGCCCAGGGAAGCCCCCCTTAGCACCTGGCCATGGCCCGCCAAACCTTGGTCACGCATCCATGTGGACTACGCAGGTCCTTTCATGGGGAAAATGTTTTTGGTTTTAGTAGATGCCTACTCCAAATGGATCGAGTGTGACATTTTAAATTCAAGCACATCCTCTGCCACGGTAGAAAGTCAACGGGCAATGTTCGCCGCCCACGGTCTACCAGATGTCTTGGTCAGCGACAATGGCCCGTGCTTCACAAGCACTGAATTCCAGGACTTCATGGCAGGCAATGGAATTAACCATGTTAGAACGGCACCGTTCAAGCCGGCCTCACACGAGCAGTGCAGATAATCAAACAGGGGATGCTCAGATTCCAAGGGGGTTCCCTACAAACCCGCTTATCATGCCTCCTGTTGGCCTATAGATCCCGACCACACTCGCTCACAGGGGTTCCACTCGCAGAGCTACTAATGAAAAGGACGCTCAAAACCCGATTATCCCTTATACACCCCACCATGAAAGAAATTGTCGAGAGCAGGCGCCAGTCACAATATCACTACCATGACAGGAATGCGAGGGCGCGATGTATTGATGTAAATTATCCTGTTTTTGTCCTCAACTACGCTGCAGGGCCCAAATTGCTCACAGGCACTGTGGTTGCCAAAGAGGAAAATAGGATTCTGATAGTTAAACTTACCAATGGACAAATCTGCCGCAAACATGTGGATCAAACAAAAAGGAGGTTCAGCAACCCCATAGAAGAAGCAGAGGAAGAACACGATATAGAGTTCACTCCACCACAGGTGACCGAACACCGGAACCAAAGGGAGGAGAACCCAGTCACTGTGGGCAGTCCGGACAGGCCTGAGGCACTGCAAACAGCAGACACTCAGGCCAGCACCCAACAACCGGAGCCCCAACTCAGGCGCTCTACAAGGGAGCGTAAACCACCAGAGAGACTCAACCTGTGATCCCAATAAGACTTTGGGGGGGGGAGGTGATGTCATGTATTCAACCAGCATTGTAACCCATGTATAAACTGACCTAAGTTGTACACCGTGAGAACACTGACCACTAGGTGGGAGACACTCCTAACCTGGACCTTCAGGTATAAAAGGGGAAGCTCCACCCACCTTCATCACTTGAGTGCTAAGGAATAAAGGACAGGTCACAGACCGACCTTCTCTCAAGCATGGGCCTCGTGTGCATTTATACTGTGTAGTAAGGACGTATCAAACAGCTTGCCGCCTGCCAACGTTGCAGAAAGATCCTCCGCTCTCGGAAGCGGGTATTGGTCCTGAAGGGACACTCGGTTGATGGTGGCCTTGTAGTCGCCGCAGATCCTGACCGAGCCATCCGTTTTTAGAACAGGGACGATGGGGCTTGCCAAGTCACTGAATTCAACGGAATCATGCCCTCTCTTAGCAACCCTGTCCAACTCACTCTCAATTTTCTCCCGCATCACATACGGCACCGCTCTGGCTTTGTGGTGCACTGGTGTGGCATCCGGGGCGATGCGTATCACTACTTTGGTGCCTTTGAAAATCCCGACGCCAGATTGAAATAATTACTCGAACTTTTGTAGGACCTGTGAGCATGAACTTCGCTCCACAGATGAAATGGTGTGCACATCCCCCCATTTCCAGTTCATCTCGGCTAGCCAGCTCCTCCCCAAAAGCGCGGGACCATTTCCCGGGACAATCCAGAGTGGCAGCCGGTTCTGAGATCCATTATGTGTGACCACCAACATTGCACTGCCTAGCACTGGGATGATCTCTTTGGTGTACGTCCATAATTGCGTGTCAATGCATTCATGTTTGCGTGTGCTAGCTCTGAGTGGCCACAGTTTCTCGAATTGTTGGACACTCATAAGTGACTGGCTGGCTCCTGTGTCCAGCTCCATGCGTACCGGGATGCCGTTTAACAGTACTCTCATCATCATAGGTGGCGTTCCTGTGTATGAGCTGTGGATGTTTGCCACCTGGACCCACTGAACTTCAGCGTCCATTGCTGTGTCCCAGGCATACCCCTGCCTTACAGACCCCTCTTGTGGTTCATCCACTTCGTAAACCAGCCTCGCTGCGGGCTTCCTGCACATCCTGGCTAAATGTCCACTCAAGTTACAATTTCTGCAGATGAATTGTTGAAACCAGCAGGTCTTCGCAACATGTCTGCCCCCGCACCTCCAGCATGAGCTGAGATTGTTGTGCACAAAAGAGCTGTTACCAGACATTCCTCTCTGATTGTCTCTTTGATTACTCTTAAGCACTCTGTTTGTGGGTGTCAATGGTCCCATCCCGGGACGTATTGTCCCTTGTGATGGTGTAAATGTCCATTCAACCTGCCATTGTCCCTGTTGAGGACCCACCCTAGAGTCTGTTACTGCCTGGTTGGTGTCGAATTGCCCTTGCCTGCCTGCGGGGTTCTGAGTTGCGTTTACCATGTTAATTCCCTGCTCCATTGCCATGTTGGGAGCAGAGTTGTTTCCTCCTCCCCCGCCATGAAGGTTTGAGCGCTGCTTCCAAGGTCAAGCCCTTGGTCTCAATTAGCTTCCTAAAAATCCCGGCATGACTAATGCCCTCAATTAAGAAATCCCGTAACATCTCCCCGCTGCAGGCGTCTGTGAACTTACAGAGGCTGGCCAAGCGCCGAAGGTCCGCAACGAAGTTCGATATGCTCTGCCCTTCCCGACGTCGGTGCGTATAGAATCGGTGTCGGACCATGTGTATACTGCTCGCTGGTTTGAGGTGCTCACCGATCAGTTTGCTGAGCTCCTCGAAGGTCTTCTCCGCCAGCTTCTCGGGTGCGAGCAGGTCTTTCATCAGCGCGTACGTCTTAGGTTCATAGCTGGTCAGTAGATGCGCCCTCCGCTTGTCAGCCGCTGCCGCTCCCAGCCAGTCTTTCGTGACAAAGCTCTGCTGGAGCCTCTCAAAGAAATTGTCCCAGTCCTCACCAACACAGTACCGTTCGTCCGTGCCATTCTCTTGAGTCGTTGATTCCCGTTTCTCGTCGCCAAATGTTGTGTCCTTACACACTACAGCAAATCACACAAGACACATACTGGAGACAAGGTCACTCTGTGACCTGTACCTTTATTCACAGGACCAAGAAATGAAGACCCTGCGTGGGACCTCCCTTTATATAGCTGGATGACCAGGTGAGGAGTGTTTCCCAGAAGTTCACCTCCTGTGGTCAAGGTGTGCATTTCTCAGGTGTATACAGTGTACAGTGTTGTTACATGAAGATTACAGTTATGTGAAGGTTACAAACATGACATGCTGTATCCTCCACAACATGGCCATCGTGAGGATACAGACCTTGCCACCATGGTTTCCGCAACCAACTCAGGGAGGAGGCAGAAGAGGTGAAGGAAGAGGAGGAGAAGGAAGGCAGGAAGCAGCCTGCAAATCCCCATTGCAGCACATCCTCAGACAACAGGTCCCCTGAATGAAACCCCAGATCCCTGTTGCTCAACACTTCCCCACCTTACCATCGCTCTGTCACAGAACATCACAATGTCCTCCAGGCGACAATGCTGAAATGAAAGCCACCACAAAACAAACATTCCAAACATAATTTAAAAATGATTAATTTCAATATTACATAACAAAGTCAACTAAACACCCTTGTACATTCCTGTAGTGCCTGTCTTTTGTGTGCCTTTGCCTGTCCCAATGCTCCTACTAAATGCTACCCCAATGGCTGCAGCATGGCTGGTGGAAGGCTGCTGACTTTTCATGAGGTCACTGCAGATGGCCTTGCAGGATGACCTCAAGCATCACTGGTAATTGAAGCCTGGTTGCAGACTGTACCACCTCAGCATAGGTGGCAGGAGTCAGGGCTGCCTGGCTGACAGGCAACAGCAAGGCACTGGTGGAGTGGTAGTGCTGGAAGTACAAATGCTGTCATCCTGAGTGATGACTGCACGCTCAAGCTCCACAGAGCGGCACCTCAGCACTCCCACCCACCTGTTGGAGGACAGATTTCTGGACTACTTTGACATCCTGCAAGCCCCTTTTGACACACGTAAACTCAGCCACGATGGCAGCAGTCTGAGTTTGAGTGGCAACAAGTTGAGTCCATTGCCATGTTGGGAGCAGAGTTGTTTCCTCCTCCCCCGCCATGAAGGTTTGAGCGCTGCTTCCAAGGTCAAGCCCTTGGTCTCAATTAGCTTCCTAAAAATCCCGGCATGACTAATGCCCTCAATTAAGAAATCCCGTAACATCTCCCCGCTGCAGGCGTCTGTGAACTTACAGAGGCTGGCCAAGCGCCGAAGGTCCGCAACGAAGTTCGGTATGCTCTGCCCTTCCCGACGTCGGTGCGTATAGAATCGGTGTCGGACCATGTGTATACTGCTCGCTGGTTTGAGGTGCTCACCGATCAGTTTGCTGAGCTCCTCGAAGGTCTTCTCCGCCAGCTTCTCGGGTGCGAGCAGGTCTTTCATCAGCGCGTACGTCTTAGGTTCATAGCTGGTCAGTAGATGCGCCCTCCGCCTGTCAGCCGCTGCCGCTCCCAGCCAGTCTTTCATGACAAAGCTCTGCTGGAGCCTCTCAAAGAAATTGTCCCAGTCCTCACCAACACAGTACCGTTCGTCCGTGCCATTCTCTTGAGTCGTTGATTCCCGTTTCTCGTCGCCAAATGTTGTGTCCTTACACACTACAGCAAATCACACAAGACACATACTGGAGACAAGGTCACTCTGTGACCTGTACCTTTATTCACAGGACCAAGAAATGAAGACCCTGCGTGGGACCTCCCTTTATATAGCTGGATGACCAGGTGAGGAGTGTTTCCCAGAAGTTCACCTCCTGTGGTCAAGGTGTGCATTTCTCAGGTGTATACAGTGTACAGTGTTGTTACATGAAGATTACAGTTATGTGAAGGTTACAAACATGACATGCTGTATCCTCCACAACATGGCCATCGTGAGGATACAGACCTTGCCACCATGGTTTCCGCAACCAACTCAGGGAGGAGGCAGAAGAGGTGAAGGAAGAGGAGGAGAAGGAAGGCAGGAAGCAGCCTGCAAATCCCCATTGCAGCACATCCTCAGACAACAGGTCCCCTGAATGAAACCCCAGATCCCTGTTGCTCAACACTTCCCCACCTTACCATCGCTCTGTCACAGAACATCACAATGTCCTCCAGGCGACAATGCTGAAATGAAAGCCACCACAAAACAAACATTCCAAACATAATTTAAATATGATTAATTTCAATATTACATAACAAAGTCAACTAAACACCCTTGTACATTCCTGTAGTGCCTGTCTTTTGTGTGCCTTTGCCTGTCCCAATGCTCCTACTAAATGCTACCCCAATGGCTGCAGCATGACTGGTGGAAGGCTGCTGACTTTCCATGAGGTCACTGCAGATAGCCTTGCAGGATGACCTCAAGCATCACTGGTAATTGAAGCCTGGTTGCAGACTGTACCACCTCAGCATAGGTGGCAGGAGTCAGGGCTGCCTGGCTGACAGGCAACAGCAAGGCACTGGTGGAGTGGCAGTGCTGGAAGTACAAATGCTGTCATCCTGAGTGATGACTGCACGCTCAAGCTCCACAGAGCGGCACCTCAGCACTCCCACCCACCTGTTGGAGGACAGATTTCTGGACTACTTTGACATCCTGCAAGCCCCTTTTGACACACGTAAACTCAGCCACGATGGCAGCAGTCTGAGTTTGAGTGGCAACAAGTTGAGTCTGTATGACAGACGTCTGAGCTTCTACTGCAGCACTGAGACGTTGGGTCGCTTCCGCTTCAGCTGCAATGGAAGCTGTGAAATCGCCCATCACACCCAGCATCACGTACTTGAATGAAGTTGCCCATCACTTCCATTTTAGAAATCTAAGCTCTGCACAAAACCCTGTGCAAGGTTGGAGCCGACTACTCCATGCTCCTTGACAGTGACAAGCATCTCACTGACAGGCCTGCCATTGCACCAAGCATTTCCGTGTGCTGCTCATCACCCTTCTTCTAAAGACTGCCCCATCTATGTCCTCATCTGAGTACTTTGCAACAGTAATCGTGTACGACCTTGCCCACCGGGGAGCTGGCACCTGTGCTACACTTTCCCCCTGCCCTCACTGTAGCCACTCGTGCCCAGTGACTCACAACATGCAGGTCCTACCTCTATACTAGCCTCTAAAGTTCGGACAGTGCCATTTCCTGTGAGTGTCAGATCGAGTGACAGAGTCACTGAGGCGTGAGTCCGGGGATCAGCAGAGGCCTATAAAAGGCGTACTTGTGCAGCTACAGGGAGAAGGCAAAAAAAAGTAGAAAGAAACAGAAAAGTGACGTCACAGCCTAGGGGGTAAGTGATTGGCTGGTGATTGGTGAGTAGTTTTTCTTTTTCTTTTTTTATATCAGTCAGTAATTTTTAACATTGTTGTTGCCAATTTAAGTGTATCTAAGGGTTAAGTCATGGCAGGAGAGCTCGGTCGGGTGTTATGCTCCTCCTGTACCATGTGGGAACTCAGGGACACTTCCGGTGTCCCTGACGCCTACGTGTGCGGGAAGTGTATCCACCTCCAGCTCCTGACGGTCCGCGTTGCGGAGTTGGAGCTGAGGGTGGATTCACTCTGGAGCATCCACGATGCTGAGAATGACGTGAGTAGCACGTGTAGCGAGTTGGTCTTACCGCAGGAGAAGGGTCCACAGCCAGATAGGGAATGGAAGACCAGCAGGAAGAGTAGTGCAAGGAAGGTAGTGCAATGGTCCCCTGTGGTCATCCCCCTGCAAAACAGATACACCGCTTTGAGTACTGTTGGGGGGGATGACTCATCAGGGCAGGGCAGCAGCAGCCAAGTTCATGGCACCGTAGCTGGCTCTGTTGCACAGGAGGGCAGCAAAAAGAGTGGGAGAGCGATAGTGATAGGGGATTCAATGGTGAGGGGAATAGATAGGCGTTTCTGCGGCCGCAACCGAGATTCCAGGATGGTATGTTGCCTCCCTGGTGCAAGGGTCAAGGATGTCTCGGAGCGGGTGCAGGACATTCTAAAAAGGGAGGGAGAACAGCCAGTTGTCGTGGTGCGACATAGGTAAAAAAAGGGATGAGGTCCTACGAAACGAATTTAAGGAGCTAGGAGCTAAATTAAAAAGTAGGACCTCAAAAGTAGTAATCTCAGGATTGCTAGCAGGAGTGCTAGTCAGAGTAGGAATCGCAGGATAGTGCAGATGAATACGTGGCTTGAGCAGTGGTGCAGCAGGGAGGGATTCAAATTCCTGGGGCATTGGAACCGGTTCTGGGGGAGGTGGGACCAGTACAAACCGGACGTTCTGCACCTGGGCAGGACCGGAACCAATGTCCTAGGGGGAGTGTTTGCTAGTGCTGTTGGGGAGGAGTTAAACTAATATGGCAGGGGGATGGGAACTAATGCAGGGAGACAGAGGGAAACAAAAAGGAGGCAAAAGCAAAAAACAGAAAGGAGATGAGGAAAAGTGGAGGGCAGAGAAACCCAAGGCAAAGAACAAAAAGGGCCACTGTACAGCAAAATTCTAAAAGGACAAAGGGTGTTAAAAAAACAAGCCTGAAGGCTTTGTGCCTTAATGCAAGGTGTATCCGCAATAAGGTGGATGAATTAACTGTGCAAATAGATGTTAACAAATGTGATGTGATTGGGATTATGGAGACGTGGATCCAGGATGATCAGGGCTGGGAACTCAACATCCAGGGGTATTCAACATTCAGGAAAGATAGAATAAAAGGAAAAGGAGGTGGGGTAGCATTGCTGGTTAAAGAGGAGAGTAATGCAATAGTTAGGAAAGACATTAGCTTGGATGATGTGGAATCTATATGGGTAGAGCTGCAGAACACCAAAGGGCAAAATACGTAAGTGGGAGTTGTGTACAGACCTCCAAACAGTAGTGGTGATGTTGGGGAGGGCATCAAACATGAAATTAGGGGTGCATGCAATAAAGGTGCAGCAGTTATAATGGGTGACTTTAATATGCACATAGATTGGGCTAGCCAAACTGGAAGCAATATGGTGGAGGAGGATTTCCTGGAATGCATAAGGGATGGTTTTCTAGACCAATATGTCGAGGAACCAACTAGGGGGGAGGCCATCTTAGACTGGGTTTTGTGTAATGAGAGAGGATTAATTAGCAATCTCATTGTGCGAGGCCCCTTGGGGAAGAGTGACCATAATATGGTGGAATTCTGCATTAGGATGGAGAATGAAACATTTAATTCAGAGACCATGGTCCAGAACTTAAAGAAGGGTAACTTTGAAGGTATGAGGCGTGAATTGGCTAGGATAGATTGGCGAATGATACTTAAGGGGTTGACTGTGGATGGGCAATGGCAGACATTTAGAGACGGCATGGATGAACTACAACAATTGTACATTCCTGTCTGGCGTAAAAATAAAAAAGGGAAGGTGGCTCAACCGTGGCTATCAAGGGAAATCAGGGATAGTATTAAAGCCAAGGAAGTGGCATACAAATTGGCCAGAAATAGCAGCAAACCCGGGGACTGGGAGAAAGTTAGAACTCAGCAGAGGAGGACAAGGGGTTTGATTAGGGCAGGGAAAATTGAGTACGAGAAGAAGCTTGCAGGGAACATTAAGGCGGATTGCAAAAGTTTCTATAGATATGTAAAGAGAAAAAGGTTAGTAAAGACAAACGTAGAAAACAGGGAATTATAGACCGGTCAGCCTGACCTCAGTAGTGGGTAAAATGATGGAATCAATTATTAAGGATGTCATAGCAGCGCATTTGGAAAAAGGTGACATGATAGGTCCAAGTCAGCATGGATTTGTGAAAGGGAAATCATGCTTGACAAATCTTCTGGAATTTTTTGAGGATGTTTCCAGTAAAGTGGACAAGGGAGAATCAGGGGAAGTCATAACGGGGAACAAAGAAATGGCAGACCAATTGAACAAGTACTTTGGTTCGGTATTCACTAAGGAGGACACAAACAACCTTTCGGATATAAAAGGGGTCAGAGGGTCTAGTAAGGAGGAGGAACTGAGGGAAATCCTTATTAGTCGGGAAATTGTGTTGGGGAAATTGATGGGATTGAAGGCCGATAAATCCCCAGGGCCTGATGGACTGCATCCCAGAGTACTTAAGGAGGTGGCCTTGGAAATAGCGGATGCATTGACAGTCATTTTCCAACATTCCATTGACTCTGGATCAGTTCCTATGGATTGGAGGGTAGCCAATGTAACTCCACTTTTTAAAAAAGGAGGGAGAGAGAAAACAGGGAATTATAGACCGGTCAGCCTGACCTCAGTAGTGGGTAAAATGATGGAATCAATTATTAAGGATGTCATAGCAGCGCATTTGGAAAGAGGTGACATGATAGGTCCAAGTCAGCATGGATTTGTGAAAGGGAAATCATGCTTGACAAATCTTCTTGAATTTTTTGAGGATGTTTCCAGTAAAGTGGACAAGGGAGAACCAGTTGATGTGGTATATTTGGACTTTCAGAAGGCTTTTGACAAGGTCCCACACAAGAGATTAATGTGCAAAGTTAAAGCACATGGGATTGGGGGTAGTGTGCTGACGTGGATTGAGAACTGGTTGTCAGACAGGAAGCAAAGAGTAGGAGTAAATGGGCACTTTTCAGTATGGCAGGCAGTGACTAGTGGGGTACCGCAAGGTTCTGTGCTGGGGCCCCAGCTGTTTACATTGTACATTAATGATTTAGACGAGGGGATTAAATATAGTATCTCCAAATTTGCGGATGACACTAAGTTGGGTGGCAGTGTGAGCTGCGAGGAGGGTGCTATAAGGCTGCAGAATGATAGGTTAGGTGAGTGGGCAAATGCATGGCAGATGAAGTATAATGTGGATAAATGTGAGGTTATCCACTTTGGTGGTAAAAACAGAGAGACAGACTATTATCTGAATGGTGACAGATTAGGAAAAGGGGAGGTGCAACGAGACCTGGGTGTCATGGTGCATCAGTCATTGAAGGTTGGCATGCAGGTACAGCAGGCGGTTAAGAAAGCAAATGGCATGTTGGCCTTCATAGCGAGGGGATTTGAGTACAGGGGCAGGGAGGTGTTGCTACAGTTGTACAGGGCCTTGGTGAGGCCACACCTGGAGTATTGTGTACAGTTTTGGTCTCCTAACTTGAGGAAGGACATTCTTGCTATTGAGGGAGTGCAGCGAAGATTCACCAGACTGATTCCTGGGATGGTGGGACTGACCTATCAAGAAAGACTGGATCAACAGGGCTTGTATTCACTGGAGTTCAGAAGAATGAGAGGGGACCTCATAGAAACGTTTAAAATTCTGACGGGTTTCGACAGGTTAGATGCAGGAAGAATGTTCCCAATGTTGGGGAAGTCCAGAACCAGGGGTCGCAGTCTAAGGATAAGGGATAAGCCATTTAGGACCGAGATGAGGAGGAATTTCTTCACCCAGAGAGTGGTGAACCTGTGGAATTCTCTCCCACAGAAAGTAGTTGAGGCCAATTCACTAAATATATTCAAAAGGGAGTTCGATGAAGTCCTTGCTATAGGGGGATCAAGGGGTATGGCGAGAAAGCAGGAATGGGGTACTGAAGTTGCATGTTCAGCCATGAACACATTGAATGACGGTGCAGGCTAGAAGGGCCGAATGGCCTACTCCTGCACCTATTTTCTATGTTTCTATGTTTCTATGTCTCTTCTTCTCTATCACTCTCCTTTTCTACTTCTTCATGCACAGGCTGGGCATGTTGCAGTTCTTGGGTACCTGAAAGGAGAACAGCACAAGGGTTGGTTTGTGGTGAGAGAAGAAAGCAAGATGTGCATGGTTACACCATCAGCAGTTTGTAAGTGAGAAGAGATTGTGGGATGAGGGGAAGTGGGATGTGAGAAGAAGGATTAGGTATGAGCATACTGTCATTGTCAATACTTTCAGCCTTGTCGATCCCCATGGCCTCAGTGATGGCCCCTCCAAATATATCCAAAACTGCCTCCTCCAGTAGGTCAGGTTCTGCAGCCATGCTTGCACCCCCCCACCCCCACGCCCCCCCACCCTCAACCTTCCTGCCTGTTAGCTCCTGTTGGTGCCAGTTATGAATTACTTTGGCTTGCAAGAGAATGGGAATTGTGTCAGTGAGTGAGATGCAATGTGTTTGGGTGATGTGCCTCTCATGGTAGAATAGCTGTAATTGTGTACAACGTGTGAGATGTGGGTATGAGGTTTGCAACAATGGTAAGTGTGTGAGGGTGAGGTGAAGCTATGATTGTCAGGTATGAGTCATGATTGCTAGAGATTGTTGGTAGGTGAGTGATGGGGGCATGGTGCATTGAGCAGTGCGTGAGGCTAGTGGTGCAGTTGATGGGGTATGGCATTTGAAGATGTGCTCACTGACCTTGACCACTCGTGTGAGGTCACTAAACTTATTCCGGCATTGGATCCAGGTCCTGGGGGAAACTGGTGGTACTGACCGCTTTAGCAATCTGCTCCCACTGCCTTCGTACAGTCTGTCCGGAAGGTCTCCTGGGCCTTATGTGGGTAGATGACCTATCTTCTCCTATTGACCCCCTGCACTAAGGGCTCCAGTGTTGCGCCCAAGAACCAGGTTGCCTTTTAAGAACTTAAGAACATAAGAACATAAGAAATAGGAGCAGGAGTAGGCCAAACAGCCTCTCGAGCCTGCACCACCATTCAAAACGATCATGGCTGATCCGATCATGGACTCAGATCCACCTCCCTGCCCGCTCCCCATAAACACTTATTCCCTTATTGTTTAAGAAACTGTCTATTTCTGTCTTAAATTTATTCAATGTCTCAGCTGCCACAGCTCTCTGAGGCAGTAAGTTCCACAGATCCACAACCCTCTGAGAGAAGCAATTTCTCCTCATCTCAGTTTTAAATGGGCGACCCCTTATTCTAAGATTGTGCCCTCTAGTTCTAGTCTCCCCTATCAATGGAAACATCCTCTCTGCATCCATCTTGTCAAGCCCCCTCATAATCTTATACGTTTCGATAAGATCACCTCTCATTCTTCTGAATTCTAATTAATAGAGGCCCAACCTACTCAACCTTTCCTCATAAGACAACCCCCTCATCTCCGGAATCAACCTTGTGAACCTTCTCTGAACTGCCTCCAAAGCTAGTTATCCTTTCGTAAATATGGAAATCAAAACTGCACACAGTATTCCAGGTGTGACCTCACCAATACCCTGTACAACTGTAGCAAGACTTCACTGCTTTTATACTCCATCCCCTTTGCAATAAAGGCCAAGATTCCATTGGCCTTCTTGATCACTGGCTGTACCTGCACACAAACCTTTTGTGTTTCTTGCACAAGTACCCCCAGGTCCCGCTACAGCACTTTGCAATCTCGCTCCATTTAAATAATAACCTACTCTTTGATTTTTTTCTGCCAAAGTGCATGACCTCACACTTTCCAACATAACAGAAACATAGAAAATAGGTGCAGGAGTAGGTCATTCGGCCGTTCGAGCCTGCACCGCCATTCAATGAGTTCATGGCTGAACATGCAACTTCAGTACCCCATTCCTGCTTTCTCGCCATACCCCTTGATCCCTCTAGTAGTAAGGACTACATCTAACTCCTTTTTGAATATATTTAGTGAATTGGCCTGAACAATGTTCTGTGGTAGAGAATTCCACAGGTTCACCACTCTCTGGGTGAAGAAGTTTCTCCTCATCTTGGTCCTAAATGGCTTACCCCTTATCCCTAGACTGTGACCCCTGGTTCTGGACTTCCCCAACATTGGGAACATTTTTCCTGCATCTCACCTGTCTAAACCCGTCAGAATTTTAAACGTTTCTATGAGATCCCCTCTCATTCTTCTGAACTCCAGTGAATACAAGCCCTGTTGATCCAGTCTTTCTTGATATGTCAGTCCCACCATCCCGAGAATCAGTCTGGTGAACCTTCGCTGCACTCCCTCAATAGCAAGAATGTCCTTCCTCAAGTTAGGAGACCAAAACTGTACACAATACTCCAGGTGTGGCCTCACCAAGGCCCTGTACAACTGTAGCAACACCTCCCTACCCCTGTACTCAAATCCCCTCGCTATGAAGGCCAACATGCCATTTGCTTTCTTAACCGCCTGCTGTACCTGCATGCCAACCTTCAATGACTGATGTACCATGACACCCAGGCCTCATTGCACCTCCCCTTTTCCTAATCTGTCACCATTCAGATAATAGTCTGTCTCTCTGTTTTTACTACCAAAGTGGATAACTTCACATTTATCAATATTCTACTTCATCTGCCATGCATTTGCCCACTCACCTAACCTATCCAAGTCACTCTGCAGCCTCATAGCATCCTCCTCGCAGCTCACACTGCCACCCAACTTAGTGTCATCCGCAAATTTGGAGATACTACATTTAATCCCCTCGTCTAAATCATTAATATACTCCATCTGCCAAATTTTTGCCCACTCATGTAGCCTGTCTATGTTCTTTTGCAGGATTTATGTGTCCTCCTCACACATTGCTTTTCTTCCCATCTTTGTATCATCAGCAAACTTGGCTACGTTACACTCGGTCCCTTCACCCAAGTCGTTAATATAGATTGTAAATAGTTGGGGTCCCAGCACTGATCCCTGCGGCACACCACTAATTACTGATTGCCAACCCGAGAATGAACCATTTATCCCTACCCTCTGTTTTCTGTTCATTAGCCAATCCTCTATCCATACTAATATATTACCCCCAACCCCATGAACTTTTTATCTTGTGCAGTAACCTTTTATGTGACACCTTGTCAAATGTCTTCTGGAAGTCCAAATACACCACATCCACTGGTTCCCCTTTATCCATCTTGCTTGTTACATCCTAAAAGAATTCCAGCAAATTTGTCAAACATGACTTCCCCTTCATAAATCCATGCTGACTCTGCCTGACCGAATTTTGCTTTTCCAAATGTCCTGCTATTGCTTCTTTAATAATGGACCAACATTTTCCCAACCACAGATGTTAGGCTAACTGGTCTGTAATTTCCTGCTTTTTGTCTGCCTCCATTTTTAAATAGGGCCAATACATTTGCAGTTTTCCAATCTGCTGGGACCTCCCCAGAATCCAGGGAACTTTGGTAAATTACAACCAATGCATCCACAATCCACAATTCTCTTAGGATCCTAGGATGCAAGCCATCTGGTTCAGGGGATTTATCTGTCCTTCGTCCCATTATCTTACTGAGTACCACCGCCTTAGTGATTGTTGTCATGTATTCAACCAGCATTGTAACCCATGTATAAACTGACCTAAGTTGTACACCATGAGAACACTGACCACTAGGTGGGAGACACTCCTAACCTGGACCTTCAGGTATAAAAGGGGAAGCTCCACCCACCTTCATCATTTGAGTGCTAAGGAATAAAGGACAGGTCACAGACTGACCTTCTCTCAAGCATGGGCCTCGTGTGCATTTATACTGTATAGTAAGGACGTATCAATGGCGACAAGAAACTGGGATTTAAACCACACGAGCATGGCCACTAGCAGAACAGACGAGAGGTACTGTGTTAAGGAATGGTTGGGACAGAGATTCAACATTGTTAAAGCAACACACAGTTCTCCAGGCAGACAAGGGCAGTCGGGCATGCCCCAACATGTAGTCGAACCCAGAGGGGGAGTTCGACAGAGACAATGGCAAGCTGAACAACGATTCACGCCATTGCAAGGGACAATGCTGCCAGTAATGGGGCCATCAACACCTGTTAATGGTGCACTCAAGGACAATAACAGGGGCAGTCAGGGATGATCGACTGGCAAGGGACCTTTTGTTTCAAACCGCAACTCATGCTGGAGGCGTGGAGGCACACACTCAGCCGGAGTTTGCAGAGATGAGCAAAATACCTGCAGAAATTGCAGAAATGGACACTGGGGGAAATTGCTGGAAGCTGAAGTTCAGCGAGTTCGTGTGGAGTTCATACACCAGGACGCCACCGATAATGATGAAAGTGCTCCTCAATGGCATCCCAGTATCAATGGAGTTAGACACGGGTGCCAGCCAGTCCCTGATGGGTATCAAACAGTTCGAAAAGTTGTGGACATCCAAGGCCAGGAGGCTAAAATTATCGGCGATTGACGCACAGCTACAGACTTACACAAAGCAGATAATTCCGGTGCTTGGCAGCGCCACGGTAGTCGTGACCCACAAAGATTCGGAGAACAGACTGCCACTCTGGATTGTCCCAGGGGATGGTCCCGCACTACTGGGGAGGAGTTGGCTTGCTGTCATGAACTGGAACTGGAGCGATGTCAATGCAATTTCCTCTGTGGAGCGAATATCATGCTCACAGATCCTGGACAAATTTGACTCATTATTTCAACCCGGCATTGGCACTTTCATGGGGGCCAAGGTAGTGATTCACATAAACCCGGACGCCAGGCCAGTACACCACAAGGCCAGAGCGGTGCCGTACGTGATGCGGGAAAAGATAGAAGGCGAATTGGACCGCCTGCTGAGGGAAGGCATCATCTCGCCAGTCGAATTCAGTGACTGGGCGAGCCCGATTGTGCCGTTGCTCAAGGCGGATGGGTCGGTCAGGATATGTGGCGATTACAAGGCCACCATCAATCGGGTGTCACTCCATGACCAGTACCCGCTACCGAGAGCGGAGGACCTCTATGCGACGCTATCTGGTGGCAAACCTTTTTCAAAATTGGACCTGACCTCAGCTTACCTGACCCAGGAGCTGGCGAGTGAGTCGAAGAAGCTGACCACTATCACGACACACAAGGGGTTGTTTGAGTACAACAGATGTCCGTTTGGGATTCGCTCGGCCGTCGCGATCTTCCAACGAAATATGGAAAGCCTCCTCAAGTCGATTCCAGGGACGGTGGTTTTTCAGGACGACATCCTCATTACGGGTTACGATACTGAAGAATACCTCCACAACCTGGAGGAGGTGCTATGCAGACTGGACCGGGTAGGTCTGCGACTGAAAAAGGCGAAGTGCGTCTTCCTAGCTCCAGACGTAGTATTCCTGGGGATGAGGGTAGGAGCAGACGGGATCAGCCCTACTGCGTCCAAGACGGAAGCGATCCAGAGAGCACCCAGACCCCGTAACACAATGGAGCTGCGTTCGTTCCTGGGGCTCCTGAACTATTTTGTTAACTTTCTTCCCAAATTGAGCACGCTGCTAGAGCTGCTACACGTGCTCCTACGCAAAGGTCGTGAATGGGTCTGGGGGGACAGCTAGGAAAGGGCTTTTAATAGAGTACGCAATTTGTTATGTTCCAACAATCTGTTAACGCTATATGACCCATGTAAGAAACTTGTGTTAACGTGCGATGCGTCGTCCTATGGTGTCGGGTGTGTGTTGCAGCATGTCAATGTCAAGGGTCAGTTACAGCCGGTAGCTTATGCCTCCAGAAGTCTGTCCCAGGCAGAAATAGGCTACGGGATGGTAGAAAAGGAGGCGCTCGCATGTGTATTTGCGGTAAAGAAAATGCACCAGTACCTGTTTGGCAGGAAATTTGAGCTGGAGACAGATCACAAACCCCTAACGTCCCTTTTGGCCGACAATAAGGCCATAAATGCAAACTCATCGGCCTGCATACAGAGGTGGGCACTCACTTTGGTCGCCTATGAATACACAATTCGGCACAGACCGGGCACCGAAAACTGCACCGATGCACTCAGCAGGCTCCCACTAGCCACCACTGAGGGGGCTACCGAGCATGCTGCTGAGATGGTCATGGCTGTTGAAGCTTTCGGAAACGAAGGCTCACCCGTGACAGCCCATCAGATTAAAGTCTGGACAAATAGAGACCCGCTATTGTCTCTAGTCAAGAAATGTGTCCTGAATGGGGACTGGGCAGCCACGTACGAGGGCATACCCTGAGAAATTTAAACCATTTCACAGGCGCAAGGATGAACTCTCGATTCAGGCCGATTGCCTACTGTGGGGAAACCGCGTAGTCATGCCCCAGATGGGCAGAGAGGCATTCATCAGAGAACTCCACAATGGGCACCCGGGCATTGTCACGATGAAGGCAATTGCCAGGTTACATGTTTGGTGGCCAGGGATAGACGCAGATCTGGAACTTTGTGTTCGCAGGTGCAATACGTGTGCCCAGCTGGGCAATGCGCCCAGGGAAGCCCCCCTTAGCCCCTGGCCATGGCCCGCCAAGCCTTGGTCACGCATCCATGTGGACTACGCAGGTCCTTTCATGGGGAAAATGTTTTTGGTTGTAGTAGACACCTACTCCAAATGGATCAAGTGTGACATTTTAAATTCAAGCACATCCTCTGCCACGGTAGAAAATCTACGGGCAATGTTCGCCGCCCACGGTCTACCAGACATCTTGGTCAGCAACAATGGCCCGTGCTTCACAATCACTGAATTCCAGGACTTCATGGCAGGCAATGGAATTAACCATGTTAGAACGGCACCGTTCAAGCCGGCCTCAAACGGCCAGGCAGAACAAGCAGTGCAAATAATCAAACAGGGGATGCTCAGAATCCAAGGGGGTTCCCTACAAACCCGCTTCTCACGCCTCCTGTTGGCCTATAGATCCCGACCACACTCGCTCACAGGGGTTCCACCCGCAGAGCTACCAATGAAAAGGACGCTCAAAACCCGGTTATCCCTTATACACCCCACCATGAAAGAAATTGTCGAGAGCAGGCGCCAGTCACAATATGACTACCATGACAGGAATGCGAGGGCACGATGTATTGATGTAAATGATCCTGTTTTTGTCCTCAACTACGCTGCAGGACCCAAATGGCTCGCAGGCACTGTGGTTGCCAAAGAGGGAAATAGGATTCTGGTAGTTAAACTTACCAATGGACAAATCTGCCGCAAACATGTGGATCAAACAAAAAGGAGGTTCAGCAACCCCATAGAAGAAGCAGAGGAAGAACACGATATAGAGTTCACTCCACCACAGGTGACCCAACACTGAAACCAAAGGGAGGAGAGCCCAGTCACTGTGGGCAGTCCGGACAAGCCTGAGGCACCGCAAACAGCAGACACTCAGGCCAGCGCCCAACAACCGGAGCCCCAACTCAGGCGCTCTACAAGGGAGCGTAAACCACCAGAGAGACTCAACCTGTGATCCCAATAAGACTTTGCGGGGGGAGGTGATGTCATGTATTCAACCAGCATTGTAACCCATGTATAAACTGACCTAAGTTGTACACCGTGAGAACACTGACCACTAGGTGGGAGACACTCCTAACCTGGACCTTCAGGTATAAAAGGGGAAGCTCCACCCACCTTCATCACTTGAGTGCTAAGGAATAAAGGACAGGTCACAGACTGACCTTCTCTCAAGCATGGGCCTCGTGTGCATTTATACTGTATAGTAAGGACGTATTAATTGTGATTGTGTTAAGTTCCTCCCCCCTATAGCCCCTTGACTATCCACTGTTGGAATAATAAGGGGAAAAAGTCACTGGTGGGCGTAGTCTATAAGTCCTCTAACAGTAGCAACTCTGTTGGTCGGAGCATAAACCAGGAAATAGTGGGGGCTTCTAAAAAGGGAACAGCAATAATCATGGGTGATTTTAACCTCCATATTGATTGGACAAATCAAATTTTTCAGAGTAACCTTGAAGAAGAGTTCATCGAGTGCATAAGGGACAAGTTCCTTGAGCAATATGTAACGGAACCAACCAGGGGGCAGGCTAACTTAGATCTGGTCCTGTGTAATGAAACAGGATTAATAAACAATCTCCTAGTAAAGGATTCGCTTGGAATGAGTGATCATAGCATGATTGAATTTCAAATTCAGAAGGAGGGTGAGAAAGTTGGATCTCCAGCGTACTAAGCTTAAATGAAGGAGACTATGAAGGTATGAGGGCAGAGTTGGCTAAAGTGGACTAGGAAAATAGATTAAAGTGTAGGATGGTTGATGAACAGTGGTGTACATTTAAGGAGATATTTCACAACTCTCAAGAAAAATATATTCCAGTGAGGAGGAAAGGGTGTAAGAGGAAAGGGTGTAAGAGAAAAGATAGCCATCCATGGCTAACTAAAGAAATAAAGGACGGTATCCAATTAAAAACAAGGGCATACATTGTGGCCAAAACTAGTGGGAGGACAGAAGATTGGGAGGCGTTTAAAAGCCTCCCAATGATTAAGATAGACTATGAAAGTAAACTAGCACGAAATATAAAAACAGATAGCAAGAGTTTCTATAGGTATATAAAAAGGAAAAGAGTGGCTGGAGTAAATGTTGGTCCCTTAGAGGATAAGACCGGGGAATTAGTAATGGGGAACATGGAAATGGCAGAAACTCTGAACAAATATTTTGTATCAGTCTTTACGGTAGAGGACACTAACAATATTTCTTATCTCCACCCAAACTTTTTCAATATCCTGATCATTTGTACCAATATCGTTTCTCACTATTGCAGTGATTCCATCCTTTATCAATAGAGCTACCCCACCTCCTTTTCCTTTCTGTCTGTCCTTCCAGATTGTCAAATACCCCAGAATATTTAATACCCAGTCCTGGTCACCTTGCAAACACGTCTCTGTAATGGCTATCAGATCATACCCATTTGTCTCAATTTGTGCCATGAACTCATCTATTTTTTTGCAAATGCTACGTGCATTTAGACAAAGTGCCTTTAAACTTGTTTTTTTACCCTTTTTTCCTGCTTGTTTCCTCTCTCCTTCAAACTCACTTTCTTTATTTTTGCTTTCTAATTCCAGCTTTACTCCCCTCCCTACTGAATCTAGTTTCAGGTTCCCATCCCCCTGCCAAGCTAGTTTAAACCCTTCCCAACAACACTAGCAATCGCGCCCCACCCCCCCTGCGAGAATATTAGTCCCGGCTCTGTTGAGGTGCAACCCATCCAGCTTGTACAGGTCCCACCTCCCCCAGAAGCGGTCTCAATGCCTCAGGAAACTAAAGCCCTCCTGCTTGCACCATCTCTCCAGCCATGTATTCATCTGCTCCGTCCTCCTATTTCTGTACTCGCTAGCTCGTGGCACTGGGAGTAATCTGGAGATTATTACCTTTGAGGTCCTGCTTTTTAATCTCTCTCCTAGCTCCCTAAACTCTGCCTGCAGGACCTCATCCGTCTTTCTACCTATGTCATTGGTACCGATGTGGACCATGACCTCTGGCTGTTCACCCTCTCCCCCCAGAATGCCCTGCAGCCGCTCTGTGACATTCTTGACCCTGGCACCAGGGAGGCAACACACCATCCTGGAGTCACGTTTGCAACCGCAGAAATGCCTGTCTGCTCCCCTGATTATCGAATCCCCTACCACTGTAGCTCTTCCATTCTTCTTCCTCCCCCCCTGTGTGGCTGAGCCACCTGTGGTGCCATGGTCTTGGCTCTGGCTGCACTCCCCGGAGCCTCCATCACCCCCACCGGTACACAGAACAGAGTACCGGTTGGAGAGCGAGATGGACTCAGAGGACTCCTGCACTACCTGCCTAGTCTTCCTCTTCAGTCTGGTGTTCACCCACTCCCTATCTGCCTGCAAACTCTTCAGCTGCGGGGTGACCGCCTCTAGAAACGTGCTATCCACGTTGCTCCCAGTCTCGCGGATGCACCGCAGTGACCCCAGCTGCCGCTCAAGCTCCAAAACACAGAGCTCGAGTTAGTGCAGCTGGAGACACCTCCCACACACATGGTCGTCCCGGCTGCGCGAAGGATCCAGAATTTCCCACATGCCACAGGATGTGCAATCCACAGGACTGGGCTGTACTGCCATCCCTCCAGTTACATGCAACTATCAAGTAGAACTAAACTCTAAACCTTAGCACAACACACCCAGCTGCTACTCAGCAAACAGCTGATTTAGTTAACTGGTTCTCCTTAGATAATAAAGATCACATATATTTAATTGTAGTTCCTAACTTACAACAATGCTCAAGGTTTCTTAAAGAAAAAAAAATTCACCAATCCCCCCACCAGCCAATCACTTACCTGCTTGGCTGTGACATCACACTTCAATTTTGATTTTTTTTTTACTTTCTCTACCGTATTGCAACATTTCCCCTTTCATTAGCTCCACTAAGAATGAGGTGCTTCTTTCAGAAAGTGCCTTCCTTTTAAGAAGTGCAGACAGCATTTCGCTCTGCAGGCAACTGTTAAATACAGATCAGATGGCCCAGGATATTGGGCCCCCTGCTGAGCACTGAGCCAACCAGCAGCAGGTTCAGCACTGGACTCAGTGCTTCAATCATGTTAATTAGCAGGCAGAACAAATTTTGCGTGCTGCCTGCACTACTTTCAACAGGTACGGGCAGATCACGCATCGTGATCCCCGTGCCCGTTTTCAGGCCTGATCAACTGTTCCTTCTGTTCCTGTGATAATGCATTACATTCTTTAAGATTTGAAAAGATTTAAAAACAAAAACTGTTTAATTAGAGCTTTTCATGCCGTAATTAAAATGTCATTATTGTTTATTGGTTAGTTAATCAGGATAGCTTAAAACATTTATTTGCATTTCAGCTCCATGTTTTTCAGATATTATAAATGAATGCATTTAGAAACAACAGATATGCTTTCGTCAAACAAAAGTACATGGAACAGATTTCTTCCTAAACCCCAGTACTTCACTGAAAAATGATTGTTGCTGCGGATAGTTGGAGAACATTTACTGAATGAATAGTATTGTAATGATTTATAGTTTGCTGCACAGCTCACACCACACATGTGGCTCTGATTAAACCAAACTTTGAAATAGCATCTGCTAACATCAAAATGTATTATTTTTAAGTTATGTCATCGATAGAGAATATACTGGAAGTGTAGAGATATTGGGGCAGATCATGTGGTCAGATACACCAGTAGTACCCACGATGCTCAGGTAAGCAGGAGGCAATTATGCATTCTTCTCATTCAGCCTGGAAAAATTATGCAAATAGATCGAAATCACCTGTTGGCGGCATTTCACGTGTTCAGTGCCAGGAATACGCTAAAGTCATCCGGCACTTGTTTAAAATGAGCATTGCTGATGCGTTCTTTCAGCCATTTTGGACATAAAACTACTGGAGCAATAATTGTTATCTGTTGAACTTTGCTTTGCTGCAGCACTCATTGTTCATTCAGGCCTTTTTTGCATTCTTTTCTTTTGCAGGTGTTGAAAGTTTTGGTTATGGCCTAAGCTATCACATATTTTGGATTTTTTGCAGCGGCTCCCTAATTTCCAACTGTGGTTTGTTGGCAGTTGCAATTTAAGCAGCTTTAACTACAATTCTGAGGGGTCGGCCATTTAAGATTGAAATTAGGAGGAATTTCTTCACTCAAAGAGTTGTGAATCTTTGGAATTCTCTACACCAAAGGACCATGGATGCTGAGTCGTTAAGTACATTCAAGGCTGAGATAGAGAGATTTTTGGAATCTAGGGGAATCAAGGGATAAAGAGATCATCAGGCAGGAAAGTGGAGTTGAAGTCGAAGATCAGCCATGATCTTATTGAATGGCTGAGCTGGTTCAAAGGGCCAAAAGGCCCACTCCTGCTTATAATTCCTATGTTCTTATGTACCCAGACATACTCGTCTACACACCAAGGTGCCTATCTGATGAGATCTGCCTTTGCCACCTAAATGTCATACGATGACATTCAGGGAAATATCCAGTCTCAAGTCAGACATGCAGAAAGTTCCACGAGGGGCTCACTCTGCCATTGGCTATTAAGGTGACCAAAACCTTTTACTGCTACGCTACTGATCCTTTCAAGCAATAGCAAGCAATATATGACAAATTTCATAAGCAACAGTGCAGAAACCAAAGGGCTTTATGACATCATAGAACCATAGAAAGTTACAACATGAAGGAGGCCATTCAGCCCATCGTGCCTGTGCTGGCTGTTTGAAAGAACAGTCGTACTTAGTCCCACATCCCCGCTTTTTGTCCATAACCCTGTAAGTTCCTCATCTTCAAGTACCTGTCCAACTCCCTTTTAAAATTATTTATGGAATCAGCTTCCACCACTGTTAAGTCCTGACTCTAATGTACTGACTTACACGAGACACATGCTGAAGTCAAGGTCACTCAGGACCTGCAACTTTAATTCCAGCTCTCCACTGCTGCACTTGCCTGAGACCTCCCTTTATATACCACAGTGGGACAGGTATGGAGTGTCTCCTGCAAGTGCACCCCTGGTGGTAAGGTATGCTTATTGTTACAGGTCATATCCAGTTACAGTCATGTATAGCATGGTAAGATACAGTTATATACAGTAAAGTGAGATACATGACATCACCCTCCCCCAAGGTCTTATTGCCTTTATAGATTCAGTCTCTCAGGTGGTCTGCGCTCTCGCGTGGAGCGTCTTAGTTGTGGTTCAGTTGTTTGCCTTGGTGCCTGTTTTTCGTTCGATGTGATTGCTGGTATCTCGCCTGGGCTGTCTGTTTCATTCGGTGTGATTGCTGGAATCTCGCCTGGGCTGTCTGTTGAGACTGCCCTTTCCTCAGGTTGTTCCACCTGTCTGTCCACCAGGTGTGGTGTGAGTTCCACATTGTAGTCTGCCTCTGGTTCTTCAGTGTTATCAGTGAATCTACTTTTTACTTGGTCTACATGTCTCCGGCAGGTTTGGCCATTGTAAGTAACCTGTTTCCCTCTTTGTCTGTTACTGTCCCTGCAAGCCATTTGGGATCCCGGCCATAGATTAGCACAAACACTTTGTCTCCTATCTCATTCCACCTCCCCCTCGAATTTCAGTCATGATACTCAGTTAGCTTTTGAAGCTTAGCCTCAACAATTTCATGCATGTCTGGGAGGATTACCGAGAGCCTGGTCTTTAAGGTTCGTTTCATCAATAGTTGCGCGGGGGGAACCCTAGTCAACAAATGCGGACGAGATCTGTATGTCAGCAGCAGTCGCGACAGGCGGCTCTGCAGCGTGGGACCTTGGATTCTGAGCATGCCTTGTTTAATGATCTGCACTGCCCTTTCCGCCTGGCCATTGGAGGCTGGCTTGAAAGGTGCCATCTTAACGTGATTTATACCGTGGTCAACTATAAAATCGTGAAATTCTGCGCTGATGAAGCACGGACCATTATCACTGACCAATATGTCAGGAATGCCGTGCATTGCAAACATGGTTCTAAGGCTCTCCACAGTGGTGGAGGTGGTGCTCGAGTTTAAAATGGTGCACTCGATCCATTTTGAAAATGCATCAACGACTACAAGGAACATTTTGCCCATGAATGGGCCCGCATAGTCTACATGCACCCGCAACCATGGTTTGGTGGGCCAGGGCCGGAGCTTAGGGGGGGCCTCCCTGGGGGCATTACTGAGTTGGGCACAAATGGTGCACCGATGGACGCAAAGCTCCAAGTCCGCGTCAATGCCAGGCCACCAGACATGAGATCTGGCTATGGCCTTCATAAGGACGATCCCCGGGTGCTCGCGATGGAGCTCCTGGACAAACGGCTCCCTGCCTCGTAAGGGCATAACTACTCGGCTGCCCCACATCAGGTAGTCTGCCTGTAGTGAGAGTTCATGCATGCGCCTATGGAAGGGTTTGACCTCCTCAGGGCAGGCATTGCGAGCCTCTGCCCAGTCACCAGTTAAAATGCATCTTTTAACTAGAGATAACGTGGGGTCGCTGGTCGTCCAGGCTCTGATTTGCGAGCTATCATGGGCGAACCTGTGGATTCAAAGGCATTGATTGCCATGACCATCTCACAGTCCTGTTCGTCGGACCCTTCTGTGGTCGCCAGGGGTAGCCTGCTAAGCGCGCCGGCACAGCTGTCTGTGCCTGGTCTGTGCCTTATCGTGTAGTCGTAGGACGCCAGCATGAGTGCCCACCGCTGAATGCGCGCCGAGGCGTTGGCGTTGATTGCCTTGCACTCGGATAGTAGGGACGTGAGGGGTTTGTGGTCGGTTTCTAACGCAAACTTGGCCCCGAAAAGGTATTGGTGCATCTTTTTGACACCATACACGCATGCGAGCGCCTCCTTCTCAACCATACCATACCCGCGCTCCGCCCGCGAAAGTGACTTGGAGGCATAAGCAATGGGTTGCAATTTACCCGCATCATTGACGTGCTGTAAAACGCACCCGATCCTGTACGCTGACACATAACACATAAGGACTAACTTTTTACCTGGGTCAAAAAAGGCTAAAACACTCTTGGAACATAGAAGGTTGCGTGCCTTATTGAAGGCGCATTCTTGGGCGTCCCCCCAAAACCAATCGCACCCCTTTCTGAGTAGCATATGGAGAGGCTCCAGCAGTGTGCTCAAGTTCTGCATAAAGTTCCCAAAGTAATTGAGTAGCCTGAGAAAGGCGCGCAATTCTGAGACATTCCGGGGCCTGGGTGCCAGGTGAATCGCTTCGGTTTTGGATTCGCTTGGGTGGATTCCATCAGCGGCAATCCTTCTGCCCAAAAATTCAACCTCAGGCGCGAGAAACAGACACTTGGATTTCTTAACTCTTAGGCCTACCTGATCCAATCGACTTAGTACTTCCTCAAGATTGCGGAGATGAGAGTCGGTGTCCCTGCCTGTGATGAGTATGTCATCTTGAAACACAACCGTCCCGGGATGGACTTGAGCAGACTTTCCATGTTGCACTGGAATATAGCAGCTGCTGACCTGATGCCGAATGGGCATCGATTGTACACAAAAAGGCCTCGATGTGTGTTGATGGTGATGAGTAGCTTAGACTCTTCGGTCAATTCTTGCGTCATATACGCAGATGTGAGGTCAAGTTTCGAGAAAAGTTTTCCTCCAGCCAACGTGGCAAATAGGTCCTCCGCTCTGGGCAGCGGGTATTGGTCCTGTAGGGAGACTCTGTTTATGGTAGACTTGTAATCCCTACAGATTCGCACGGATCCATCAGGCTTCATGACAGGGACGATGGGGCTTGCCCAGTCGCTGAATTCCACGGGAGAAATTATGCCTTCCCGCAGAAGCCGGTCCAGTTCGTTTTCAATCTTTTCCCTCATCACATAAGGCACAGCTCTAGCCTTGTGATGGACTAGTCTGGCATTCTGTGTGATGTAGATTCTAACTTTAGCCCCTTTGAAGGTGCCCACACCTGGCTGAAAGAGATGTTCAAAACGGCTGAGAACTGTTGAGCAGGAGGTCCGTTCCTCTGATGACATGGCATGAACATCATCCCATTTCCAATTAAGTTCTGCTAGCCAGCTTCTCCCCAACAGGGCTGGGAGATCCCCGGGGACAATCCACAGGGAAAGTCGGTGCACCATCCCTTTGTGTGTGACTGAGAGCATGGCACTGCCAAGGACTGGGACGATGTCTTTAGTTTGGTATCGATCTTTGTGAGTTTTGGTCTGTTGCTTTTGTGCGGCCACAACTGTTCAAATTGTTGAACGCTCATGAGGGATTGACTGGCCCCCGTGTCCAGTTCCATGTTGACGGGTATCCCGTTGAGTAGAACCCTCATCATAATTGGAGGCATCTTGGTGTAAGAACAGTGGACATTGATTGTGTTAACCCGCTGCACTTCGGCGTCCCGTGCACTGTTCCAACCGTCTTCTGATCCGCTTTCCGACCCTTCCGATTCGTATACCAGCCGAGCTGCTGTTTTTCTGCACATGCAAGCCAGATGCCCTGTGTAGTTGCAGTTTCTGCAAACGGCATGCTGAAATCGACACACCCTGGTTGAGTGCCTTCCCCCACATCTCCAACACAGACCGTTTCCATTGTTTCCGAAGATTGAGCTGCGTCTGGCTGATCTCCCTTGAGCTTCTCTCAATCTGTTGTTGATTGCTCGCATTGTGGGTTGATGAGGTGTGATCGGCCGTTCATGTGGCCCTTGATTTTGATGGCTTCTGGCGCCACTGTCTGCTGTTGAAGGCCTGCTCTCCTGACTTTGTCTGTGTGGGGGGGTAGTGGTTTGTTTCACAATGTGAACCACTTGTTCCGATGCCTCATTGGTTGTCATACCCGAAGTATCGATCAGCCTCGTTTCTTCATTGCCTGCCAAGAACGTCTGTGCGACCAGTGCTGCTGCCTCTAGAGTCAAGTTCTTAGTCTCTATAAGCTTTCGGAATATGCCTGCGTGGCCTATTCCTTCAATAAAAAAGTCTCTCAGTACTTCTCTCCTTAGTTCATCGGGGAACTCACATGAACTAGCCAGCCTCCGAAGTTCCGCCACGAAGCGGGTATGCTTTGGCCCACACAGCGTCTGTAGTTGTAGAACCTGTGTCTGGCCATGTGTAGGCTGCTCGCTGGCTTCAGGTGGTCTCTCACCATTGTGCTCAATTCCTCAAATGACTTGCTTGCTGGTTTTTCGGGTGCCAGCAGGTCTTTCATTAAAGCATATGTTTTCGAGCCACAGCTGGTCAAGAGATGGGCTCTTCTCTTCTCTGCCTTATTGTCGCCCAGCCAGTCTTTGGTCACAAAGCTTTGCTGGAGCCTAACTATAAAGTCGTCCCAATTGTCTCCAGCATTGTATTTCTCATCTGAGCTGTTGGTAGCCATTCTGTGGATTCTGTAATCACGTAACTCGTCGCCACTGTTATGTCCTGACTCTAATATACTGACTTACACGAGACATATGCTGAAGTCAAGGACACTCAGTACCTGCACCTTTAATTCCAGCTCTCCACTGCTGCACTTGCCTGAGACCTCCCTTTATATACCTCAGTGGGACAGGTGTGGAGTGTCTCCTGCAAGTGCACTCCTGGTGGTAAGGTATGCTTATTGTTACAGGTCATATCCAGTTACAGTCATCAGTCATGTATAGCATGGTAAGATACAGTTATATACAGTAATGTGAGATACATGACAACCACCTTTTCAGATAGAGCGTTCCAGATCCTGATAACTCCCTGAGTGAAAACAATTCTTCTCATCTCCCCTCCAGATCTTTTGCAAATGATTTTGAATCTATGACCTCTACTTATTGACCAAGGAATAATTTTTCTCTCTATACTCTCTCAAAACCTCTTATCATCTTGGAAATCTCTATTAGGTCACCTCTTAACCTTCTCTGTTCCAAGGAGAACAGTCCTAGCTTTTGCAACCTCTCCTAATAACTGAAGTCCTTCATCCTTGGTAACAGTCTGGTAAACCTCCTCTGTACCCTTTCTGAGGCATTTACATCTTGCCTGAAGTGTGGTGCTTAGAATTGTCCACAATGCTCCAACTGAGACCTAACCAGTGATTTTCAAAGTTCTAGCATGATCGCTTTTCTTTTATATTCTATTTCTATATTTATAAACCCAAATAACTGATATGCTTTTTTAACTACCTTATCAACTTGCTGTGCCACTTTAAGGATTTGTGTATATGGACACCAAGCCCTTCAGCTAGAAATTCTGTGCATTTGCCTCCAGTTAGTGCCCCCGGGGGCGCTAATGGGCGCAAATGCCTTACCTCCCGGGCGCAATGTTGGCAATGACTCCCGCCATATTCGGCGGGAGTTTAGCGACGGCCCCATGGTGTACGCCCTGATCTCCTGTGCCAGGAGATCATGATGTCATCACCGTGCGCATTGCCCCATTAGTGCCCAGCCTCGAAATTGGCTTTCAACCCCTGAAGCAGTGTGACAGCTTCAGGGGTCGCGTATCGGGCGGTCGGCCGGCTGCTACTGTGGCAAAAATTAAAGGAGGTGGCCGAGTGCAGAAAAAACCCTTACCTTTTCGTTGCTGCTCCTCATGCGGTCTGCTTGAGTGCTGGGCTGATAGCGCGGCACCCCCACTCCCGGTGGCCCAGGTAGGTGCCTTTTTTTTGCAGAGTCAGCAGCATAGGCCCTTCCCTTTAATTGAGGGAAGAGCCCCTCGGATGCAGCAGCAGTACGTAGCCAAGTGCGTAGCTGCTGAGGTGTTCGGGGGCGGTCACCCAAATTTATCGAGCGGGGCGGGACTTCCGCACCTGGTCCAA
Source organism: Pristiophorus japonicus (assembly GCF_044704955.1). NCBI lineage: Eukaryota > Metazoa > Chordata > Chondrichthyes > Pristiophoridae > Pristiophorus > Pristiophorus japonicus. The sequence goes on from NC_091982.1 coordinate 215,737,716, forward strand.
AGTTTGCCCCCTCTCGGATGTTACCGCCTCCAAAAGGGGTGATAATGAATTTCACCCCCAAGCTCTCTCTGCGCAGCTACACTTTTAAAATTGGTGCCATTTATAATATAGTGTCTTGCTATATTAGCCCTTCCAGAGTGCATCACTTCACACTTCTCCACATTGAATTCCATCTGCCATGCTCCTGCCCATTTCACCATTCTGTCTATGTCATCCTAAAGCCTATAACTATCCTCATCATGATCTAATACTTTGCCAAGTTTTGTATCATCTGCACACTTTATAATGCTGCGCTCTATACCTGAGTCGAGATTATTTATAAAAATGGCACAGTGTAATGGACCCAAAACTGACCCTTGTGGAACGCCACTGCAAACCACATCCCAGTCTGAAAAACATCCATCCACCATCATTTGCTTCTTCCTGTCACTGAGCCAATTTTGTATTCATCCTTTCAGTCTGTCATGAGCAGCAATTGTTGGAGAATGTGTAGCAGTGCATTTTGAGGTCACTGCGATCATATGTGAGGGATGCAGTCAATTACAGAGCGCCATTTAATGAGAGTCATCTCCACAACTAGCTGCAGTGGAACGCCAAAGCACAAAGTAAATAAGCTCAGATCTACTTTCTCATGAACACAATTACTGATGTAATTGAAATCTTGGATATCCACTTACATGAGTGTGTCATTGTCCATTTTGGCAGGCTGGAGGATCAGCTGGACAGAACTAGGATAGTGGGCTTCACCAACATCAGAAACACCAAATCAACTGCTCTCATGATGATCACAGGTTACCTACCTGTGATGCCCAGCACCTGCGCATAGCAGGAGAAGAGGCCAATGAGGCTGCTTTCTCTCATGTACATTCATTCCCCCACTGCACCCAGCCCCCTCAAAGGATTGATGGATTGTCAGAAAGTAGGCAGCTGCAAGCAGCCACTGCATTGTTGGACATGGTTCTAACTGTTGCCATCTCATGGACCTGCACCTTGAGGGTGAACATCACCAGCTACAGGCTACAACACTCAACTGCAGCCTGTCATCACAGTTCCTCCTCCTGCTCTGGCACGACTTAGACATAGCCTTAGATTAGGTAGTTGGATAAGTATATCGTATAGGGTCATTAAGGGAAAGCATGGTGTCAGGATCTAGAGGACGACATTTCTGTAAAAAAAAATGACCAACTAATAACCTTTATATTAAACCTTAGTGCAGACAGTGTTTGTTGGGAAGGGCCATGGAAATGGAACAAGTAATGAAAGAGGACTGAAAGATGGCCGTTCATCTTCAGTAATGTGAAGGCTGTTCTTTGGGGGTACAATGTGTGGGATTTCAGTGGCAGGAAGTATCAGTTACTGGAAGGTTTTCAATAACTGAATGCTGCATCAATCTGTACATCAGCTTTCTCCATGACAACCTCCTCTTTATCCTTATCATTTTCATGTGGATCTGCAGCCCAAGAAGTCTTTTCTTCATCCTGCCGCATGCTCATTTGTGATACATAATGGTCTCACAGCAGGAATGGCAGCGCCAAGAGGGGACCCGGCAACACAGAGGGAAATATAGACAGTGGTGCAGCGAGGGTGTCACTGCATCATCAGAAGAGCTAACCAGGACCTTAAATGGGCAGAAGCATCTCGAAGATCAACCAACTGTCCCACTGAACGCCTCATCCGAGACTGGATCCTTCGATAGGTAAGTGTTGGGTGCCATGCAGGAGGCTGCTACAAGGACCTCAAGGACTTAACCATCACCTTCCAGGTCCTACCGCCACCTTTCACATACCGGCTCTAGGGAGCCACAGGAAGTTGGACAGATGAGAGGGAACTCATCCTAGGACCTGGGCCTTCCCTCATCCACCGCCCCCATGACCAATTGCATATTGTAGACAGGGAAGGAAAAGGCAGCCACAGTCTTAGTGGGGCCGGGAAAGCCTCGCTGGGGCAGTGAAGCAGCAAAAGGCTTAAGCGCCCAAATTTTCCATCATTTACTGTCATGATCCTGCCCGAATCCTAGTATTTAATTGAAGAGAATTAGTTGAAGAATGTTTGTTTACAAAAGCTTCTTCTTCTTCTTAGGCGGTCCCTCGTATCGAGGATGACTTGCTTCCACACTAAAAAGAGATGAGTCTCAGTTGTTTCAATGAAGGACCTAATATTCCAGGTCCAGAACTACATCTAGAAGGATGGAAGATGCCTGTGCGTGGATTTTTTTTAACGTGTGTTGGCCGTTGCACACCAGCCACCACACGGGCTTGACAGAGCTAGGTCTTGACCCAGTGGTAAGGATTAACCAAGACGACTGGAGACGTTAGACCACACTTGGAGCACTGCGTACAGTTCTTGTCGCTATATTATGAAAAGGATATAGAGGCACAAGAGAGGGTGCAGTTGATTGATGTGTGGCAGGAGCAAAGCCGAATGCTACTTAATTTCTTCTTGTAAATAAATCTGTTTAAAACTAAGACAAGACTCGTCCTAGCCTTATGATGACTGGCATGTTAGTGAGTATTCTTGGACGTGAGAGGGATACATTTTAAGGACAACATAAAACTTATTCATTTTGCTCACACCATGTCTATTGATCACTATATATAAAGTGGAAAAAAATTACCCAGGATGAGGACATGTATACAAAGAAAAACAGAAATCTTAACAGAAGGATAATTTATGATGTAGATTACTCAACTGTGAGTAGCCATTTCTTAGTTGCTTTGGCAACACTGTCAGGCACATTAAGTCTCTTGATTTTAAAAGATTCAAATGTTGAAATTGGCTTGTTCTTAAGGTACAATACTCATTCAGCATCTAGTTATATTAGAATGCCACTTTTTTATTTCAGTTTATTATTAATTAACCTAATTTAGTTGCCTTTTCCTGTCATTCTTAAAAATAACCTGCCAAGCAGTCAGAGGTTTTCCTCACACCATGAAAAATAACACCATTATGTGACAAAAATTAAAAATGTCAATTTGCTATATCAACATAAACTATTAAATGTGATATTTTGGCCTTAAGATTCCAATGACATTGCACTAGAAGGTGACGCTGTAAATGTAATGTTACGTGACAGAAATTTTGAAAAATGTGTACCACTTAACATTACGGGCCCAAGTTTCGGCCTCAGTTGCTCCTGATTTTTTGGAGCAACTGGTGTAGAACGGAGTATCTTAGAAATTCAAATTCTCGGCATTTAGTTTGCTCCAGTTCTAGTCAGTTAGAACAGTTTCACTTTGGAACAGAATTTTTTTTTCAAAAGGGGCCGTGTCCAGCCACTTACGCCTGTTTTCAAAGTTTCGGCAGTGAAAACTTACTCCAAACTAACTTAGAATGGAGTAAGTGAAGATTTTTGTACGTTCGAAAAAATCTTGTCTACACTTTAGAAAATCAGGCGTAGGTTACAAATTAGGTGTAGGGAATGGGGGAGGGGGCTAGGGTTTAAAGGGAAGTTTACAAACATTAAACACTTCAGTTTTACAAATAAAGAGCCATCATCAATAATAAATGATAAATACATCAATAAATCAACCAATAAATCAATCAAAATAAATTAATAAAAAATGTTTAAAAAATTTAAAAATCAATAAATAAAACATTTTCTACTTACCGACTGCAGCACCGGGAATCCTCCAACAGCGTGCTGGGATGGTTCCCCCCAGTGTGTCTCTGTCAGTGTCTCTATCTGTCTGTCTGTGTGTGTGTCTCTCACTCTCTGTCAGTGTCTGTGTTTCTGACAGCGAGGGGAGGAGGAGGGGGAGAAGGGGGTCGGGGGGAGAAGGGGGTGGGGGGGAGGGGGAGAAGGGTGAGGACGGGGAGAAGGGGATGGGGAGGGGGAGAAGGGGGAGAGGGGAGGGGGAGAAGGGTGGGGGGGAGGGGTAGAAGGGTGGGGGAGGGGGAGAAGGGTGGGGGGAGGGAGGGGGGAAGGGTGGGGGGAGGAGGGGGAGAAGGGTGGGGGGAGGGAGGGGGAGAAGTGTGGGGGGAGGAGGGGCAGAAGGGTGGGGGGGAGGGGGAGAAGAGTGGGGGGAGAGAGGGAGAAGGGGAGAGGGGGAGAAGGGAGGGATGTAGGGAGGGAAGGAGAGAGGAGGGAGGGAAGGAGAGAGGAGGGAGGGAGGAAGGGAAGGAGAGAGGAGGGAGGGAGGGAAGGAGGGAAGGAGGGAGGGAGGGAAGGAGAGAGGAGAGAAGGAGAGAGGAGGGAGGGAGGGAAGGAGAGCGGAGGGAGGGAGGGAGAGAGGAGGGAGGGAGGGAAGGAGAGAGGAGGGAGGGAGGGAAGGAGAGAGGGGAGGGGGGAGGAAGAGAAGGAGCTGAACGGCCGGGCCCAAGACCTCGGGCTGGATTTACAGGTAGGTGGCATCGGGTCTCGGGAGGGTCGCGGAGGTCCGGGGGGGGGGGGGGGAGAGCGGGGGTCGGGTCCAGTCCGGTCGGGTGGGAGGAGCCTTATCCACGCAGCCCCAGTGAGGCCATTTGGTCAGGGCTAGGGGCTGCATGCTTTGGGCCCCTCCCACAGTTTTGGGCACCTGGAGCTACTGCACATGGGCGCCCACTGTAGCGCGCATGTGCAGAGGTCCCGGCACTGTTTTCAGTGCAGGGACCTGGCTCAGCCCCCTGCAGCTTGTGCTGCGCTGCGCCCAGCTGCACAGAACCTGCAGGGAGCCGGAGAATAGTTAAGTTTTTTTTAGGCGCACTTTCTGGCACGAAAAATGGGCGTCCAGGTTGTCGCAGCCCGAAACTTGGGCCCTACATGTCAGCTCCAAACTGACTCCTGAATGCCTTCTGAAAATCCATATACATTACATCTTTAGCATTCCTTTTATCTATCCAATCAGTTATCTCTTCAAAAATGCTATTAAAGTTGTCAAACATGACTTGCATTTAAGATATCTATGCTGGCCATCGTTGATCAACCCATGCATTTCTAAATGCTCACTAATTTATCTTGAATTATAAGAGTTTACCTACCATTGATGTTAGACTAACTGATCTGTAGTTATCCAGTTTATCCTTCTCCCCCTTCCTAAATAAAATTGATACATTGACTGCTCTTCAGTCCCATGGCACATTTACCATATTTTAGGATTGAAAGTTTGTACTAGATCCTCTGCTATCTCATTTCCAACTTCTTTCAACAGACTAGGATGCATGCCATTAGATTCAAGTGACTTATGATTTGAGTTCCACTATATTTTTTGTAGAACCAATTATTTTTCTATCATTATCTCTGACAATTGTTCCCGTCCTTCTTAAGGAAAACGTCCCTTCTGCCATCATCTGGGAAAAAACAATGCAAATATTTATTTTAAAATCTCTCCTGTATCATCATCCTCCACAATTAGACTCCCTCCTTCTTTCCTGAATGGTCCTTGTTAGCGTGAATGTTTTCTCAGAAGAATCACTCAACACTCAGAGTCGGTTCCAACGCCAATGCGGCCTTTATTAACGCCAGCGGGGAGGAAGCCTCAGGACTGGATCCAGGCACTTCACTCCGCAGAACAAAGGGTTTCATGGATCTTTATATGTTTTACAAGTTTACTACAGTTACATACAACAGTTTACTACAGTTACATTAGACCAATAGATAGAGTTAGTCTCTAAATGTAAAGTGGCTCATGTGTTGCCAAGAGATGTGTTGCTAAGGGGTGTGTTGCTAGGAATGACTCATGTGTCTTGTAACATGGCCTGGGCCTCCCTTATCTTACTGTCCTTGGATGCTGTCTTTGGTAGCCTCCTTATTAGAGTTACATATTCGGTTCTTGTCAGCTCGGGCTGATTCATGCCCTCGTTATGTGATGTAGGCCCCCCTTATCTCTATTTCTCGGGGCTCTGCTGTGTGGAGTTATAATGGTTTGTTATAGTTATCTTGTATCCAAGGCATTCCTGGCAGTGGGCCTCACAGGGTTATTGCTTGGTCAGCCTCAGTCAATAATTCACAGCTTGACTACCTGCTTTCCCATCATGCCTGGGCAGCCATTTTATGTGTGGCCACTTTAAACTTATATGAGTTTAGATATATTCAGCAGGTGCCTAATGCCTACAACAATTCCCTCCTTTCGGTAAAGGGGCTAGTCCTAGTCCCCCTTTAACCGACCGCCCTACACTTGTTAGTTTTTGTGCACGGCCTGGTACTCCCTGCCTCAACGTGCTGGCCAGTCACGCGGTTTCAGGAGTCCCGGTTGCTTAGATCAAATTGACAAAGGTCAAATCCTCCTTCCCCTTTACAAGATAGGCTTGTTTAGTATTTGGGGACCGGTCATGGGTCCCTCTTCATTGTTCATGGTGCCTGCATGCCTGGCAGACCATTATGCCCCATGTTATTGCTAAGATCAATTGTATCCCGACCAATATGTGTGAAATTATTCGAATCCAAGGATGGATGTTCACATTTATTCCCCAGTCCCAGACCTTTCTCCACCAACTCTGACTTTGTAAGTCTATATCGATATCTTCTTCCAGTACTTTGATTTTAGTTTGCAGTTGGTGGTAGAGCTTTACGGATTGACCCACCCTGAGCCTCAACTCTCGTAATACTTCGGTTAGATGTGGGATAGGGACCTGATCTGGCTCATCCTAATTCTGCAAATGATCATGGAGCTGATCGGTTACATCAATAACTTCGGACTTCCGGTGCCTGACCTGGGTGATATGCGCTTGCCCAATCATGACAGGTCGTAGTGGCGTAAAGCAAAAGTTTAGGGCACTGCAGGTCATTATACTGGTATGAACGCTCTGTGGTATCTTCCCTTCCCTCCGTAGCCTGCTCTCGCGAAGTGCCTGTGTGCGGGCACTATTTCTAGTACGCACCCGTCGGTTCGGTTAAACCCGCACTCGCTTAGCTCACCTCGGCCTACCGGGTGAGGGCATACTGTGATCTCCCCGCTTTGCTTGCAATCTGTTAGGGAAATCCCGGTAAGTATGTTGTTTCGACGGCGGAGGTGGTGGTCAGATAGTAACGTATGGAGACATTTTCCCGTATTACTCCGATATTCTCTAGTTGGTACAGGGGGAACGGTCCTGAGTCCGGCATGGCTATAGGGATCATCAGGACTATCCCTATCCCAGTATTCCTTCCCATCTGGGAGTCTGGAATTGCTGGGTATACTCGGGTCAGTCCCTTCAGAGTACAGTTATCCAGAGTTCCCCTCTGGTTTGCCAACTGAGCCAAATGTGAACTGTCTATCCAATCGGGTACTTCCCCGCGTTGAATCTGGTCGAGATTGTGGCGGATCTGTCCCACCATCCACAGACCATAAGCGTGACAGAGTTGCCCCTGTCTTTGCTTTCCTGTATCTTCTTTTTCTCTATCAATGAGGTGATTGATGGTTTTGGCGTGAGCTTCCAGGACTGAGATGCCATCCAACTGGATTTCGGCACCCTCCTTTCCTAGGTTGGCTTGATCTTCCTGGTTTTGCTCCACCCTCTCTAATAACCCCTTCATCACCCCTCTAAGCTGTTCCACCCTCTCATTTAACCCTTGTATATCTATCGAGTTTACTACGGAGGTCCCTGTATTGAAAACGGTGGCAATATCATTAACTATTTCCCTCTTTATCCTGGGGGCTGACCCCTGTCCTCGGAATCTACTAGCACCCATTGCATCAGCAGCCTGCTGCATTACAACTTTACTTAATACATTGTACATTTTCCTTGACTGTTCCGTACAGCATTCCGGCATCTGGATGCCTGAAATATTGATCAGGACAGGCACAATTTCATGTTTAACATTATCATACAATAATTCCCCTTCGTTGTACATTACAATCCCATTTTCTGGTCCCTTAGTAGTTATGGGACAAGACAGTTCCTCGGGCAATGTAGTGGTTCTTATGGGGCGCGGTGTCGGAGGGGGTGAGAAGCATACATACAATGATATTGCAGCCGCCCCCACCTCCTCATAGTACCCACACAGCCCCACTCCCTTTTTGCGGATGACTGATTGCTGGGATTGTCCCGGAGGCATGCAAATTATGCCGAAAGTACATTCATCGGGCCCTTTGACATCCCTCCGTTTAATGCAGCTGCTCCTTATATCCGTGGAGCACTGTACACATACCCGGTTCTTATTAGGATTTACTTGTAACCATGCATTAAAATAAGTCCTGTCCTTGCTCCAATCCTTGGCTGCTGGGATGCACATTCTATCCATTAAATTAAACAAGACTCCATAGTTCATGTAGTTGTTTATTTTCTGAGTGCGCTGCAATCCGTATCATTCCGTGTTTGCGTGGGTCTTGGGGTTCCCAGTATCATGAATCCCCAGTGTCGAAGTCACCACTGCGGTCCCATCTTGGTGAGTGTTTTATCTGAAAATTTTAAACAGATAGCCTGGTCGTCACCAGGTGTTAGGTTCTGGTCTACTTGTGTCGCTGTCACTCTGTGGAATCGAAGGTAAGGATTCAGGTTAACTATATTCTTTATAGTCATACCATCTCTATCACTTCATGTCCCTGTCTGGGCTGCCGTCGGTTTTGTGTTTGAGCCTGCTGTGCTCGAGTCTGCACGATGACCCATTTAAATATTATCCAAACTCCAATCAACACCAATGCCACTATTATTCCTCCAAACATCGTTGTCTGCTTTACCGTTAGGTTGGGTTTGTGGACTACACCTACCCACCGTTGGGTACATTGGCTCTATTGCCATAGGTGATGGTGCTATGGCTGCGCACTGCACTATCCATCTAGTCCCGTTTTTTTTTTAAACATCTCTTCCAGCCTGTTTATCTTAGCTTTTAACTCTTCAATTTGTTTTGTTTGAGTATCTATTTCTTTATTAGGCAAGTATTATTACATAAGCTAGTTCTGTTTTTATTTTTGTTTCCTCTGTTAGGTGAGTCTTTTTTTCTATTAAGAAATCCAAATTAATAATGTTCAGTATAAAACGGCTGTCAATGGAAAGGGTTAACTCCTTTCCAGGTTTGTAAGAAGACCTGATGTCATTACGTGACTTCACGTAATCATCTGAAAAAAAAAGTCTTTGTGCCTTCAAAACTTGCTGAGAAATTAGGAATCCGTTAAACAGCATCATTAGAGTAAACTCCAATGTTTTCTTAACTTCTAATTCAAGTACTTGCCAAAGAATTTTTTTTTTAAATTGATTAGAACGAGACCACACATACAATAGCAATTTTGTTTACTGAAATTCAATTTTGTTTTTTTTTAAATTTCTCTCTCAGCACAAAATCTAAACTTCTGTGCCAGTTCCATTTTCTATAAGAATTTAAGAATTCAGTAAGATTCTCTAATTCCCAGTTTTTTTTTTCTGTGCTGAGTTCGCATAGCTTAGATCTCCAAAACCCTCCTGCTTGTTTAGACTGTTCGGGACTTTTCTTGATAAACACTGTCCATTTTGGAAATCTTTTCAAACTGCATTGAAACTTTCTCATAATTTAAAATTCGAATCCATGTAGAGTGTTTTTTACCTCTTCCAATTTTTTTTTCTTCTAATTAAACCAATATCTTTTTCACAGCAAACATCAGCTAGTATTTAGTAAGTTATGTCTTTTTCCATCACAAACACATTTGTTAATTTTAAATCATTTACTTTCAAAATGGCGTCTTTATCTTTTTCTTTTCTCCATAACTGGAATGGAGTCCAGCTTTGAGGGTTTGAGGGCTGCTTTTCGTTATCTCAAAATGCTCCAGTTTCAAAGTCGTTACTAAAGCTTGCTGTTTTTAACATTTAATAATTTTTTTTTTAAATCCACCTCAGTATTTTCTGTGCCTTCTCTGAATATCTCAAAATCCCAATTCAAACTTTGTAATTTCAATCTTTATATAAAACCTTTTTTTTTTTGTTTTGAGCTAGAAGCTTTCTTAAAAGGCATTCTTTATCTCATTCCGAGACTAAATGTATGTCTTTCAATCCAAGGTAATCAATCATTGCATGTTTTCTTTCGACAAGTAAATTCTTTTTTTTTAACCACCGGGGCCATGTATTTTTTATCTTTTGCTCAACAAACCTATCCTTTGTACATTTCCTAGCTCCGTAACTTATCATCCGAATAAATCCACACCTGCGTTTCTAACTTAAAATGTCTTAAAACTTCCCACATACAGGACAACACTACAAAGGGTTAGCTAAAATAAACAGTCACTTGCATTCCTCTTCCAACCAGGCTTTCAGAAACATGACAACATAAAAATTCATTCCGCAGTCACAAAGTCCACACAGGAACTCTCACTCAACGACCAGACATTTACAACAGTCTCTCTTCTTTCCTATTTTTGGATCCATGACCTTTCAGGGAATTCGTAGTTTTATCTAAATAATTCCTCACATAACTTTTGTAGTGGACTACCGGTATTGGTTTTTCCGTTCCTTCACCCACCATTCCCGTTGGGCTGCTGGCAGGTCCTGAGGATCCCACCCTGCTCTAATCATTTTCTCGATTAGTTTCTTTTGCTTTTCTGCCAGATGGCGGGTAAGGGACCCTTCTGATCCCCACTTGAGTTTACTACTTTATTGGCCATTCCTGGGTAGGACTAGAACCGTTAGGAATCTACTCTCAGAGGTTTGCCTTTTACCTCACACAACTTGTAGTAGACCGTCTCTGGGCTGCTGTCAGGTCACAAGTCTGCTGTTACACAAACTTATACAATTTTTAAAACGCGTTTAAGCAATTCCCGCAGCGCTCTACGTATCCTTAACGACTACCTACCACCGCTTTGTCTGTTGGTCCGACCCTGTTCACAGGTTTAGTTTCCGTTGGTCGCTGTGCACTGCCTGGTCTCCGGGGTATTTCAAATCACACTACTGGGTCCGGAAGATGTCTCTCGGTATCATGATCCCACGGTCTAAGTGTGTTCCCTACGCCTACTTGGTTCCTGGCCATCACGTGGGACAAAAGTCCTCTTAATTCAGGCTCAGGCTAGGCGTTTGAGATATTAGACCATCTCCTCGTGTCGATCAACTGGCTTCCACCTTCCGCACCCTTTATAATTAAAAATCGTTTTTTATACTCACCCGGGTTTTTCCAAGGGCGTCCAGCGACTCCGGGAAATCCTGCCGACTACGCCACTGTTAGCGTGAATGTTTTCTCAGAAGAATCACTCAACACTCAGAGTCGGTTCCAACGCCAATGCGGCCTTTATTAACGCCAGCGGGGAGGAAGCCTCAGGACTGGATCCAGGCACTTCACTCCGCAGAACAAAGGGTTTCATGGATCTTTATATGTTTTACAACAGTTTACTACAGTTACATACAACAGTTTACTACAGTTACATTAGACCAATAGATAGAGTTAGTCTCTAAACATAAAGTGGCTCATGTGTTGCCAAGAGATGTGTTGCTAAGGGGTGTGTTGCTAGGAATGACTCATGTGTCTTGTAATATGGCCTGGGCCTCCCTATCTTACTGTCCTTGGATGCTGTCTTTGGTAGCCTCCTTATTAGAGTTACATATTCGGTTCTTGTCAGCTCGGGCTGATTCATGCCCTCGTTATGTGATGTAGGCCCCCCTTATCTCTATTTCTCAGGGCTCTGCTGTGTGGAGTTATAATGGTTTGTTATAGTTATCTTGTATCCAAGGCATTCCTAGCAGTGGGCCTCACAGGGTTATTGCTCGGTCAGCCTCAATCAATAGTTCACAGCTTGACTACCTGCTTTCCCATCATGCCTGGGCAGCCATTTTATGTGTTGCCACTTTAAACTTATATGAGTTTAGATATATTCAGCAGGTGCCTAATGCCTACAACAGTCCTACTCTCTAACTATTCTTCCATTTTAGCTCTTCTAATCTCCCTTTTCACCTCCCTACAACACTTTCTATATTGCTCATGGTTTCCATGGTATTGTTAACCCTAATTTTATTATTTGCTTTCATTTTAGGAGTCAATTTAGTTAATCAGTCTGTTTATTCGAGGAAATCTATTATTTGGTGCATTCCATTTTCACCTTAAAGGAACATATTTATTTTGTATTCAACCATTGCACATTTGAAGACTTCTCATTACTGATTAATCAACTTGTTAGCTAACCTTCCTGCCCATTTAATTTGAACCAGATACCTTCCTATCTCATTGAACTTTGCCTTTTGCTGGTACAGCCATCATATCTTTGACTCTTCATTATCCTTTTCTATTCTCACATGGAACCTAACTATGTTATGGTTGCTATTTCTCAACTGTTCTCCTGCAGTCACACCAGTCATCTGATAATTCTGTCATCTAGTTTTGTTTTATACAGAAGCAAAATACAGTGGATGCTGGAAATCTGAAATAAAACAGAAAATGCTAAAACCACTTAGCAGGTCAGATGGTGTCTGTGGAAAGGGAAACAGACTTAATGTCCTGGATTTTGCTGTGCTAACAACGGCGAGTGTGTCAGCGTTCACCATTACAAAATGGGCAGCAACTTCTGGTGGCCACACATGCACAGTTAAACGCAGAAATCCGGAAGTTGTTGTCAGTGATACCCTGATCTCCACAGGGTGCACTGTTGTAGCCTTTGCCGATGGAATCTGCACAGAGATTACTGTAATGGCATGAGCATAGGCTAATTACCCACTAGTTTCCCACCTAAAACAAATGGAAAAAATTAGGGCTTGTATAATCAGGAGTAACTGAGTTTTTAATGGCTTAATAAGTGTTAATTACTGCTGAACAGCCTCACTGGCCCTGAAAAATTAATTTTACAAGTGTGGAGTCTCATTCCCTCAGAAGAACATTAATGTTGCAGATTTTTTTTTTAATACATTTTTTTTTTTAGTTTTTCTCTTTTATCTCTCTCCCTTAATCCCATGTTTATGTCCCAATCTTTAATTAATCCTCTACAATGATTTCAATGTAATTTATATTTCCTGCTTTTTACTTCATGCTTTACAGTCTGTGTGGCTCAGTGAGGATTCTTCAATCTGATTGGTTGAAGAGCCTCCCTACTGCCTGACAGACATCACAGACACCTCCCTCACAGACACCACAAATCCCCTGTAGAGGGTGCTGCACTGGATTAGAAATCTACGCTGACAAGCCCTGAAAAATATCTGGGCAACTGTACGTGAGGTGAATGGCGAAAGCCATTCCTTCATCACTCACAGCAACATCCGGGCCATTGTTTCAGGTTGATGACCTTTCATCAGTTCTGAATCTTCTCACCAATTTTCTGTTTTTATTTTTTTTTAGAATTCTGAATCCTGATAGAAATATTCTTTTCTTCCAGAAAATTTGACTCAACATGAAAACAGTATTGCAATAATTTCAGACGTTCTAACAAACAGTGATGATAAATCACTCACTAAATGAAATTAAAAATGAGGACGTAAGCGAAGCTTCAGAAGTGAAGTCATCAATTCATATTACAAGAGCAGTGACCTTTCCTTTCAAAGTAATTCATTAAAATTTGTAGAAACGCATTGAAGAACAAGACTTTGATGCATTATAGTTAGAATAACCAAACTTCTTAAATTTTCTGTAATCTGACAGTGTCATTAAATGTTAAACCAGTCAGGGTCATTTCCATTCTGCATTAATAAGGAAATGCACTCTCCTTTCAAAAATGGACTCTTTAGTTTCTAACAATTATGTTTAGTAATGAACACAATTTCTTTAAATCATTCATCTATTCAGAATTTGGCTCAGGTCTAATAGGTTTTGCCAGCTGCTTGTGCCATGCAAAAGTGGTTGGCTGAAGTTTCTGCTGCATGGACAGACATGGTCCCATCGACAACCATCAGATGTAAACAACTAAACCTTCACCAGCCATCATAACTGCTGCATAGTCAGTGTGTGATTGTCACAACCCATAGATGTCAAACACACTAGCCGATCTCCCATGGTGTTACTTGCAGGTTGTCTGGCATCTGGAGTGCAGCTCTGGTATTTAATATGACTCCCACGCTGAGCTGGAGCAGAACACAGTAAGCAACAGAGCACATTGGGAAGGATGTAGGAAATTGAGCACAACAGGAGGTTGGGAAGTGGAGCACAGCAAGGAGAAAAAAGCATGGAGGGATAGGCCTGGGAGAGGAGCAGAGCATGGCCAGAGAACAAGGTACAGCATTTTAAAACTAAAATTGCTGCACCTTCAAGAAATAGAGCTTTCCTGTTTAATAGTGGAAGGGATCAGGGATAGGGGGCGGGGAACTGTAATGAGAGATTTCCAATCAAAAGGCATTATGTGGTAGAAGAAAAGTATTTGTCTAGTTAGAAAATTGGGATTTTGGCATCAAAGCAATAAAAAAAGATCTCATGATTAACAGGTATACTGGCCAACCACAGAGTGTGCTATAACTTCTTCTTTCATACAAATCCTATCCAATATTAGACTCAGTATGATATAATTGGCATCACGGAGACATGGCTCCAGGTTGACCAAGGCTGGGAACTCAACATCCATGGGTATTCAACATTCAGGAAGGATAGACAGAAAGGAAAAGGAGGTGGGGTAGCATTGTTGGTTAAAGAGGAAATTAACACAATAGTAAGGAAGGACATTAGCTTGGATGATGTGGAATCTGTATGGGTGGAGCTGCGGCATACCAAAGGGCAGAAAATGCTAGACCACCAAACAGTAGTAGTGAGGTTGGGGACAGCATCAAACAAGAAATTAGGGATGCGTGCAATAAAGGTACAACAGTTATCATGGACGACTTTAATCTACATATAGATTGGGCTAAACAAACTGGTAGCAATACGGTGGAGGAGGATTTCCTGGCGTGTATTAGGGATGGTTTTCTCGACCAATATGTCGAGGAACCAACTAGAGGGCTGGCCATCCTAGACTGGGTGATGTGTAATGAGAAAGGACTAATTAGCAATCTTGTTGTGCGAGGCCCCTTGGGAAAGAGTGACCATAATATGGTAAAATTCTTTATTACGATGGAGAGTGACACAGTTAATTCAGAGACTAGGGTCCTGAACTTAAGGAAAGGTAACTTTGATGGTATGAGATGTGAATTGACTAGTATAGACTGGCAAAGGATACTTAAAGGGTTGACGACAGAAAGGCAATGGCAAACATTTAAAGATCACATGGATGAACTTCAACAATTGTACATCCCTATCTGGAGTAAAAATAAAACGGGGAAGGTGGCTCAACCGTGGCTAACAAGGGAAATTAAGGATAGTGTTAAATCCAAGGAAGAGGCATATAAATTGGCCAGAAAAAGCAGCAAACCTGAGGACTGGGAGAAATTTAGAATTCAGCAGAGGAGGAGAAAGGGTTTAATTTATGAGGGGGAAAATAGAGTATGAGAGGAAGCTTGCTGGGAACATAAAAACTGACTGCAAAAGCTTCTATAGATATGTGAAGAGAAAAGGATTAGTGAAGACAAACGTAGGTCCCTTGCATTCAGATTCAGGTGAATTTATAATGGGGAACAAAGAAATGGCAGACTAGTTGAACAAATACTTTGGTTCTGTCTTCACGAAGGAAGACACAAATAACCTTCTGGAAATACTAGGGGAGCGAGGATCTAGTGAGAAGGAGGAACTGAAGGAAATCCTTATTAGGCTGGAAATTGTGTCAGGGAAATTGATGGGATTAAAGGCCGATAAATCCCCAGGGCTTGATAGTCTGCATCCCAGAGTACTTAAGGAAGTAGCCCTAGAAATAGTGGATGCATTGGTGATCATTTTCCAACAGTCTATCGACTCTCGATCAGTTCCTATGGACTGGAGGGTAGCTAATGTAACACCACTTTTTAAAAAAGGAGGGAGAGTGAAAACGTAATTATAGACTGGTTAGCCTGACATCAGCAGTGGGGAAAATGTTGGAATCAATTATTAAAGATGAAATAGCAGCGCATTTGGAAAGCAGTGACAGGATCGATCCAAGTCAGCATGGATTTATGAAAGGGAAATCATGCTTGACAAATCTTCTAGAATTTTTTGAGAATGTAACTAGTAGAGTGGACAAGGGAGAACCAGTGGATTGGTGTATTTGGACTTTCAAAAGGCTTTTGACAAGGTCCCACACAAGAGATTGGTGTGCAAAATCAAAGCACATGGTATTGGGGGTAATATACTGATGTGGATAGAGAACTGGTTGGCAGACAGGAAGCAGAGAGTCAGGATAAATGGGTCCTTTTCAGAATGGCAGGCAGTGACTAGTGGAGTGCCGCAGGGCTCAGTGCTGGGACCCCAGCTATTTACAATATACATTAATGATTTAGATGAAGGAATTGACTGTAACATCTCCAAGTTTGCAGATGATACAAAGCTGGGTGGCGGTGTGAGCTGTGAGGAGGATGCTAAGAGGCTGCAGGGTGACTTGGACAGGTTAGGTGAGTGGGCAAATGCATGGCAGATGCAGTATAATGTGGATAAATGCAAGATTATCCACTGTGGGGGCAAAATCACAAATGCAGAATATTATCTGAATGGCGGCAGATTAGGAAAAGGGGAGGTGCAACGAGACCTGGGTGTCATGGTACATCAGTCATTGAAAGTTGGCATGCAGGTACAGCAGGCGGTGAAGGAGGCAAATGGTATGTTGGCCTTCATAGCTAGGGGATTTGAGGATAAGAGCAGGGAGGTCTTACTGCAGTTGTACAGGGCCTTGCTGAGGCCTCACCAGTTTTGTTCTCCTAATCTGAGGAAGGACGTTCTTGCTATTGAGGGAGTGCAGCGCAGGTTCACCAGACTGATTCCCGAGGTGGCAGGACTGACATATGAAGAGAGACTGGATCGACTGGGCCTGTATTCACTGGAGTTTAGAAGGATGAGAGGGGATCTCACAGAAACATATAAGATTCTGACGGGACTGGACGGATTAGATGCAGGAAGAATGTTCCCGATGTTGAGGAAGTCTAGAACCTAGGGGACACAGTCTAAGGATATGGGGTAAGCCATTTAGGACTGAGATGAGGAGAAACTTCTTCACTCAGAGTTGTTAACCTGTGGAATTTCCTACCGCAGAGAGTTGTTGATGCCGGTTTGTTGGATATATTCAAGAGGGAATTAGATGTGGCCCTTATGGTTAAAGGGATCAAGGGGTATGGAGAGAAAGCAGGAAAGTGGTACTGAGGTGAATGATCAGCCATGATCTTATTGCCTGGTGGTGCAGGCTCGAAGGGCCAAATGGCCTACTCCGGCACCTATTTTCTGTGTTTCTATGTTTCAGTAGAAGTTTTCAGCCATCGTTTTTCATAGAAATTTATGGCACAGAAGGTGGCTATTTGACTCATCACGTCGGGGGGAATTGCATTTAACAGCATCATGAAGGACAGGAAGAGATGTGTCGGGAGTGCTGGGCTTTGCTAGTGTTCTAATCGGGTGTTTTGCCTCTGTGTTTGTTTCTCTTCCTGAAGTAACAAAAAATAAGAAGTTGCTAACTTTCATCTGAAACTTAAGCTCAAAAAAGCTTTTTAAATTCAGATTTTTTTTACATGATTTGGAAAATAACTTGAAGTACTGTTATGCAGCAATTTCTTTTCACTCATATTAGCAAGTAAAAGAAAATATCGACACTGATAACATGAAATAAATTCCACAAGCACATCATTACATCACTTCTGCATGTTGCCAATGTGACAAATATGATGCCTAGCTCTATTGGTTTGTCTCCTTCCCTCAAACAAATAAAACCTTTGCAGAAACCGTTGCTTTGTGAAGAGTGCACACCTTTGAAAGTATCCAGGCAGTCTGTCCTCCTCTTTGCCCTACCAACCATACCAATAAAAGTAACATCAATCTAAATTTTAAATAAATAATGCATCAATGTGTTCAATCATCCTCTAATGGTTGTACTTTTTGTAGGGGAAAGGAACAGAAATACAGTTTCAGGGCATCAATATACAGATTTCATTCATTTTTAAGAAACAAGCCAGTTTTAATTTTTAATTTTTGAAAAAATGATTGTACACATTTATAGAGTTATAGGAAGTTTGATGTCACTGAAAAATAAGATCCTGTGGATTCTTCTTTATCCTAGTTTTTTTTTAACCATCATTTTTATCCTGACAACGCAACGGATTTACTTTTAACTTTCTGGTTATATCGGGTCCAGTTGCTGGGACTTCTTCGAACAGGAAAAGTCAGACACCTCATCTAGATGTAAGCATCTTTGGCAGGGTCAACAAACTAAAATAATTCACATGTGCTCCCTGTACATTTTTCATGAGAGCAGGGAATGCTTTGGCTGCACGTGGGTGGAAAAGGGACAGTGTCAGTTCTTAGAGGGCTTCTGCTCTATTTGAGGTATGTTGCTTGTTTTGCCAGACTGATGGAGGAAATGTACACTCTTCTACTGAGGAGAAATTGAGTGTTCAGGTAAAAGTCAGACTGAGGAGGGTTATCTATATTAGAGCTAGAGGAAGTGCTCCTGTGTAACCAACAGTGCAGCATTCATGGCAGGAGATAGGATAGAAAAGGAATGCTGTATTCCATTTTCATAAGTTGTGGAAGCAGATGAGAAAGACATTTTCTGGACTGTGGAAAAATGCCATGGTAAGATTGCTCCTAGTTTGCCAACTACTTAATATGCATGTCACAAGCACTGTGCCTCCAATGTTAGGAAGGGAGCACGGAAAGGTTGGTATAATCACTCATATCTTAGAAAATTATTTTCTATATCCATAATGCTTTTTCTTGTACTTAAGATGTCAGCCGTGGCTCATTGAGTAGAACTCTTGCCTCTGAGTCAGAAGGTTGTGGGTTCAAGTCCCACTCCAGGGCCTTGAGCACATAATCCAGTGCAGTACTGACGGAATGCTGCATTGTCGGAGATGCCGTCTTTCAGATGAGACATTAAACCAAGGCCCCATCGGCCCTCTCCGGTGGACATAAAAGATCCCATGGCACTAGTCGAAGAAGAGTAGGAGAGTTCTCCTGGCCAATTTTCATCCCTCAACCAACATCACTAAAACAGAAAATTCAGTTATCATCATATTGATATTTGTGGGACCTTGCTATGCACAAATTTCCAATCATTGCAATAGTGGCTACAATTCAAAAAATACTTACTTGACTGTAAGAGCTTTCGGATGGCCTGAGGTCGTGAAAGGTGCTATATAAATGCAAATCTTTCTTTACTTTGCAGCCGGCAAAGAGGAAAGGCTTAAATGCCGCACATACCTTTTGTATTTTGTGCCATCAACTCCAACTATTTACACACTGTGTAGACATCCATTCACACAAGCAGAATATAGGCCCAAATTTTCCCCAGCACTGGATGCCGTCTATTCGGCTGCCAGTGAGTTTTTTGTCACCGAAGGCCAGTTGAAAGATTCCCCAGTGTTGGGGCACCGGTGTCTACCACCAGCGCCAGAAGGTTCCCGCACCATTTCTGGGCTTGAGGCCAAGTGTCCACCCAACGAAAATTTTAACCCGGTACACAGACCCTATAATTACCATCGGAAAAAACCTTACCTTCAGTTGGGAGAAACCTGCGCTGGCCCGCTCCTATCCCCGGCCGAATGGACTCGCTCGCTAAAACTTTAACGATTAGCATAATTAAAAATATTACATTACCAATAAGTAAGTGTAAAAATAAAAATGTTAAATGAAAATTTATCAAAATGCTGCTCCTGCTATATTAAACTGCATTCAGGCCATAAAAAAAAAAATCTTTTCCCATCGATGTTTCTGGGTCCCAAAATCAACCAAGATCTTCAAAAATTCTTCAAAGTTAATCCACCAGGCTCTATCTTCCGAGACATCCACCAGGTTTTGCAAAGAAGCTGGAAAAATGAAGAATTCCTCTGTGAGCAGCAAGGGCAGCATTCTGCTGTTTCTCCTTCTTGACTGCAGCCACTGCTATCCCAGGCCGAAGGTCCTCCACCTACACGGGCCGCTGCTATCCCAGGCCAAAGGTCCTCCACCCACACGACCCTGCTGCTGTCCCAGGCCGATGGTCTACACACAGAAGATAGTGCAAGACACTCCAGGTTTATGGGAAAGCAGCAGTGATTTATAATAAATCACATTATTATTAAATAATACCACCACAAATCTTTAATGTTTAAATGAAGTGTTGGAGTGCTTAGGTGGACAATAATGTACAATATATTAGTGGAAATATTAATTTGTTCCTGTACAAAGTTGTTGATGGATCTTATAACACTGGGTCAGGGTCACTGATACATGCACCATGGTCCTGCACTGCATGTATCAGTGATCCAGAAAAAGTTAGGATCCATGAACACCTTAGTAATGGAGCCTGCCCCTGTATCATTTAAATTAATATGTTCCAAGGGTTGAGGCCATTTTCCATGTTGTGTCCGTCCCTTTATCCTATAATATGTTTGAGTGCAGCATTAAGAAATGAAGTGCAGGAGTCAGGTTAAAAGTCCAAAATAAATACGTTTATTAAACATTTGTACAGCACAGTGGTAATTAGCTTAACATTAAAACCGTCGTACCATTAGAAACTTTAATGATTACAGTGGCAAACTTTATGAAAAACAATCAACAAGACCAACCAAAAAACAAACAAGCAAGCCATCAATCCTCCTCCTTAGCGCTGTGCACCAATCCTGCTCCAGTAGATGCCGCGATCCCTGCGTATGCCCGTAGTTGCAGACTTCTGCTTCCTTGTCCCCTTAACCCCAGGTTTAATCTGGATTTTTTCCATTGCGGCGTTTCTTGCTGCTGGTTTACAACAGGGACAGAGCCAAAATGTGTTATTGTGGAAGGCCCGGGTTGCTCTTCGTTATCATCCTCAACCTCAGGACCAACCCTTGATTTTGGTGCAGAACAGAAAGCGTTCCTCGCATCAATGACAGCCTGGGTGTGCCCCCTATTGCCGCTACAACCTCGCTCAACTGTCCCGAAAGTCTTTCCACCTGTGATGATAGTCCTCCTAACACTGCCCTCACCCCACCAATAGCTGCCAGGAGCAAGCGTGATTGTTGGATGTTCTACCCTGCTCATTCCCACAAGATGTCCTATGTTCTCCGAATCCATTGTTTCTGCATCAAGTCTACAGTGCACCCTCCTTTGATGTCTCGCAGGTGTGGCTTGCTGCGACACACCTAGACCCGCAGCCCCAGACATCACACCTAGAAAAGTCCCGTCGCTTGACTCACTCTTGAGATGACTTGGAATGCTCAAGGGGTTCATTATCCCCAAATCCAAGGTAACCATGTCATCATTGTCGACGTCTTCTAGCGTCCCATCATTCTCCTGATTTGGAATATCTGGAGTGGCGGTTTCCTGAACATTTTTTCCTTCAACTTCAGGTGCACCTTCTGTCTCCTCCTGATGCTCAACCTCTGCGAAATAAAAGATAGATGCTTGGTTAGCAGTATTGAGGAAGGAGAAGCTTAGGCAGCACACACAGTACGTAACATGTAGCCAACCCAGACTATGTCATTTGCAGGGCTTACCCTCTATTGGGAAACTGGAACCAGCTTCCTCATTGATGGTTGGCCTTCTCCTGTGACATTTAATCATGGACGCTATCCTCTGCTCCACGGTTGTTAGTTGCAGCCTACTTGGTGGACCTCCTCCAGTTTGTGACCGTTCTCGGTTGATCTGTTACACCATCTTCTGCAAAGATAAAAATGGAACTGTTAAAGAGAGGGTCCTTCTGAACACACGCGCGCATACACACACACAGACACACTTGGATCACATTTATAAATAACATTGCACTGCATAAATATACATATGCTTAAAAACCCACATAAATGTAAATATAACTTATTACTTACAGTCACTGCTTGTCCGAGGTCCTGCCACTTCTTTTCCAGCTGCGCCTTGGTTCTCAGGGTGAGGGACATTGCATTAAACTCTACTGCGACCTGATCCCAAACTTTTGCGAGTACAGAGGGTTTAAGTTTCTTTTTACCGAAGCTCCCCTTGTTTTCAATAACTTTCCACCTACTTGCTACCGGGAGCTCAATTTCTTCCGCAAGAAATCTCTTCACTCTTACTCTTACTCTCCCCTTCTCCAGCTCCATCTCTGCCCCTTTCACCTTTTCTGTACCCTTCAATTGCAGCCATCACGTAATCGAAGCTGTATTTCCTCCCTGCAAATCCACCTCTGCCACCCGTTATTTCCAATGGTGATCCACACAGTCCCCATGTGCTGTTTTTATACATTGTACAGCGCATGTCCAGGTTTGGTTTCATGCGCATGCGTCGTGTGTTTTTAAAAAAATGTTTTCTCTGGAGCACATGCACTGTGCGGTTCTGGCGCACACTTGAAGCCACGCCCAGCTCGGGTGGCACCGGTGCCAGAAGGAGCATGGTGAAGGAGACTTTGTTTTTTTATTTTTAGCACTGAGAGGCCAAATAAAAATGGGCGTCCAGGCAAGTGAGCACCATTATTTTTTTAGGGAAACTTGGGTCCATACACTGTTCACAAAGCTGAAGGAGCAGCAGCAGTGCCATGGGAAAAGATATCTTCAGGAAGAGTCATTGAAGGATTGACAAGAAATTGCCGAAAGGCAACAGCAACAAAATATGATGTCATCGAGAGAATCCAGAAACTGCAGTATGTAAAGACCAAAAATATTCAAACTTGCAACACTATCACAAACTATCAATGACACTTTTAAGAATTCAAGATTTAAACACTAGAGCATGGAAGCACAAAAATATCATAAAAATATAAAGAGAGAACTCGCATTAATATAATGGCCCTGAAGTTCCGGCCTCTCCGAGTGTGTACTATGTGCGCACGTTCCGAAGAGGCCCCGCAACGTCTGGGTTTGGGGGCACAAAGTGCATGTGCCTGAACCCGGCACTTGCAATCTGTCAAAATTGACAGATCGCAGGCATCTCCGGGAGAAGGGCCGTCGCGGGCGGAGATTTCGATTATTTGCCCAACTCCTGCCGAGCAAATGTCCTTAAAACTCTTACAACTGGTAAGCATGAGGCCTGCTTTTACCAGCATAAGAGCTTCAATAAATAGAAAAAATAAATGTTATTACTTATTTTTATATTAAAAACCCTGTCTATGAAGGTCAATTTATTTTTAACACTTTTTTTTAACATTTCACAAAAATCAATTTTTCTCCAAAACATTTAATTACATTTCTATTAATTTTTTTCAGTGAAGTTTTTTTTATTTATGTTTGTGTTTTATTTGATTTTAGGGGTATTCTCATTGATAATAATAGAAGCTCGGAGCCCCCATTACGATCAATGCAAATATTACATTGTGGTTGGTGGTCCAGACCCATGTGATCCCAGGAAGCACTTACGGTCCTGGGATGCATGGGCCTTTGCACTGGGCTGTGCAGTTAGGCCTCGGACCCAAAGTGTTCATTGGAGCCGGACCACCAGGTACATTTTTTTTTTGGTTGGAGGCATCTGTCCGCGGGAAGCCTCCAACCGCAATTTTTGGCCCAATACCTTTCACAACCTCTGGACATTCCAAAGCACTTTACAGCCAGTGAAGTACTTTTGAAGTGTAGTTACTGTTGTAATGTAGGTGAGCAATACTACAGAACCTGCAAGCCATGATGCAACTGCAGTATATAAGTCAATGAAAAGCAACCATGGACAGTCCAAACACGACACCAGAGTTCAAGCCTCTGCCTTAACAAGGAGTGGAGGATAGTCACAAGAACTCCAATGATAGTCAACAGATGATGTTAACGAGTGCTGCTGGAGTGAAGAAGGCACAAATATTGAGGAATTTGTCATTGGGCCTACATAAATAAAAAATAACTGAAACTAACGGGGATAATGAGGACCACAAAGATTCCTAGCATAGACTCCAAAAATCTGGTTCAATTAGGTGTGTCCAAGCTACAGTTAGTGTTAATGCATTGATACAGTTTTGCTGAGTTGTACTGCATACCATACCATTCATGAGGATTTCCTGGTATCTGCAGTCTACCGAGTGAGGTCTCAACCTACACCCATTAGTTCTCCAATGACTAATTAGTGATTATCCTCATTGGGGAAGGAGATAAGTGGGATCCATTTGGGATTGAGTTGGCTTTATGGGCACATCCTGTGAAAATTGGAACTGAATCCATCCTCCATGGCAGACTATGTAAACTGGTGTCTAAACCAGGTATATCTGTAGTATTCCAGCCTACTGTTGATGATTGACCAGCCAGTCTTGCCTCTTAAACAGGAGCTGCAAGGATAGACCTGCAGTTGGTTACAAGTAACTTTCAAAGCCAATGTCCTAATAGGTTAGATGGTTAGATGGTATTCAGTATTCAGCTGATTAAACTCCAGCACTACCTCTAAGCACATTTGGAACACCTAAACCTTCTGGACTTAAGTAAATGGCATGTGTCCCTACTTGGACATTCCATATCAGGCTAACAGAAATGTCACTATATGGATTTCTCAGTAACTTGTTTTGGAGATTCAAACACAGTGATAGGATTCCATACACGTAAAACCCAGGTTGACTTAAAAAATAAATTCTTCTAAGTAACTTCAAAAGATTTTGCCAAATGATTGTTTCGAGATAGATTTGTTATATCCAACACTTTCTTTTCTGATTGATGTGATGTACATCACCTGAACATCTTGCAGGAGAGAAGGCAACAGCAGTGATAGTGTTAATCCAGTAGTTTTCAGTGCAGACCTCCCAACAGAGAGCAAACGCAACATTCATAACTATCATGGGGATATTTTGAATGTCTGACATCTTTAAGAATGGTGAATAAACAAGCTTCTCATCCAAACGACCACTCCACAAGAATTTCAGCCCATCTGCCTGGGAACAAATCTTCTCTCTACGAGCCATTATAGGCAAATACTTCTGTTACAGCAAACAGCTGCAACCTTAATTTTTTTGTCTCCCTGCCGACTCCAATCTATGTCAGTCAATTGATTTGGTTGCAGAATCTCTTCCTAATCTTTGAGCCCCTCTCAGCAGACCTCCATTAATGTACTGCTGGACAAATGATAATTCAATAGAGCTTTAATAAAATGTTAGACATACATTCAAGCATTCATGAATGCTTTGGTTTGATAGTCATTTGTCTCCATATACCTTTATTGTAAAATTTGTTGTAAAATTATTGTGAAGCGCCTTGGGACATTTTACTACGTTAAAGGCGCTATATAAATAATAGTTATTATTATTATTTAATTCATGGATTGGTAATCAAAATTATTGGTTTCTCAATCAGGGGGAAAAAGTAGTTAAAAAGATTACACAAAGCAAATCCTGACCCAGAATCTGAAGACTCTCATCCCTGCAATTAGTAAATTGCTATTTTTAATACCACTGTTAGTAATTTACTAATAATTTTTTCAAATATATATAAAGCACGTACTACATTTTGTGACAACATCTTTATAATAGTACATTGATTTATTTGAATTATTGATAAAAGATATTTGCACACTGTTTATTTAGAATTACTCGCCATCCTAGATAATAATGAACATTAAGAATATTTCAATGCTGGCAATCACAAACACCCACAACACAGTCGATTCTTCACATTATAGGAATAAATGGTTTCTGGTACTTTTGTATAAGAATTGTAATGTTAGAAAGAAATGCTGCTCATAGTCATACTCGATTAAGTGTCACTGGTAAAATCAACCAGCCTGTATCCCTATGTGTAGTTTAAATCAGGATCATTCCATCTGCTGTTTCATTGCTAAATGTACCTTAGCTAATTAACTGTTATCCTTGGAGTTTTATGGCTATGCTGAATATCTTCATAAGAGATTACACCGACAGTAGAGAATAAATTGCCTTCAGTGTAACTTTCAAGATGGTATGTTAGGAGCTTTATAGTGCTGCAATAGCGATTCACAGCACTGGTATTCTATCACTGATGATCTAATGTGATACTGCAAAGTTGAAATTTCTGGCACTAAAGCATTGGAACAGAGGTATTGAAACATTTGGAGCAGGGGGCTGGACCTATGTACCGCAATTGAAGACAAGGCTTTTCAAATACTAAAATTGAGTAAGTTAGACAAAATTGAATAAATACCACAATTCTATCAGGTATAAGAAACTCAACCAGGCAAAGATGTAGTAAAACAGAATTTACGAGGTTTGTGATCTATAATAGATCGCTCTTTATTAAAGAGAGCCATAGAACGATTGAAGTTTACAGCACAGATGGAGGTCTATCATGTCTGTGCTGGCTGTTTGCTAGCACTCTAAATTGCTAGTGCAATCTAAAACTAATTCCACTGCCCTGCTCTTTCCCCATAGCCCTGCACATTCCTCTGCTTTAAAAAATTATCTACTTTTCACTTAAAAGATGTAGTGGCCTCTGGCACAACTACCTGCTGTGGCAAAGCATTCTATGGTCCAATAATACTCTGCATTAATACTTTTCTCCTAACCTCTCTGCACTCTCTCTCAATTTTAAATTGATGACTCCTCATCATGTGTTTGTTTGTGTATGTGTGTACATATTAGTGCCATTCAGTAATTTTGCTTGTATTTTCAGATAACACCATCAGAATATTTCTTGGAGCTGAATAATGTATACAAATGTCAAATAATTCGATTTTTCCAGTTGCTCCAAATTTTGTTTGCAGGACTGGGTGTAATAAATTTTCTTTTTTCAACCAGTGGGATAGTCTGGGTATTGATTTCTCCACAAGTGACACCAGTGTCAATCAATGATGCACTTTACATTGTGTAGCAATTAGGATTCTACAATCTATTTTTAGTTACATTTTCTCTTACATAAAGACAGAATTAAAGTAGATTTGAAGATTGTGGAAGGGGTACGACGTGGAGCAAATCACACCAATCCCAGGGTCATCGAAAAAAGTGTCACTGTGATAGTTAATAACAATCAATCGGTCCAAGATTCTATTTCCCGCCGAGAATCGAGTTGTGAGGTCCGTTTTTTTTTGCTGGGCGGATTTAAACATTTTTTTAATGGAATTTTTTGCCAGCGATAATTTGAGAATCTTAGCGCTATTTTGGGTGGCAATCCAGCGATGGTGGATTTTTTGGCAATTCTAGCCCTGTGTAATAAAGACCAAAGCTAGAGATTGTTAGTTGGTCTCAGCCACAGTAGGAGTAAGGGGATGGTTGGGCTTAGCACTCTCGGGTTATGGAGGAGAAATTTGTTCAGGGTTCCCACTTCTGCTATCTATTTAGAGATTCATACTGGAAGTAAATAGCTGGGCATCATGAGATAAGAGGATCAATCCTAACTACGGTGCCATCCACATTCAAATAGGCTCTGATTTTCATACATGACTATCAGGCATTTGAGCAGGATACAAGAAGGCATCAGTGTAACTTTTTAAAAATTTGTTCATGGGATGTGGCAAGGCCAGCACTTATTGCCTATCCCTAATTGCCATGAGAAGGTGATGGTGAGCTGCCTTCTTGAACCACTGCAGTCCGTGTGGTGAAGGTACTCCCAAAGTGCTGTTAGGGATAGAGTGCCAGGATTTTGACCCAGCGACGATGAAGGAACAGCGATATACTTCCAAGTCAGGATGGTCTGTGACTTGGAGGGGAATGTGGAGGTGGTGATGCTCCCATGTGCCTGCTGCCCAGTGGTAGAGGTCACGGGTTTGGGAAGTACTGCCGAAGAAGCCTTGATGAGTTGCTGCAGTGCATCTT
Source organism: Pristiophorus japonicus (assembly GCF_044704955.1). Classification (NCBI taxonomy): domain Eukaryota; kingdom Metazoa; phylum Chordata; class Chondrichthyes; family Pristiophoridae; genus Pristiophorus; species Pristiophorus japonicus. The sequence continues at coordinate 215,765,123 of NC_091982.1, forward strand.
GTAGATGGTATACACTGCAGCCACAGTACATCGGCGATGGAGGGAGTGAATGTTGAAGGTGGTGCATGGGGTGCTTTGTTCTGGATGGTGTCGAGCTTCCTGAGTGTTGTTGGGGCTCCACTCATTCAGGCAAATGGAGTTTATTACATCACACTGTTGACTTGTGCCTTGTAGATAGTGGAAAGGCTTTGGGGAGTCAGGAGGTGAGACACTCGGCACAGAGCACGCAACCTCTGACCTGCTCCTGTTGCCACAGTGTCTATGTGGCTGGTCCAGTTACGTTTCTGGTCAATGGTGATCCTCAGGATGTGAATGGTGGGGGATTCAGCGATGGTAATTGTTATGTCCTTAGATGCTCTAACAATGACTCCAGGAAGCAGTGTGTTGTACTTGAACTGTAGTAACCTTAGTCCTTTATTAGTTAACTCCAGAGTGAGGATCACACCTGGTGGCCTGCCTTTTATACTAGGCCAGGCACACCTGTACAGGTAACCTACAACTCTCCCACTGCTGTGCCCTCTGGTGGCACACCTTGATATAGTACCAACAGTGGCCATGTAAGATACATGACATCATTCCCCCCTGAACCCTCAGTGCAAATCACCTCTGCGTTAACTATGCCCTGGGCTTAGCTCTATATGGGTTCTGTCTAGTAGACCTCTGGCAGGCCGGCTCAACCTTGGGTGGGTAGCTGGTGCAGTAGCATGCTGGTGGTTGCTGTTTGTGTGTATGTGTGTTCCTGACCACGCAATTCTCCCCCCTACCCACGTTGGTGTGGCGGAAGCTCCTGGTATTCATGTACCTACAAGTTCAGGTAAGTGGGTTTTGCATTTCTCCCTTTTTTTTAATGGTCCCGTGGTGCGACAAGAGCATTAGATGCCTTGGCGATGTGGTGACTGGTGCGTAAGGACGGCTAGTTCCTGAGCTGCTGGGTGGTGTCCCTGCAGTCTGGTGGCGATTCAGTACTGGCAGTAGGAAGCCGATTGGCTCACATAGCTTGCTCTCGGAGCTGTTGCCATGGTCCCTAGCGGCTGGCAGGTTCACAGATGTCTGTGACCTCCCCCGCCCCCCCCCCACTCCCGCCGACCTTTCTTTAAGCCCTGGGTCCCAACTGCCCCCTGAGGAGCTGTCGTCTAGCAGTGCACAGGGATCTGCTGACTCGCTGGCCTGAGTGTCGCTTGGTTCATGATCCTGGCTAGTGCTTGTTTCCTCTGGGGAAACATTGGTGAGTGACCCGACATCTAGGGGTATGGCCTTGGTGCAGTCTGCTCCTTCAGGCTTGTGGTCATTGGGGCCATTGGTTGCCTGAAAGGTGGAGCCCACCCAGAGCATGGTCTCACTACCGTTGCTGTTGTCCTGCTGAGGTCGCTTGCCTTGCAGCTCGTGTGTGTTGGCTGCTTGTGGCCACACTTTGTGGTGCCTGACTCTGGTCCCCGGGACGCAGGCTACAGCATTGGGTAGCCTGCTGGACCTGTGTGCACCCAACGGGTGTCTGCCCGCTGCATTAGCTCCGTGCAGTGGGAATCCTGCATCGCACAGCTTTTCCTTGCTTATGATGGACACTCTAGGTGTCTGACCACGATTTTGTGACTTTTCCTCGCTGGTTGCATATGCACAGTTCAAATCATCAATTACACATTGTACATAATCGCACGACTTTTCCTCGCTGGTTCCATGTATACAATTCCCATCATCAATTACGCATTTTACATGGTCAGTTACACATTTTACATGATCCGTTGCACTTTTACTCTCTAACTTACAATACTTGTTACATTGCTTAATTGTGTGGAACTGTCCCTTTAATTGTAGTGGGTTGCAGGTCTTCTTTAAGAGAGTCTTGCTTGCTTTACCCCAATCCGCTTCTCCTCTTGGTGCCACGTGTTGCTCCATCAGCACTGCACCTCGTGGTCTGGTCATGGCCATTTTTGTCTGCAGCGCATCGCCTCGTGGTTCGGGTGCCACGTTTTCTTCATCCACGATTTCGACTGCGGTGATCCTCTTCTCCCGGGTTCTGCCTCCGCAGTAGGGAAGTCGCTGCTGGATCCGTTTTCCTCCCTCCTGAGTCCTGCCACTGGAGTCTGGAAGGTGCGTTCGGGTCGTCTCAGCTGGATCATTTCCACGCAGTCGTGCTGAGCGGTCTGTGTCTCCGGTGCCGTGCTGGTCAGCTCATCGGTGCTGTGTCCAACCTCAGGTGAGGGCTTGCTTTGCCTCTGAGCGCAGAGGGCTTCAATCACTGGAGGGGTGAAGTCTTCCCACTTCGAATGGATCTTCTCCATCCGCCTTCTGATGAGCAGCAATGGTCCATCATCTGCAACAATCCACAAAGGTAACTTGTGTGCCGCTCTATCATGGAGTACTTTTACATTCACACTACCAACGACTGGGATGATTTACATAAGAACATAAGAACATAAGAATTAGGAACAGGAGTAGGCCATCTAGCCCCTCGAGCCTGCTCCGCCATTCAACAAGATCATGGCTGATCTGGCCGTGGACTCAGCTCCACTTACCCACCCGCTCCCCATAACCCTTAATTCCCTTATTGGTTAAAAATCTATCTATCTGCGATTTGAATACATTCAATGAGCTAGCCTCAACTGCTTCCTTGGGCAGAGAATTCCACAGATTCACAACCCTCTGGGAGAAGAAATTCCTTCTCAGCTCAGTTTTAAATTGGCTCCCCCGTATTTTGAGGCTGTGCCCCCTAGTTCTAGTCTCCCCGACCAGTGGAAACAACTTCTGTGCCTCTATCTTGTCTATCCCTTTCATTATTTTAAATGTTTCTATAAGATCACCCCTCATCCTTCTGAACTCCAACGAGTAAAGACCCAGTCTACTCAATCTATCACCATAAGGTAACCCCCTCATCTCTGGTATCAGCCTAGTGAATCGTCTCTGTACCCCCTCCAAAGCTAGTACATCCTTCCTTAAGTAAGGTGACCAAAACTGCACACAGTACTCCAGGTACGGCCTCACCAATACCCTGTATAGTTGAAGCAGGACCTCCCTGCTTTTGTACTCCATCCCTCTCGCCTTCCTGATTACCTGCTGCACCTGCAAACTAACTTTTTGTGATTCATGCACAAGGACCCCCAGGTCCCTCTGCACCGCAGCATGTTGTAATTTCTCCCCATTCAAATAATATTCCCTTTTACTGTTTTTTTTCCAAGGTGGATGACCTCACATTTTCCGACATTGTATTCCATCTGTCAAACTTTAGCCCATTTGCTTAACCTATCTAAATCTCTTTGCAGCCTCTCTGTGTCCTCTACACAACCCGCTTTCCCATGAATCTTTGTGTCATCTGCAAATTTTGTTACACTACACTCTGTCCCTTCTTCCAGGTCATCTATGTATATTGTAAACAGTTGTGGTCCCAGCACCGATCCCTGCGGCACACCGCTAACCACCGATTTCCAACCCGAAAAGGACCCATTTATCCCAACTCTCTGCTTTCTGTCAGCCAGCCAATTCTCTATCCATGCTAATACATTTCCTCTGACTCCGCGTACCTTTATCTTCTGCAGTAACCTTTTGTGTTATCGAATGCCTTTTGGAAATCTAAATACACCACATCCATCGGTACACCTCTATCCACCATGCTCGTTATATCCTCAAAGAATTCCAGTAAATTAGTTAATCATGATTTCCCCTTCATGAATCCATGTTGCGTCTGCTTGATTGCACTATTCCTATCTAGATGTCCCGCTATTTCTTCCTTAATGATAGCTTCAAGCATTTCCCCACTACAGATGTTAAACTAACTGACCTATAGTTACCTGCCTTTTGTCTGCCCCCTTTTTTAAACAGAGGCGTTACATTAGCTGCTTTCCAATCCTTGGTACCTCCCCAGAGTCCAGAGAATTTTGGTAGATTATAACGAATGTATCTGCTATAACTTCCGCCATCTCTTTTAATACCCTGGGACGCATTTCATCCGGGCCAGGGGGCTTGTCTACCTTGAGTCCCATTAGCCTATCCAGCACTACCCCCCTAGTGATAGTGATTATCTCAAGGTCCTCCCTTCCCACATTCCCGTGACCAGCAATTTTTGGCATGGTTTTTGTGTCTTCCACTGTGAAGACCGAAGCAAAATAATTGTTTAAGGTCTCAGCCATTTCCACATTTCCCATTATTAAATCCCCCTTCTCATCTTCTAAGGGACCAACATTTACTTTAGTCACTCTTTTCCGTTTTATATATCGGGAAAAGCTTTTACTATCTGTTTTTATGTTTTGTGCAAGTTTACTTTTGTAATCTATCTTTCCTTTCTTTATTGCTTTCTTAGACATTCTTTGCTGTCGTTTAAAATTTTCCCAATCTTCTAGTTTCCCACTAACCTTGGCCACCTTATATGCATTGGTTTTTAATTTGATACTCTCCTTTATTTCCTTGGTTATCCACGGCTGGTTATCCCTTCTCTTACCGCCCTTCTTTTTCACTGGAATATATTTTTGTTGAGCACTATGAAAGAGCTCCTTAAAAGTCCTCCACTGTTCCTCAATTGTGCCACCGTTTAGTCTGTGTTTCCAGTCTACTTTTGCGAACTCTGCCCTCATTCCACTGTAGTCCCCTTTGTTTAAGCATAGTATGCTCGTTTGAGACACTACTTCCTCACCCTCAATCTGTATTACAAATTCAACCATACTGTGATCACTCATTCCGAGAGGATCTTTTACTAGGAGATTGTTTATTATTCCTGTCTCATTACACAGATCTAAGATAGCTTGCTCCCTTGTAGGTTCTGTAACATACTGCTCTAAGAAACAATCCCGTATGCATTCTATGAATTCCTCCTCAAGGCTACCCCGTGCGATTTGATTTGACCAATCGATATGTAGGTTAAAATCCCCCATGATTACTGCTGTTCCTTTTTCACATGCCTCCATTATTACCTTTATTATTGTCCGCCCCACCATAAAGTTATTATTTGGGGGCCTATAAACTACGCCCACCAGTGACTTTTCCCCCTTACTATCTCTAATCTTCACCCACAATGATTCAACATTTTGTTCATTAGAGCCAATATCATCTCTCACAACTGCCCTGATATCATCCTTTATTAACAGAGCTACCCCACCTCCTTTCCCTTCTTGTCTATCTTTCCGAATTGTCAGATACCACTGTATGTTTAATTCCCAGTCTTGGCCACCATGCAACCACGTTTCAGTAATGGCCACCAAATCATGCCCATTTATAATGATTTGTGCCGTCAACTTATTTACTTTATTTTGAATGCTGCGTGCGCTTAGGTAGAGTGTTTTAATACTAGTTTTTAAACCATGATTTTTAGTTTTGACCCCTCCTGCAGCCCCTTTATATTCATACATATTGTCCCTTCCTATCAGCTTGTGGTTTACACTTACCCCAGTGCTACTCTGCTCTGTTGCCTCCTGCCTTTTGCATTCTTTCTTGGGGTCCTGTTCATCTGAGCTCTCACCCACTCTGACTAGCTCAGAGCCCTCTCCTGGGTTCCGAATACTTGAGGCACCGAGCTTTCAGGCTTGCCTTTTTATTACACTTTGACCCTTTAGAATTTTGATGTACAGTGGCCCTTTTTGTTTTTTGCCTTTGGTTTCCCTGCCCTCCACTTTTACTCATCTCCTTTCTGTCTTTTGCTTCTGTCTCCATTTTATTTCCTCTGTCTCCCTGCATTGGTTCCCATCCCCCTGCCATATTAGCTTAACTCCTCCCCAACAACACTGCAAACACTCCCCCTAGGACATTGGTTCTGGTCCTGCCCAGGTGCAGACCGTCCGGTTTGTACTGGTCCCACCTCCCCCAGAACCGGTGTAGGTGAGCAGTTTTGCCTGAATCGGGGCCAACTGGAGTCGTTCAGCTGGATTGTCCCATAGCCTCCCAAAGGCTCCTTGATTCATCACTGACTGGCTCGCCCCCGTGTCCACTTCCATGAAGACTGGAACGCCATTTATCTCGACTTCCATCGTTAACGCGGAACACTCGGTGGTGTAGGTAAACATGCTATATACCTCATCGTGAGGCTGGGCTGCCTCTCTGTCTAATGATTCGTAATCCACATTGGATTCATGGCCATCTGCAGACTCCTCATCGACACAGTGAGTCCTATTTCTCTTACACATTCGCTGGAGGTAGCCCTTTGTGCCGCAGGCTTTGCAAACATAGTCTTTAAAATGGCACTTGTGAGCCCTGTGATTCCCTCTGCAATGCCAGCATGGTGCTACTCGATTAGCCCCCCTCAGCGGACTCTGTGTTAAGGGACACAGGGGCCTGTTCCCTCTCCCCTGAGAGGATGCGCTCTCTACAGTGCAACTCCTGAACGGCACCATTCGGTGCACAGTATCTGCCAGATTTGTATCCTGAGGGTGAGACATCTGCCTAGAACCGCAGGTCGAGATCATGAATGCCTGGCTCACAGAGATGTCCTCTGCAGCGTGACTGTGGTATACACCGACAGTAGCTTGTGAAGAAGGGCCTCATGGTCAATGCCAATGACAAAAATGTCCCGCAGCGCTTCGTTGAGGTGGGTGCCAAACTCGCACTGTGCCGCCAGCCTCCTGAGGGTTGTGGCATACTTCACGATTTCCTGGCCTTCAGGCCATCGGTGGGTATAGAACCAGTGTCTGGCTATGAGGATGTTCTCCTTTGGCTTGAGTTGCTCCTGGATCAGGGTTACGAGCTCCTTGTATGACTTGGTCATTGTCTTCGCTGGTGTCAGCAAGACCCTGACGAGGCCATAGACGTTGAGCCCACAACTGGTCAGTAGGATAGCGCGGCGTTTATCAGCCAGCGTGGCCGGGTCATCTCCTGCCAGGTCATTTGCTGTAAAAACGTGTTCTAGCCTCTCCACAAAGGCATCCCAATCATCACCATTGGCGAACTGCTGCAACGTACCAAGGGTAGCCATTTTCGTGTGAAAGTTCATATTCTCATTGCCAGTTGTTATGCCCTTGGATGCTCTAACAATGACTCCACGAGGCAGTGTGTTGTACTTGAACTGTGGTGACCTTAGTCCTTTATTAGTTAACTCCAGAGAAGGATCACACCTGGTGGCCTGCCTTTTATACTAGACCAGGCACACTGTACAGGTAACCTACGAGTCTCCCACTGCTATGCCCTCTGGTGGCACACCTTGATATAGTACCAACAGTAGCTATGTAAGATACAAGACAGTAATGTCGTTGAATGTCAAGGGCCAATGGTTAGACTCTCGCTTGTTGAAGATAGTAATTGCCTGGCACTTGTGTGGCACAAATGTTATTTGTCACTTATCAGCTGAGCCTGAATGTCATCTAGGTCTTGCTGCATGTGGGCATGGACTGGTCCATTATCTGACCTAGGTAATGAACATTGTGCAGCCATCAGCGAACATCCCCACTTCTCACTTTATGATGGAGGGAAGGTCATAGATGAAGCAGCTGAAGATGGTTGAGCCTAGGACACTGCCCCGAGGAACTCCTGCAGCGATGTTCTGGGCTGTGATGATTGACCTCCAACTACCACAACCATCCTCTTTTGTGTTAGGTACAACTCCAGCCAGTGGAGAATTTTCCCGCTGAATCCCATTGACTTCAGCTTTACTAGGGCTCCTTGATGCCACACTCGGTCAAATGCTGCCTTGATGTCAAGGGCAGTCACTCTGACCTCACCTCTGGAATTCAGCTCTTTTGTACATGTTTGGACCAAGGCAGTAATGACGTCTGGAGCCGAGTGGTCCTACCGGAACCCAAACTGGGCATCGGTGAGCAGGTTATTGGTGAGTGAGTGCCGCTTGATAGCACTACTGACACCTTCCATCACTTTGCTGATGATTGAGAATGGACTGATGGAGCAGTAATTTAACCTGCTTTTTGTGGACAGGACATACCCGGGCAGTTTTCCACATTGTCGGAAAGATGCCAGTACTGGAACAGCTTGGCTAGAGGCGCAGCTAGTTCTAGAGCACAAGTCTTCAGCACAACAGTAGGGATGTTGTTGGGTCCCATATCATGTGGAGTGAATGGAATTGGCTGAAGACTGGCTTCTGTGATGATGGTGACCTCAGGAGGAGGCTGATATCGATCATCCACTCAACACTTCTGGCTGAAGATAGTTGTAGACACTTCAGCCTTATCTTTTGCACTTGTGTGCTGGGCTCTGCCATCATTGAGGATGGAGCTATTCATGGAGCCTCCTCCTCCTCTTAGTTGTTTAATGGTCCACCACCATTCATGATTGAATGTGGCAGGACTACATAGCTTTAATCTGATCCATTGGTTGTGGGATCGCTTAGCCTTATCTGTAGCATACTGCTTCCGCTTTTTAGCATGCATGTAGTCCTGTGTTGCAGCTTCCCCAGGTTGGCACCTCATTTTTAGGTATGTCTGGTGCTGCTCCTGGCATACTCTTCTACACTCTTCATTGAACCAGGGTTGGTTCCCTGGCTTGATAGTAATGGTAGAGTGAGGGATATGCCAGGCCATTAGGTTATAGATTGTGGTGGAATACAATTCTGCAGCTGCAGATGGCCCAATGTGCCTCATGGATGCCCTGTTTGAGCTGCTAGATCTGTTCTGAATCTATCCCATTTAGCACGATGGTAGTGCCACACAACACGATGGAGGGTGTCTTCAGTGTGAAGATGGGTCTTCGTCGCCACAATGACAATGACTGTGCGGTGGTTACTGCTACCAATGCTGTCATGGACTGATGCATCTGTGACAGATAGATTGGTGAGGACGAGGTCAAGTAGGTTTTTCCCTCGTATTGGTTCTCTCACCACCTGCTGCAGGCCCAGTCTGGCAGCTATATCCTTCAGAACTCAGCCAGCTCAGTCAGTAGTGGTGCTACCAAGCCACTCTTGATGATAGACATTGAAATCCCCCACCCAGAGTACATTCTGTGTCCTTGCTACGCTCAGTGCTTCTTCCAAGTGGAGTTCAACATGGAGGAGTACTGATTCATCAGCTGAGGGAGACCAACAGGTGGTAATCAGCAGGAGGTTTCCTTGCCTATGCTTGACCTGAAGCCATGAGACTTCATGGGGTCTGGAGGAAATGTTGAGGACTCCCAAGGCCACTGCCTCTCGATTGTATACCACTGTGCTGGCACCCCTGGTGGGTCTGGCCAGCCAGTGGTGATGGAGGAGTCTGGGTCATTGGCTGAAAGGTACAGAAACATAGAAAATAGGTGCAGGAGTAGGCCATTCGGCCCTTCGAGCCTGCACTGCCATTCAATAAGATCATGGCTGATCATTCACCTCAGCACCCCTTTCCTGCTTTCTCTCCATACCCCTTGATAACCCTTTAGCTGTAAGGGCCATATCTAACTCCTTCTTGAATATATCCAATGAACTGGCATCAACAACTCTCTGAGGTAGGGAATTCCACAGGTTAACAACTCTCTGAGTGAAGAAGTTTCTCCTCATCTCAGTCCTAAATGGCTTACCCCTTGTCCTTAGACTGTGTCCCCTGCTTCTGGACTTCCCCAACATGAGTGAGTGAGTGAGTGGGAGAGTGTATGATTCTGTGAGTATGACAGGCTGTTGCTTGACTAGTCTGTGGGACAGCTCTCCCAATTTTGGCACAGGTCCCCAGTTGTTGGTGAGAAAGACTTTTCAGGATCAACTGGGCTAGGTGTGCCTTTGTAGTGTCTGTAACATAAGAAGTGACAATGAGGTCAAGAGGAATAGGTCATTCAATAAGTTCATGGCTGATCTGATCTTGGCCTCAACTCCACTTCACTTCCCTACCCGCTCCCCATAACCGGTGCCGAGATCAATGCCATGTGGTCCGTCTGGTTCTATTCTTATTATTGTTTTTCGTAGCGGTTGTGTACAATTGAGTGGCCTGCTGGGCCATCTCAGAGGGCAGTTAAGAGTCAACCACATTGCTCTGGGTTTAGAGTCGTATATAGGCCAGACCGAGTAAGGACAGCAAATTTCCTTCCCTAAAGGGACATTAGTGATACCAGATGGGTTTTTACGACAATCAAGTAGTTTCATGGTCACCATTACTGATACTAGTTTTTTATTCCAGATTTATTTAATTGAAATTCCCCAGCTGTCATCGTGGGATTTGAACTCATATCTCTGGATCATTAGTCCAGGCCTCTGGATTACCATTATGCTACCGTTCCTGATAACTGTGCCCTCGCAAGGATTCAATGCTTTCACGACAGGAGGGAAGGAGAGAAAATAGGTAAGGGAAAAAATATATAAAATTTAAATTTAGGAAGCTTCACACTGAGAGATGCATGAACACAATATTGGATTTTACATCAATTACATCGTTTGCTCATATCAAATCTCTAGCTGGGTTAATGCTGGAGTTAGAACTGAGATGGAACAGCCAGCTGCAGTTTGTTTGCTGCTCCTCATTATACAAGTCATGTACTAGACAAACAAACAACTTTCATACTGTATCAAATAGTGAAACCTGTCACCCAGTCTAGTATTTTGATTTTCATTTCTGCATTGTTGTCAATTACTGTTGGCATTAGTAAATTGGTAGGAAATATTATAATCAACAGCATGTTATGTGTTGTGAAAGTCCAAATCTCTCATCTGATGTCAGTATTTCTGGGGAAAAACATGTTTTATTAAAAATATATATCTGTACGGGTAATTTTGAAGGAAAGGGACACTATGTCAGAGGTAATTGGATCTCAAAAAGCTAAAGGCACAGATTTACACAACTTCACTCTGGAAATCTGCAGCGATATTGTTTGTTTGACCTTTTGATATGAAATGTCTTTCTCAGCATGCATGTACAAAGTACTCTGTACAGCTGTTTACTGTGAGAGCCAAAAATAAATCAAGATCAGATCAACCTTTTGTCAGTACATCTATAATTATGCTTTCTAACTAACACTTGTTGACAATTTATGGAAAATGATTTTTTGTATGAGAGAAAGCATTTCATATTTTAAAATTGGTAAAAATAAATTTGAGTGGCATTGACTAAAGTGCTAAAGATTTTTAGATTTTCTATGCAAAACAAACATTCTAAATTTATAATGTATGTTTTACCTATGCATTGTAGGGGCTTTCAAAATAAAAACTGCAATAGTTTTGTTCTATATCATGGCTCAGAATTGTGATGCATCTATGTCGTAGAACGTAGACAATTGTCCCAGGAAATAATGGCTTGAGAATTGTGGTCTCCCTGGGTGCGTACGATTTGCGCACGCACCCAAACAGACTTCGCAAATGCCGGTTCTCGGCACGCAATGCGCATGTGCCAAGAATCGGCGATGTTTTGACAGATCGCACGCATCCCCGGGAGGAGAACATTCACGGGCAGAGATTTGGGCTATTTGCCCATCTCTTGTCCGGTGAATGTCCTTCAAACTCTTATGCCTGGTAAAAACAGGCATATAGCTTACTTTTACCAGCGTAAAAGTTTTAAAACATAGAAAAATTAAATGTAATTACTTATTTTTATATTAAAAACCCTGTCTATGAAGGTAAGTTTATTTTTAACCCTTATTAAAACATTTTTTTTTAAATTTCAAAAAACATTTTTTCTCTAAAACATTTAATTTAAAGCAATTTCTATTAATTTAAAAAAATGAAGTTTTAAAAAAATTTATGTTGATGTTTTATTTGATTTTAGAGGTATTCTCATTACTACATTGTGATTGGTGGTCCAGGCCCACGTGATCCCAGGATATGCGTATGCTCCTGGAATACATGGACCCGTACACTGGACTGCGCAGCTAGGCATCGGAGTGCAATTCTACGTTCCTCCGGGATCACCAGGTATTTTCGTGAAAAAATTTTGGTCAGAGGCGTCTGCCCGCAGGAAGCCTCCGAACGCAATTTTCGGGCCTATGTCATAAGTGACTTACACCATTACTTACGCCGTGCCATAATTTCCTGGGCCTTTTGCACTGCTTGCCTTACCCTCTCCGGAACAGTGAACATTTAGTTATGATAACTCCGCCATAATTTAAATCAATGGCAATCATGATTTTGCTAAATGAACTCTACTTCAATAGCCACTGCCACTTAGATCATTGAAGAATGGCGCTGGGGGGCTTACTAACTTTAGTTAATACTGGTGCGATTCATTCACTGAAAAATCAATTCTTACTTATGACTCTGCAATGATTGACAAGTCTAATTCATTGGGCCACATGAATTGCTTTCAACTTTCATTTCTTTAATCTACAGTCTTTTAAGTAACAATATTCTAGAATTATACTTTCATCATGAACTTTAGTAATGGCAAATGTCAATATATGCCAGATATTTTATGTATTTTTAAATAATGCCAAGCTGATAGTGATTATACACTTACATTCAAAAGGTTATCACATGTTTTGATCTAAAATCTTACTGGTGCCAATCATAAAGACATTTATATTCAGCACAGCAGATTCTCTCTGCCAACTATGGTCAGAATTGTTTAAATCTTTTGCCATTTTCAATAATTTTTCCATTGTCGTTGAGTTACTTATTGTTAAAATTAAAAATCACCTTGAGGGTGGTTTTGGTGCTGTGCGTATATTGAGCGATCGTGTGAAGGAGCCCACAGAGCAACATGGGATTCTGGACTTGAGGGAGGCCTGCAATCAATGCAAATCCAAGAGCCTTCTCCAACTACTTCTGAATGTTCATGGGGAAAGCGATGAAACTGTTTGCTATACTAAATGGCATCAGTCACATGATTAATGTAAGCATGGCCTGCAAACTAACTGATGTTGCCAATATCTCTTCTGGCAGCCCCTGAGCCATGGGGAGAGGTTCTCATGATGAAGTGGAGGGGAGGGGCGGGATGGGGGTTGGTGGGATGAAAGAGTTCAGGGCCGGGGAGACCACAACTTTCCTTGTGGGGCCTGGAGGAGCACTTGTCTTGGAGGGCCTCTTCATCCTCCTGATAGCTGCTGACCTGCCTTCAGCTAGCTGGAAAGCCATAGTGGTTTCCATGCTCAGGCCTTGATTTAAATGCAAGTGGGTTCCCATGGACGTAATGGTACCCTGATTTTCATAAATTTATGAGACTCATGCCTGCTTCCGGCAGGTGCCTCAGCCACCTGACTGCAGTGCGAAGTTCAAATAGTGGCCAATGGGATTCGAGCAGAAATGGGGTGGTAAGGCTGAATGTTCCATTTTAAAGGCCCTCCTGTCTCATTCTCAGCAGGTGGGGTGGATTAAACTTCCAATTGTAGTATTCACGTCAAGCAAGGTTAGTGGGTAGAGAGAAGGAGGAGGCAGAATCGAGTGGCAAGGAGGGGGCGGAGTGAGATCGGATAAGAGAGGAGCGGAAAGAGAGTGCAAAGAAGGGGTGACATCTTCTGTCTTGTTTTCCTCAACAATCATAAATATAAAGCAAAAGAGGGAAAATTGCCAGGATTTCCCAGAAATCCACATTTCAAAACATATCTCAGCTACTGGCCATGGGAAACTGTCCAAACAAGTTAAAAATTGCAGTAGTGGTATAATCAATCACCAACTACATATAAACACAGTTATCAGCAGCTTTGGTCAAAATGAAAAAAAGATAGAAAAAAGTAATTTTGTGGAGTGCTGCACTATGGGCCTTGACCCTTCACCTCAGTTTCTAAAACAAATATGTAAAATGACTTGTAATATTTTTCTTGAAAGAAAATGGTAAAAGTTCAATAACAGCTTATGATGTTTTGCCACATGTATCTTTAGATATAGAGATAAGAATTTGGCTGCCTTAATAATGCAGTGAGGTTTTAATGTAGTGTATTAGCTAAAAGCCAATAGTCCCAACTTCCCAATGGGAGAGATCTGGGAGCTGGGATGGGCAACCTGTGGAGATCCATTCTGCCAGCTCCTTGCTGACTGGTACCACTTCAGGGATATTCTGCTGGAAGAGACAATGGCCATTGAATACATTAACGCAAATATAGATGAGTATATTCAAAGTGGGTTGTAATGATGGGATGTTGTTTACTACCACAGCAACATTGGATGTAAGAGACGTCACACTGGCATCCAGTGTTGCTTTTGCTAGAAAAGAGGGCTTTAAAATTTAAACTCCCTTCCCCCACTAAAAGAGGGTGTCATATATTGAGTTGCAATTGATTACACTTCCTGTTCCCAGGAAAAAGCCATCCATGATTCACAGCTGAAAGTCCCTGAAGCCTGTAACAACAATGTTCTTCCCTCCTGGAGGTGGACTGCCCAACATAGATGGAAATCCCACTGGAAGCTCAACACATTTATTCTTGAGGCCTGGCACCAAAACCTGTGGTCAGCATTGAGACAAATTGGTAAGTTCAAAGTCTGACCCACCAAATTTATGTTGGGTTTCACCTCAGATAGAAAGTCCCCACTAATATCTTCAGATTACCCTTTGAAAAGCCCAATTTTCATGGAATTTGCACATCCTGCAAGTTCCCTTCCATGTTACACACCATCCTGACTTGGAAATATATCGTCGTTCCTTCATCGTTGCTGGGCCAAAATCCTGGAACTCCCTCCCTAACAGCACCTTGGGAGTACTTTCACAACAAGAACTGCAGCGGTTCAAGAAGGCGGTTCACCACCATCTTCTCAAGGGCAATTAGGGATGGACAATAAATGGACAATAGGGATGGACAGTGACGCTCACATCCCAGGAACAAATACATTTTAAAAATCCTGTAAAACTGCTGTTTTCCATAAATAGGGCTTCTAATTTTTGTGTGGTGTGCATAGTTTAGCTCTTTTGATTGGATATGTAGAAGGGGTTTGGGCCAATATCTAGGAAGAAAGCCATAGGAAAATGAAAGTATTTTTTAAAACATTCTGATCTAAGCTTTTCCTTATTGAACACAATACCTAAATGACGAGAGTAGGTGGTGCAGTGAATTGCACAATGTCCCTACATCTATGGAACCTGTCTTTTTGAATTCAGCCCAGACTGATGGGTTTGACAATCACACTCAGAGAGGCCTTGAATGGTTGACGTGCAAAATAGAAAAACTCACAATGTTGCAGTAGAGTATGTCTTTCTGAGGTTGGATTTAAGATATGGTGTTAGAGAAAGTAAAAGGAACTTTACTTTTTATCTCGTTAGGTGGGAGCACGGGTAAAACACTGATTCTGTGATCTTTGCCCCCATCTAAAGAATCTGCAAACTGGAAGCAAGGCTTTATTCCTTACATATAAAAGTGATAGGTTCTTTACAATGTTTTACACTGTAACTAAACTTTAGGATCCTCAGACCAATAGAAACTGAGACTGCAAGGAAATTAAATACATTTATATGGAATATTATAAAATGGAGTTGTCATGTTATTTAGAGGCAAAATATTTAGTCACATTATTTAGTAGAGTAGGCTCCCATCACAATTACATCATAACATCTTCTTGTGGCAAACAGCAATTATTTTTAAAGAAAAAATGTCATAATCATCATAGGCAGTCCCTCGGAATTGAGGAAGACTTGCTTCCACTCCTGAAGTGAGTTCTTTGGTGGCTGAACATTCCAATATGAGAGCCACAGACTCTGTCACAGGTGGGACAGATAGTCGTTGAGGGAAGGGGTGAGTGGGACTGGTTTGCCGCACGCTCTTTCTGCTGCCTGCGCTTGATTTCTGCACGCTCTCGGCTTTGAGACTCAAAGTGCTCAGCGCCCTCCCGAATGCACTTTCTCCACTTAGGGCGGTCTTTGGTCAGGGATCCCAGGTGTCAGTGATGATGTCGCACTTTTTCAGTGCTGTACGGCGAGGACAGGCTGGTGGAGGACCTTTGTCTTACGGATGTTTAGCGTAAGGCCCATGCTTTCGAATACCTCAATAAATACATCGACTATATCCAGGAGTTCAGCCTCTGTATGTGCACAGACGCAGGTGTCGTCTGCGTATTGCAGCTCAATGACAGAGGTGGTCTTGGACTTGGCCTGGAGATGGCGAAGGTTGAGCAGCTTCCAACTGATTTAAAGAAAAAATGTACTTCTCCGCTGGATCATTGTTATTTACTATTGGATAAAATGCAAACATTATCAATGATGTACTACACCAAACATGTAAGTACCATGACCAAATGCATCATTTTAAAGAAAATTCCAGAACAAAACAACATCAATATCAAAATTTTAGACTCCAAACTTTCACTTACCACATAGCAACAATGATCACACTTCAAACTCATTGATTGTATGTAAAGCACATTGGGATTAACTCTGTTTCTCTGATTCTAGCTTCCTGTGTATCCCCCCACCACTGATGGCCATATCTTCAGCAGTAAAGTGTGCAACACAAAACTCCCATAATTCAACTGAAAGTCTCATCCAGAGAGGTAACCGGAATGGCTGACTTGAGAATTGAGGAAATTCATGCTGGTGGACCGGAATCTTCGCAGCCCTGTGAGTGCGGGTTTGGAGGCAGGCCAGCTGTCAAAATGATTTACAGTGGGTCGGGATCCCGCTCTGAACCCGCCTCTGTGTCAATTTCTGACCTTTCAGGACTGCTTGCAGTTCGCAAACCTGACACCAGGCGGCGGGTCACTTTATTAAGATATTTAACGAGTAGTTTAGTGCTATTTAAGAAGATTAAAAGCAGACACTTACAATTTTACCAACTTTTTGATGAGTTTGCCGTCCCTCGGAGAACATGCCATGTAAGTGGAGTCGGGTTCTCAGTGACTCTCTATTGCTTTGGCATGTTGCATGTGGTATAAAAGCTATCGTTTCACAGCTGTTCACTTTCCAATGTCAGAAGATGAAGCCTTCATGATTTGCAAGACACTTTTGAGCTGTATGCAGGCTGGATGTGTTTACAGTGTACTCTCTATTCACTGTCACCTCCTTGGAGCAACCTCTCTCACCATTGACAATTCGCTTCTGTCATTTCAACCTCACCTGCCATCTATTCCAGCAGCTAAGGTGCCCTTGACAAAATTTCACATTGGTTCTCAGAATCCCACCACGATCAGCCCCCAACATCAACCTCACCAGGCACGCCAGTTCACCAACAGCAACACCAACCTTCTCAGCAATCACCTGATGCTGCACAGGACCAGGCACCTGACCACATTGCTGCCCGGGAGGCCAGGGATGGCCTCACCATGGCTATAATTACTTCACTTGATGTTGTACACCCTGGCTGCAACATGATGTGCCAGGTTGGCACCACCCTACACCAGCTCCATAAACGATCCCTACAATCCTCAAGCCATTCCTTTCACACGCATCACCATGTGCAGGGTACCCTATGTCTGACCATTCACTACAACTCACTAAGCCACTCCCAAAGGTGCACACAAACCTGTCGAAGAACACAAAGTGTTCAAAATAAAGATTTCAATGTTTGACAACACATTAGTAGAAAGTCTACATGAACATTGGCTAAAACATCCAAGTGCTTACCCTTGCGTGTTGTTAGTTGGTATGATTGGAGAAGGATGAGGGCGAATGTGAGAGGTGGCTTGAAGTGAAGAGAACCTCATCACGTGCTGCGACTCCCTCCATAAGCATCTGGAGAGAATTGTGGGAGAGCCCGGGTGCAGCTGTGCACCTTTGTGCAGTGCTTGTCAGTGTTTTCAGCAACTCAATGCTGCAGAACACTGACAGAAGAACTGTCAAAATAAATGTGAACACGGTCCCTTTAAGAAAACCGGCTGATAACGTGTCATCAGATGACGTCATCAGACCGGCTTCCTGTTAGTTGAATCTAAATTCTTGCAACTGATTTTTGTTAATAACAATCTATTACAAGGCTATTAGTCTTTATTATGTCTGTAAGCACTCTAGTAATGACTCCATGGGGCAAGGTATTGTACTTGAACTGTGGTGACCTTAGTCCATTTATTCTGGCTCCTGAGCAAGGGTACAGCATGGTGAGCTCTCTTTTATATCTGGTTACCTGTCATGTACAGGTGACCCCTAGGTCTCCACCAGTTGCACCCTCTGGTGGTACAAGCATAGTGTATACAGTGTGAAGGTACATCCAGTAGTCTTATGTAACTGTACTTTGAGTATACAGGGAGTATACTTATGTTATACATACACAACAGTCTTCATAACTAGAAGTGATTTGGGAACATTAAATATGAAAGTAAAAGAAGGGACCCACGACATTGTATGTATCACACCAAGGATTCTCCACATGTTTTGTTGCTGGTCATTTGCAAGAATTTAGATTTATTTAAAGCATAACGATATTAGGAAATATTTTTAAATATTTACTCTTGTGGTAACCCTGCCCGCCGGGTCTCGCTTAGGGCGGCGATATCGATGTCAAAGCGTCTAAGTTCCCGGGCAACTATGGCGGTGTGGCGTTCTGGTCTGTCGCTGTTGGAGTTGTCCATGAGGGTCCTGACGTTCTCCCAAACTTCATGTTAACGGAGTGGAAGATGCCTGTGTGTGAGTTCTTTTAACTGAGCAAGCTCTTGGTCCAATGGCAAGGAGGTCCAAGACGACTGGAGACCAGGCACAGCTATATGGGCCTAATTGCCTGCGGCGAGATGTTGGCTGAGTAGCGCCCTTGCTGGTAGGTGGTCCAAGGCTTGATTGGGGGCAGGCATTGGGAGGGTCAGTGGCCCACTGGAGTTCTGAGTGGAAGGTCACAGCTATGATGCTCACTAGTCAGAAGAGGTCAGGTAACCAGTGGGGAAGTAGCGGCCCAGTCGTCTCTGAAGGAGGGGGAAAGACCAGCCACCATCGTGAAAGAGGAGGAGGCCCAGACGCCGTAGTGGAGGAGAGGCACAGCTGTCGCCGCTGGGAAGAGGCCTGGTCGCCGCTGGGAAAAGGCCTGGACGCCCCTGGGAAGCGGCTTGGATGCCATTGGGAAGAGGCCTGGACGCCGCAGGAAAGAGGTCTGGATGCCGCTGGGGACCCGAATGCCTGGTTGCCGCTGGGAAGAGTCCTGGACGCTGCTGGGAAGAGGCCTGGATGCCGCTGTGGGCCCGAACACCTGGTCGGATGCTCACCTAGCTCGCCGGGCATCGTCGATGGTCGGGGATCAGGTGGAGCAGCTGGGACAACGTCGGAGGAGGAAGAGGAAGAGGACACCTCATAGTCAACAAGCTCCCCGCTGGAGTGGAACTAAACTACAGAACCAGCGGGAAGCTGTTCAATCTTCGCTGTCTCCAGGTCAGGTCCAAGACCATCCCAACCTCTGTCGTCGAGCTACAGTGCACAGACGATGCCTGTGTCTGCACACATACAGAGGCTGAACTCCAGGACATAGTCGATGTATTTACTGAAGCGTACGAAAGCATGGGCCTTATGCTAAACATCCGTAAGACAAAGGTCCTCCACCAGCCTGTCGTCGCCGCACAGCACTGCCCCCCAGTCATCAAGATCCATGGCCCTGGACAATGTGAACCATTTCCCATACCTCGAGAGCCTCTTATCAACAAGAGCAGACATTGATGAGGAGATTTAACACCGCCTCCAGTGCGCCAGTGCAGCCTTCGACCGCCTGAGGAAAAAAGTGTTCAAAGACCAAGCCCTCAAATCTACCACAAAGCTCATGTCCACAGGGCTGCAGTAATACCCGCCCTCCTGTATGGCTCAGAGATATGGACCATGTACAGTAGCCACCTCAAGTCGCTGGAGAAATACCACCAAAGATGTCTCAGCAAGATCCTACAAATACCCTGGGAGGACAGACGCACCAACATCAGCGTCCTCATTCAGGCCAACATCCCCACATTGAAGCACTGACTACACTCGATCAGCTCCGCTGGGCAGGCCACATTGTCCTCATGCCAGACACGAGACTCCCAAAGCAAGTGCTCTACTCGGAACTCCTTCACGGCAAACAAGCCAAAGGTGGCCAGAAGAAACGATATAAGGACACCCTCAAAGCCTCCCTCATAAAGTGCAACATCCACACCGACACCTGGGAGTCCCTAGCCAAAGACCGCCCTAAGTGGAGGAAGTGCTTCCGGGAGGGCACTGAACACCTCGAGTCTCATCGCCGACAGCATGCAGAAATCAAGTGCAGGCAGCGGAAAGAGCGTGCGGCAAATCTGTCCCACTCACCCTTTCTCTCAACGACTCTCTGTCCCACCTGTGACAGGGACTGTGGCTCTCGTATTGGACTGTTCAGCTACCTAAGGACTCATTCTAAGAGTGGAAGCAAGTCTTCCTCGATTCTGAGGGACTGCCTATGATGATGATGAACTTTTAAAATGTTACAATATTTCAATTGGAAAAGGACACAGCTATAGGGTTAAATAAGCATTGGCTCACTCACAGAATTTCTTTCCCCTTTTTTCCAAATTCTTGAACAAAAAAGATGTGCAAATCAAGACCTTTAGTTTATTATTTTTCACCCAGTTATTATTTTTAATGATGCAGTGGAAGTGAGCAATGGTTGGGTCTCATGAGAGCACAGACTTTATCTCCTGTTAAGTTGTGCAATTTATGAATAGCTTTTAACAAGCTCATTGCAGGCAACCAATTTAAGATACTCAATTCCTGTCGGAACTGCTACATGTTGCTCAATTGTGTCTAATAGCTAAGCATGATGAATTATAGTTTTAATAAGAGGCCTTATCCTAATGAAGTGCATTAAATCTTTTCCAGCCACGATGTACAAATGACTTTCAAGGATATTGATTCCTGTGCCCTTTCCAATACTAGGTTTTGATTTGATACATACTAAGTTGCACAGGTCAAAATAATTATCTGAAACAACACACCAATGGGTTAAGCAATGTGTGTCAATTCTAAGCGAAAATATACAATTTAGATAGGTGTTATGTATCGAAGCACTCTAGTAATGACTCCACGAAGTAAGGTATTGTGCTTAAACTGTTGTGACCTTAGTCCATTTATTGTAGCTCCCTGAGTGAGGATGCAGTGAGGTGAGCTCCCTTTTATACTTGGTTACCTGCAGTGTGAGGATACATTCAGTGGTCTAATGTTACAGTACATACATTATGCATTCCCCCCTAAGTCTTGTGCCACTGGCTTTTGCACTGTGTGCTCTGGCCCTCAATTTGAGTGCCCAAAGCCCTTGCACTTACTGTGTTGGGAATGGCTCTCTCCCTATAGGCGCCCCCCAGTCCTTATTGCCACAACATTGGGAAATGGTCAGCAGTGGGCGGTTGGAGGTTGTGATGAGGGTTGGGTGTGATCCATGTGTGTCCATGGCTACATATATCCATTTCCCCCCCCACCCCCCGCCCCCCCGAGGCTCGACATCTGCATTGGCGTACATGTACAGAGAGTGACTGATTTGATTAGTTATATCACTGTTTTGTGTTCAGCAGTGGTGGAACAAATACATATTACAGGTAAGGTATATAAGTGGGATTACAGTCTTGCCGATAGAAACATAGAAAATAGGTGCAGGAGTAGGCCATTCGGCCTTTTGAGCCTGCACCACCATTCAATAAGATCATGGCTGATCATTCACCTCAGTACCCCTTTCCTGCTTTCTCTCCATACCCCTTGATCTCTTTAGCCGTAAGGGCCACATCTAACTCCCTCTTGAATATATCGAACAAACTGGCATCAACAACTCTCTGCGGTAGAGAATTCCACAGGTTAACAACTCTCTAAGTGAAGAAGTTTCTCCTCATCTCAGTCCTAAATGGTTTACCACTTATCCTTAGACTGTGACCCCAGGTTCTGGACTTCCCCAACATCAGGAGCATTCTTCCTGCATCTAACCTGTCCAGTCCCATCAGAATTTTATGTTTCTATGAGATCCCCTCTCATTCTTCTAAACTCCAGTGAATACAGGCCCAGTCTATCCAGTCTCTCCCAATATGTCATTCCTGTCATCCCGGGAATCAGTCTGGTGAACCTTCGCTGCACTCCCTCAATAGCAAGAATGTCCTTCCTCAGATTAGGAGACCAAAACTGAACACAATATTCCAGGTGAGGCCTCACCAAGGCCCTGGAGAACTGCAGTAAGTCCTCCTTGCTCCTATTCTCAAATCCCCTAGCTATGAAGGCCAACATGCCATTTGCTTTATTCACCGACTGCTGCACCTGCATTCCAACTTTCAATGACATGTACCATGACACCCAGGTCTTGTTGCACCTCCCCTTTTCCTAATCTGCCACCATTCAGTTAATATTCTGCCTTCGTGTTTTTGCCACCAAAGTAGATAACCTCACATTTATCCACATTATACTGCATCTGCCATGCATTTGCCAACTCACCTAACCTGTCCAAGTCAACCTGCAGCCACTTAGCACCCCCCTCACAGCTCACACCGCCACCCAGCTTAGTGTCATCTGCAAACTTGGAGATATTACTCGTAATTCCTTCATCTAAATCATTGATGTATATTGTAAATAGCTGGGGTCCCAGCACTGAACCCTGCAGCATCCCATTAGTTATTGCCTGCCATTCTGAAAAGGACCTATTTATCCCGACTGCTTCCTGTCTGCCAATCAGTTCTCTATCCACGTCAATACATTACCCCCAATACCATGCCTTTAATTTTGCACACCAATCTCTTGTGTGGGACCTTGTCAAAAGCCTTTTGAAAGTCCAAATACACCACATCCACTGGTTCTCCCTTGTCCATTCTACTAGTTACATCCTCAAAAAATTCTGGAAGATTTGTCAAGCATGATTTCCCTTTCATAAATCCATGCTGACTTGGACCGATCCTGTCACTGCTTTCCAAATGCGCTGCAATTTCATCTTCAATGATTGATTGCAACATTTTCCCCACTACTGATGTCAGGCTAACCAGTCTAAAATTCCCCGTTTTCTCTCTCCCTCCTTTTTTAAAAAGTGGTGTTACATTAGCTACCCTCCAGTCCATAGGAACTGATCCAGAGTCGATAGATTGTTGGAAAATGATCACCAATACATCCACTATTTCTAGGGCTACTTCCTTAAGTACTCTGGGATGCAGACTATCAGGCCCTGGGGATGTATCGGTCTTCAATCCCATCAATTTCCCTAACACAATTTCCTGACTAATAAGGATTTCCTTCAGTTCCTCCTTCTTGCGAGACCTTCGGTCTCCTAGTATTTCCTTCGTGAAGACAGAATCAAAGTATTTGTTCAATTGGTCTGCCATTTCTTTGTTCCCCATTATAAATTCACCTAATTTTGACTGCAAGGGACCTACATTTGTCTTCACTAATCTTTTTCTCTTCACATATCTATAGAAGCTTTTGCAGTCAGTTTTTATGTCCTCCTCTACTGAATTCTAAATTTCTCCCAGTCCTCAGGTTTGCTGCTTTTTCTGGCCAATTTATACATGCCTCTTCCTTGGATTTAACACTATCCCTAATTTCCCTTGTTAGCCACAGTTGAGCCACTTTCCCCGTTTTATTTCTACTCCAGACAGGAATGTATAATTGTTGAAGTTCATCCATGTGATCTTTAAATGTTTGCCATTGCCTATCCATCGTCAACCCTTTAAGTATCATTTGCCAGTCTATTCTAGCCAATTCGCGTCGCATACCGTCGAAGTTACCTTTCCTTAAGTTCAGGACCCTAGTCTCTGAATTAACTGTGTTACTCTCCATCTTAATAAAGAATTCTACCATATTATGGTCACTCTTCCCCAAAGGGTCTCACTAATTAGTCCTTTCTCATTCCACATCACCCAGTCTAGGATGGCCAGCCCTACAGTTGGTTCCTCGACATATTGGTCTAGAAAACCATCCCTAATACACTCCAGGAAATCCTCCTCTACCGTATTGCTGCCAATTTGGTTAGCCCAATCTATATGTAGATTAAAGTCGCCCATGATTACTGCTGTACCTTTATTGCACGCATCCCTAATTTCTTGTTTGATGCTGTCCCCAATCTCACTAATACTGTTTGGTGGGTCTGTACACAACTCCCACTAGCGTTTTCTGTCTTTTGGTATTCCGCAGCTCTACCCATACAGATTCCACATCATCCAAGCCAATGTCTTTCCTTACTATTGCGTTAATTTCCTCTTTAACCAGCAACGCTACCCTAACTCCTTTTCCTTTCTATCTATCCTTCCTGAATGTTGAATACCCCTGGTTTTGAGTTCCCAGCCTTGGTCACCCTGGAGCCATGTCTCCGTAATCCCAACTATATTATATTCGTTAATAGCTGCCTGCGCAGTTAATTCATCCACCTTATTACGAATAGTCCTCGCTTTGAGGCACAGAGCCTTCAGGCTTGTCTTTTTAACACACTTTGTCCCTTTAGAATTTTGCTGTAATGTGGCCCTTTTTGATTTTTGCCTTGGGTTTCTCTGCCCTCCACTTTTACTTTTCTTCTTTCTATCTTTTGCTTCTGCTCCCATTTTACTTCCCTCTCTCTCCCTGCATAGGTTTAGATCAGCCATGATCTTGTGAATGGCAGAGCAGGCTCGAGGGGCTAGATGGCCTACTCCTGTTCCTAATTCTTATGTTCCCATCCCCCTTCCATATTAGTTTAACCCCTCCCCAAAAGCACTAGCAAACACTCCCCCTAGGACATTGGTTCTGGTCCTGCCCAGGTGCAGACCATCCGGTTTGTACTGGTCCCACCTCCCCCAGAATCGATTCCAATGTCCCAGGAATTTGAATCCCTCCCTCCTGCACCATTCCTCAAGCCATGTATTCATCTTAGCTATCCTGCAATTCCTACTCTGACTAGCATGTGGCACTGGTAGCAATCCTGAGATTACTAACTTTGAGGTCCTGCTTTTTAATTTAACTCCTAGCTCCCTAAATTCAGCTTGTAGGATCTCATCCTGTTTTTTAACTATATTGTTGGTACCTATGTGCACCACGACAACTGGCTGTTCACCCTCCCCCTCCAAAATGTCCTGCAGCCGCTCCGAGACATCCTTGACCCTTGCACCAGGGAGGCAACATACCATCCTGGAGTCTCGATTGCGGCCACAGAAACGCCTATCTATTCCCCTCACAATAGAATCCCCTACCACTATAGCTCTCCCACTCTTTTTCCTGCCCTCCTGTGCAGCAGAGCCGCCCATGGTGCCATAAATTTGCTGCTGCTGCCCTCCGCTGATGAGTCATTCCCCCCCCAACAGCACCCAAGGTGGTGTATCTGTTTTGGAGGGGAATGACCGCAGGGGACCCCTGCACTACCTTCCTTCCACTGCTGTCCCTGATGGTCACCCATTCCCTATCTGCCTGAGTAACCTTTACCTGCGGTGTGACCAACTCACTAAACATGCTATTCATGACATCCTCAGCATCGCGGATGCTCCAGAGTGAATCCATGCGCAGCTTCTATGCCACAATGCAGTCTGTCAGGAGCTGCAGCAGGATGCACTTCCTGCACATGTAGTCCGCAGGGACACTGGGAGCGTCCCTGACTTCCCACATAGCACAGGAGGAGCATGACATGGGTCTGGGCTCTCCTGCCATGACTTAACCCTTAAATTAACTTAATTTGGCAACAATGTCTAAGGTTACCTAATGATAAGGAAATAAAAGAAGAAAAAATAAGATTAAATACTCAACCAGTCCACCAGCCAATCACTTAGCCGCTTGGCTGTGACGTCACTCTTCAATTTCTTTCTACTTCTTTGTTTTACCTTCAGCCTCTGCACCAGCTGGCCCCTCTGATCTGCCGCCACCCCTCTTGCTGCCAGCCCGGTGTAGTCCCGGGCCACTCCTCTCGCGATTCTGGCCCCTCCGATCTGCTGCCGCTCCTCTCGCTGCCGCCACCCTATGTAGTCCCGCACTGCTCCTCTCGTGATGCTGGCCCGTGGGATGTGGGTGCAGGTGGGTGAGGGGGCTCGTTCTGGAGCAACCAGACTGTGCCTCCTTGCCAGCTGGGTGGGCTAGGATTGCTCACCTGGCTGTGGCTCATGGCTTTTGTCATTGCTTAGTGGTGGGCAGAGCCACCAGAATGTGTGGTCTCCCTGTCTACCTTTGAGGGCTGCAGGCTCTCCCTGTTGCCCTTCAGCAGTGATGGGAGTTTGGTCATCCCAGGTCCCGTTGGGAGGGTCGTAGGGTGCTGGCCTCCTGCTCCCGGTGCTGGCCCTGGTGGCCAGAGGGGTAGGGTCGATCTGGGGCAGGGTGCCAGTGGTGGTGTCTGTGCCGTCCATTGATTGCTGGTCCTGCAGTGGGTGTGCTCCCATTGTGTGTGTGGCCACACTCCCTGGGGCATCACATTTGTCCCGGAGGCGCAGGCTACATGATCAGGTAGCCCGCTGGACCTGTGTGCTTCCCATGGGAGGTTGCCCTTGGCTTTGTCGGTGTGCATGTAGAACCCGGCATCACATATCATTTCGTCATTAGCATTCATGATACATTGGCTCCGACCGCAATCAGCCAACTCGATATTGTTATTTGCCTTTACAAATTCACATTTGTCAATTACATCACTTTCCTGTGTACTATCAGCATCTCTGTGCAAGGTTACATTTAGATACCTGCATTTGTCAATTACATCACTTTCCTGTGTTTTATTAGTATCTCTGTGCAAGGTTACATTTAGATACCTGCATTTGTTAATTACATCTTTTTCATTAGTATCACCAGCATCGCTGTTCAACAGTACATTTATATACTTCCATTTGTTGATTACATCTTTTACATTAGTGTCACCGGCATCGCTGTTCAAGGTGCATTTAGATACTTGCATTTGATAATTAAATTTTTTTCATTAGTGACACCGGCATCCCTGTGCAAAGAGTGGAACTGTCCCTTTAATTGTGCTGTGTTGCCAGTCTCCTTTAATAGGGCCTTGCAATCTTTACCCCAATCGGGTTCGCTGCTCGGCATCATGTGTTGCTCCCTCAACGCTGCCCCTCGTGGTCTGGTCGTGGCCATCTTGATTTCAGGTGCTTCACCTCGTGGTGCGGGCGCCATCTTCTTTCTCTTCAGGAGGTAGACTGCGATGATCCTTTTATCCCCATGTTCTGCCACTGAAGCCGGGAATTTACCTTTTGTGCTGATCTTCTTCCTTCGGAGTCCTGCCACTTGAGCCCGGAAGGTGAGGTCTGGTCATTTGGGTTGGATCGTCTCGCCGTTGAGTTGAGCAGTCTGTGTCGTCGCCACACAGTCGAGTTGAAAGATAGGATTTTCAGGTGCTGTGATGGATCCAAATTTGGGGCCGCGTAGGACGTCGATCGCTGGGGCCTGGAGGCTTTCCCAGCTCCAACAGATTTGGATTTGCTTCATCCATCTTCTTCCCAGCAGTGTTGGATCATCACCAGCAACGATCCACAAAGGTAGCTTGTGCATCGCGGCACCATGGGACACCTAGACATCCACACTGCCAACGACTGGGATGGTGTCTTTAGTGTAAGTGAGCAGCTTCACCTGGATTGGGAGCATTTTGGTTCGTTTGGCGGGATTGTCCCAGAGTTTCTCGAAGGCCGTCTGATTCATCAGTGATTGGCTCGCCCCTGTGTCGACCTCCATCGAGACTGGAACACTGTTGATTTCTACTTCCATTTTCCACGGGGAACTCCCAGTGGAGCAGGGAGATACTCCATACACCTCTTCCAGGGGCTGAGCTGCTTCATACACTCTCTCTTCATCTTCATCAACGCTGGAGCCCAGTGATCGGCCAACTCTTCAGCGACTCGGTGAGTAAAATTTCTTCTACACATTCACTGGAGATGACCTTTAGTGTTACAGCCTTTGCAGGTATAGTCTCTGTATCGGCACTGGTGGGCCCTGTGATTTCATCCACAGCGCCAGCATGGGGCTAGCCGGTTGGCCCCATGTGGCGGACTCAGGGTTGCGGGACTCGGGGCAGCAGCCTTGCCTCTGAAAGGTGCCATTCGGTTCACGGTACTTGTCGGGTTAGAGTCCTGGGGGTGAGTCATCATCCTCTTGGATCGTAGGCCGACATCATGAATGCCTGGCTCACTTAAATTGCTTTATGCAGGGTGATCGTAGTGTCCACAGAGGGCAGCTTGTGGAGGAGGCCCTCGTGGCCGATTCCAATAACAAAGATGTCCCTCAGTGCTTCAGTGAGGTGGTCGCCAAAATTGCACGGTGTAGCCAATCGTCTCAGGTCTGCAGCATATTTTGCGATTTCTTGGCCTTCGGGCCGCCAGTGTGTGTAGAACTGGGGTCTGGCTGTGAGGATGCTCTCTTTAGGTTTGAGCTGTTCCTGTATTATTGTTACAAGCTCCGCGTATGTTTTGGTTGTCGTCTTCACTGGGGCTAGCAGGTGCATGGACAGTGGGCCCACAACTGCTGAGCAGGATAGCTCTGCGCTTATCAGCCAGCGAGGTCGATGTGTCTCCAGCCAGGTCATTCGCGATGAAAAAGTGTTCGAGCCTTTCCACAAAGGCATCCCAATCTTCTCCATCAGCGAATTGTTGGAAATTGCTTAGGTTAGCCATGTTGCGCATGGAAATTCATAATCCCGTCGCCAGTTGTTATGTATGTAAGCACTCTAGTAATGACCACACGAGGTAAGGTATTGTACTTGAACAGTTGTGACCTTAGTCCATTTATTGTCCCTGAGTGAGGATGCAGTGAGGTGAGCTCCCTTTTATACTTGGTTATCTGCAGTGTGCAGGTGACCCTTAGGTCTCCACCAGTAGCAAACTCTGGTAGTACAGGTATGGTGAATACAGTGTGAGGATACATTCAGTGGTCTAATGTTCCAGTACATACATTATGCATACACAACAATAGGCATGTGCCCTGAGCAAATCATCAGCATTTGTACAATACCAGATAGAAATGGTTCCGACTGGTAATTACTGAGCTTATTGTTGTATCGCATGATAGGATCACACAGTCCCACTGGAACTATGTTTCAAGTGGTATGTTTTTCTTTTTAGGTAATACACAATCACTGAGGTAGTGGCCCTGATCTCTACACGAGGACACATATATGGAACTCAGTCTAATGCAATATAAAGGACCACTGATCAACTGGCAAGCGTGGAAAGCATCCAGAAGAGGCACTAGAAGAATGAGAATAGCTTCTAATGTATTTAATGTTCCTGACTGAAGTAGGAAAGATTGTAGTGAAAACCCTTTGGATAATTCTTGAAATGTTTGTAGAAACTCGAGAGGTCTCAAATATGTGAGTAAATGGCATAAGGTTATTAAATGGGACACAGACAGTGGCTCTCAGCCTTACAGAATAGTATGGGGAATGTACTTGGCACAGCATAACAAAGCGTGTGATTTGTGTTACAGGTATACTGCAGTGAAAGCTAGATTGATGCGGCACACTATGTTCAACAACTATTATGAAATGTGGCCCAGTACTCCAATAGGTTAGATTTTAAACAAAAAGAGCTAGGTGAGAGAACCAATGAGAGAATTTTCAAAATTGTGGGTGTTCATTTCTGGAAACGAGATGAGAGGCAACTTACACAATTGCTGAGGAGTCTTTCTTTCTTATCAGAGAAAGGCAAAAACTAAAAGTGCTGGACACTGCCAAGGTTGAAGACAACAGATGAGAAGACAGGATAAATCAAGGAGTAGTGAGTAGGTAATACCAAGCTTGAGTTTTCAGTGGTTGACGGTTGTATGAGGAGGAGAAACTGAGGGAGATGCGATGATCTTTGGAAAGAATGATTTGGGCAGGAGGCAACATGATGAGACTTATTTTCAATACAATAATGATTCAGGGAGCAGGAAGGGTATGTAGGGCAGTATATTTATAGCTTTGGAAGAATGGAAGAGGAAAATTTGTGAGAGCACTAGCCATACTAGTATTGATAAGATAAAGAGAGAATACTGGTTAGACTACTATTTTCCCATCATTGCTCTGTCATGCTGATGGGTCGGTAAAGTGAATAATAGCCATTGCAATGAGAGGAATGGACATTCTGTGTATTGAGGATGTGAAATCTTACAACACCATCCCCTGGTTAGACTTTTCATCATATATTGGAGTTTCTGTAGAATAAGGATATTTAGAAACATAGAGAATCGAAGCAGGTTTGTAATTAAAAGTTTCACTTGGAGGGATAGTAATTATAAATAACAAGAGCAAAATTATTGATAAGGTAACAATGTAAGGGAGTTATACTGATCCCGTTCGCCCAATGGAAAAATAACTCATTAAGAAACATAGTTTATTAACTAAAGTTATTGATAAGGGACAAGTTCAATTAAATTCTATTGTGTTCCTAACAGATGAGACTGCACACAGGGAGGTTAAAGTAACAGTGACCTCAGCCTTTAATAAGACACTCCAGAGTGAGGAACAGGCCTTAGGGGCCGGCTTATATACAGTGCTTCCAAGGGATGCTGGGATCCCTTGGGACTTCAGGGGATGAGCTCCCTGGTGGCGGAACATGGGAGTGCATGCTTTACAGACACACAACATCACTCCCCTCCCCCGCAAAGTCAAAGTGAAAACTATTTACAAGGTGAGGCGGTCGGGAGCCTTTCTTTCCCTGGTGGACCACCTTGGTACAAATGTCTGTTCTGGTGTGTTGGCTGTGCCCTCGCTGGGCTGGCGTGTTGTTGGCCCTGCAGAGCTGTTAGGTGAGCCTGGCCTTGCTGGGCTGTTGGGCGTGATGGGTTCGATTTCCTCGTTCGGTGTGGTGTCGTTGATCCTTTGGGTGTGTGTTGTGGGCTTGAAAAAGGTGGTGTCTGCTGTGGGTTGTTCAGGGCAGTCTGTGAACCGCAGCCTCGTTTGGTCCAGGTGCTTTCTGCAAATTTGTCCATTTTCTAGTTTGACTACAAACACCCTATTCCCTTCTTTAGCTATCACCATGCCCGCGATCCACTTGGGACAATGTCCATAGTTTAGCACATACATAGGGTCATTCAGATCAATTTCCCGTGACACAGTGGCGCGACCATCGTTTACATTTTGTTGCTGCCGACTGCTCTCTACCTGATCATGCAGGTTGGGGGTGAACCAGCGAGAGTCTGGTTTTAAGTGTTCTTTTCATGAGTAGCTCAGCCGGGGGCACCCCTGTAAGCGAGTGGGGTCTCGTGCAGTAGCTGAGCAGTACTCGGGACAGGCGGGTTTGGAGTGAGCCTTCTGTGACTCGTTTAAGGCTCTGTTTGATAGTTTGTACTTCCCGCTCTGCCTGCCCATTGGAGGCTGATTTAAACGGGGCCGAGGTGACATGTTTGATCCCATTGCGGGTCATGAATGCTTTAAATTCGGCACTGGTGAAACATGGCCTGTTGTCAGTGACCAGTATATCAGGCAGACCGTGGGTGGCAAACATGGCCCTCAGGCTTTCAATGGTGGCGGTGGCGGTGCTTCCCGACATTATTTCACATTCAATCCATTTTGAAAAAGCATTCACCACCACCAGGAACATTTTGCCGAGAAACGGGCCCACATTGTTGACATGGATCCTCGACCATGGTCTGGAGGGCCATGACCACAAACTTAGTGGTGCCTCTCTGGGCACGTTGCTCAACTGAGCACATACGCTGCATTGCCGTACACAGGACCCTAAGTCAGAATCGATACCGGGCCACCACACGTGGGACCTGGCTATCGCTTTCATCATTACTATACCCGAGTGTGTGCTGTGGAGATCCGAGATGAATGTCTCCCTGCCCTTTTTTGGTAGCACTACACGGTTACCCCACGACAGGCAGTCTGCCTGAATGGACAGCTCATCCTTTCGCCGCTGGAACGGCTTGATTGGCTCTTGCATTTCAACGGGGATGCTGGCCCAGCTCCCATGCAGTACACAGTTTTTTACTAGGGACAGCAGAGGATCTTGGCTGGTCCAATTCCTAATCTGGCGGGCCGTGACAGGTGATTTATCATTTTCAAACACTTCCATGACCATCAACAAGTCTGCGGGCTGTGCCACCATCAACAAGTTTGCAGGCTGCGCCATTTCCACCCCCGTGGTGAGCAATGATAGTCGACTGAAAGCATCCACACAGTTCTCGTTACCTGGCCTGTGGCGGATGGTATAGTTATACGCTGATAGCGCGAGTACCCTCCTTTGTATGCGGGCTGAGGCATTCGTATTTATCCCCTTGTTTTCAGCGAACAGGGATATGAGGGGCTTGTGATCGGTTTCCAGCTCAAATTTAAGGCCAAACAGGCACTGATGCATTTTCTTTACCCCGAACACACACGCTAATGCCTCTTTCTCAATCATGCTGTAGGCCCTCTCGGCCTTAGATAAGCTCCTGCAAGCATTGGCGACAGGTTGCAACTTTCCCGCAAGGTTAGCTTGTTGTAATACACACCCGACTCCGCATCACATGCTAGCACAAGTCTTTTACATGGGTTATACAATACAAGCAGCTTGGAGCATAAAATGTTTCTGGCTTTCTCAAAAGCAATTACTTGTTTTTTTCCCCATACACAGTTCTCACCTTTGCATGTAGGGGCTCGAAAAGGGTGTTTAATCCCGGTAGGAAGTTACCAAAATAGTTGAGGAGTCCCAGGAACGACCGCAGCTCCGTGACATTCTGTGGCCTGGGCACGTTCCTGATAGCCTCTGTCTTGGCGTCTGTGGGCCGAATGCCATCTGCCGCACTCTTTCTCCCCAAAAACTCCACTTCCGTTGCCATGAAGACGCATTTCGACCTCTTCAGCCGCAGCCCTACGTGATTCAGTCGCTGGAGGACATCCTCCAGGTTTTGTAGGTGCTCGCCGGTGTCCCGACCCGTGACCAATATGTCGTCCTGAAAGACCACCGTGTGTGGTACCGACTTGAGTAGGCTCTCCATGTTTCTCTGGAAGATCGCTGCAGCCGACCAAATTCCAAACGAGCATCTGTTGTAGATGAACAGTCCCTTGTGCGTGTTCATGCTGGTGAGGCCCTTTGAAGACTCCTCCAGTTCCTGCATCTTGCAGGCCGAAGTCAGGTCGTGCTTGGTGAATGTCTTGCCTCCTGCCAGCGTCGCAAATAGGTCGTCTGCCTTAGGTAGCGGGTACTGGTCCTGTAGCGAGAAACGATTAATAGTTACTTTATAATCGCCGCAAATCCTGACCGTGCCATCACTTTTGAGTACTGGAACAATCGGGCTGGCCAACTCGCTGAATTCCACTGGGGAGATGATGCCCTCGTGTTGCAGCCTGTCCAGCTCGATTTCCACTCTCTCCCTCATCATGTGAGGTACCGCTCACGCCTTGTGGTGAATGGGTTGTGCCTTTGGCACCAAGTGGATCCGCACCTTTGGCCCAGAAAAGTTTCGAATGCCTGGCTCAAAAAGGGAAGGAAATTTGTTAAGAACCTGGGTACATGAGGCCTCATCAACATGTGATAGCCTTCGGATGTCATCCCAGTTGCAGCAGCTTTTGCCCAGCCAGCTCCTTCCAAACAGTGTGTGGCCATCGCCCGGGACAATCCAGAGTGGCAGTTCGTGCACCGTGCCCTCGTAGGTGACCTTGACCATGGCGCTGCCCAGGACAGTGATAAGCTCTTTGGTGTACGTTCTCAGTTTCGTGTGGATGGGGCTCAGGGCTGGTCTGAATGCTTTGTTGCATCACAGTCTCTCAAACATCTTTTTACTCATGATGGATTGGCTAACGCCAGTGTCCAGTTCCATGGCTACAGGTAAGCCATTCAATTTTACGTTTAGCATTATAGGTGGACATTTCATCAACAATGTGTACACCCCATGTACTTCAGCATCTGCCTGCTCTCTCTGAGGCTCAAAATTGCTTTGATCCACCATGGACTGATCTTCCTCTGCCACGTGGTGGTTAGCAGGTTTTGCAGAGTTTGCAGCTCGTTTGCAAACTCGTTGGAGGTACCCCATTGTTCCACAGCTCTTGCTAACACACCCTTTGAGGCAGCATGAATAGGCTGAATGGAAGCCTCCACAACGCCAACAAGGTGTGAATTGCCTTGCATTCATCCTTTGTTGCGGACTCTGAGTCATGTGGGTCACCTGAGGCCTGCTGGCAGTTGCAGACTCGTGGGTCCTGCCCTGTACATTTCTGCTTGCAAACACAGTTCCAGCTAATTTATGAACATTGCTAGCACTTGTGTGCTGGGAGATTTGTTTGGTGTTATCACTGGTGGACATAAACGCCTGTGCTATCGCAATGGCCTTACTGAGGGTCGGTGTCTCTATAGTCAAAAGTTTTCGTAGGATGGTCTTGTGGCCAATGTCCAGTACAAAAAAGTCTCTGAGCATTTGCTCCAGGTAGCCATCAAACTCACATTGTCCTGCAAGTCGCCTTAGCTCGGCGATGTAGCTCACCACTTCCTGATCTTCAGATCGCTGGCACGTGTAGAACCGATGCCTCGCCATCAGCACGCTCTCCCTTGGGTTAAGATGCTCCCAAACCAGTGTACACAGCTCCTCATACGACTTATCTGTGGATTTCACCGGAGCCAGAAGATTCTTCATGAGGCTGTAGGTCGATGCCCCGCAGACTGTGAGGAGGACCACTCTACTTTTTGCAGCGCTTCCTTCTCCGTCCAGCTCATTGGCTACAAAGTACTGGTCTAGCCGTTCGACATAGGCTTCCCAGTCCTCATCCTCTTAGAACTTCTCCAGGATGCCAACAGTTTGCTGCATCTTTGCGCTGGATTCGTATTCTCGTTGCCAGTTATTGTGTTCCTAACACAGATGAGGCTGCACACAGGGAGGTTAAAGTAACAGTGACCTCAGTCTTTAATGACACACTCCAGAGTGAGGAACAGGCCTTAGGGGCCAGCTTATATACAGTGCTCCCAAGGGATGCTGGGCTCCCTTGGGACTTCAGGGGCTGAGCTCCCTGGTGGCGGAACATGGGAGTGCATGCTTTACAGATACACAACAAATTCTTCTATATGAAGTTGTATTTTAACCTTTGTATTATCACATAATGCAGGGACATGTGAATTATAATGTAGTCGGGGTGAGAGAAATGTATAAAAAGTAGCAGACGGACGAATATTTCGATTCGTAAAGGCTTAAGATACTGAGATTAGAACTGTAACCTGTTTGAGTCCTCAACCCATCCATGACCTGGTGTGGTTTTAAGTATGACCTTTTAAGTTTATGTTTAAGTACTATTGCTTAATAAACTATGAATGCTGACCACAACCTGTAAGAACCCTGTTGATTTGAGAAGTAGATAAAATATTTAATCATAAATAAAAACCTTGCTCTAATAGCGAGCTGCCAGCACTATTCATGCTATCAATAGGGGGCTCACCCACGGGGAACCAGAATTCCAGCTCGCTGGCTCAGATTGCTCTGGCAATGCCAAGGTCTGCAATTTGCTGCTGCGCCCTCTCAGGCTTAAGCCCCCAGAGGTCACTGACCACAAGCATCTCAAGAGCCCTTCGCTGAGCTACAATAACCGCCCATGCTGCAGCCATTAGGAGAGCACCTCAAAAGAGCACTAGATTAGCTCAGAAAGTACATAAGATAGACACTAGGGTCTAGACGTTCCACTTTGTTCGCTAAAGCCCAAAAAATGGGCGAAGTTCCAGCCTTAGCGATGTTGCAGCCTTCATGATCGCTGGAACATCGCCCATTTTTTGGATCGCAAATTTCAGCTCGGCAATAGCCCAGTGATGTGAAATGGACGCAGCGACGGCTCAGCGATGTCATATCGCCCAGCGATAGCCCAGCGATGGCGAAGGGTAGGCAATTTTTTTTTTGGTTGGCCATGTTTTCCCGCGTTTCGGGAGGTCAGGGGTCATCCACACATGCGCAGAAGGGGGAAATAGATCGAGAGAGGAGCGAGAGATAGAGAGAGAGGAGGAAGGCAGAGACAGAGAGAAAAGTGAGAAAGAAAGACAGAGAAATATGTCTGACAGCAATGAAAGTGGGAGAGATGTGGGGACAGGGAGGAAGAGGGCCAAACCCTTCTCTGAGGAGGCCAATGAGGCCCTCGTGGCGGAGGTGCACTCCTGCTGGGCCCAATTGACTGGGAGGGAGCGTGGTAAGAAACCAGCACCACGGGCGTACCGCAGGTTATGGGGCGAGAGAGCCGAGGTCGTCTCATCTGCGTCCCACGAGCCCAGGGGCTCCGACCAGTGCCGCAAACACTGGAACAGCCTCGTTGCTTCAGCAAGAGTAAGTACAACTTTGTATTTTAATGATGCACATTCTAAGTATAATAATCATTATAATGGTAATTATCCTGGATTGAATGTAAGCTTGTTATTCTAACTTATATAACATATATCATCCTCACTAAGGACAGGGCCATGAACCAGTGCCCGTTTTAAGTCTCTCTGGCTGCTGTCACTTACACAGGGACCCAGGATGGACAGGGGGAGAGCTGACTTTTGGACATCAGCTACTGTCATTGAATTGTGGATCCAACCCCTATTAGCATATAACGTTTGAAACTGTTGTGTATAAATTACATAACCTAGTCAAATAGCTTATGCCATGCTCTATTCACGTTCGCAGAGG
Source organism: Pristiophorus japonicus (assembly GCF_044704955.1). Taxonomy (NCBI): domain Eukaryota; kingdom Metazoa; phylum Chordata; class Chondrichthyes; family Pristiophoridae; genus Pristiophorus; species Pristiophorus japonicus. The sequence continues at coordinate 215,801,200 of NC_091982.1, forward strand.
AAGGTATCTCATAATCAGGCTCAGCAGAGGTGCACCAGGGGAGGCCCTGCTGTAATACAGACCTTCACTGACCTGGAGGAACGTGCTGCAACACTAGTGGGGGCCCACAGTCGAGCGGTCACCACCTGTGGTGTTGCCGGACCATCCCATGTGCCACGTCAGTAATGTGTCAAACAGTATACGAGCTATGTGACATCATTTCATTCTCATAACATAGACGAATGATGTCATGTTATGCATGCAGCCTCTGTGCAACTCGCTGCCACGCTCAGGTCGACAACATAAGAACATAAGAGCAGTCCATCTGGCCATCTATCCCCTTCTCTGTCTGCACCCCATAAACCCTCACTCCCTTATCATTCGGTCCATCTGCAACTGATCCAGCCTCCACAGCTCTCTGGCGCTGTGATTTCCACATAGATGTACTGCCATTGATACCTCCATATTATGCATTAATATGTAACATTTCTCTGTCATATTTATGGGATTAGTGCTTTCCTCCTACGTATGCTAGCTTGGTGCAACAATGCTTTCTGCTCTAATAATCTCAATTATGTTTTGCAGCTTTACCAGCTCTAGAGGCGCAACGGGAGGACACACGCTCACATGGACCTGACCCACTGCATGTGTCATTCACCACGGGTGGTGAAGAGGAGAACAGCACCGAGCCCAAGGAGAAGGAGGAATACCTGGAGACAGAGGAGGATGTCCCTTGCATCCCTCTGTCTGGGGAACCTGCGGCCAAGATGGGGATCCCAACTGGGGAGGTACCGGAACCAAACGGCATGCAGTTGGCGACGCCAAGGCGCACATTGGTGCTGTCGCAGACCCCACGGAGGCTGGGTCAACGGCTTGAGCAAAGGCCTACCCTGGACTACTGCGTGGAGTGCCTGGCAAGACTGCGCGAGGAGTCTGTCGCGATCCAGTACGAGCAGCTCCAGGTGTTTGTTGGGTTCACACAGGAATTCTCCCGGGTGTCTGTTCGCCAAGCAGAGGCAACGCAGCAGATGATCCTGGAGTTGAGTGAAATCTCTGCCTCCAACCATGCCATACGGCATGCGTTCTTGGTGGTACAGGGCACTGCACCCCGAGCTCCCGTGACCACAAGCACCGGCACACAGGTGGGTCAGGAGGATGCACCACCTCCTGACTCGGGAGGTGATCCCCCTATTTTGTCTTTCCCGCCAACAGCCCCGCAACAGGCGATCATCCCAGCATGTCCCCCACCACGGCAGGATGTCTTGCCATCACCCATTGCACGCCGGCTTTGCAGCAGTACCCGGGGACCAAAACGGGTGGTTGAGGCAACGACATGGGGGGGGTGCAGGATCCGGAGGGAAACGTGGCTGCAGGTAGGGAGGGGGGTGCACTCTTTTAAATATTGTTCCTATTGTTCACATTTATTGTTGGTGTTGTTGTTTCACTGTGGGGATGTGGGTGGGTTGCGGGGGTGTGGGTGGGGGGGTGGGGGTGTGAGTGTGGGGCGGTGCTGTGGGTGGGGGGGGCAGGGGCGGGGCTGTGGATGGGGGATGCGGGGGTGTGGGTGGGGGGGGGCGGGGGTGTGGGGGGGTGGGCGGTGTGGGTGGGGGGTCAGGGGTGTGGGTGGGGGAGGGGGGTGTGGGTGGGGGGGCAGGGGTGTGGGTGGGTGGGGGGGGCGGGGGTGTGGGTGGGGGGGGCGGAGGTGTATGGGGGGTGCGGGGGTGTGGGTGGGGGGGGGCGGGGGTGTGGGTGGGTGGGGGGGGGCGGTGGTGTGGGTGGGGGGGGTGGGGGATCAGGGGTGTGGGTGGGGGAGGGGGGGTGTGGGTGTGGGTGGGTGGGGGGGTGGCGGTGTGGGTGGGGGGGTGGGGGGTCAGGGGTGTGGGTGGGGGAGGGGGGGTGTGGGGGGGGGGGGCGGGGGTGTGGGTGGGTGGGGGGGGCAGGGGTGTGGGTGGGGGTGGGGCGGGGTGTGGGTGGGTGGGGGCGGGGGTGTGGGTGGGTGGGGGGCGCGGGGGTGTGGGTGGGTGGGGGGGCGGGGGTGTGGGTGGGGGTGGGGCGGGGGTGTGGGTGGCGGGGGGCGGGGGTGTGGGTGGGTGGGGGGGTGCGGGGGTATGGGTGGGTGGGGGGGGCGGGGGTGTGGGTGGGTGGGGGGGCGGGGGTGTGGGTGGGTGGGGGGTCGGGGGTGTGGGTGGGTGGGGCGGGGGTGTGGGTGGGTGGGGGGGCGGGGGTGTGGGTGGGTGGGGGGGGCGGGGGTGTGGGTGGGTGGGTGGGGGGGGGCGGGGGTGTGGGTGGGTGGGGGGCGCGGGGGGGTGGGGTTGTGGGTGGGGGTGGGGCGGGGGTGTGGGTGGGTGGGGGGGCGGGGGTGTGGGGGGGTGGGCGGTGTGGGTGGGGGGTCAGGGGTGTGGGTGGGGGAGGGGGGTGTGGGTGGGGGGGCAGGGGTGTGGGTGGGTGGAGGGGGCGGGGGTGTGAGTGGGGGGGGCGGAGGTGTATGGGGGGGTGCGGGGGTGTGGGTGGGGGGGGCGGGGGTGTGGGTGGGTGGGGGGGCGGTGGTGTGGGTGGGGGGGGTGGGGGATCAGGGGTGTGGGTGGGGGAGGGGGTGTGTGGGTGTGGGTGGGTGGGGGGTGTGGCGGTGTGGGTGGGGGGTGGGGGGTCAGGGGTGTGGGTGGGGGAGGGGGTGTGTGGGTGGGGGGGGCGGGGGTGTGGGTGGGTGGGGGGGGCAGGGGTGTGGGTGGTGGGGGGCGGGGGTGTGGGTGGGTGGGGGGGCGGGGGTGTGGGTGGGTGGGGGGGCGGGGTTGTGGGTGGGTGGGGTGCGGGGGTGTGGGTGGGGGGGGCGGGGGTGTGGGTGGGTGGGGGGGTGCGGGGGTATGGGTGGGTGGGGGGGGCGGGGGTGTGGGTGGGTGGGGGGCGGGGGTGTGGGTGTGTGGGGGGTCGGGGGTGTGGGTGGGGGGGTGGGGGTGTGGGTGGGTGGGGCGGGGGTGTGGGTGGGTGGGGGGCGGGGGTGTGGGTGGGTGGGTGGGGGGGGCGGGGGTGTGGGTGGGTGGGGGGCGCGGGGGTGTGGGTGGGTGGGGGGGCGGGGGTGTGGGTGGGGGTGGGGCGGGGGTGTGGGTGGGTGGGGGCGGGGGTGTGGGTGGGTGGGGGGCGCGGGGGTGTGGGTGGGTGGGGGGGCGGGGGTGTGGGTGGGGGTGGGGCGGGGGTGTGGGTGGGTGGGGGGGGGGTTCGGGGGTGTGGGTGGGGGGGGCGGGGGTGTGGATGGGTGGGGGGCGCGGGGGTGTGGGTGGGTGGGGGGGCGGGGGTGTGGGTGGGGGTGGGGCGGGGGTGTGGGTGGGTGGAGGGGGGGCGGGGGTGTGGGTGGGGGAGGGGCGGGGGTGTGGGTGGGGGGTGCGGGCGTGTGGTTGCGGCGGTGGGAGGCTGTTTTGGTGTTTGTAATTGAAAAATTACGTTCAAAAGTTGTCATTTTATTAAAACCATTTTATTTCACTTTACAATTGTTGTGCAGTTTCTTCTAATAACGTAAGTTAAAATAGAACATTAGTGCAACTGTTGTTAAACAATGTCCAGGCCAGACCAAGTAAGTATGAAATGTCACTTATTTATATAAATATAAGAAAACATCTGATTGTGAGAGCATCTATCTTTAAAAGGCCCTTAAATAATTCACAAACTATCTAAGCCCCTGTTTAAAAGGCCTCCTGTCTTCCTCCGACGTTCAAAATGGCGTCCGTAGTGCCCAGTTCTGTGAGGAAGGCCAGGCAATAGCAACTATTCCCCAGCGATGTTCTCGGCGAGCGATCAGCCCGGCGATGTGCCGGTGATGTGAGCTGAAAGTTGCGCTGGGTGATGTGTCAGCGATAAGCTCGGCGATGTGTCCCAACTTTCCATTTTTGGATGATATCGGTCCTTTTTGGGCGATAAATAGGCACTAGCCCAGCGATGTGAAGTGGAAGGTCCAGCCCTAGGTGCTTTCACCAGGATGAATATTAGTACTATGATTTAATTGGAGAATTTGAAGATTACAAAATGTTTGCTGAAATCTTTGTGTCCGGAATGTGTTCTGGGAGTATCTAATGTGAAGCACTTGTGTAGGGGAGACTATCCTATGAGAAACAAACAACTCCCCACTTTTGCAGATGCTCTCTTAATTGTCCAGTGAGGATATTGCATTATTTTTCTATGGTGATTTCCACAAGGATAAAAAAAGTGAATGTATACCATGACATATAGGATTTTTTTTGAAGCAGAACAATCCTTTAAAATGTGGGTGATATTAATTGAAGATAGTAAAGACAGTGGGGCCGAAATTCAGGTCTGCCAGAAAGTTGGCGCACCTCCTGACTTTGTCAAGCCATCACCACCAAAATTTTTGCAGTGGGCCCCCGATCTAAATTTAGCAGAAAAAAAATGGCGTCCTGCGCTAAGGAGCGTTGTAAATGCCATTTTGCAGCGGTGTGGGTGTCTTGATTGCAGCGGGATCACCACGGAGAATTCAGCATTGTGGTAATGTGGAGATAACAAGCCATCTTCTCCCTGGCTTTCTTAAAGGCCAGGGTTTGCAGCTAGGCCCTGAGGAGGAAGGAGTTGGGTTGCGGGATGGCTGTTGCTCGTGGACCAAGGAGAGCAAGCCGATTTACTGAGGCAGAGCTGGAGACCCTCATGCAGGGTGTTGAGGGCAGGAGGAGACTGATTTATCCCGACATGGGGAGAACAACTCGTGAGGTGCTAACCAATGCATGGAGGGAGATTGTTGGGGAGATGTCAGGTACCTCCATTCATAACTGGACTCCGACACAGTGCAGAAAACGCTTGAATTATATCATCTGTCTTATGAAATTGAGTACCTGTTCCACTACCTGCTGACCTTGCATCTACGAGCCTATCCTCACTGTTTAGTCACTGAAGCAGCATATCATTGTTGACGATTCTATATATATGTGTGTGTGTTCTCGCAATGGAGACTCCCTTTTATCTCACACTTACAGCTGCATGTCAGAGACAAACACTTGTGCACTCATTTCTGATGCGTCATCACAATGGTACTCACCAACCATTCTTTGTTTTGCAGGCCAAACTGGCTCATAATAGAATGGAGCAAAGGAGGACTGGTAGTGGCGAGGCAGACATCCAGGTCCTCACACCCTTGGAGGAGAGGGTTGAGGCACTCATGGGCAGACATGGTGCGCTCCCTGTGGGCGAGGGTAGTGCTGATGCCGATGTGGGGAAGTGAAGGCCCTCCTTTAATGTGCTCTATCCTTGAATGCGCCAGTGCCTACTGTGCCTTTTCTTCTGGAAGTCTGCGAGTTGCAGGCTCCATGCGTCAATCCCCTACCTCCCCATCACGGCAGCCCTTCTCCCATTTATGCTTGCAGGTGAGACTGTGGGTGGCAGCACTGGCAGCACAGCTAGCACAGTGGAGAGTGAGGAGAGACCTTACAGACCAGTTGGAGGCCTGGATGAGACCCTTCTCCACATCACAGCAGACATCTCAAGTTGCAGCAGTGACGGCATTGAGGGATCAAGCACTGGTGACAGTTTCGCGCGCACTCCATCATTTGGGGATGCGAGTGATGAGGAAGAGGAGGACACTGATGCCACAAACGCATCACTGCTTCCATCCACACGCCAGCTCAGATACTGGGAGTGAGCGGTCTGATATAGTTGACATAGTACAGGGGTCTGCACTGGGTGTTGCATCGGGGGCTAGCGGGCATCAGCATGGTGACGGGGCTAGAAAACTTCAGGTGCCATCTCTCAGGGGGGCAAGTCCGCACCGGAGTTCTACCAAGGAGGACTCAGATGATACCATCGATGTTGCGGCTTACGAAGGAAGGAAGAAGGCCATGCATTCGCAGATGTTGGGGGCACTGACAAGGGTGCCAGAGAGGCTGTCGGAAATGGTCAGGAGTGTGGAGGAGTCCCCCTCCCGCATAGTCGACAGCTCTGCATACAGCATGGAGCCCATCATTGCCAGTGTGCAGGTGATGGTGGACTCCCAGGTTGTCCGTCCGGATCCAGCTGTGATGCTGCAACCTGCAGATGATAGGCAGCTGCCATTTCAGCACAGGCGCGAAGAAACGAGCGCATCGGTGCTGGATTGGACAGGATGGCAGCGGCCCTGGAAGCTCAGAATGCTCTTGCGCACTCTGGACAACAGGCCACGGAGTGTCTTACTGCTGTGCCATGGAGCGTCAAACTGCTGCCATATCTGGTGGCTTTGAGACTGTGGCTGCTCTCATGCAGTCCCAACTCGATGCCACCTGGCATCTCAGTATTGCGTTCGCGGCTGGGTGCAACACGCGTCACTGGGGACCTTCCATTGTGATGCCACAGCACTGACCTGACCTCCCTCAGCTTGGTGGTGGTGGTAATGTGCCGCCCACGGTTAGTGACTCAGGTTCCTCGGACCAGGATCCTGATGATGTGCTCTCTCAGGATTACAACATTCCTGGCCCCAGACCTGGTACTCTGCCAGTGCCTCCACACATGACCTCGCCTGAGCCAAGCCAGACTGAACCTCCCCCACCCCACCACCCCCCGGAGGGTGCCAACCAGTCTGCACCCAGCCCTTCCAAGCCCAAAGGTGGTCGAGGATGTCTGAGAAGGACAACTGTAGCTCCAACACAAGAACCACAGCAACTATCCCAGACCCATGATGCAGCCACAAGGGAGACACTTAGGCATAGTGGTAGGCTAGGCACACACAAGAGGTGCTTTAATGAGATGCACAAGGGTCAAAAATATTGTGTTAGTTTCTGGTACTGGTTTTTGTTCTGTTGTCTTTTTGCACTGACTTGCGTCATGTCATAAATCTTTACTTTTTGCACATATATCTGGGCAGGTGTTTCATTTGAGAGTGGGCAGTTGTGTGTGAAGGCACTTATTGGGATGGCCATGGAAAATAGGAGCTGAAGGGTCATGTGGGGATGAAATTATGTAAATCGAGCAGTAATCAGACGTATCTGCACCTTCCTTGCAGGGTTGCGATGGCTGGGTGGCGACAGGGATCCTCCTCCTCCTGCATCTCCTCCTCCTCCTCCTCCTCCTGCATCTCCTCCTCCTCCTGCGCCTCCTCCTCCTCCTGCGCCTCTTAATCAGGTGGTACTGCTGGCTCTATCTCCAGCGGCTGACACCTCATGATGGCCAGGTTGTGCAGCATGCAGCAAAGCACCATGAATAAGGAGACTCATTGAGGAGAGTACTGCAAGGTACCACCAGACAGGTCCAGGCAATGAAACCTCTGCTTGAGGATCCCAATGCAGTGGTTGATGATGCATCTGGTGCCAGAATGAGCGTCGTTGTAGGCATGCTCGGCCGCTGTCCTGGGGTTCCGAAGTGGAGTCAGCAGCCAAGTGGACAGGGGATGTCCCTTGTCGCCAAGCAGCCATCCACAATCCTGATTTGTCCCAGTGAAGAGGGCGGGCACACTGATCTGGCACAGAATGAATGAATCATGGCTGCTGCCTGGATACCGAGCATCAACTGCCAGGATCCTACACTGGTGGTCACACACCTGGTGCACATTGAGGGAGTGGAATCATTTTTTATTGATGGAGAGTTCGGGATGGTGTTGTGGCGCCCTCAGGCCAATGTGTGTGCAGTCGATGGCACCCTGCACCCTGGAGAACCCTGCAATGCGGAGAACTCCGGTCTGCTGCTCCACCTGCTTCTCCCTGGTCATTGGGAAGGAGATATATTGGACTCTTCTCCTATACAGTGCATCGGTGACCTGCAGGATGGTACGATGGGCAGAGAATTGGGAGATGTTGGTGATGTCTGCAGTTGCAGATTGGAAGACCCGTAGCATAAAAGTTCAGAGTTATGGTGAACTTGGTCTCAACAGTCAGAGCGGTCCTGAGCCTTGTGTGAGGCTCCAGATCTTGGCGCAGGACATTGCAGAGCTCCCTCAGTACGTCCTTTCTAAATCTGAGCCTTCACAAGCATTGCTCATCACTGAGCTCCAGGAAGGAGAACTGATGTCAGTAGACCCCTTGGCGGTAGGGTCTCCTTCCCCCAGGTTTGTACTGGCCACCTCCCATGGCAGCTGGCTGATCGCCTTCTTCTTGTTCCTCCTCATGTTCCAGAGCCTCTGCAGGCCTTTGCTGGCAAGGCTCCTGGCCCAGTATATGGTGCGGGGGGGTCAGCATACCTGACCCTCCTCCTCACACCATCTCCCTCCTGGCCAAACTCTCTGTGTGGAGGTCTGCGGCCATCTGCAGGTCCTTCTCTCTGTTGGGCAGCCATGGCTGCTGCTTACATTACCTGCTGCCTCTGTGCCCATTGATGATGGCGCCACCTTCTCCTGCGTGACGCTCTGCGTCTGACAAGGTGGACAAGGCGTTCCCCTGCCAACACTGAGCCCATTCTGTGTGAAGGTTGGACCCTGACCAGCAGACCTCTGTGGAGCACAGAATGAGGCCTACAGGCCTCCACTAATCAGTGAGAGCTAAAAGTCCTCAAAACTCTCCCAAAAGTGATGAACACGCCTCTGCAGGTTAACCAAATGCAGACAAAGGAACAGATAAAGTTGTCACCAAAAATAGTCGATCGCGAGAATTTTCCATTCTCCTCCTCCAGCGGTGTCGAGTAGCACCGCATAGAAGTGGTGCACACCCTGATGACGTCAGTATGGTGGAAGTCGGCGGCTTGCGTTGGAAGGCCACATCGCCGAAAAAAACTCCCGCGCTGAAAATGCGTCACGGAGGCCAATTGACCGGAACCCGGTGGCCACTCAATGTTGCCGAATGGCCACCGAAAACCCGCGGTAACAGTCCTTCCGAAGATCCTGAATTGGAGCCCCAGTCGTTTTAAGGAATTAATCATATTTGTCAAGCTCTTAACATGAAGCATTTATCGTATTCTTCATGATACTGACCTTTAACCACATAACCACAATTTTTCTATATTGTGCTATATTAATAATTGTGATAAAGTGGGGGCATTCTGCTTTTGTCAATAAAGTGAAATGATGATGCCTTTTAACACTGCAATGTTTACAAATGTTCCATGGAGTGGAGCTTTTGTGCCCTGAGGGTGTGCAACCTTACATCACCATCCTCCCTGCAGTACTACATTTTTAAAACAATTGCTCTGAGGAAATGGCTTCCAATTATTAGCTCGCCTTAATTCATCCTTATACATTGTTTGTAAACGATAACTGTATTGTTAAAACTATATAACCTCTGTTTGCCACAGGGACTCAAATATACAGCACATGAATCTTTTTAATTTACAGTGGACAATTCACTCTGTTACACGCTATCTTGGCAACCACACGTTTTGTGCAGCATTACAGCACACAATTTATTTTCTCTCATCATTCCTGGAATCTAACTCTACAAGTATCTTCCAAGTCAAATTATCATATACCAGGGCAAGTATCATTTTGATACATCCAAAATGCTTTGCAAGATGATTAGGACCACAACAAAATATCCTTCAAAGATATTTGGTAATTATATCGATTCAGGACAGGATCCAGTTGCAAAAAAATTTAAGTAGTTCTTCTTAATCACTTCATCATTTGAAATTTGATCTTCAGATATCTATAATTGCATTATTTTTATGTTGTCAATAAAATTCAAGAAAAGTACTGTGGTAAACTGGATCACACAAATTGAAATTGGTTGGTCAGCAGTTTACTGGGAATAGGGTCGAGGGAGCAGGAGGTGGGTATTATGGACAAGATGAATTCATAGAGGGCATATAGGACAGAAACTAGAGCAAGGTATCTGTGTATCTTTTAGTGTTAGCAAGTACTGTGATATCATACCTTGAGATAGTCATGTGCAAAAATTGCTTCAATAAATTTGCTCTATTACAGTTATGGTTTGTTGCATTTAGCTGCAGATGAGCATGGCAAACATCAGAAACTGCACTCCATGGGCCCAAGTTTCCACACGCGCCTAGAACGGTGCAATCCCGACCTGGACGCCCGTTTTTCGTGCCACAAAGTGCGCCTAAAAAAATCCTCAGTATTCTCCACCTACTTGCAGGTCCTCTGGCCCTCGGCGCAGCCAGCACGAGCTGTGGGGGGCGGAGCCAGGTCCCTGCGCTGAAAACAGTGCCAGGACCTCTACACATGCGCGCTACAGTGGGCACGCAAGTGCAGTAGCTCCAGGCGCCGAACTGTGTGGGAGGGGCCCGAAGCACGCAGCCCCTAGCCCTGGCTGAATGGCCTCACTGGGGCTGCGTTAATAAGGCTCCTCCCACGGCCAGCTCCTGCTCTCCCCCCACCGACCAGACCCGACACTCGCTCCCTGCCCCCCCCTGCCTCCGGACCAGACCCGACACCCACTCCCCCCCCCCACCCCCCCTGCCTCCGGACCAGACCCGACACCCGCTCCCCCCCCCCACCCCCCCTGCCTCCGGACCAGACCAGACCCGACACCCGCTCCCCACCGCCTCCGGACCAGACCCGACACCCGCGCCCCCCCCCCCCCCGACTGACCCGACCCGAGCTCCTGTTCCCGCTCCCCGACTTGACCGCGCTCCTGTTCCCGCCCCCCGCCGACTGGACCCGATCCGAGCTCCTGTTCCCGCTCCCCGACTTGACCGCGCTCCTGTTCCCGCTCCCCGCCCCCCCCGACTGGACCCGACCCGACCCTACCCGCGCTCCTGTTCCCACTCCCCACCTCCCCGACTGGACCCGACCCGACCCGCGCTCCCGCCCCCCGACCCGACCCCCCCCCCCCACTGGACCCGACCCGACTCCCGCTCCCGGACTGGATCCGACCTGACCTTCCCTCCTCCCTCTCCCTCCCCCCCTCCCTCTCCCTCCCTCCCTCCCTCCCTCTCTCTCTCTCTCTCTCCTCCCTCTCTCTCTCTCTCTCCCCCCTCTCCCTCTCTCTCTCTCCCCCCTCTCTCTCTCTCTCTCTCTCCTCCCCTCTCTCTCCCCCTCTCTCTCTCTCTCTCTCTCTCTCCTCCCCTCTCTCTCCCCCTCTCTCTCTCTCTCTCTCCCTCTCCCTCTCTCTCCCCCCCTCTCTCTCTCCCTACTGAACCGAACCGAACCTCCCCGACCCGACCCGACCCAATCCAACGCCACCTACCTGTAAATCTGGTGCTGGGGACGGGCTTCGGTCCCGAAAGGCCTGCCTGAAGCACTTTCACACAGTTAGGAAGATGGTTTATTTAATCTTTTCTTTGCTTATAAATGTTTATTCAGGTTGGATTTATTTGTATAAGTATAAGTATAAATAGGGATTTATTATAGAATTTAATGACTTCCCTTCCCCCCCCACCTCGTTCTGGACACCTAATTTGTAACCTGCGCCTGATTTTTTAATGTGTAGAACAGATTTTTTCAGTTCTACAAAAATCTTCACTTGCTCCATTCTACTTTAGTTTGGAGTACGTTTTCACTGTGGAAACTTTCAAATCAGGCGTCAGTGGCCGGACACGCCCCCTTTTGAAGAAAAAATTCTGTTCCAAAGTAGAACTGTTCTACCTGACTAGAACTGCAGAAAAAAAAATGTGGAGAATTGCGATTTCTAAGATAGTCCGTTCTTCACCAGTTGCTCCTAAAAATCAGGCGCAAATCATGTGGAAACTTGGGCCCCATGTCCCAGACCTATGACCTGCATTACAGGAGATTTACTAATTTTTACTTAAAAGTTAAAATGCATAAAGCATTGTGTAAGTTATTGGATTTGTAACGTGTTCTCTATATTAATAAAGTTATACAGGATGGAATATATTCATCTAATTAATAATTGTGAATCGCTTGACATATAATAATTGAGATACTGTGCAATTACTTTATCAGGCAATAGCTAATGAAATATGGAAAATTAGAGCAGTGGGGAGGACTGTAGGCAAATCCTTATGAATCAAAAGGATAACTTCTAGACCTGAATCCAAGTGCAAATTTCAGAACAAGAAGAAAACATTAAGGAATCAGGAGGAGATGATATTTGGAATTTATAAAAATGGTAAACAATTTAATTAACAAAGTATAGAGTAAAGTAGAAAAGGAAATATCTGGGGTTACCAATGGGGACTAAAATAAATCTTTTTTCAAGTATGTAATATATGTAATGTAATTGTGTTACATATAAACAACTCTTGAGGACTGAAATATCTTTTACAAGCAGACTATAAAGAAGCAATCTATAGACTAACGTCTTTCTCGAATCCCCTTTATCACATCCCGATGTATGGAAAGTGGTCCACATTGTCCATACCTCGGGAGTCTATTATCTGCAAGGGCAGACATCTTCACTGCAGTCAAGGTCACCTACGGTCCAAACTCCCAAGGCCCCACCCCATTTCTGGCCAAGAACGGGGAACACTCATCAAGGACACTGAGCTGTCAGGGCCCGATGGAAGGAGCACTTTGAAGATCTCCTCAATCGAGACTCTGCCTTTGATTCGAGTGTTCTCGACTCCATCCCGCAGCATGTGACCCGTCACCAACTCACTGAAACTCCAACGTTGCACGAGGTAGGCAAAGCCATAATACAGCTCAAGAGTAACAAGGCTACGGGTGTGGATGGAATCCCTGCTGAGGCGCTAAGATATGGCGGCGAGGCGCTGTTGGCGCGGATACATGACCTCATCTCTCTCATCTGGAGGGAGGAGAGCATGCCGGGAGATCTCAGAGATGCAGTGATTGTGACCATTTTTTAAAAAGGGGACAAGTCCAACTGTGGCAACTACAGAGGAATCTCCCTGCTATCAGCCACTGGGAAAGTTGTCGCTAGAGTTCTCCTCAATCGTCTTCTCCCTGTGGCCGAGGAGCTCTTCCCCGAATCACTTTACGGATTTCATCCCCTACGGGGCACAACGGACATGTTCTTTGCAGCGCAACAGCTGCAGGAAAAATGCAGGTAGTAGTGCCAGCCCTTATATATGGCTTTTTTCGATCTTACAAAGGTCTTTGACACGGTCAACCATGAGAGTCTATGGAGCATCCTCCTCCGTTGCAGATGCCGCCAAAAGTTTGTCAACATCCTTCGCCTGCTTCATGACGACATGCAGGCTGTGATCCTTACCAACGGATCCATTACAGACCCAATTCACATCCGGACCAGGGTCAAACAGGGCTGCGTCATCGCTCCAACCCTCTTCTCAATCTTCCTCGCCGCCATGCTCCACCTCACAATCAACAAGCTCCCCGCTGGAGTGGAACTAAACTACAGAACCAGTGGGAAGCTGTTTAACCTATGCCGCCTCCAGGCCAGGTCCAAGATCACCCCAACCTCTGTCGTTGAACTGCAGTATGGGGACGAAGCCTGCGTCTGTGCACATTCAGAGGCTGAACTTCAGGATATAGTCAATGTATTCACTGAGGCAAATGAAAGCATGGGCCTTATGCTTAACATCCGTAAGACAAAGATCCTCCACCAGCCTGTTCCCACCGCACAGCACTGCCCTCCAATCATCAAGATTCACGGCGCGGCCCTCGACAAGGTGGACCATTTCCCATATATCAGGAGCCTCTTATCAACAAAGGCAGACATTGATGCAGAGATTCAACATCACCTCCAGTGCGCCAATGCAGCCTTCGGCCGTCTGAGGAAAAGAGTGTTTGAAGACCAGGCCCTCAAATCTACCACCAAACTCATGGTCTACAGGGCTGTAGTAATACCTGCCCTCCTGTATGGATGTGAGGCATGGACAATGTATATCAAGGCACCTCAAGTCGCTGGAGATATATCACCAACGATGTCTCCGCAAGATCCTGCAAATCCCCTGGGAGGACAGGCGCACCAACATCAGTGTCCTTGTCCAAGCTAACATCCCCAGTATTGAAGCACTGACCACACTCGATCAGCTTCGCTGGGCAGACCACATAGTTCACATGCCAGATACGAGACTCCCTAAGCAAATGCTTTATGCGGAGCTCCTTTATGGTAAACAAGCCAAAGGTGGGCAGCAGAAACATTATAAGAACACCCTCAAAGCCTCTCTGATAAAGTGCGACATCACCACTGACACCTGGGAGACCCTGGCTGAAAACCGCCCCTGAGGTGGAGAAAGTGCATCCGGGAGGGCGTTGAGCTCTTCGAGTCTCAACGCAAAAAGCATGAAGAGGTCAAGCGCAGGCAGCGGAAGGAGCACGCGGCAAACCAACCCCACCCACCACTTCCCTCGACGAATGTCTGTCCCACTTGTAACAGGGTTTGTGGCTCTCGTATCGGACTGTTCAGCCATCAAAGAACTCACTTTGGGAGTGGAAGCAAATCCTCCTCGATTCCGAGGGACTGCCTATGATGGCAGGAGAGCGCAGACACGTGATATGCTCCTCCTGTACTATGTGGGAAGTCAGGAACGCTTCCGGTGTCCCTGACGACTATGTGTGCGGGCAGTGTATCTGCCTGCAGATCCTGCGAGTAGCTTTCGTCGAGGAGGCAGAGCAGGGAGATCGAGATAGCCTACTAAAGGCCCAGGAGTTGGGAGGCTCGGGAGTTCAAGCAGCGTTCGTCGTGGAGGCGGAGCGGGGAGATCGAGGCGGCTTACTAAAGGCCCAGGAGTCGGGAGGCTCGGGAGTTCGAGCAGCGTTCATCAAGGAGGCGGAGCAGGGAGATCGAGGCAGCCTACTAAAGACCCAGGAGTTCGAGCAGCATTCGTCAAGGAGGCGGAGCAGGGAGATCGAGGTGGCCTACTAAAGGCCAGCTTGTGCAGCTGCAGCAGCGAGGCAAAAAAGAAGTAGAAAGGAATCGAAAGGTGACGTCACAGCCAAGGGGGTAAGTGATTGGCTGGTGATTGGTAAGTAGTTTTTCTTTTACTTTTCTTTAGAAGGGAGGGATTCAAATTCCTGGGGCATTGGAACCGGTTCTGGGGGAGGTGGGACCAGTACAAACCGGACGGTCTGTACCTGGGCAGGACGGGAACCAATGTCCTAGGGGGAGTGTTTGCTAGTGCTGTTGGGGAGGAGTTAAACTACTATGGCAGGGGGATGGGAACCTATGCAAGGAACAGAGGGAAATAAAAGGGAGACAGAGGCAAAAGATAGAAAGGAGAATAGTAAAAGTGGGGGGCAGAGAAACCCAAGGCAAAAAACAAAAAGGGCAACATTACAGCAAAAGTCTAAAGGGGAAAAGTGTGTTAAAAAGACGAGCCTGAAGGCTCTGTGCATCAATGCGAGGAGTATTCAGAATAAGGTGGACGAATTAACTGCGCAGAAAGCAGTTAATGGATATGATGTAATTGACATCAGGAAGACATGGCTCCAGGGTAACCAAGGCTGGGAACTCAACATCCAGGGGTATTCAACGTTTAAGAAGGATAGACAAAAACGAAAAGGAGGTGGGGTGGCGTTGCTGGTTAAAGAGGAAATTAATGCAATAGTAAGGAGGGACATTGGCTTGGATGATGTGGAATCGGTATGGCTGCAGCTACGGAATACCAAAGGGCAGAAAACGCTGATGGGAGTTGTGTACAGGCCACCAAACAGTAGTAGTGAGATTGGGGACAGCATCAAACAAGAAATAAGGGATGTGTGCAATAAAGGTACAGCAGTTATCATAGGCGACTTTAATTTACATATAGATTGGGCTAACCAGACTGGTAGCAATGCGGCGGAGGAGGATTTCCTGGAATGTATTAGGGATGGTTTTCTTGACCAATATGTCGAGGAACCAACTAGAGAACTGGCCATCCTAGACTGGGTGATGTGTAATGAGAAGGGACTAATTAGCAATTTTGTTGTGCGAGGCCCCTTGCGGAAAAGTGACCATAATATGGTAGAATTCTTTATTAAGATGGATAGTAACACAGTTAATTCAGAGACTAGGGTCCTGAACTTAAGGAAAGCTAACTTCGACGGTATGAGGCATGAATTGGCTAGAATAGACTAGCAAAGGATACTTAAAGGGTTGATGGTGGATAGGCAATGGCAAACATTTATAGATCACATGGATGAACTTCAACAATTGTACATCCCTGTCTGGAGTAAAAATAAAACAGGGAAGGTGGCTCAACTGTGGCTAACCAGGGAAATTAAGGATAGTGTTAGATCCAAAGAAGAGGCACGTAAATTAGCCAGAAAAAGCAGCAAACCTGAGGACTGGGAGAAATTTAGAATACAGCAGAGGAGGACAAAGGGTTTAATTAGGAGGGGGAAAATAGAGTACGAGAAGAAGCTTGCTGGGAACATAAAAACTGACTGCAAAAGCTTCTTTAGATATGTGAAGAGAAAAAGATTAGTGAAGACAAACGGAGGTCCCTTGCAGTCGGACTCAGGTGAATTTATAATGGGAAACAAAGAAATGGCAGACCAATTGAACAAATACTTTGGTTCTGTCTTCACAAAGGAAGACACAAATAACCTTCCGGAAATACTAGGGGACCGATGGTCTAGTGAGAAGGAGGAACTGAAGGATATCCTTATTAGGCGGGAAATTGTGTTGGGGAAATTGATGGGATTGAAGACCGATAAATCCCCGGCGCCCGATGGTCTGCATCCCAGAGTACTTAAGGAAGTGGCCCTAGAAATAGTCGATGCATTGGTGATCATTTTCCAACAGTCTATCAACTCGGGATCAGTTCCTATGGACTGGAGGGTAGCTAATGTAACACCACTTTTTAAAAAGGGAGGGAGAGAGAAAATGGGTAATTATAGACCGATTAGCCTGACATCAGTAGTGGGGAAAATGTTGGAATCAATTATTAAGGATGAAATAGCAGCGCATTTGGAAAGCAGTGACAGGATCGGTCCAAGTCAGCATGGTTTATGAAAGGGAAATCATGCTTGACAAATCTTCTGGAATTTTTTGAGGATGTAACTAGCAGGGAGAACCAGTGGATGTGGTGTATTTGGACTTTCAAAAAGCCTTTGACAATGTCCCACAGAAGAAATTGGTGTGCAAAATCAAAGCACATGGTATTAACGATAATGTACTGGCGTGGATAGAGGATTGGTTGGCAGACAGGAAGCAGAGAGTCAGGATGAACGGGTCCTTTTCAGAATGGGAGGCAGCGACTAGTGGAGTGCCGCAGAGCTCAGTGCTGGGACCCCAGCTCTTTACAATATACATTAATGATTTGGATGAAGGAATTGAGTGTAATATCTCCAAGTTTGCAGATGACACTAAACTGGGTGGCAGTGTGAGCTGTGAGGAGGACGCTAAAAGGCTGCAGGGTGACTTGGACAGGTTAGGTGAGTGGGCAAACACATGGCAGATGCAGTATAATGTGGATAAATGTGAGGTTATCCACTTTGGTGGCAAAAACACGAAGGCAGAATATTATCTGAATGGCAGCAGATTAGGAAAAGGTGCAACGAGACCGAGGTGTCATGGTTCATCAGTCATTGAAAGTTGGCATGCAGGTACAGCAGGCGGTGAAGAAGGCAAATGGCATGTTGGCCTTCATAGCTAGGGGATTTGAATACAGGCAGGGAGGTCTTACTGCAGTTGTACAGGGCCTTGGTGAGGCCTCACCTGGAATATTGTGTTCAGTTTTGGTCTCCTAATTTGAGGAAGGACATTCTTGTCATTGAGGGAGTGCAGCAAAGGTTCATCAGACTGATTTCAGGGATGGCAGGACTGACATATGAGGAGAGACTGAATCAACGGGGCCTTTATACACTGGAGTCTAGAAGGATGAGAGGGGAGCTCATAGAAACATATAAGATTCTGACTGGACTGGACAGGTTAGATGCAGGAAGAATGTTTCTGATGTTGGGGAAGTCCAGAACCAGGGGACACAGTCTTAGGATACAGGATAGGCCATTTAGGACTGAGATGAGGAATTTCTTCACTCAGAAAGTTGTTAACCTGTGGAATTCCCTGCCGCAGAGAGATGTTGATGCCAGTTCATTGGATATATTCAAGAGGGAGTTAGATATGGCCCTTACGGCTAAAGAGATCAAGATGTATGGAGAGAAAGCAGAAAAGGGGTACTGAGGGAATGATCAGCCATGATCTTATTGAATGGTGGTGCAGGCTCGAAGGGCCGAATGGCCACTCCTGAACCTATTTTCTATATTTCTATGTTTCTATGATGATTATCAGCTAGGACAGACATCGACGATGAGGTTCAATACCGCCTCCAGTGCGCCTGCGCAGCCTTTGGCCACCTGAGGAAGATAGTGATCGAAGATCAGGCCCTCAAATCTGGCACCAAGCTTATGGTCGACAGGGCTGTAGTGATACCCGCCCTCCTGTATGGCTCAGAGACATAGACCATATACAGTAGACACCGTATATCCTGGAGAAATACCATCAGCGATGCCGCTGCAAGATCCTGCAAATCCCCTGGGAGGGCAGACACACTAACATCAGTGTTCTCGATCAGGCTAACATCCCCAGCATCGAAGCATTGACCACACTCGACCAGCTTCATTGGGCGGGCCACATTGTCTGCGTGCCAGACACAAGACTCCCAAAGCAAGCACTCTACTCGGAACTCCTACACGGCAAGCGAGCCCCAGGAGGGCAGAGGAAACGTTTCAAGGACACCCTCAAAGCCTCCTTGATAAAGTGTAACATCCCCACCAACACCTGGGAGTCCCTGGCCAAAGACCGCCCTAAGTGAAGAAAACCATCCGGGAGGGCGTTGAGCACCTCGAGTCTCGTCGGTGAGAGCATGCAGAAAAAAGGCGCAGACAGTGGAAGGAGCGTGCGGCAAACCAGACTTCCCACCCACCCTTTCCTCCAACGACTGTCTGTCCCACCTGGGACAGAAACTGTAATTCCCGAATTGTTCAGTCACCTGAGAACTCACATTTGGAATGGAAGCAAGTCTTCCTCGATTTCAAGGGACTGCCTATGATTATCACATCCACCATTAGAAATGTACATAAGATCTGCAAATTGATAATGTCTTGTATCCCAAAGTTTAAAGAGGTAATCAGGCCTCTTAATGATAAAGAGAAGCAGCAAACTGCGAAAGAATCTGAGCTTGGTAGCTATTATATGTGGTTTTTTTCCAGTCTTCACAAAAGATATCAGTAATTATATTTCAACTCCTCGAATAAAAATTTAGGGGATGCCTGTTAAAGTGACAGATGATACTGTTATTAACAATTATAGAAATTGAGAGAATTAAGGTCTTGGAACTGACAATATACGTTAAAGGAAGTTAAAGAACATGGAGGAAGAAAGCCAGGGAACTGGAAAATAGTGAATGTAACAGCGCTGTTAATGAAAGGCAGGAAGCATGACCCTATACATGGCATACGTGCTAACTTTATATTTGTTGCAGGGAAGATATTGGAGGCTAATAATAAGTGATGCAATTCAGGCACATTTGCCTAAATTGAACATGATAAATGAGAGTTAAGATAGATTTAGGAAGTATGCCTATCTAACATATTGGATTATTTTTAAAATTGTCATGACTGTGAAATAGGGAGATGAATTGCATATTGTAGATTTCAATTTTAAGAAGGCACTTGATAAGGCCCCACACAAGAAACATACTAATGGATTTTCAGCTTTTTGCAATTTTGTCCTTTTCCGGGCGCAATTCGCAGCGCAGCCAAAAATGTAGTGGCAAGTTAACGTTAGCGAGCAACTTTCACCAAATGAAAGTTCATGAGGAGCGTTAGTGTTAACTCCGGCGTTGTATCACACACTTTGTGTACCGGTGCCGAAAGTTCCGGTGCTAAATAAATCGGCTGTTCTGCGCATGCACAATCTTTTTTTTTCTTCCCACGCTTCTGGTCTGCTGTCCAGTAACAAACAATAATGCAGGGCGCGGCCGCGCTCATGCGCAATACAACCAGGCTGAATCAGCCATTTTACATTTGTATTTTGATGATGGAGGACAACGATTCCAGACAGCGTACCAGGCGGCTCAGCCACGAGGCTAATGAAGCTCCAGTGGGGGCTGTGGAAAGAAAATGGCAGAAGTTGCATCTTAGTGGTGGATCTATCAGAGGGGATCTCATAGAACAGATAAAATTCTGTTGTGATTGGACAGGTTAGATGCAGGAAGAATGTTGGCCTTCATAACGAGGGGATTTGAGTACAGGGGCAGGGAGGTGTTACTACAGTTGTACAGGGCCTTGGTGAGGCCACACCTGGAGTATTGTGTACAGTTTTGGTCTCCTAACTTGAGGAAGGACATTCTTGCTATTGAGGGAGTGCAGCGAAGGTTCACCTGACTGATTCCTGGGATGGCGGGACTGACCTATCAAGAAAGACTGGATCAACTGGGCTTGTATTCACTGGAGTTCAGAAGAATGAGAGGGGACCTCATAGAAACGTTTAAAATTCTGATGGGTTCAGACAGGTTAGATGCAGGAAGAATGTTCCCAATGTTGGGGAATTCCAGAACCAAGGGACACAGTCTAAGGATAAGGGGTAAGCCATTTAGGACCGAGATGAGGAGAAACTTCTTCACTCAGAGAATTGTGAACCTGTGGAATTGTCTACCACAGAAAGTTGTTGATGCTAGTTCATTAGATATATTCAAAAGGGAGTTAGATATGGCCGTTACGGCAAAAGGGATCAAGGGGTACGGAGAGAAAGCAGGAATGGGGTACTGAGGGAATGATCAGCCATGATCATATTGAATGGTGGTGGAGTCTCGAAGGGTCGAATGGCCTACTCCTGCACCTATTTTCTATGTTTCTATGTCATCCCTATTTAAAAGGATTTTGAGGGAAATCGCTGAGGAGGTCTCTGCCTCAGACACTGTGGTCAGGACTGGCACACAGTGCCGAAAGAAGTTTAATGATCTGACAAGGGTCGTTAGAGTAAAATTTAATTCATGCACTCCTTCATTAATTCAATTATAATTCTGACACACTATTTGTTCTTATGTTGCTGGTGCCTCTCAGCACTCTGTGGGTTGCCTCCTAAAATGCATGACACATAAGTGGGCTTAGTTCTGCACCCTATTTGCTATGAATGATCTTTACACATTAAGATTGCTTTCTGAGATCTCATAAGATTGCTCCCCACTCCAATGACCTTCTGATGAACTACATGCAACTTCCAAGGCCATTAAACAGAGGACTATATTACATTCGGATACTGAGTGTAAGTCCTGCACACTCCCTGGCCTGGGTTGGGCAATGTCCTGCAGTGTCTCTGGACTAGATATAATGGAATAGCAGTTGTCCTTCAAATGAGCCTGTGCTACGCGACCTTCCTCAGGTCACCCTGCCCCCTCCCCTCCTACTAACCACTCGTCAACAATTGTACATCCTTCTCTGGAGTAAAAATAAAACGGAGAAGGTGGCTCAACCATGGCTAACAAGGGAAATTAAGGATAGCGTTAAATCCAAGGAAGAGGCATATAAATTGGCCAGAAAAAGCAGCACACCTGAGGACTGGGAGAATTTTGTAAGACAGCAGAAAGGGTTTAATTAGGAGGGAGAAAATGACGAATGAGAGGAAGTTTGCTGGGAACATAAAAACTGATTGCAAAAGATTCTAGGTATGTGAAGAGAAAAAGATTAGTGAAGACAAACGTAGGTCCCTTGCAGTCAGATTCAGGTGAATTTATAATGGGGAACAAAGAAATGGCGGACCAGTTAAACAAATACTTTGGTTCTGTTTTCACGAAGGAAGAAACAAATAACCTTCCGGAAATACTGGGGGACCGAGGGTCTAGTAAGAAGGAGAAACTGAAGGATATCGTTATAAAGCGGGAAATTGTGTTCGGGAAATTGATGGGATTGAAGGCCGATAAATCCCCCAGGCCTGATCGTCTGCATCCCAGAGTACTTAAGGAAGTGGCCATAGAAATAGTGGATGCATTGGTGATCATTTTCCAACAGTCTATCGAATCTGGATCAGTTCCTATGGACTGGAGGGTAGCTAATGTAACACCACTGTTTAAAAAAAGAGGGAGAGAGAAAACAGGTAATTATAGACCGGTTAGCCTGACATCAGTAGTGGGGAAAATGTTGGAATCAATTATTAAAGATGAAATAAATCTTCTAGAATTTATGAAAGGGAATTCATGCTTGACAAATCTTCTAGAATTTTTTGAGGATGTAACTAGTAGAGTGGACAAGGGAGAACCAGTGGATGTGGTATATTTGGACTTTCAAAAAGCTTTTGACAAGGTCCCACACAAGAGATTGGTGTGCAAAATCAAAGCACATGGTATTGGGGGTAATGTACTGATGTAGATAGAGATCTGGTTGGCAGACAGGAAGCAGAGAATCGGGATAAACGGATCCTTTTCAGAATGGCAGGCAGTGACTAGTGAAGTGCCGCAAGGCTCAGTGCTGACACCCCAGCTCTTTACAATATACATTAATGATTTAGATGAAGGAATTGAGTGTAATATCTCCAAGTTTGCAGATGACACTAAACTGGGTGGCGGTGTGAGTTGTGAGGAGGACGCTAAAAGGCTGCAGGGTGACTTGGACAGGTTAGGTGAGTGGGCAAATGCATGACAGAAGCAGTATAATGTGGATAAATGTGAGGTTATCCACTTTGGTGGCAAAAACACGAAGGCAGAATATTATCTGAATGGCGACAGATTAGGAAAGGGGGAGTTGCAATGAGACCTGGGTGTAATGATTCATCAGTCATTGAAAGTTGGCATACAGGTACAGCAAGCGGTGAAGAAGTCAAATGGTATGTTGGCCTTCATAGTTAGGGGATTTGAGTATAGGAGCAGGGAGGTCTTAATGCAGTTGTACAGGGCCTTAGTGAGGCCTCACCTGGAATATTGTGTTTTGTTTTGGTCTCCCAATCAAAGGAAGGACGTTCTTGCTATTGAGGGAGTGCAGCGAAGGTTCACCAGACTGATTCCAGGGATGGCAGGAATGACATATGAGGGGAGACTGGATCAACTGGGCCTTTATACACTGGAGTTTAGAAGGATGAGAGGGGATCTCATAGAAACTTCCAAGATTCTGACGGGACTGATGCGGGAAGAATGTTCCCGATGATGGGGGAAGTCCAGAACTAGGGGACACAGTCTCAGGATAAGGAGTAGGCCATTTAGGACTGAGATGAGAAGAAACTTCTTCACTCAGAGTTGTTGACCTGTGGAATTCCCTACCGCAGAGAGTTGTTGTTGCCAGTTCATTGGATATATTCAAAAGGGAGTTAGATATGGACCTTATGGCTAAAGGGATCAAGGGATATGGAGAGAAACCTGGAAAGGGGTACTGAGGGAATGATCAACCATGATCTTATTGAATGGTGGTGCAGGCTCGAAGGGCCGAATGGCCTACTCCTGCACCTATTTTCTATGTTTCTATGTGAGGATCACACCTGGTGGCCTGCCTTTTATACTAGGCCAGGCACACCTGTACAGATAACTTACAAGTCTCCCACTGCTGTGCCCTCTGGTGGCACACCTTGTGATAGTACAAACAGTAGCCATGTAGGATACATGACACCCTAAATGTCTATCTGGTGTGTGACCACATTCAGCGCATCCTCGCAGTGAATGCCCACTATCCAGGGAGCGCACATGATGCTTTCATCTTGTGTGACAGCAGTGTCTCACGAATGTTTCAGCGACAAAGGGAAGGACGCGGCTGGTTGCTCGGGGACAAAGGATATGACCTGGCCACCTGGCTCATGACCCCTCTCCGCAACCCCACCAGAGAAGCCGAGGAGCGCTACAGTGAGAACCATGCGGGCACTCGCAACATCAGTGAACAGATGATTAAAGTGCTCAACCAGTGCTTCTGATGCCTTGACCGCTCTGGAGGCAGCATTCAATTCTTCCCTCAATATGTCTCCAAATTCATTGTCATGTGCTGCATGCTACACAACTTGGTCATCATGAAGGGCCAGGCATTGCCAGTGGGGATTGCAGGCCCACCTCAGGAGGAGGAGGATGATGAGGAAGAGCCTGACATGGCACCGATTGGACAGCCACCCCATCCACAGGGGAGGCAGCGTAGAAATTCTGCCAGACCAAGAGCCACACATTATCAGTGCAAAATGGACTGGTTTGGTTGCATGGAGTAAGCTGAGGGATGCACTAAAACTGGCCACGCTATGTGCCACCATACAGTCACATCATCGGTGAACTTTGGAATGATACACATGACACCAATGTCAAAGGGTCAAAGTGACATTTTTATTAATAAAAGTAACAGACAATCCTTCCCCACCAAAACCAAATGATGCAGCAAACAGCGCTCTGCTGTAAGTAACTCAACTTTGAGTTGCATTAATGAAAAACAACAATTTACATGCGTACTCAAAATACATCAAGGCATCTGCACAAGGTTGTCTCACCCCTTAATGGGTCTTGCCCTGAGATTTCCCCCCCTTCCCTTCATCCCCCTCCCATGCCTGCTGCTCCTAATCAATCAGGCCTCAGTGTCTACAGCAAGACTGCTGTGTTAGGGGGCCAGACAGTGCAGACAGCGTGTGATGATGTCCTGGACCAGCTCTGGGCCTGGAAGGCCTGGCTAAGGACTGCTGCACCTTAGCATTGGTGGGAGCAGCCTCTGATGGCTCGGGTGTGGACCGCATAAAGTGCATGGTGGGAGAGTCAGTGGTGGGTGCCGGAATGCTGTCATCCTGAGGAAGGACAGCACCTTCCATTTCCTGGGAACCACTGACACTCACACGGGGCTGAGCCTCAGCATCCAGAGCACGGTGTCACCACAACTTGCTGGCCTGCGTCGGCAGCGTCACTTCCCCGTTGGACAGTGGGGAAGACACAGAGAGGATGGCAGCATTCAGTGATCCGCATGACATCACCAAGCTGGACCGTAGCTTGTCCCTGCGATGTGATCGCTGCTGCGACATTATCCGTGGCACGCGCCACACACTCTGGCACACCACTGTCACTGCTGGAGGACACTGCCTCTGTGAGTGGGCAAAGATGACCTTGCTGGAGTGCTTAGATGCACGGACAATGCGTGAAGCAACCTCTGCAACACTCAAAGCAGGTTTGTCTATGCTCTGGGGGACCCTACCCAATGCACCCATGAGCTCGCGGTGCATTTCCAGGTTCTCCCTGGATATTGCCACCAAGTCCAGGTCCATGTCTGCCTGTTCTTGAACAGGACTACTGTGCGACTCACCCTCCGGGGAGCTGGCCTCTGGGCTTCCCCTCCCGCTCAGCATTGCTGTAGGCCACTGGGGCCAGGAACCTCAGAGTCCTCACACCCCTGGAAATCGCCTTTGTCCCCAGATGTTGTGTTGGCAGACGGTGCGACTGTTGGGCTGTGAGGTTCAGCCAGCACACTTTCAACCCCTCCATTATTGTCTCCCCCGTGGCCAGATGGAGATGGCTCCCGAGAAGGCTGGCACGCTTGTGGCTGGTCATCTACAAGCAGAAAGCAACAGATGTGTGGTTAGCAGCAGGGGAGGGGCAGGATGATAGCAGGAAGGTGGCATTGGACATGTACATGTAAAGGGGCTAGGTCACTTCATTTTAGTGGTCAATTAAGTCACATCAGTTGCGTGTTACATTTACATACTCTCACTACCCGAAGGGAGCTCGGCCTCGCCCCCGGCCACTGTGCGAACTGGGGCGCCCATGACGGCCGAGACTCGCTGTTCCACCTCAGTGAGCTCCATCAGCTGCGGCTGTCTGCCTCCTGTTCGTCATTGCTCCCACCTGTTGTGGGACAGCTTGGTCTGCAAGAAGAACAATAAGGTTCAGTAAGGGTTCGCCTCCTGTTGTGCTACATGTGCCTTCCATAGTTCAATAGCTGCAACTGTGTGGATGCGCAAATGTCTTCACTTCAATCTGTGTGGCTGGTGACAGGCTTTTTAAAGATTGGGAGGAGGTGAGAGGCAGGTAGCATTACGGCTCAGGGTGATGTTTATAAAACGCATATCAGCAGTGTGAGTGGAGTGCGAGGAAGCGTGACAATGATTAGGATAAAAGAGAGTAGGTGAATGCAGAGGCAATGATTGGAGAAGTGAGCTTTCAGCTTTCTGCTACATTCTACAAGCCACAGCATGGCAAGCAATGCATTGAGAAGACTTAACAATGTGTGAGACATTGATCTTGCAAGCATGGCAGGCCTACATAAATATGAAGGGTACTCACCCTGACGACCCTCGTGAGGTCCCTGAACTTCTTGTGGCATTTTGTGCCAGTTCTGGCCACCGTGTCTGCTGCTGAGACCTCCTGTGCTATCTCCCACCAGAGTCTCTTAAATATGCTGGGCAACGGCATCCCTCCTCCAACCAGGTGCAGTGCAGACCAACTCCTTTCAACGGCCTGCACTAACGCCTCAGCAGCTGCTGTAGAGAATCACCAGGCATGCTGCCTGCCTGCCCTCTTGCTGCAGCATCTCTCCCGAAGTCTGTGAAGTGGGCCGGGTCATCGACACATGCGCAAAATGGCGAAATTTTTTATTGGTGCGATTTTCGGCTGGGGCGCAAAAACTTCCTTGTGTGATGCCTGATTTCGCGCCCCTGATCATAGATCCTCAATTTTTGGTGAAATTTGCAGACGAGGGTGCAAACTTTTTCCAGGTGGTATCAGGATCGCTCCGCAGCCATTACCATCCCAAAATCACAAAAGCCGAAAATCCAGCCCGAGCAGTTTATCTCAATTTTTAGTCGGAACTTGCACAGCATCTTATTGTATCTGCAGTGAACTAAAATATATTGCCTCGATCATGGCTGTGAGAATGCTGTTGAATAAAGGCACAGAATTTCTTTCAGAGCTGCGAGGAGGATGCTATGAGGCTGCAGAGTGACTTGGATAGGTTAGGTGAGTGGGCAAATGCATGGCAGATGAAGTATAACGTGGATAAATGTGAGGTTATCCACTTTGGTGGTTAAAAACAGAGAGACAGACTATTATCTGAATGGTGACAGATTAGGAAAAGGGGAGGTGCAACGAGACCTGGGTGTCATGGTACATCAGTCATTGAAGGTTGGCATGCAGGTACAGCAGGCGGTTAAGAAAGCAAATGACATGTTGGCCTTCATAGCGAGGGGATTTGAGTACAGGGGCAGGGAGGTGTTGCTACAGTTGTACAGGGCCTTGGTGAGACCACACCTGGAGTATTGTGTACAGTTTTGGTCTCCTAACTTGAGGAAGAACATTCTTGCTATTGAGGGAGTGCAGCAAAGGTTCACCAGACTGATTCCTGGGATGGCGGGACTGACCTATCAAGAAAGACTGGATCAACTGGGCTTGTATACACTGGAGTTCAGAAGAATGAGAGGGGACCTCATAGAAACGTTTAAAATTCTGATGGGTTCAGACAGGTTAGATGCAGGAAGAATGTTCCCAATGTTGGGGAAGTCCAGAATCAGGGGTCACAGTCTAAGGATAAGGGGTAAGCCATTTAGGACCGAGATGAGGAGAAACTTCTTCACCCAGAGAGTGGTGAACCTGTGGAATTCTCTACCACAGAAAGTTGTTGAGGCCAATTCACTAGATATATTCAAAAAGGAGTTAGATGAAGTCCTTACTACTAGGGGGATCAAGGGGTATGGCAAGAAAGCAGGAATGGGGGACTGAAGTTGCATGTTCAGCCATGAACTCATTGAATGGCGGTGCAGGCTCGAAGGGCCGAATGGCCTACTCCTGCACCTATTTTCTATGTTTCTATGTTTCATAACAAGAGTCCCGTGAGTTATTACTGATGGGATATTAAAACTGCCACCAGCTGTGTGGTGGAAATACTTAATCAATTATCAATTATTAAAGAGGGAAAGCAGTGACAGGATCGGTCCAAGTCAGCATGGATTTATGAAAAGGAAATCATGCTTGACAAATCTGGAGTTTTTTGAAGATGTAACTAGTAGAGTGGATAAGGGAGAACCAGTGGATGTGGTGTATTTGGATTTTCAAAAAGCTTTTGACAAGGTCCTACACAAGAGATTAGTGTGCAAAATTAAGGCACATGGTATTGGGGGTGACGTATTGACGTGGATAGAGAACTGGTTGGCAGACAGGAAGCAAAGAGTGGGAATAAATGGGTCCTTTTCAGAATGGCAGGTAGTGACTAGTGGGGTGCCACAGGGTTCAGTGCTGGGACCCCAGATATTTACAATATACATTAATGATTTAGACGAAGGAATTGAATGTAATATCTCCAAGTTTGCAGATGACACTAAGCTGGGTGGCAGTGCGAGCTGTAAGGAGGATGCTAAGAGGCTGCAGGGGGACTTGGACAGGTTAGGTGAATGGGCAAATGCATGGCAGATGCAGTATAATGTGGATAAATGTGAGGTTATCCAATTTGGTGGCAAAAACAGGAAGGCAGAATATCTGAATGGTAACAGAATAGTGAAAGTGAAGGTGCAACAAGACCTGGGTGTCATGGTACATCAGTCATTGAAGGTAGGCATGCAGGTACAGCAGGCAGTAAAGAAAGCAAATGGCATGCTCGACTTCATGCGAGAGGATTTGAGTATAGGAGCAGGGAGGTCTTACTGCAGTTGTACAGGGCCTTGGTGAGACCACACCTTGAGTATTGTGTTCAGTTTTGGTCTCCTAATCTGAGGAAGGACGTGCTTGCTATTGAGGGAGTGCAGCAAAGGTTCACCAGACTGATTCCCGGGATGGCAGGACTGACATATGAGGAAAGACTGGATCGGCTAGGCTTCTACTCACTGGAATTCAGAAGAATGAAAGGGGATCTCATAGAAACGTTATAGAATTCTGATGGGAATGGACAGGTTAGATGCAGGAAGAATGTTCCTGATTTTGGGGAAGTCCAGAACCAGGGGGTCACAGTCTAAAGATAAGGGGTAAGCCATATTGGACCGAGATGAGGAGAAACTTTTTCACCCAGAGAGTTGTCAACCTGTGGAATTCTGTGCCACAGAAAGCTGTTGAGTCCAGTTCATTGGACATATTCAAAAGGAAGTTAGATGTTGCCCTTACGGCTAAAGGGATCAGGGGATATGGAGAGAAGGCAGGGGTGGGTTTCTGAGGTTGCATGATCAGCCATGATCATATTGAATGGCGGTGCAGGCTCGAAGGGCCAAATGGCCTGCTCCTGCACCTATTTTCTATGTTTCTATGTTAGTTCAGTGTGGGTGTGAGAGGCCAACAAGTCTAAAAGTGTTTCAATCATATAAATTTCAATAGAGGAACTGTTATTTTAAATAGATGGGCATGTTATGAGAAAGAAAAAATTAGGAACGACTGATGAAATAAATTGAAGAAAGACTTGCATTTCTATAGCATCTTTCATGACCACCGCATGTCCCAAAGCACTTCACAACCAATGAACTACCTTTTTAAGTGTAGTCACTGTTGTAATGTAAGAAACACGGCAGCCAATTTGCGCACAGCAAGCTTCCACAAATACCAATGTGATAATGACCAAATAATCTGTTTTTAGTGATGTTGATTGAGGGATGCATTTTGGCCAAGACACCGGGGATAACTCTCCTGTTCTTCTTCGAAATAGTGCGACGGGATAATTTACGTCCACCTGAGAGAGCAGACGGGGCCTCGGTTTAACATCTCATTCGAAAGACGGCACCTCTGACAGTGCAGCGCTCCCTCAGCACTGCACTGGAGAGTCAGCCTAGATTTTTGTGCTCACATCTCTGGAGTGGGACTTGAACCCACAAACTTCTAACTCAGAGGCGAGGGTGTTACCAGTTGAGCCACAGCTGACAAATTGGTGCTCCCTGTCAGAAGATGACATTTCTGGAGGCAATTAGGATGGCACATCCTGTTTTTCCAAATGTTGTATTGTTGACTTAAATATGAATAATTCTGTTAAAAATTCAATCAGAAATATATTACAAAACCATGTATACAAGACTCCCATACAATGCTTCCTTTTTTGAAGGCTTATGTAGTATACTGTATATATACAGTTTCTTACATTTTATTCAAAGCAGCCAGACAACAATGTGTTTTGAATTAGCACAACTTAACCCGTATAAATTGTTTTTAATTGTAAAACAACAATCTGCAGACCATTACAACTTACTTTGTTTTAATGCAATATACAAATCTGGTTTAAATCTACTTTTCTGATAACACAACCCCAAGGCTTGGAAGATGTGCTGCAGATAAGTCTCTAGGCCCTAAATCAAGTAGACATGCACACATTTAGCTCTCAATTATTGTTGAAAGTTTTTTTTAACTAATGGAGATATTTGCATCATATTTTAATAACCTTTGATATTATACACAACAATGGGTGTAATTATCCTGTCTGGTAATATTACCTTTCAGTTACCATGTAAAATGCTTATTTCAGCAGTCACCCAGTTCTTGGCATAATTACTACAAAGTTGATTAAGTGAAACCATAAAGCATTGAGACACAATATATCAATAAACTAATATGCCAAGGCAAAAAATATATATTTTTAGGAACTTCATAAAATCCTAGAACTGTGCCCAAGGAGCGAATGATAGAAAATGCAATCCTACATTCAAAGAAGAGGCAAGACAGAGGCCTAGACATTATAGACCAGTTAGGCCAATATCTATCATATGAGAAGTAAAAAGCATAGGAGGCTACAAGGAGTAGTCAGCATGGATGCAGTATCAAAAGACTATGCATTAATCTACTGGAATTCTTTGAGGAGGCATATAAGCTACTTGACAAAGATTATCAAAAGCTATTTAATTACATTTTATTTGTGAGACATTTCAAGAAAGGTTAAGGTTCATGGAATTAGTAATAAATTAGCTTGCTAGATTGAAACGGATTTAACTGTAGGAAGCAGGGGTTAGCAGTAAATGGAAAAAGAAACAACTGCCCAAGTTGTGAGAACCTAGTAATGGCTAAATTCATAGCAGTACTTAAAAAAGATTCTATACAGATAATTTTATGAGTCTTTCCTGTTAACACAGAGCCTCGCTAAGGGTAAGAGGAAGTTGCAAAATTAGGCTCACAGGCCCCACACCCAATGCACAGCATGCCACATTTCGCAGCAAAGAAATCGGTGAGCTTTCTTGAAGCTGTACTTCCAATAAGCACAAAAGGGTCAAAATTCCGTTTCTAATGCCAGCCATTACCGCCGGAGAGGAGTGACTAACGAGCGACAAAGGACTACCGTTGGTGGTAAGCAGTGTCCACGCCTCCAGAAAAATTCAGTCGGATCTTTGTCGAGGCGACAAGAGATAACACTGTGCCCTCTAACGTCACCCACGTGGTGACGACATCTAGCGTGTAACGCCCCCTTGTGGCTGCTGTCGCGATACTTGGTTTCAACGACGGCCTTCCCGGCAGGCGTTCTTACAACCTGAAAAAAATGGTAAGTATGTGGGATAACATTTTTTATCATTCACTCTTCAGGCACAGTTCCAGGATTTTATGAAGTTCCTAAAAATATACATTTTTTGCCTTGGCATATTAGTTTATTGATATATTATGCCTCAATGCTTTATGGTTCTCGGGCAGAATCGCCCAGAGAGCAAGGTAAGTTTTTTTCTTTATTAATTTCTGCTTTTTCTCATTAGTTGTAACAGTGGGAAAATGTGAGTGAGTCGGAGAAGTGTTCGTTTTTTTTTTCTATTCATTTTTTTCACCTAGCATGTCGGCAGCCTCCCGTTGTGAAATTCGGTCGGCCTCCTGAGTTTCCGAGGGTGAGGGTGCAACGCCACTTTTTAGCGCTGCTCTCTCATCTTTGGGCGTAAAAACTCAATTTGGCAGTTTGAGCCTACACCGAACGCCTGGCGGTAAAAACAGCACTCAGGCGGTGACTCAAAACCGGTGATACCGAATTTTGACCCCAGAATTATGTTGCCGGGTCCCTTGCAGGAGTTCACATGATTTTACCAACTCCATCCTTGTGATGAACTCACTTATATAAAATGGATGCATTATTAATTCTTAGTCCTTGTCAATCATCACAGCCCCAGGACATCGCTGCAGGAGTTCCTCAGGGCAATGTCCTCGGCTCAACCATCTTCAGCTGCTTTCTCAATGATCTTCCCTCCAACATAAGGTGAGAAGTGGGATTGATCACTGATGACTGCATAGTGTTCAGTATCATTCGCATCTCCTTAGATAATGAAGTCCATGCCTGCATGCAGCAACACCTGGACGACATTCAGGCTTGGACTGATAAATGGCAAGTAACATTCGTGCCACACAAGTGCCAGGCAATGACTATTTCTGACAAGTGAGAGTCTAACCACTGCTCCTTGACATTCAACGGCATTAACATCACCAAATCCCTCACCATCAACATCCTGGGGGTCACCATTGACCAGAAACTTAACTGGACCAACTACATAAACACTGTGGCCACAAGAGCAGGTCAGAGGCTGGGCATTCTGTGGCGAGTGTCTCACCTCCTGACTCCCCAAAGCCTTTCCACCATCTACAAGGCACAAGTCAGGAGTGTGATGGAAGTCTCTCCACTTGCCTGGATGAGGGCAGCTCTAACAATACTCAAGAAGTTCGACACCATCCAGGACAAAGCAGCCCGCTTGATTGGCACCCCATCCACCGCTTTCAACATTCACCCCCTCCACCGTGGCTGCAGTCTGTACCATCTACAAGATGCACTGCAGCAACTCACCAAGGCTTTTTCTGCAGCACCTCCCAAACCCACAACCGCTACCACCTAGAAGGACAAGGGCAGCAGGTGCATGGAAACACCAAAACCTCCCAGTTCCCCTCCAAGTAACACATCATCCTGACTTGGAAATATGCATGGTGTTCATTTGCAATATCGTGACCAAATTACTTGCAGCACAGCTTGGGCGCGAAAGCTTGTCACACGAAATTTACAGGATCAGCAGCCAGATGAATTCCTCCCCTTTATTTTTAAAAACGATAGATGTCTGAATGTAATTTAGTCTTAAGGGTTCAACATGATGCCCATAAATCACTCAGTCTTCACTGAAGTGCTTTACAACACAAGTTGAATCCTTGATTAAAGTACAGTCTTATTACTCGTAACCATCCATAATTTGATGTATTTCATATCGCTGCCTATATTTCATTGCATATTTATTGCATCTATACCTGTCAGCAGAATTCTCTTGTGAATTCATTCATACAAAATTGGGCTAGTCAGTACAATTGTAACAAATTATATTCAAAATACTTTTGCCATTTTGTTCCCTATTCCAAAACAATTATCAAAAATTAATCCTTATAATATACACTGCAGACTCTTGTGACTACTAACAAAGTATTAAAGGATTTCTTTTGTGTGTGTGAAAAGTCCCAAATCACTAGCATCACAGGTGTGAGTAGCATGTGGAAAGCTTCCAAAAAGTCCAAAAAAATGAATTCAGTACCGATACTAAGATAAGCAGAAAGCTGCATTTTTAAAGGTGCTGAAGAATAAGTTAAAAGGTGTAGACTAATAATTGATAAGTTACTAAAATTCAGAATCACACTCATCTTCACTGCAATCAATTACATTTGTGAGAAGTGATACTATCATGCCAGCTCGGTAAAATAAGCATTTCCCCTCACTTTGGTTCAATAAAAAAAAAACAGGTGACAGAAACATATCTCATTGCTTATGAGTCTCATTCTTTCAGTCACATCGGTACAGTCAATGATCCTGGGCATTTATAAAAGGATATTATAATATTAAATATGTTTATATAATATAATAAAGATATCTGAACCAATTAATAGCCTGTTAATAAAAATAGCACTATGAAACTCCACTTTCTGGGATTTGACTGGTTCATGATGAACACTTGACTCTTAATCTGATTAGTCCATCCTATAAGCAGGGACCAATCAGATGCTGGTCTAAAACCATACTCCGAGCAAACACTCACTCTCCTCTGTCCACCAATCACCTACCTAAATGCAGGCTGCTGCTTATTTCTTCTTCTGAGTCAAAACAGAGTTCACTGACAATTTTCTGAATTTGATGTACATGACTCAGAGCATGTGGGTGGGAGAAGCAGACTAACTGCCTGTGGTTGGAGGGAGGGAGGAGCGGCTGATTTCCAGAATGGGGAAAATAGAAACAAACAACACCAATTGTGCAAGAACCAAGAATAAAGAAAAGCTGCGGAAATGGTAAAAATGAAACAGAGAAGATAGGGGAAGGTGAAGTTACAAATGAGCAAGGAAAGAAAGAGAAAATAATTTTTGTCATAGAAGAAAGGGTAAAGTGTTTTTGTTACAAAAGGAATGGAACAGTATCCTATGAAGCAAACAGGATAGGGTATGAATGAGTGTGAACAAGGACTCGGACACAATTTGCATGTTATACATAGTAGAGATGCTCTGCGGGTCAGAGCCTGCAATACATCACAGCAGTTTCATTCCTACAGCACATAGCTTCCTTCTGATAAAAGAGCAGGGCTATGAGGTCAGGTTCCAACCAAATTGACGGGTGCAAACTCAATGCTAGCGCTCAGAGGTTGTGCCTTCACTCCATTAGTGAAGGCCTAGGAGCACTGTGATGCACACTATGTCCATATTTTAAAATTCCACATCTGTCAGAATTACTCAAACTCCCTACCAGTATCTAACAAGTAAAAGATACCAAGACTTAGCAGCACGGTCCAGCCATGATGGCCCAGAATTTGCTCTCAGTGGTGAAGACGGCTTTTGCCATTCACCTTGCTGACAGCTGCCCGGAGACTTTTCACAGGCTCAGCAACGG
This sequence comes from Pristiophorus japonicus, assembly GCF_044704955.1. NCBI lineage: Eukaryota > Metazoa > Chordata > Chondrichthyes > Pristiophoridae > Pristiophorus > Pristiophorus japonicus. Next base: position 215,835,536 of record NC_091982.1, read on the forward strand.
ACGTTTCTACCAATCCGGCATCTGATCCAGTGTGGGGATCTGTGGCGTGTGTGAAAAGGGCAAGCAACAGCGAGACTCTTCAACTAATCAGATTGAAGAATTCAGGGGCGGCATTCGATACGTGCAATTGCACATGTTCCTGAGTCACTCGAGCCCTGAGCAGATCTTTAGCCTCTGATCAGTGGCAGTGCCGAATTGGTGCCTGAGGATGATCTCACTGCCCAGCAACTCTTCACCTCCACCTACATCCAAGAGCCACCACCAATACATATGTAGAATGTAAATTGAATGCATTCTAGGTGGGACATACTGCTCACATCCTGGCTCCGGCTGGAGAGATGCTGGGGCTCAAGTTATCAGTGTGCTGCTCCCCAGGCCCTCTCCTCTCATTCATAATTTACAACCCCACTAATATGCAATAAAATGCATTTTCTGCAAGTGTGAGCAGAGTTAAGGGTAGGGATTGTCAACCAAGCTGCCTGGGAGATTTCTCCTTCCCTCTCTTCCTTATGATGATGGGATTCTACAGGCAGGGCCCATTGCCGTGGTAACACACTACCTGTGTATAGCTGTGCCTCGACTGTCAAAAGAGTCATCAGCCACCACTGATTTCAATGATGTTAAATATTAACTCTGCGTCTATTCACTTATATCAAAGTATGTTTTAAAAGGAATCAGAGGAGACCCATTGTTCAAAAATGATGTGGAAGTATTAATTCTGTTTAAATTATGAAAGAAGGAATGGTGGGTGTAGCGGCACATCATTACTGAAGTGCCAACATGCAGCGTCACAAAGTTCCTGTTAACTCCCATCCTACCGAGGTAGAAAGTTGCTGGAGGGGGTGGAGAGCTAGACAATCTGAGGCCAACATCTTAGCCTTGCAAGGGATTTTGCCCCTTACAAAGCTGACCGGAAAATTCCAGCAACGGTGCGCCTGCTGTTTTTCCCCCAAAGTTACAGTGGAAGTCTGGCGGAAATCCTGAGGAAATCAAGGGCCTATGTCATAAAATTGTAAGTGCAATCTGAAAGAACATGTTGCTAATGTTGTTGCACATAGCAACCAAAACATTTCTTCTCCCAGTGTTTGCAATTAGATTGTAGCAAGCCAACTGGTCAGCGATTCGACAACATGCCGGTTTCCCCAATTAAATTTGTCAGGTGCTATATTCAATTCCAGCGCACAGCAGTACCACACCAACAGTTTGGCAGCAAGGTCTTTAGTGGAGGTTGGAGTAATCACGGATGCTGTTGTACCAGCATCAATTGAAAGAGGATTGTTTTTAAATGGCCTCACACACGGCCATAAATCTAACCAGCTGAAGTGCAAGATAGATATCAGCAGGGAATCACAGAAAGAAAAAATCTATCAACAGGAATCCAAGACAAACAAGTAACAGCAGCCAGCCTCTCCAGGAAGGTTTCAGGAGCTATAGGTCAGTGCAAAACAAGTCTAGAGGAACAGTGTTGCCATGGGCAACTGAAGCAAAAATAACTGGTCTATCCCTCACAAAGAGAATCCTGAAGATAATGCAGTGTGCCATGGCCAAAGGTAAGATACATTCAACTAGACAAAAATTATTTTCAAAACAATATAAATAAAAATAATGGGTCAGCTAAAAAAATGCAGCAATTTTTTTCAATTGCTTACCAACTGAAGTAAGCTTCAGCAGCTGCACTCTAATGGACCTGCATCGCCAGTAATTGGTCATCCAGGAAGTTGCATTCATTTACATTTTAATAGAGGAATATTCAGATAAAAATCCCACAATTTCAAACAGATTTACACCATAAGCTAGCTATCAAATATAAGGGGAGGTTTTCCATGATGTTAATGAATCGTGGAGAAACAGTGAGCTGCAGGCTTTGCACCCACCTTAGTAGGACATGTCCAACCCTGATGAATCTTCCGAGGCTGGGATTAATTAGATATTCTCTAGATCTTCTGTCATTTTATTTAGCAGTTACAGGGAGCTCACAGATTTGGAGGGGGTGGAATGTTGGGGGGGGGGGGGGGGGGCGGGGAAAGAGTGTTGCTGGGGTTATATCTGGTGCAGCTGCAGGTCAATTATTCCAGGCAAACCTTGGGAAGAAGATTGCAGTATTGATTTATATTAGAGCACTGGCAAGGCAGAGCCCCCAGAATTTCCAATGCTGTAGTGGTAAGTGCTGCTGCTTTGTGCCTTTTGACATTCCAGGGTATCTTTCCTATGGGGAAGTGGTACAATATGATTAGCCGGAGGTGGCACAAAGTGTCAGTGCAGTCTGAACAATCCAGGGGAGTCAATCAAGGTAACTTTATCCACCTTACACCAAGTAGTTTATTGAAGTATGTATGCCATTGCAGATTGACTGCTGACAAGTAGTCAGGCTATCGTACAGTCCTTTGACATAAGAACATAAGAAATGGTGGTGGGGGGGCGGGAGGTGGGAGGTCATTCATGACATTGAATGCGTGTTCAGCTGTGGGAGGTTAAGAGTGAACATAAGAACATAACAATAGAAGCAGGAGTCGACCATTTGCCCCCTCGAGCCTGCCCTGCCTTTCAATAAGGTCATGGCTGATCTGATCATGGACTTAGCTCCACTTCCCTACCCGATCCCCATAACCCTTTACTGACTTATCGCTCAAAAATCTGTCCAACTCTGCCATAAATATATTCAATGACCCAGCCTCCACAGTTCTCTGGGGCAGAGAATCCCATAGATTTACAACCCTCTGAAAGCAGAAATGTCTCCTCATCTCAGTTTTAAATGGGCGGCTCCTTATTCTGAGACTATGTCCACTAGGTTTCGTTTTTGCTATGAATGGAAATATCCTCTCTTTATCAACTTTGTCGAGCCCCCTCATTATCTTATAAGTTTCAATAAGATCACCTCTTATTCTTCTGAACTCCAATGAGTATAGGCCCAAGGTTCAGTGCTGGGAGCCCAGCTATTTACAATATACATTAATGATTTAGACAAAGGAATTGAATGTAATATCACCAAGTTTGCAGATGACACTAAGCTGGGTGGCAATGTGAGCTGTGAGGAGGATGCTATGAGGCTGCAGTGACTTGGACAGGTTAGGTGAGCGGACAAATGCATGGCAGATGCAGTATAATGTGGATAAATATGAGGTTATCCACTTTGGTGGCAAAAACAGGAAGGCAGAATATTATCTGAATGGTGACAGATTACGAAAAGGGGAGGTACAACGAGACTTGGGTGTCATGGTACATCAGTTATTGAAAGTTGGCATGCAGATACAGCAGGCGGTGAAGAAGGCAAATGGCATGTTGGCCTTCATAGCGAGTTGATTTGAGTATAGGAGCAGGGAGGTCTTACTGCAATTGTACAGGGCCTTGGTGAGGCCACACCTTAAATATTTTGTACAGTTTTGGTCTCCTAATTCCTCAGGGCATGCCCCGTACGTGGCTGCCCAGTCCCCATTCAGGGCACATTTCATAACTAAAGACAGTAGCGGGTCTTTATTTGTCCAGACGTTAATCTGATGGGCTGTCACAGGTGAGCCTTCGCTTTCAAAAGCTTCAACAGCCATGACCATCTCAGCATCATGCTCAGTTGCCCCCTCAGTGGTGGCTAGTGGGAGCCTGCTGAGTGCATCAGCGCAGTTTTCAGTGTCCGGTCTGTGCCGAATTGTGCAGTCATAGGCGGCTAAGGTAATTGCCAACCTCTGTATGCAGGCCGATGCATTCGCATTTATGGCCTTGTTGTTGGCCAAAAGGGAGGTTAGGCGTTTGTGATCTGTCTGCAGCTCAAATTTCCTGCCAAACAGGTACTGGTGCATTTTTTTTACTGCATATACACATGCTAGCACTTCCTTTTCTACCATCCCGTAGCCCCTTTCTGCCTGGAACAGACTTCTGGAGGCATAAGCTACCGGCTGTAACTGATCATTGGCATTCACATGTGCAACACACACCCGACCCCATAGGACGACGCATCGCATGTTAGAACAAGTTTCTTACGCGGGTCATGTAACGTTAACAGTTTGTTGGAGCATAACAAGTTGCGGGCTCTATCAAAAGCCCTTTCCTCGCTGTCCCCATAGACCCAAGAGTTGCCAAAATAGTCCAGGAGCCCCAGGAATGAACGCAGCTCCGCCGTGTTACGAGGTCTGGGTGCTTTCTGGATCGCTTCCGTTTTGGACGCAGTGGGTCTGATCCTGTCTGCTGCTACCCTCCTCCCCAGGAATTCTACCTCTGGAGCTAAGAAGACGCACTTCGCTTTTTTCAGTAGCAGCCCTACCCGGTCCAGTCTGCATAGCACCTCCTCCAGGTTGTGGAGCTGCTCTTCAGTATCGGGTCCCGTGATGAGGATGTCGTCTTGAAAAACCACCGTCCTTGAAATCGACTTGAGGAGGCTTTCCATATTTCGCTGAAGATCGCGACAGCCGAACGAATCCCGAACGGACATCTGTTATACTCAAACAACCCCTTGTGTGTCGTGATGGTGGTCAGCTTCTTCGACTCACTCGCCAGCTCCTGGGTCATGTAAGCTGAGGTCAGGTCCAATTTTGAAAAAAGTTTGCCACCGGATAGCGTCGCAAAGAGGTCCTCCACTCTCGATAGCGGGTACTGGTCTTGGAGTGACACCCGATTGATGGTGGCCTTGTAATCGCCACATATCCTGACCGATCCATCCGCCTTGAGCACCGGCATGATCGGGCTCACCCAGTCACTGAATTCGACTGGCGAGATGATGCCTTCCCTCAGCAGGCGGTCCAATTCGCATTCTATCTTTTCCCACATCACGTACGGCACCGCTCTGGCCTTGTGGTGCACTGGCCTAGCGTCCGGGTTTATGTGAATCATTACCGTGGCCCCCATGAAAGTGCCAATGCCGGGTTGAAATAATGAGTTAAATTTGTCCAGTACCTGTTAGCATGATACTCGCTCCACAGAAGAAATTGCATTGACATCGCCCCATTTCCAGTTCATGACAGCAAGCCAACTCCTCCCCAGTAGTGCAGGACCATCCCCTGGGACAATCCAGAGTGGCAACCTGTTCTCCGAATCTTTGTGGGTCACGACTACCATGGCACTGCCTAGCACCGGAATGATCTCCTTTGTATATGCCCGTAGCTGTGCGTCAATCGGCAATAATTTTGGCCTCCTGGCCTTGGACACCCACAACCTTTCAAACTGTTTGATACTCATCAAGGACTGGCTGGCCCCCATGTCTAACTCCATTAATACTGGGATGCCATTGAGGAGCACTTTCATCATTGTCGGTGGCGTCCTGGTATATGAACTGTATATGTGCTCCACATGAACTCGCTGAACTTCAACTTCCAGCAATTTCCCCCAGTATTCATTTGGCCTCATAGGGCTTACATCGGGCCCGTCCTCCTCGTACATCACCCTGGCTGCAGGCTTCCTGCACATACGCGCCAAGTGACCGCTGACGTTGCAGTTTCTGCAGGTATATTGCTGATACCTGCAAGCTCTGGCTGGGTGTTTGCCTCCACACCTCCAGCTTGAGCTGGAGGCCCTGTTGTTGGAAACAAAAGGTCCATTACCAGTCGATCGTCTCTGACTGTCTCTAACTGTCCTTAAGGGCACCATTAACAGGTGTTGATGGCCCCATTACTGGCCGCATTGTCCATTGCGATGGCATGAATCGCCGTTCAGCTAGCCATTGTCTCTGTTGAATTCCCCCTTTGGGTTCGACTACATGCTGGGACATGTCCGATTGCCCTTGTTTGCCTAGAGAACTGTGTGCCGCATTAACAATGTTGACTCCCTGGTCGTTTGCTGCATTTGAGCCAAGATTTTTGTCATACATCATTCTGGTCTCTTCCTTACTGGAGATAAATGTCTGGGCTATCAGAGCAGCCACTTCCAAGGTCAAGTCTTTGGTCTCAATTAGTTTCCTGAAAACCCTAGCTTACCCGATGCCCTCAATAAAAAAAGTCTCGCAGCATTTCCACTCTGCATGCATCTGTGAACTTACATAGGCTCGCCAGTCGCCGGAGATCTGCCATGAAGTCAGGAATGCTTTGCCCTTCTCGCCACCAGTGTGTGTAAAACCGGTGTCTCGCCATGTGCATGCTACTCGCCGGTTTAAGGTGTTTCCCAATCAACTTACTGAGCTCTTCGAACGCCTTGTCCGCCAGCTTCTCTGGCGCTAGAGGATCCTTCATCAGGGAGTACGTTCTAGATCCACAAACCGTCATGAGATGAGCCCTGCGTTTGTTGGCCAAATCCTGTCCCAACCATTCCTTAGTGACTAAACTTTGCTGTAGTCTCTCAATAAAGTCGTCCCAATCATCACCAACACAGTACTTCTCTTCTGTGCTGCTAGTGGCCATGCTCGCGTGGTTTAAATCCCAGGTTCTTGTCGCCAATGATATGTCCTTACTCTACAGTATAAATGCACACGAAGCCCATACTTGAGAGAAGGTCACTCTGTGACCAGTTACCTTTATTACCAAGACCTCAAGTGTGGTGGGTGGAGCTTCCCCTTTTATACCTGAAGGTCCAGGTTAGGAGTGTCTCCCACAAGTTCATCCCCTTATGGTCAATGTTCTCAAGGTGTACAACTTAGGTCAGCTTATACATGGGTTACAATGATAGTTGAATACATGACAATACCCTGTACAGTTGTAGCAGGACTTCTCTGCTTTTAAACTCTACCCCTCTTGCAATGAAGTTCAACATTGCATTTGCCTTCCTGATTACTTGCTGTACCTGCATACTAACTTTTTGTGTTTCATGCACAAGGACCCCCAAGTCTCTCTGTATTGCAACAGTTTGCAATTTTTCACCATTTAAATTATAAGTTGCTTTTCTATTATTTCTGCCAAAGTGGATAATCTCACATTTTCCCACATTATACTCCACCTGCCTAATGTTTGCCCACTCACTTAGGCTGTCTATGTCCCTTGGCAAATTTTTTGAGTCCTCCTCACAATTTGCTTTCTCATCCATCTTTATATCACCAGCAAACTTGGCTACATTATATTCGATCCCTTCATCCAAGTCATTAATATAGATTGTAAATAGTTGAGGACCTAGCACCGATCCCTTTGGCACCCCACTTGTCACTGTTTGCCAACTGGAAAATGGCCCATTTATCCCGACTCTCTGTTTTCTGTTAATTAGCCAATCCTCCATCCATGCTAATATATTACCCCCCAACCCTGTGAGCTTTTATCTTGTGCAGTAACCTCTTATGTGGCATCTTATCGAATGCCTTCTGGAAATCCAAATACACCACATCCACTGGTTCCCCCTTATCCACCCTGCTCGTTACATCCTCAAAGAACTCCATCAAATTTGTCAAACATGATTTCCCTTTCATAAAACCATGCTGACTCTGCTTGACTACTTACCCTGCATGCCCATATCCAACAGGGCACCAATTCTGCTGTAGCTTATCACTGAAACTCTTGGTACACTGACATCTTGATCGAAGGATATGTTGTATGAAGTCCTAACAAAAACCTAGTTTCATGATGCTTGCTCATGTACTCACACAATGGGCTGCAGCATGGTACTTGGGTATCACTCTACATGCTTTTGACATTTCCACACATGTAAAAATGACTTCCCTGCTTGTAAGATGCACAAAAGATGGGAGCAGACCAGAACTGGAAAATCAGATTATCTAGTCATTATCAAATTACTGTTTGTAAGAGCTTGCTGAGCACAAATTGGCTGCTGTGTTCCCCACATTACAACAGTGACTACACTCCAAGAGACTTCATTGGCTGTAAAGCACTTTGAAACGTCCAGTGGTCGTGAAAGGGGCTATATTTTTTTTTTAGGCCACTTAGCCAATCCTTGTGAGCGAGAGCACAAAGGGAATGGGGTAAGGTGCAGCTGTCGGCACCTCCAACCTGAGGGTTAGTACCATTTTCCTTATGATCTTCTCCCCACTGCTTACTCACTCACTGCCATTCAGGCATACACTCAAGCACAACACCATGTCACACAGTATATTGTAATGCAAGAAATATTTGAAGAGTTGCATTAAGCCGATATTCTCAACAATTGTTTCTCTTATCTTTCTATTATATTTCCCAAGAACCATCCACAGCTCCCAATGCCGACCAAGAAAGCAATACCTCAGTATCCTGTGTCAATACACCATCACAAGCAACAGCACAGATATATCCACATCTGGGGATTTAGTTAGTTTGAGAAAACTGCACCTGATGAATCACTGAGCATGACTGAATAGGATCATATTGTGCTGACAGTAGGGAGGCCAGCTCACTTGCTTCCTCAGCTACTGAGCCCTGAAATTCAGATCTCACAAGTCATGTATTTAAAAGAAAGGTGCTATCTGAGCATAAACATTTGATACAACCTTTTGAAACAATGCAAAAGACCCTGAAAACTGTGGTGGCAAGTATGTGATATCCAATTTGTGCAATCATGCACAGCCACTTATCTGAACTGCAGTCGACCATAGAACTCATGACAATTTCATGGAAGTCTGCAGTGAGCTAACAAAATAGGCTTTTCATACAATCAGAGAATCTCGTATGAATCTCCAATTTACAAGAGGTTCTTTTCTTACTTCAATATACTGAGGGAGAGAGCCATTTGATGAGGCCACACTTCCCCATTGTTGCCCAGACATCCTGTCCCATACAGGTCAAAGCATATGCAGAAGTTCCTTGCAACAGAGATATGGCTGGCATAGGTACTGATGAAGCTGTTCACTGTCAGGGTAATGCCATGTTCGGACTATCTAGCCAATCATCTCAAATGACTATGTGTCAGACAGCACCAGGGAACTGCTGCAGTAGCACACATCATAGAAGCAGTAGCTCATCCATCTCATGATCTAACACAATGAGGTATAGAGCCATGTGGATCCCACTGGTACACAACAGCAAAACACCTCATCCCACTGGGGAAGCACCTTGAAGGACATAGAGCTCAAACAACATGTACTATATCAAGGAGAAAAACCAAGCACTGAACACTCTAAGGTAATTAACTTGGGTTCACTTCAGTACCACTTTGTCCAGAGAGTTACTTCTGCTAGCGTAAGGTAGTTATAGCAGCAAATGCAAGGATGGACTTCCATAATAGCCAAAAAAGTGCAGAGGATAGAGTTGGGGATGGTGTATTGAGGTTCTGCACAGTGCACATCTATTAATGAAAAGGGCAGTCCTTGCATTCAAGTAACTGGCTCCTCTATAAGAACCTGGCACACACATTTTCCTGATCGGAAAGCTGTTTCTGTGGCAACATGCTCTGTGTTATCGACATTGTTAGTTTTTGGCCTTACTGTTAGATAGGCCTCCTTCTAAACTCCTCCATACACTTATGGCATCTTGAATGGTAAAAATTGTCAAGCATGCAGCAGATGGTTACAGTCTTGGAGACCCCAGTACTGCAAGATGCCCACACTACAAAATGCCTGCTGATCTGTCCAGGCATCTGCAACACTGCTAGAAGATGCCAATAGTTTATTCTATGATCATTTTGGTAGATGCATGGACTGCTTTGTATCTGTGTTCAGCTTCCAACCATTGGTCTTGCAATAATGACCTGGATTTTGCGATCAGCTGCAAAGGAACGACGTTTGCCGTTCAGCTCACTGACAGCTGCTGACAAAGTTTATGCGGGCTTTAAAGCAGAGACTTGCTCTAATCTGTGTTTCAGTGCTGCGCCCTCGATAGGGCATCTGTGAGCAGGTAAAGAAACATTGAGGCTCTTCGAACAATCAGGTTGAAGATTCTTCCCTGAGACACGCAGTCTAAACCAGGAAGTATAACTTAGATGAAAACAGCGTACAGAAAGCAAAATAAAGATTGGAAAAGACAGATGGGATTATGAGAGAGGGAGATAAAAAAGACAAACATAAAAATAAAAGTAAAACTTTTTTTTTAAATCTCCAATACTAATTAACTTCTGAAAGAATGAGATTCCACACTTAAAAAATTTAATTTTCAGGGCCAGAGGTTGTTCAGCAGTAATTATCACTTATCATACCATTAAAAATTCACTTACTCCTGAATGCACCAGCCTTAACTTTTTCTGCTGTCTTTAGTGGGGAACTAATGGGCAAGAACCCCAAGTTCATGCCATTGCATTCATTTCAGTGCCGAGTCTATCAGCGAGAACTGTTACACGCACCCTGTGGAGGAACAGACTATCTCTGACAGCAACTTCGGGATCTCCGTGTTTAACTGCGCAAGTGCGGATGGCAAAAGTTTCTATTCAATTGACCCTGTTAAAACAGTGAGCCCATGCAAAATCGGGCCCAATGTCTTTAGCCAGGCTGTAGACTTTTGGTCCCCCAGGAGCCATCCTTCATGTAAGCTTTTTCCTTCAAATAGCCCTTAGAAGATTATGATTTATGCCTGGAAAGCATCTGTATGGTCCTGTGTTGCTGATGATTGAATACCTGTAAATTGAAAGCCATTTTAGTTCATGAACAGCATGGCAATGTGTTTAGGGCCCCAATGGTCACAAGGTGCCAAAAATAACACCAAGCTGAAAGATTTGCAGTGACCTCTTATTCTGCTGCTCTGTTGCTTTTCAATGGCAAAGTTGCTAAAAGTGTTTACCTTGGTGAACGAAGCATCAGAGGCTTGTATGATGCATCAAACAAACCATTTATAATGTGTAGCCTAGAAGGAGCCCGGGGCTTAGAAGTTGAAGGGCGGTCATAAGAACATAAGAACATAAGAAAGAGGAGCAGGAGTAGGCCATATGGCCCCGCGAGCCTGCTCCGCCATTCAACATGATCGTGGCTGATCTGATCATGGACTTATGTCCACTTCCCTGCCTGCTCTCTGTAACCCCTTATTCTCTTATCGTTTAAGAAACTGTCTATTTCTGTCTTAAATTTATTCAATGTCCCAGCTTCCACAACTCTGAGGCAGCGAATTCAACAGATCCACAACCCTCAGAGAAGAAATTTCTCCTCATCTCAGTTTTAAATGGGCGGCCCCTTATTCTAAAATTATGCCCTCTAGTTCTAGTCTCCCATATCAGTGGAAACATCCTCTCTGCATCCACCGTATGAAGCCCCCTCATAATCGTATACGTTTCGATAAGATCACCTCTCATTCTTCTGAATTCCAATGAGTAGAGGCCTAACCTACTCAACCTTTCCTCATAAGTCAACCCCCTCATCTCCGGAATCAATCTTATGAACCTTCTCTGAACTGCCTCCAAAGCAAGTATATCCTTTCATAAATATGGAAGCCAAAACTGCACGCAGTATTCCAGGTGTGGCCTCACCAATACCCTGTACAACTGTAGCAAGACTTCACTGCTTTTATACTCCATCTCCTTTGCAATAAAGGCCAAGATTCCATTGGCCTTCCTGATCATTTGCTGTACCTGCATATTAACCTTTTGTGTTTCTTGCACAAGTACCCCCAGGTCCCACTGTGCTGCAGCACTTTGCAATCTTCGTCCATTTAAATAATAACTTGCTCTTTGATTTTTTTCTGCCAAAGTGCATGACCTCACACTTTCCATCATTATACTCCATCTGCCAAATTTTTTCCCACTCACTTAGCCTGTCTATGTCCTTTTGCAGATTTTTTGTGTCCTCCTCACACATTGCTTTTCCTCCCATCTTTGTATCGTCAGCAAACTTGGCCACGTTACACTCGGTCCCTTCTTCCAAGTCGTTAATATAGATTGTAAATAGTTGGGGTCCCAGCACTGATCCCTGCTCACCCCACTGGTTACTGATTGCCAACCCGAGACTGAACCATTTATCCCGACTCTCTGTTTTCTGTTCGTTAGCCAATCCACTATCCATGTTAATATATTACCCCCAACCCCATGAACTTTTATCTTGTGCAGTAACCTTGTCAAATGCCTTCAGGAAGTCAAAATACACCATATCCACTGGTTCCCCTTTATCCACCCTGTCCGTTACATCCTCAAAGAATTCCAGCAAATTTGTCAAACATGACTTCCCCTTCATAAATCCATGCTGACTTTGCCTGACCAAATTTTGCTTTTCCAAATGTCCTGCTACTGCTTCTTTAATAATGGATGCCAACATTTTCCCAACCACAGATGATAGGCTAACTGGTCTATAGTTTCCTGCTTTTTGTCTGCCTCCTTTTTTAAATAGGGGCGTTACATTTGCAGTTTTCCAATCTGCTGGGACCTCCCCAGAATCCAGGGAATTTTGATAAATTACAACCAATGCATCCAGAATCCCTGCCGCTACTTCTCTTAAGATCCTAGGATGCAAGCCATCAGGTCCAGGGATTTATCTGCCTTTAGTCCCATTATCTTACTGACTACCACCTCCTTAGTGATTGTGATTGTGATTGTGTTAAGTTCCTCCCCCCCATAGCCCCTTGACTCTCCAATGTTGGAATATTGTTAGTGTCCTCTACAGTAAAGACTGATGCAAAATATTTGTTCAGAGTTTCTGCCATCTCCATGTTCCCCATCACTAATTCCCTGGTCTCGTCCTCTAAGGGACCAACATTTACTCTAGCCACTCTTTTCCTTTTTATATACCTATAGAAACTCTTGCTATCTGTTTTTATAGTTTGTGCTAGTTTACTTTCCTAGTCTATCTTCCCATTCCTAATCATCTTAATGATGACCTTGACTGCCAGTGCCACCCAATTTTGAAGGTTTACTCAGATGCACTTGCAGCAGATGGCACAGCTCTACAACTGGCACCCTGCTAACCCCGGAATCTGCAGACATAGTTTCCCTCAGTAATTACCAGATACATGGGCCTGCAGATACAGTTGCTTAACGTAATCATGGGTTATGTTTAGGGTTAGCAATGCAGCTATCTAAACAAATAATAATCAGTTGAAGATTTAAATAGGTGCAGCCAGAAATTCAAAGTGGAGAGAATATCATGTATACGAGCTAAGGCTGCTGACTGTGCTAATGGATTGCCTACATCATCAGTAACGGTGTGACCAATTTTTAATTGTTCCCTACTATTTTGTTCTATACTAATAATCGGACAGTAGTTGAAAAAAATTAACAGGCAGAGCTATTAATGATGATTAAGTACAATGACGGATTTAAAATGGAGCTTCTAAATAGAATATTGATATTTTTTTTAATTTTGAGTATCTGTGCTCAGAGTATTAGAACCAAAACTACCCTGGAACTAATATAAAATTGAGTAAAGATGATTTTTTATCAGAGATTCTTCATAAGTCTGCTTCGCTGCTCCTTAAATCTTACAGAAGTTTTCTTCCTTTAATGATATTCTAGCGCAGTTGTTTGTCTGGATCTGAACTAAGCATTCTGCTAGGAAAATACAATTAAATTTGGGATTAAATCAACCTATGTGGTATTACTAATTCTTAAACAGAAAGACTTCAGATTTAGTATTATTTTGCTAGTTAACAGTTTAACAGATTGTTGCATCTTCCAATGGACACCCTTTATCCCAAAATATGTATTTGCAAAGATGGCTGTCAGGTATGTATTAAGGTAGACACCCCAAATTTGAACTTATCTTTATGAAATGGCCACATACTCGGCATAAATCTCAATTTCATCGGGCAACTTCCAAATAATTTTAATCTTTTTTTCCCATTCTCCTGTTCACTACCATTCCCATTCCCAATCAAAGCTCCTCTGATTAATTTAATTCATCTGATTGCCAGTTGGCCAGTGAATTGTGAAGATTTCAATGGGAAAGGTATGACAATATGATCAGGCAAAGTCAACATGATTTTATTGAAAGAGAAATTGTGTTTGACAAATCTTTTTTTTTGAGGGTGTAACTAGCAGTAGATAAGGGGGAACCAGTGCATATAGTATATTTGTATTTTCAGAATGCATTTGATAAGGTGGCAGACAAGAGGCTGTTACACAAGATTAGCGCCCATGGAATTGCAGGTAATATATTAGCGTGGAGTGAGGATTGATTAATGGACAGAAAGCAGAGAGTGGAATAAATGGGTCATTTTTGGAATGCAGAGTGTAACTAGGGGAGTGCCGCAAAGATAAGTGCTTGGGTCTCAGCTGTATAAAATCTATATCAATGACTTAGATGAGGGGACCAAGTGTTATATATCCAAGTTTTCTGATGATACAAAGCTAGGTGAAAATGTTAGCTGTGAGGAGGACACAAAAAGGCTGCAAAAGGATAGATTCAGTGATTGGGCTAGATGGTAGCAGATGGAGTATAATGTGGAGAAATGTGAAATTATCCAAGTTGGTAGGCAGAATGGAAAAGCAGGATTTTGTTAAAGTTGAGAGACTTGTAAATGTTGGTATTCAGAGGGATTTGGGGGTCCTTGTACATTAATCATTGAAAATTAATATGCAGGTACAGCAAGCAATTAGGAAAGGAAATGGTATGTTAGCCTTTATTGTAAGGGGATTGCAGTATAAGAGTAAGGAAGTCTTGCTGCAATTATATAGGGCTTTGGTAAGACCACATCTGGAGTACTGTGTACAGTTTTGGTCTCATTACTTGCCTAAGAGGGGGTGCAACAAAGGTTCACCAGGTTGATTCCTGGGATAAGACAGCTGTCCTATGAGGAGAGATTGAGTAGAATGGGTCTATATTCTCTGGAGTTAAGAAAAATGAGAGGTAATCTAATTGAAATGTATAGAAGTCTTGGAAGACTTGACAAGGTAGATGCTGAGAGGCTGTTTCCCCTGGCTGGAGAGTCTAGAACAACAGCTCATAATCTCCAGATAAGGGATTGACCATTTAGGTCTGAGATGAGAGAAATTTCTTCACTCAGAGGGTTGTGAATCTTTGGAATCTTACTGAATGGCAGAGTAGGCTCGATGGGCGGAATGGCCTACTCCTACTCCTGCTCCTTTTTCTTATGTTCGCCAGAATCTGTGAGTTAACAACAGAGTGCAATTGCATAGTGATCCAATTTTGTTTTCTTATGCACAATGTGAACCAAAATAGAACCAATTTTGTTTCAAAAAGAAAGCTACAGACGAGGAATAAAATATAGAAAATAAAAGAGCAAATACATAATTTTACCTTTTTTGCATAACTACAGAGAAGGATGTTTAAAATGTCAATATTTCTGTACAAGGAGGTTTGAGACTTGTTGCAAATCTTGTGTGCTAATATTTGATGATATTTGTTTTTGGCTTCTCCTAATTAATCTTGCAAATGAACAAAAACATGGAGTGTATTACTTTAAAAAGAAGTTATACTTATTTGATGACAGTTCATGACGAGAAGTGCAGATCCTCTTTCAATAATGAATTGTATCAAAAGAACTTCCAGTCAAACAATCCCCAAACTTAATTGGGTATATAGGGGAAAATTGAATGACTTATCGCCACCCATTAGAGCCAGAATCCTGGAAAAATTGTACTGCTGCTGTAACGCCTGCTTCTGGCGCGGAACTTGGCGGCTGCCATTTTGGTGAGGGCCATATTGTCCTGGACATGCAAATCTGAAGAGTGTGATGCCACACTCTGCGAATTTGGACCTTTGTGCTGAGTTTAGCCCTCGATCCTAAGCTCGCTCTGAAAAGCAGACCGACAGAGACACTGTCAGCACATCTTTCAGGTTAGTTTGCATATAAGATTTTGGACTGGATTTTTAAATATTTTATTGAAATAGTGGCTTGGTGCTATACATGATAAAAGTTTTTACAGTGTGTATAGAGTACTGCTGGACACTTGCAAGGCCTCAGCTGGTAAAGGACAGTCTCTGAGAAGACAGAAAATGCTGGAAATACTAAACAGGTCAGGTACCATCTCTGGAGGGAGAAAGTGTTCACGTCTCAGGTCGAGATGTTGCCTGACCTGCTGAGGATTTCTACCATTTTCTGCCTTTATTTCAGATTTCCAGCATCCGTTCACAGAGGAAAGAGGAAGACGCAGCAGAGGAAGACGCAGCAGTGGAGGAAGCAGAAGGAAGGATGCAACCCAGCAACCCTTTTCTGGCCAGGATATCCAGGATGGAATCATCCACCCCAGTGAACCTAACCCCAATACCCCTTTCAACACTTGTCCCACATCTTACCTTCTCTCTGTTACTGACCATCACAGCATCCTCTTGGCCACAATGCTGAAATAAAAGCCACCACAAAGCAAACTTTACAATCTAACTTTATACATCTATCCATTCAATATGACATCAAGAAATCAACTCACCCTTGTGCACTCCTTTAATGCCTGTCTTGTGTGTGCCTTTGCCTAACGTAATGATATCATGCAGTGGGGGACTCTGCAAATGGCCTTGCAGGTCGACCTTGAGATACTGGTGGGTGGGAGTGTGAAATCGAGTGACAGTTCTTCTTCTTCATTCTCCTCTCCCTCTTCTTGGTCAACCAATGGCTGGGCAGGCTGCATTTCTTGGGTGTGTGAAATGAGGAAGGCACCAGGGTGGAGTTGTGGTGAGGGAAGGGCGGGGAAGCAAGAGTTGCATGCGAGAAGGAGGATAAGGTATGACGATACCCGCATCTTGTATCCTTTCAGCCCCGCCGCTCGGCGAGGGCTCAGCCATGCCCCCGCCAAGAATGGCCAGCACCATTTCCTCCAGGGGGTGAGGTGAAGCTAGGAATGGGAGGTGTGCCTCATGTTAGTAGATGAGTGATTTGGAGGGGAGTGGGGTGGGTGAAGAGTTTTGCGTTGAGAACTGTGTGAGGCTAGTGGTGCAGTTGGTAGGAAACAGCTTTTGAAGATGCATTCACTGACCTTGACCACTGGTCTGAGGTCATGAAGCTTCTTTGGGCACTGGAGTCTGGTTGTGGGGCAACACTTCTGACAGTGACGACCTCAATGATCTGGTCATACATCCTTCTTTCCGGATGGCCTCCTTGCCCCTGTGGGTAGAGGACCTCTCTGTTAGAAACTAAAGATGCCTAAAAGTGTATGGGCTAGAACCTCCACTTTTTTTGCATGCTTAACGCCCACAACGCCTATTTTACCGCTGAAATGACGTATAACACACATATATCGCCCATTTTGGCACAAAATGGAAACTGACGGGTTTTTTTTAGGAGACTTATTTTCCCAATGGGCTTAACGCCAGGAAAAAATATTACCGCCCGCCCACTTTTTTGGGGCGGAATCAGCAGAATGGGCGAAATCAACGGCCATAATATTGCCCGGCGTTACTTTCCGCACAGAATTAACGCCACGATTCAATATCAATGCCCGCCCACTGTTTTTTGTCGTAAAGAGCATATTTACCCAAACTAGCGGCCATGGAGATCGTCCATCGTCAATTTCACCACCTCGCACACATATCGCCCACAATATCGCTCGTTCAAAAAGCCACCCACAAAAAAAAGTGGAATTAACTGAAGCATTGTAGCTGGCATTTGTTAAATCCCACTCTTACTTGAGGTGCTGATATCAGAAAGATTTGCCTGAAAGAGCACTGATGTGAGTGACAATGCTGACACACTGTTGTGAGTGACAATGCTGACACACTGCTGTGTATGTGCAGCTCAGACATAAATGGTGCCCATCACCTTGGTGTCAGTTAAAGTTTACATTGATTGATGTTAAGTTGTATTTAACCCTTTCATGGTAAGGAATCACCAGTGTGTAATGGTCCAGCTATCTAAGACAATGCACAACAAGGTTATGTTCAAGAACAAAAGTTCAATACCAACGTTGGTCTGAAATCATAAGTATCACAGCCAATAACACCCAATCCCTGCCCACACCCCACTTTTTCCCACCATTGACATAAATCACATGTTCAACATGTCCACCAACACAGAATGCAAAGGCAAAGCAGGAACGTGGTTCCCAGCACCCATACATTGCAACAAATTGCATACACCCAGATGGAGATATAACACAGCCATCACCTGCACACATACACCTCACTTTCCTTCCCCCCTCTCCTCCTTCTGCCCACCTCTACACCTTCCCCTCCTCGCTCCACGGTGCCTGGCCGAGGAGCTCCTCAGGCGGTGCCTCATTGGGGGGGGATGAAGGCAGGTGCGGTGGTTGCACGGGTACAGGAGTGGGGGTGCCGAGGGGGCAACATTCTCTGATGCAGAAGCAGGATCTTGGTCCTTGCTCTCATCTGTCATTCACAGTGGTGGTGCGGAACCTACAGGTGGAGTGCCGCGCTCGGGGACCACTGGGAGGCCTGTGGCAGCAGTGTTCCTGGCTATCGCATCCAGGGACTTCACCATGCATGGAATGTACTCGGTCATGGTGGCCAGGTGTCGGGATATGTCCCCCAATGCTTCAATGAGCTGGTCACCAATGTCTACAGTCCTCCTGGATAACTGTACCATCTCTCCGCTGTCATGTCGTGCTCGTGAAACATACCTGCCGCGTACACGAGACCTCCGTGGGGTCAGCGCCATCCTGGGGACAAATGGGGTGCCTTGTGGAGAGGTGCTTGGGGCAGGTACCTCCAGAGTGGAGGCGGGAATGACCAGAGGACCACTAGATGGCCTTGGGGTGGAATGCTTCTGGAGCGTGACGATGCAGGATCTTCGAAGTTCACGCTCTCATCCGTCGAGAGCAGACCCAGTGGATTGATGGGCGACAAGCGGAGCTCCTCAGCACCAGATGTAGTAGGATCATCCGCCGGCTCCTGCCCCACGCCCCCACCTTCTGGCTTCTGTGGCCTTGCCTGAGACTGCGCTGTTTGCTGAGCTGCAAGACGTAAATGAGGTTATTAGGGGAGAAGGGGGTGCTGGGTGACAAGGCGAGTCCAGCGCCACACACAGCACATGCACAACAGAAGCACCACCGCTCTCAAAATCATCGCT
The DNA here is from genome assembly GCF_044704955.1 of Pristiophorus japonicus. Classification (NCBI taxonomy): domain Eukaryota; kingdom Metazoa; phylum Chordata; class Chondrichthyes; family Pristiophoridae; genus Pristiophorus; species Pristiophorus japonicus. Next base: position 215,854,192 of record NC_091982.1, read on the forward strand.
GACATCACATTTCATGACCATCAACACATTGTGCATTGCAATGATTTTCAATAGGCCAGCATTATTTCGATGACACTTTTAGAAATCATCTATCATATATGATTGTTCGGATATGAGTTGGTGTGGCATCTATTGACTTTACATCATGCAATGGTGTAAGCTTTACTCATGTGGCATCACTTCAGGTTCTGCAGATGCGTCTGCCGCTGTCCGGGGGTGCTTCCCCACGAGTGCAAGCACTCGCTCCTCCATCTCTGTGATGTTACTGGGGACTGGTGGCCCCCCACCCGTTCGCCTCTGCTATCGTCGATAGCTTCTTCTGTAAAAGGTGACAGGACGACATGGCATGAGATCATTGCATGATATCTTTCCTAGGTACTATCACAGGGACAACACATAACCGACATCTGTAATCATGATTATCATCATTCTCTACCTAAAGACATCCACCGTGACCGCAGGCTTTGAGTAAAACATTCCTGGTAAAAGTGCAAGACCTCACATCTGCTGATAGTCACTCATGATTGTTACAAATCAAATTATATAAATTCATAAGTACACGTAAATCAATGTAATACTTACTCTTGCAGATCCCACAAGGTCGTTCCATCGTTTGCGACATTGATTGCCCTCACGCACCTCGTTGGTTGCCAACGAAACCACCTCTGCTATCATGGTCCATATCGTCTGGTAGGCCTTAGGCTTCCCACGCCCTCCCTGTGTCAAAACACCCCAGCGTAACTCAACCCCCTGCAAGAGGGAGGCATTTGCCTCGTCAGAGAAACTCCTGGCTCTTTTGCGATCTCTAATGTGCTCCTCTCCCACCTCACTGCTCTCTCCAACGTCAGTCTCCACAGCGTGCTGTGATGCCTTCTCCTCTCCCTACATTATAGGGCAAATTCGGTCAAATATGTGGCTGGTAACAGCTAATTTTTGTTTGCCTACTTGCTGTGAAGCTCTAAAGTCTCCCTCCTTCCTCCCAAAGCAGCCACACTACACCCAGCCACACCTTCAGACCCTCTGAGCTCCCTCTCTGTCTCCTCTTCTACGCATGTCATGGTGACCCTTGACCTCCAGAATCGCGGGAATCGAGCGTTGCCAGGCCGTTGCTAAGGACGGCCACACTTTACGGCAGGCCAAAAAATTTAACGCTACCACCCATTTGATATCGCCCGCGGTAACACGCATTTTCAAAAATGTAAACTAGGTGTTTTGAGAATGGGCGAGAAGCCGGTGATCTGAAAACCCTTTTTTACCGCCCACGCCGGAAATAACGCCCATTTTTGGGTGATAATCACAAAAATGGAGGTTCTAGCCCGTAAAAACTGATATGGATGCTGTGTTCTAATTTTGTTGTTTTGAATTGGAGATGAAGTGTCTCCTTTGAATGATAGGGAATGCTTAGAAATGTTAATTATCTGTGGTTTTGAAGTTAAAACTTCAGTTTGTTTATGTATCTTTAAGACCATTTGTATAGAAAGGCTTAGAATGGAAGGAAGTTTGTAGGAATTAAACACAGGCAGTTTGGTATGTCGTAAAGAAGTTAACCATCGGTTAAGGTGAGAAAGCTTTGGTTTGGCTTCATAAGTTCAAATGATAGAGGACTAGGCTTTGTATTAATTTTACCTGAGAGAATAGGGGCAGAGAGAGATTAAAGGAATTCCACAGAAAAGCGTCTTTGAGAAAGTATAAACGATAACATGTGACCAAAATCAGAAGACATCTTTAGGCAGGTTCTTTAAACAAGAATCGAGACAAAGAACACCATGCGGTATTGGATAGCAAGTTTTTAGGGGAACCTCTATAGGTCAAAAGGTCTTGTCAATAGGAGGAAGGAGGAAGAATGAGAGCGAGAGAGTGAAGCAAGCTGTTGACAAAAGGAATAGAATTGTTCACGTCTGTCAACTGTCTGTCCGATCGGATCGATTTCAACTATTGTTATGGTCGTATGTTTTTACTGTTTAACTAATGTGTTATTTTCCGTCTTAAACTCTGATTAAACACAATATATCCACCATGTTGGTTTGCATTCAAACTTGATTATTTAAAGTGACCAGAGATAGCCATAAAATAGGTTATTTCTAACACTACTGCAGTGTTGACTCCGTGCACAAAGCTTGAGTCTGCGTGTGAGACCCTGGGTGACCCTCCCTGGTTTGCTGAACCATTTGTGTTAGTGCTGAAGCACTTTTACCATTTTTTAGGTGCAGAAGGCAGTTCAGATTAAAAAGCTGAGGACTGCCATTTGGGAATTCTTTTTAATGTTAATTTTTTTTCAGAAGGCAGTTGAGCTCTAAAGGGTAAAAACTGCCTATTTTAAAATGATTTTTGTCATGTATTCAACTGTCATTGCAATCCATGTATAAACTGACCTAAGTTATACACCGTGAGAACACTGACCACTAGGTGGTAAACTTGTGGGAGACACTCCTAACCTGGACTTTCAGGTATAAAAGGGGAAGCTCCACCCATCTTCTCCACTTCAGTACTGGCTAATAAAGGTTACTGGTCACAGAATGACCTTCTCTCTAGTATGGGCCTCGTGTGCATTTGTACTGTATAGTAAGGACATATTATTGGCGACGAGAAACTGGGATTTAAACCACGCGAGCATGGCCACTAGCAACACAGACGAGAGGTACTGTGTTGGTGATGATTGGGTCGATTTTATTGAGAGACTACAGCAAAGTTTCGTCACTAAGGAATGGTTGGGACAGGATTCGGCCGACAAACACAGGGCTCATCTCCTGACGGTTTGTGGATCCAGGACGTACTCCCTGATGAAGGACCTTGTAGCGCCAGAGAAGCCGGCGGACAAGACTTTTGAAGAGCTCAGTAAGTTGATCGGGGAACACTTTAAACCGGCAAGCAGCATGCACATGGCGAGACACCAATTTTACACGCACCGGCGGCGAGAAGGGCAAAGTGTTCCAGACTTCGCGGCAGATCTCCGGCGACTGGCGAGCCTACGTAAGTTTCCAGATGCATGCAGGGCGGAAATGCTTCTAGACTTTTTTATTGAGGCATCGGGCACACTGGGGTTTTCAGGAAACTGATTGAGACGAAAGACTTGACCCTGGAAACGACGGCTTTGATGGCCCAGACATTTATCTCAGGGGAGGAAGAGACCAGAATGATGTTTGACAAAAATCTTGGTTTAAATGCAGCAAATGGACAGGGAGTCAACATTGTTAACGCGGCACACAGTTCTCCAGGCAGAGACGGGCAATCGTATATGTCCGAGCATGTAGTCGAACCCAAAGGGGGAATTCAACAGAGACAATGGCTAGCTGAACGGTGATTCATGCCATCGCAAAGGACAATGCGGCCAGTAATGGGGCCATCAACACCTGTCAATGGTGCGTTTAAGGACAGTTACAGGGACAGTCAGAGACGATCGACTGATACTGCACCTTTTGTTTCCAACAATGGCTCATGTTGGAGGCAAACACACAGCCAGAGCTTGCAGGTATCAGCAATATATCTGAAGAAACTGCAACATCAGCGGTCACTTGGCGCATATGTGCAGGAAGCCTGTAGCCAGGTTGATGTACGAGGAGGGTGGGCCCGATGTAAGCCCTACAAGGCCAAATGGACACTGGGGGAAATCGCTGGAAGCTGAAGTTCAGCGAGTTCATGTGGAGCACATATACAGTTCATACACCAGGATGCCACCGATAAAAATGAAAGTGCTCCTCAATGGCATCCCAGTATCAATGGAGCTAGACACGGGGGCCAGCCAGTCCCTGATGAGTATCAAACAGTTTGACATGTTGTGGGCGTCCAAGACCAGGAGGCCAAAATTATTGCTGATTGACGCACAGCTACGGACATATACAAAGGAGATCATTCCGGTGCTAGGCAGCGCAACGGCAGTCGTGACCCACAAAGATTCGGAGAACAGGTTACCACTCTGGATTGTCCCGGGGGACGGTCCCGCACTACTGGGGAGGAGTTGGCTTGCTGTCATGAACTGGAAATGGGGCGATGTCAATGCAATTTCTTCTGTGGAGCGAATATCATGCTCACAGGTCCTGGACAAATTTGACTCGCTATTTAAACCCGGCATTGTCACTTTCATCGGGATCAAGGTCGTGATTCACTTAAACCCGGACGCCAGGCCAGTACACCACAAGGCCAGAGCGGTGCCGTACATGATGCGGGAAAAGATAGAAGGCGAATTGGACCGCCTGCTGAGGGAAGGCATCATCTCGCCAGTCGAATTCAGTGACTGGGTGAGCCCGATTGTGCTGGTGCTCAAGGCGGAAGGGTCGGTCAGGATATTTGGTGATTACAAGGCCACCATCAATTGGGTGTCATTTCAAGACCAGTACCCGCTACAGAGAGCAGAGGACCTCTTTGCGACGCTATCCGGTGGCAAACTTTTTTCAAAATTGGACCTGACCTCAGCTTACATGACCCAGGAGCTGGCAAGTGAGTTGAAGAAGCTGACCACCATCACAACACACAAGGGGTTGTTTGAGTACAACAGATGTCCGTTCGGGATTCGCTCGGCCACCACGATCTTTCAACGAAACATGGAAAGTCTCCTCAAGTCGATTCCAAGGAAGGTGGTTTTTCAAGACGACATCCTCATCACGGGTTGCGATACTGAAGAACACCTCCACAACCTGGAGGAGGTGCTACGCAGACTGGACCGGGTAGGTCTGCGACTGAAAAAGGCAAAGTGCATCTTCCTAGCTCCAGAGGTAGAATTCCTGGGGATGAGAGTAGCAACAGATGGGATCAGACCTACTGCGTCCAAAATGGAAGCGATCCAGAGAGCACCCAGACCCCGTAACACAACGGAGCTGCGTTCGTTCCTGGGGCTCCTGAACTATTTTGGTAACTTTCTTCCCAAATTGAGCACGCTGCTAGAGCCACTACATGTGCTCCTACGCAAAGGTTGCGAATCGGCCTGGGGGTACAGCCAGGAAAGGGCTTTTGATGGAGCATAACAAATTGCGTGCTCTAACAACCTGTTAACGCTGTATGACCCATGTAAGAAACTTGTTTTAACGTGCGATGTGTCATCCTATGGGGTCGGGTGTGTGTTGCTGCATGTTAATGCCAAGGGTCAGTTACAGCCGGTAGCTTATGCCTCCAGAAGTCTGTCCCAGGCAGAAAGGGGCTACGGGATGGTAGAAAAGGAAGCGCTTGCATGTGTATATGCAGTAAAAAAAATGCACCAGTACCCATTTGGCAGGAAATCTGAGCTGCAGACAGATCACAAACCCCTAATGTACCTTTTGGCTGACATCAAGGCCATAAATGCAAATGCGTCGGCCCGCATACAGAGGTGGGCACTCACGTTAGCCGCCTATGACTATATAATTCGGCACAGACTGGGCACTGAAAACTGTGCCGATGCACTCAGCAGGTTCCCACTAGCCACCACCAAAGGAGCAACCGAGCATGCTGTTGAGATAGTCATGGCTGTTGAAGCTTTCGAAAGTGAAGGCTGACCCGTGACAGCCCGTCAGATCAAGGTCTGGACAAATAGAGACCCGCTACTGTCTTTTGTCAAGAAATATGTCCTGAATGGGGACTGGGCAGCCATGTACGGGGCATCCCCTGAGGAATTTAAACCATTTCACAGGCGCAAGGCTGAACTCTCGATTCAGGCCGATTGCTTACTATGAGGAAACCGAGTAGTCATGCCCCAGATGGGCAGAGAGGCGTTCATCCGAGAACTCCACAATGAGCACCCGGGCATGGTCATGATGAAGGCAATTGCCAGGTCACACGTTTGGTGACCAGGGATAGATGCAGTCCTGGAACTTTGTGTTCACAGGTGCAACACGTGTGCCCAGCTGGGCAATGCACCCAGGGAAGCCCCCCTTAGCCCTTGGTCCTGGCTCACCAAGCCATGGTCACACATCCATGTGAACTATGCAGGTCCTTTCATGGGAAAAATGTTTTGGGTTGTAGTAGACGCCTACTCCAAATGGATTGAGTGTGACTTTCTCAATTCAAGCACATCCTCTGCCACGGTAGAAAGTCTACGGGCAATGTTCGCCGCCCATGGTCTACCAGACGTCTTGGTCAGCGACAATGGCCCGTGCTTTACAAGCATTGAATTCCAGGACTTCATGGCAGGAAATGGTATCAACCATGTCAGAATGGCACCGTTCAAGCCGGCCTGAAATGGCCAGGCGGAACGAGCAGTGCAGATAATCAAACAGGGGATGCTCAGAATCCAAGGGGGTTCCCTACAAAGCCGCTTATCTCGCCTCCTGTTGGCCAATAGATTCCGACCACACTCGCTCACAGGGGTTCCACCCGCAGAGCTGCTAATGAAAAGGACGCTCAAAACCAGGTTATCCCTTATACACCCCACCATGAAAGAAATTGTTGAGAGCAGGCGCCGGTCACAATGTCACTCCCATGACGGGAATGCGAGGGCGCGATGTATTGATGTCAATGACCCTGTCTTTGTCCTCAACTACGCTGCAGGGCCCAAATGGCTCGCAGGCACTGTGATTGCCAAAGAGGGGAATAGGATTCTGGTAGTTAAACTTATCAATGGACAAATTTGCCACAAACACGTGGATCAAACAAAAAGGAGGTTCAGCAACCCCATAGAAGAAGCAGAGGAAGAACACGATGTAGAGTTCACTCCACCACAGGTGACCGAACACCGGAACCAAGTGGAGGAGAGCCCAGTCACTGTGGGCAGTCCGGACAGGCCTGAGGCACCGCAAACAGCAGACACTCAGGCTAGCGCCCAACAACCGGAGCCCCAACTCAGGCGCTCTACAGGGAGCGTAAACACCAGAGAGACTTAACCTGTGATCCCAATAAACTTTGCCGGGGAGGTGATGTAATGTATTCAACTGTCATTGCAATCCATGTATAAACTGACCTAAGTTGTATTCCGTGAGAACACTGACCACTAGGTGGTGAACTTGTGAGAGACACTCCTAACCTAGCCTGAAGGTTGGCATGCAGGTACAGCAGGCGGTTAAGAAAGCAAATGGCATGTTGGCCTTCATAGCGAGGGGATTTGAGTACAGGGGCAGGGAGGTGTTGCTACAGTTGTACAGGGCCTTGGTGAGGCCACACCTGGAGTATTGTGTACAGTTTTGGTCTCCTAACTTGAGGAAGGACATTCTTGCTATTGAGGGAGTGCAGCGAAGATTCACCAGACTGATTCCCGGGATGGTGGGACTGACCTATCAAGAAAGACTGGATCAACTGGGCTTGTATTCACTGGAGTTCAGAAGAGTGAGAGGGGACCTCATAGAAACGTTTAAAATTCTGACGGGTTTGGACAGGTTGGATGCCAGAAGAATGTTCCCAATGTTGGGGAAGTCCAGAGCCAGGGGTCACAGTCTAAGGATAAGGGGTAAGCCATTTAGGACCGAGATGAGGAGAAACTTCTTCACCCAGAGAGTGGTGAACCTGTGGAATTCTCTACCACAGAAAGTAGTTGAGGCCAATTCACTAAATATATTCAAAAGGGAGTTAGATGAAGTCCTTACTACTCGGGGGATCAAGGGGTATGGCGTGAAAGCAGGAATGTGGTACTGAAGTTTCATGTTCAGCCATGAACTCATTGAATGGCGGTGCAGGCTAGAAGGGCTGAATGGCCTGCTCCTGCACCTATTTTCTATGTTTCTATGTTTCTATGTTTCAGGTATAAAAGGGGAAGCTCCACCCATCTTCTCCACTTCAGTGCTGGATAATAAAGGTTACTGGTCACAGAGTGACCTTCTCGCTAGTATAGGCCTCGTGTGCATTTGTACTGTATAGTAAGGACATATTAATTTTTAATTTTTTTAATTTTTGAAGGCAGTTCCCCTTTAAGAGACCGTACTGCTTTCAAAAAAGACAGCCTTGTTTTAAGAGAAGACTGTTCTTGCTGCAATGACGCTACTGCCATACTACATTGGGCCTTCTGCTGAGGCTCCCACCACAAAAAACAGCCTTGCAGTGTTTAGCACTGCGCTAAAGTTAATTAGGAAGCAGTACCAATACACCGCCGCTGCCAGCGCCAGTAATTTCGGCGGCCATTATCTAAGGCTCATAATGCCACTGGCAGATTTACAGTGCTCTCAAATTTATAGACCACAGTCATTCATCAGCACATTGTAAAAGAAACTGATTTTTATTGCAAACATATAAACAAACAAGCAGTTTTCTGATAAATTGTATGATAAAGAATCATTCCCACCATTCCTTGCAACCCTTTTATGGGAGTGGAACTCTAACTTGCTATGACCAACAAGTTTCTACCTTAAATAATCCTATCATAGAAATTTACAGCACAGAAGGAGGCCATTCGGCCCATCATGACTGTGCCGGCCAAAAAAAAGCCATACAGCGAAATCCCACTTCCCAGCTCTTGGTCCGTAGCCTTGTAATTACAGCACTTTAACTTCATGTCCAAGTACTTTTTAACTGCATTGAGAGTTTCTGCCTCAACCACCCTTTCAAGCAGTGAGTTCCAGACCCCCACCACTCTCTAGGTGAAAAAAGTTCTCCTCAACTCCCCTCTGATCCTTCTACCAATAACTTTAAATCTATGCCGCTTGATTATTGACCTCTCTGCTGAGGGAAATAGGTCCTTCCTATCCATTGTATCTCAGCCCCTCATAATTTTATACACCTTAATTAAGCCTCGCCTCAACCAAAGAAAACAACCTCAGCCATCTAATCTTTCCTCATAGCTAAAATTCTCCAGTCCTGGCAACATCCTCATAAATCTCCTCTGTACCCTCTCTCATGTAATCACATCTTTCCTGTAATCTGATGACCAGAACTGTATGCAGTACTCTAGCTGTGACCTAGCTCGTGCTTTATACAGTTCAAGCATAACCTCCCTGCTCTTGTATTCTATGCCTCGGCTAATAAAAGAAAGTATCCCGTATGCTTTCTTAACTTATCTACCTGCTGTGCTTCCCTCAGGGCTCTGTGGACATGCACTCCAAAGTCCTTCTGTTCCTCTACACTTCTCAATATCCTAGCATTTATTGTATATATCCATGCCTTGTTAGCCCTCCCCAAATGCATTACCTCACACTTTTCCAGATTGAATTCCATTTCCCACTTTTCTGCCACCTGACCAGTCCATTGATATCTTCCTGCAGTGTACAGCTTTCTTCCTGACTATCAACCAATTTTTGTAACATCTGAAAACTTCTTAATCATGACCCCTACATTGAAGTCTAACTCAGTGATATATACCACAAAAAGCAAGGGACCAAGTACTGAGCCCTGTGGAACCTCACTGGAAACAGCCTTCCAGTCATAAAAACACCCGTCAATGATTACTAGACCTGTCCTCTTCTCCCACCTCCAGTCTTAATTTATAGGATATATAGAAGAGACACATTGGCACGAAGGAAGGGTGGGTGTTAGCGTAGAAAGGACATATCAAAGTACTGACCATGTTGCCATTTGTGATTCAGAAATTGAACTGATTTCACAACTGACCAGGTCATAGTTTTTCTGGGAATTCTGTCACCAGTGTTATTGATGCCAGACTTTAATAAGAATGTTACTGGTGCTGTTATTTCCAAGAATGTTGCTATTGAAATGATTTCCATTAATGACCAGTTTTTCTGAAACTTTGAGTTACATAAAGTTCCTATAGCCTTGTGATCTCCACTCTTAAATAAAAGTTTCTACAGCTTTTTTCCTTAGCAGCATTCTCAAATATATCAGCCCAATCTTCATGTAGGACAACTGTATTAATACACAGCTGACCATTGTTGCACTGGTCTGTATCTATTTCCAGGCTCAGCCTCATTTATACAGAGTACAGAAACTCCAGCTGTCAGAAACACCTTTCATTGGGTACTGCATCAGTTTAAACAGCACAAAGCTGTTTCTGTGCGAAAGGCATAATCAGGGAAGCACTAACAATGGAGGAATGTCACCAACTTGTAGAAGTAGCAGAGCTCCACATTTCCTGAAAGGTCATGGAGATCTTCATGGAGCATGTACACCAGAAGAAAGCATTAGAGATGGTCACTAAGTTATCCTGCACTTCTGGCCAATTCTGGCCTCTTCAGCATCCCCAATTTTAATTGCTCCACCATTGGCTGCCGTGCCTTCAGCTGCTTAGGTCCTAAGCTCTGGAAATCCATCCCTAAATCTCTCCGCCTCTCTACCTCTTTTAACTCCTTTAAGACGCTCCTTAAAATCTACCCCTTTCTGCCCTAATATCTCCTTATGTGGCTTGATGTCAAATTTTGTTTGATAATGCTCCTGTGAAGTGCCTTCGGATGTTTTACCACATTAAAGGCACTATACAAATACAAGTTGTTGTTGGATCCTGACACAATTGGTGATATGTAACAAATGCAAATAGCAGCACTCAGTGGTTTCAGATGTAGTGCCATAAAAAGTTTAATGATTTCATCATGTGTGCAAAGATAGGAGACTCCACCATGACTTCATAACAGCGATGTATATGATACATGGCATGTACAGTAACCTCACAGTTACAAGTCTTACAGTACCTTTAACACTTCCATTAAACACCCTTCCTGAGCATCCTTAATATAAAAACAAATAGCAAGAGTTTCTATAGGTATATAAAAAGGAAAAGAGTGGCTAAAGTGAATGTTGGTCCCTTAGAGGACGAGACCGGGGAATAATAATGGGGAACATGAAGATGGTAGAAACTCTGAACAAATATTTTGTATCAATCCTTACGGTAGAGGACACTAACAAAATTCCAACAGTGGATAGTCAAGGGGCTATAGGGGGGGGAAGAACTTAACACAATCACAATCACTAAGGAGGTGGTACTCAGTAAGATAATAGGACCAAAGGCAGATAAATCTCCTAGACCTGATGACTTGTATCCTAGTGTCTTAAGAGAAGTAGCGACAGGGATTCTGGATGCATTGATTGTAATTGACCAAAATTCCCTGGACCAAAACCATTGGCGAAACTTCCGGCTAGATGCTAAATCTTGGGCGCCCTGTTTGACGCCCAGAAACACCTTTTTGCGCCCTGCCAAGGCGCAAAATGGGGCACACATTAACTAAAAATCTAGCCCTTTGGGTTTCAATATACAACATGTTCTCTCTTCCTCCTTTGACAGGCTTGCCGATCCAATAGAAGGGACTATTGGTAAGGATTTCATCTATTTCGTGTTGTCTTTGGGTCTGCAACAATGCATATCAATGGAGATGCTGAGGCTGTGTCCAGTGGCATGAGTATGTGTGGAATAGGTATGGGGGATGCTGCTGTCTCTCAAAATGACAACAACTCCAAATCCATTATCAACCCCCCTCCCACTGCACATGTGAGAAGAACTGCAAAGCTTTGCTTCCCCTACTGATTCAGGGCCATTTCAGGTCCCTGCTCACAGATGTCTATTCCTGGAACCTCTCTTGGACATACAACACCCTGCCATCTCACATACTCCTGCCATCGGGAAAGCACATACAAAGAGTGCAAGATTAGAATCCATAACACAACACTGTGTCAAAAAGTTCAAGCATCATGCTACTAATAAGGCACACAATTCACAGGTCATGCAATAAAAATTGCTTATCCCCAAGTTATACCATATCCAGAGTGTTCTTGTTATGGTGTTGGATACTGTATTAGCAGGTGATATTTGGTTCTTCAATATGAACTGAAGGCAATGTAGGTGAAGACTCATTTCTTGAGGGCATTTCAAAGATGTAGGAATAACTGTTATGCCATGGGTGAAGGAGGTAATTAGAAGACAACATTATCAATAAAAGCTTGTTGAATGTCTCTAGCCTCTAACGAAGGTAGTTTTGCATCTGTAGCTTCAAACCTTTAAGACTGATCTTCTTTGTCTCTTTGCTGCTGTTCATTGCTCCTTGGTGAGTCCTAATTGTACTGCAAAGTTGTGCAGCATGCAGCAGTCTATGATGATGCAGCAGACTTTGGTTGCACTGTAATGTAGTACCTCCCCCCCCGCCATTGATCAGCCTCAGCATTTCTGCTTTAACATACCTGCGATGTCTGCAAGTGCTGTAAGCTTGTAATGCTTGTAGCTCCATACTGTGGATGTGGACGTATTGTGTACTACAACTGCAGAGTTATGATAAACAGAACCAGTTCTTTCGGAAAGATAGACAAGAGGGGAAGGGAGGCAGGTACCTCTGTTAATGAAGGATGATATCAGGGCAGTTGTGAAAGACGATATTGGCTCTAATGAACAAAATGTTGAATCATTGTGGGTGGAGTTTAGAGTTTGGGCCCAAGTTTCCTCACGCGCCTAGAACGGCGCAGTCCCGACCTGGACGCCCGTTTTTCGCACCACAAAGTGCGCCTAAAAAAATCCTCGGTATTCTCCATCTACTTGCAGGTCCTCTGGCCCTCAGCGCAGCCAGCACGAGCTATGGGGGGGCGGAGCCAGGTCCCTGCGCTGAAAACAGTGCCGGGACCTCTGCACATGCGCGCTACAGTGGGCACGCAAGTGCAGTAGCTCCAGGCGCCGAACTGTGTGGGAGGGGCCCGAAGCACGCAGCCCCTAGCCCTGGCTGAATGGCCTCACTGGGGCTGCGTGAATAAGGCTCCTCCCACAGCCAGCTCCTGCTCCCCCCCCGCCCTGCCTCCGGACCAGACCAGACCAGACCCGATACCCGCTTTCCCCCCCCCCACCCTCCCTGCCTCCGGACCAGACCCAACACTCGCTCCCCCCACCCCCGACTGACCCGCGCTCCTGTTCGTTTTCTCTCTCTCTCCCTCTCCGAACCTCCCCTCTCTGAACCTCCCCTCCCCGAACCTCCCCTCCCCACCTGTAAATCTGGTGCTGGGGACGGGCCCTGCCCGAAGTCTCGGGCTGGCCCGTTCAGCCTTCGGTCCTGAAAGGCCTGCCTGAAGCACTTTCACACAGGTAGGAAGATGGTTTATTTAATCTTTTCTTTGCTTATAAATGTTTATTCAGGTTGGATTTATTTGTATAATATTTGTATGAGTATAAATAAGGATTTATTATAGAATTTAATGACTTCCCTTCTCCCCCCCCCCCCTCGTTCTGGACGCCTGATTTGTAACCTGCGCCTGATTTTTTTTTTTAATGTGTAGAACAGGTTTTTTCAGTTCTACAAAAATCTTCACTTGCTCCATTGAACTTTAGTTTGGAGTACGTTTTCACTGTGGAAACTTTCAAATCTGGCATCAGTGGTCGGACACGCCCCCTTTTGAAGAAAAAATTCTGTTCCAAAGTAGAACTGTTCTACCTGACTAGAACTGCAGAAAAAAAAGTGGAGAATTGCGATTTCTAAGATAGTCCGTTCTCCACCAGTTGCTCCTAAAAATCAGACGCAAATCATGTGGAAACTTGGGCCCATAGTAAGGGGAAAAAGTCACTGGTGGGCGTAGTTTATAGGCCGCCAAATAATAACTTCACGGTGGGGCGGACAATAATCAGGGGAATAATGGAGGCATGTGAAAAAGCAACGGCAGTAATCATGGGGATTTTAACCTACATATGGATTGGTCAAATCAAATCGCACGGGGTAGCCTTGAGGAGGAATTCATAGAATGCATACGGGATTTCTTAGAGCAGTATGTTACAGAACCTACAAGGGAGCAAGCTATCTTAGATCTGGTCCTGTGTAATGAGACAGGAATAATAAACGATCTCCTAGTAAAAGATCCTCTCGGAATGAGTGATCACAGTATGGTTGAATTTGTAATACAGATTGAGGGTGAGGAAGTAGTGTCTCAAACGAGCGTACTATGCTTAAACAAAGGGACTACAGTGGGATGAGGGCAGAATTGGCTAAAGTAGACTGGGAACACAGATTAAACTGCGGCACAATTGTGGAACAGAGGAGGACTTTTAAGGAGCTCTTTCATAGTGCTCAACAAAAATATATTCCAGTGATAAAGGGCGGTAAGAGAAGGGATAACCAGCCGTGGATAACCAAGGAAATAAAGGAGAGTATCAAATTAAAAACCAATGCGTATAAGGTGGCCAAGGTTAGTGGGAAACTAGAAGATTGGGAAAATTTTAAACGACAGCAAAGAATGACTAAGAAAGCAATAAAGAAAGGAAAGATAGATTACGAAAGTAAACTTGCCCAAAACATAAAAACAGATAGTAAAAGCTTTTACCAATATATAAAACGGAAAAGAGTGACTAAAGTAAATGTTGGTCCCTTAGAAGATGAGAAGGGGGATTTAATAATGGGAAATGTGGAAATGGCTGAGACCTGAAACAATTATTTTGCTTCGGTCTTCACAGTGGAAGACACAAAAACCATGCCAAAAATTGCTGGTCACGGGAATGTGGGAAGGGAGGACCTTGAGACAATCACTATCACTAGGGAGGTAGTGCTGGACAGGCTAATGGGACTCAAGGTCCTGATGAAATGCATCCCAGGGTATTAAAAGAGATGGCGGAAGTTATAGCAGATGCATTCGTTATAATCTACCAAAATTCTCTGGACTCTGGGGAGGTACCATCGGATTGGAAAGCAGCTAATGTAACGCCTCTGTTTAAAAAAGGGGGCAGACAAAAGGCAGGTAACTATAGGCCGGTTAGTTTAACATCTGTAGTGGGGAAAATGCTTGAAGCTATCATTAAGGAAGAAATAGCGGGACATCTAGCTCGGAATAGTGCAATCAAGCAGACACAACATGGATTCATGAAGGGGAAATCATGTTTAACTAATTTACTGGAATTCTTTGAGGATATATAACGAGCATGGTGGATAGAGGTGTACCGATGGATGTGGTGTATTTAGATTTCCAAAAGGCATTCGATAAGGTGCCACGCAAAAGGTTACTGCAGAAGATAAAGGTACATGGAGTCAGAGGAAATGTATTAGCATGGATAGAGAATTGGCTGGAGAACAGAAAGCAGAGAGTCGGGATAAATGGGTCCTTTTCGGGTTGGAAATCGGTGGTTAGTGGTTTGCCGCAGGGATTGTAAACAACTGTTTACAATATACATAGATGACCTGGAAGAGGGGACGGAGTGTAATGTAACAAAATTTGCAGATGACACAAAGATTAGTGGGGAAGCGGGTTGTGTAGAGGACACAGAGAGGCTGCAGAGAGATTTAGATAGGTTAAGCGAATGGGCTAAGGTTTGGCAGATGGAATACAATGTCGGAAAATGTAAGGCCATCCACCTTGGAAAAAAAATCAGTCAAAGGGAATATTATTTGAATGGGGAGAAATTACAACATGCTGCGGTGCAGAGGGACCTGGGGGTCCTTGTGCATGAATCCCAAAAGGTTAGTTTGCAGGTGTAGCAGGTAATCAGGAAGGTGAATGGAATGTTGGCCTTCATTGCGAGAGGGATGGAGTGCAATAGCAGGGAGGTCCTGCTGCAACTGTACAGGGTATTGGTGAGACCGCACCTGGAGTACTGCGTGCAGTTTTGGTCACCTTACTTAAGGAAGGATATACTAGCTTTGGAGGGGGTACAGAGACGATTCACTAGGCTGATTCCGGAGATGAGGGGGTTACCTTAGGATGATAGGTTGAGTAGACTGGGTTTTTACTCGTTGGAGTTCAGAAGGATGAGGGGTGATCTTATAGAAACATTTAAAATAATGAAAGGGATAGACAGGATAGAGGCAGAGAGGTTGTTTCCACTGGTCGGGGAGACTAGAACTAGGGGGCACAGCCTCGAAATACGGAGGAGCCAATTTAAAACTGAGTTGAGAAGGAATTTCTTCTCCCAGAGGGTTGTGAATCTGTGGAATTCTCTGCCCAAGGAAGCAGTTGAGGCTAGCTCATTGAATGTATTCAAATCACAGATAGATAGATTTTTAACCAATAAGGGAATTAAGGGTTATGGGGAGCGGGCGGGTAAGTGGAGCTGAGTCCACGGCCAGATCAGCCATGACCTTGTTGAATGGCGGAGCAGGCTCGAGGGGCTAGATGGCCTACTCCTGTTCCATGTTCTTATGTTCTTATGTTCTTATTAATGTTGGGGAAGTCCAGAACCAGGGGTCACAGTCTAAGGATAAGGGGTAAGCCATTTAGGACCGAGATGAGGAGAGACTTCTTCACCCAGAGAGTGGTGAACCTGTGGAATTCTCTACCACAGAAAGTTGTTGAGGCCAATTCACTAAATATATTCAAAAAGGAGTTAGATGTAGTCCTTACTACTAGGGGGATGAAGGGGTATGGCGAGAAAGCAGGAATGGGGTACTGAAGTTGCATCTTCAGCCATGAACTCATTGAATGGTGGTGCAGGCTCAAAGGGTCAAATGGCCTACTCCTGCATTTATTTTCTATGTTTCTATGTTTCTATTTCTGGTAGCTTCCGGACAGAGAGCCTGCCATCTTAAGAGCTGTGTGTGTGTGCTCTGTGAAGGTATGACAGTTGGCGACTGAGGATGGAGATTTTTCGGATGTTTAAAGCTTAAATTTTGTTGGTGAAGGATTCAGCCAGCTGACAGAAGACTTTGGAAGTTTCTGTCTTTGAAAAAAAAAGCTACAAAATCCGAGGTAAATTACAGCACACGGTGAGAACAGCTAGAGATTAAATATGGCAGGTGTAATCGGATATTTGGGTGAATATAGACATGACCAGGAACGTTTTAAAGCGTATGTGGATTGGCTAGAAATGTATTTCACTGCAAATAACATAATCGAAGTTCCAGACAATGCAGTCCAAAACCAGGCTGTATTGGAACGGAAGAAAGCGATTTTCTTATCAGTGGCAGGTCCGACATTGTACGAAACCCTTGTAAATCTGCTTGTGCCTGACGAGCCAAAGGACACGATGCTTGAAGAGATTTTAACGAAGCTGGAGCAGCATTATAACCCCAAACCATTAGAAATTGCTGAAAGCTATCGTTTTCAGGATTCAGAATTAAAGGTTGATGAAAGTATCAATGATTATATCATAGCATTAAAAAATCTATCGATGCACTGTAATTTTTGAAACTTTCAAAACCAAGCATTCCGGGATCGTTTTGTTTGTGGGGTGAAAAATGATGCGATCAGAAGGAAGTTATTGACGACGGATGACTTGACTTTTGAGATTGCTTGCCAGACTGCGAGGTCGATGAGCATGGCCGAACAATATTCCCGAGAATTAAATAATGATTACGGTCGTCAGTCAACTGAGCTAAATCACCTGCAGGTTCAAAGTAAAAGACAGGCAGGGCCGAAAGTCTCAGAAACTGGAAATTCTAACAGAGCGTCAAAGTCGTGCTATAGGTGACTGGGACAACACATTGCTCAAAGTTGTCCATACGTGAAGGCAGAGTGTTTCTTCTACAGAAAGACTGGGCATCTTGCGAAGGCATGCCGACTGAAGGGTAAACCAGCTTTTAAAGCTATGAGTCCACCGTTCAAAGCTATGAGTAGTAATCCAAAGAGACTGCATGGCTTGGAAGAACAATAGCAGGATGAGGAGATGTTAGAATTACACGTCATCAGGAGCATGAGGTTAACGTACAGCGACTCGGAAGCATCAAAATCCACATAGATGTAGTTGTAGGGCACTTTCAAAGGCAAAGGCACCTGCTGAATATATGTATGCATGTATGTGTAAAATGGTAGCCAGATATAAAATGGCTGCCAGAGATTCCGCAAAGCACTAGGGGAATTCAGCTAACAGTTAGCTTGACTACATTTTTGGGTAGCTGATGACATTGCAGTTCTATGTACAGGAACACTGGAAAGGGCGAGCTCAGCAGAACATCCTTAATCAACAAACCACAGACAAGATGTCCTAGCAGTATACTGAACAAAGAAATTCCTGTGACTGTGTAAGGATAAGGAGGTTAGGCGCAAGCAGAACCCAAGGACAGTAGAGATAGGGGGTCTGGAGAATATCACGAGGCCATGAATAAGTCCCAGCTAAAACATGAGATGATCACGCAGTCCCCTGGTGCCTGGGAGCCAATTCCATTGGCCCAGTGGAATCGATTTGTAATTTATAGGCGTTATGATTGGATTGTGGCCAGCCGACATGGGCTGAGTAATTGTAATGAACTATTGTAAAACATATAAATATCGATGAATTTCTTTGTTCGGTGGAGTGGAGTGCCTGGAGTTGGACCAGAGGCTCTCTTCCCGCCGGCGTAATAAAGGCCGTTTTGATGTTGGAACCGACCCAGAGTGTCGAGTGATTCTTCCGGGAAAACATTCGCGCTAACAGATGTTGCGGGATTCAAGATACCAATGGAAATTGACACGGGTGCCTCTGTAAGTGTAGTACCGGAGTCACTATGTCGCAACAAATTGCGTGATTTCCAACTGGAGAAATCCAAGTTAGAGCTGCGAGGCTACTCGGGAGAGAAAATTCCTGTAGTAGGCCATATCACCGTACCGGTGAAATATAAAGATCAATTTCAGAACTTGCCTCTAATAATAGTGAAAGGAGACAAGACTGCTTTACCAGGAAGAAATTGGTTGAGCTCACTGAAGCTGGATTGGAGTAAGATTTTCTCGGTGGAAGCGAGATTTTCATCAATGGATGAGGTTATCAAGCAGTATCCAAAGGTGTTCTGCAAAATGGGCAGTCCGACCCAAGGCTTCAAGGCGAGTGTCAGGGTACAGAAGGATGCTAGATCGGTTTACTACAAGCCAAGTTCCATACCATATGCACTCAAGGAGAAAGTTGAGCAAGAACTAAAAAGACTAGAGACTGAGAACATTATTTGTAAGGTAGAACATTATTTGTAAGGTAGACAAAGATGGTTTACATCCGACCAAGGAAAAATTTGATGCAATTAGAAATGCACCCACTCCCAGGAATGTCACTGAACTTCGTTCATTCTTGGGTCTTTTGAACTATTATGGGAAGTTCCTGCCAAATTTGGCATCCACTGAATGAACTTTTGAAAAAACAGGTCCAGTGGAAGTGGTCAAAAGAATGCGAAACAGCGTTCAAGGAGTGTAAAAATAAATTGGTAGAGAGCACCATGTTAGTTCACTATGGCATATCTAAGGAGATTAAACTAGCATGTGATGCCTCTCCGTATGGAGTTGGGGCAGTAATCTCTCATGTATTAAGTAGTGGGGAGGAGACCAATTGCTTTTGCTTCAAGCAGTCTCAGTGCCAGTGAGAGAAATTATGCGCAAATTGAAAGGGAAGCTTTAGCATTCATTTTTGGGGTCAAGAAGTTTCACAAATACTTGTATGGTCGTAAGTTTACCATCGTTACAGACCATAAGCCCCGAACAGCAATCATCCACCCAAAGTCCCCAGTTCCAACATTAGCTGTAGCCTGAATGCAGAGATGGGCTTTGATTTTGGCAGCATATACATATGATATTGAATACAGACGATCAGCAGATCACAGTAATGCTGATGCAATGTCTAGTTTGCCTTCCTCATCACAGGGTACAGCCGATAGGGAAGAAGTGTTTTATTTTTCATACATTGATGAACTGCCAGTCACAGCTGGGGAGATTGGTAGAGCAACCAAACGTGACCCCGTGATGTCAAAGGTGTATGAGTATATTCCAAACATGGTCAAACCAGGTAACAGACAAAGATACACATCCATTCTTCATTCGTAGGAATGAATTATCAGTAGATAAAGGTTGTATCATGTGGGGTGCAAGAGTGGTTATACCAAAGAAATTCAGGTCCAAATTATTAGGAGACCTCCATGACCAGCACCTAGGAATGTGCTTTACCAAGAGTTTTGCACGGTTATTTATGGTGGCCAGGTCTTGATAAAGATATAGAGTACATTGTGAGTCAGTGTACGACATGTCAATCGGTAAGCAAGCAACCACCACAGTACCATTACAGACATGGAAATGGCCTCCCAGGATGTGGCAAAGGCTACATATTGATTTTGCTGAGTTAGATGGACAATAATTGTTCATAGTAATTGATAGCCATTCAAAGTGGGTTGAGGTGTTTCCAATGTGGAAAAGAGCAACAAGTAAAACATTGGACATTTTACAGAAATTATTTTCTGCATTTGGCCTCCCTGAACAAATTGTTTCGGATAATGGACCATAATTTAGTTCAGAAGAATTTGCACAATTCACAAGCAAAAATGGTGTGAAACATACCAAGGTTCCACCATACCACCCTGCTTCGAATGGTGCAGCAGAGCGCACTGTACAAATTGTCAACGTGCCCTCATAAAACAAATATTAGATCCAAATCCAAGAAAACGACAGTTGTCATTGGATCACAAATTGGCTAATTTTTTGATTACATATCGAAATACTCCTCATACAACTACTGGTAGAACGCCAGCGGAGTTGTTTCTCAAACGACAGCCACGAACCAGATTCTCATTGTTAAAGCCAAATTTGGCACAGTCTGTAGAAGAGACACAAATTAGACAAAAAGAGAATCATGTTAAAGGGAGACTAAAAGAGAGAAGAGTGAAATTAAACCAGAAGGAGAGTGTGAAGAACCATCACCATAAAGGGTTAAAGTGGTTACCAGGAAGAGTGGTGAAGATGTGGTCCTCGCACATATTTGGTAAAGATGTTTGATAATGGACAGGTTAGGTTTGTCCATATTGATCATATTTTACCTACAGGCATGGAAGGAGTTGAAGGTGGGAATGATTCAATTATTTCTGACTCATCAGATAGTTTTGATATACCAATAGCAAATCCTAAATCCAATGTACTGGAAACAAATCCAGGAGAGAATCAGAATGAAAGTCTGAGTCCAAGTCAGGGAAACAAAGAGCCTGAAGTTAGAGTGAGTGCAAATGAAAATCAAGGAAATTCCATGGAGGAAAATGTTCCTCAGGATGAGCCTCAATTGAGTGTGAAATCAACACCATGTTTGGAAGGTTCTGTTCGAGAGCGAAGGTATCCTCTTCGAAACAGAAAACAAGTGGTAAAGTCAAATTTGTAAATATGTATAAAAATGAAGTTATTTATGATGTTTGTTATGATGGCTTTTTCATTAAGGAGGGAGAAGTGTGATGTCTGTAAGTGCTGTAAGCTTGTAGCGCCATACTGTGGATGTGGACGTATTGTGTACTGCAGCTGCAGAGTTATAATAAACAGAACCAGTTCTTTCTGGTAGCTTCCTGACAGAGAGCCTGGCATCTTAAGAGCTGTGTGTGTGTGCTCTGTGAAGATATGACAATATCTATGCTAAATTCAACAATGACTCTGAGCAATGAATGGATCTCTTTATAGGAGATGTGTATGTTGCTGCCATAGAGGTGCCATGAGCTAGGGCTGCAGAGAGTAGCCATGTCTCCAAGAAGCCAATCTTGCATTTTTCTCTCTAGGTCAAACAGGTCAAGTTTCACTGAGGAGTCCCTTTTATACAATCTGAAACAAGGAAAATATAGATCTATATTTAAACTTACCTTTATTAAAACAATGATAACTGAGCTATCCAATTTTGCCCTCTTTCTTTTTGTTGCCAACTTTCTACCGTTCCCTTCTCTCATCGGCTTTAAAGGCATCGACTCTTTGCTGAGGTCATTTCACAGGGGCAAATTGCCTTTAAATGCAAGTGGCCATGTGTGAACATTCTCAATAAGCGGGTCAGGCTAAATGATCACAAGAGACATTACAGACAAGGAAAATTCTCTCCCAACACACACACACACACATTATGAGGCCGAATTTGGGCAAGGCCTCCGCCCACCCAAGTGTAGCCCAAAGTGCCATCGATGGCCGCCGAGGAACCGGATGGTACTTTCGGCGGGGTTTTCATCACCGAGCTCCCTCGAAGTTCGGCAGGCAGCAAATGAATGACATATGCCGCCAATCTGGGTGGCTGCGGGCGGGAAGTCTCATTCATGGCGCCAATGCCACCAAAGATGGAGTCGAGCCCACGGAGGTTCGAAGACCTAAAAATAAAAATCATCAACAACAAAAAAGAAACCTCTGAGGACCATCAGGAAACCCCATCTGGGTAAGTACCTGTAAAGAAATAATAAAAAAACATTCCACTTACCTTTTTTTACAGGATTTTGACACTTACCATTGAGGGCAGAGCAGCCTCCACACAGCGATCCACCGCCATCCTGCCGCCGACTCCCGCCCGCATGGAATGGCATCTCTGTGGGCGGGAGTGCACTAACGTGCATCGGTTGTCCGCTGACGTCAGCGGGCACTTCCCGGCGGCTCTCCCCACCCGCCAGCTCAAGGCCACGTTGCAAGTGCACTGGATGGTTTGAGCAGAGGAATGTCGGTGACAGTGGGTGGCAATCGGCGGCAGCGGGAGATAAATTGATCAATTTCAGCCCCTATAATTCCAGCAAGCATAACATTCAGGAGTAGAAACACTGGCTGATTTTCTCTTTCCTAACCCAAGTGTGCTGAGTGCAACTTCTGTGTCCCTACCATCCCCATATTAGATCAATTAATTCAGCACGAACTGGGAATAAAACATGGAATCATCGCCAGGCCATAAAATTACGGCTCTATCAGAGGAGCCTCTTCACCAATGCATTTAAGAGAAAACAATTTTCTCATTTTGAAATTGATAGCCAACTCCAAACATTCACCAGTGCAGCTATTCCATTAGATAACAACACAAAGAAGAAATAAACACTAATCATAAAAATAAAGTTGTAAACATTCTAAGCTCCAAAGTGCATTGGAGAAAATAAAAAGATGAAGACCTCGTTCAATAGCCCAATGAAGACCTCGTTCATTAGCCCAATTTTAGTTTGTTTTAGTGGGAGATTGGGGAGCTTGTTTAATATGAAATCACTGTTGCTCTTCCTTAGTTAATTTACCAGATTTTTATATTGTTTGAGCAACACCATATTCCCACAGAAACAACTTCTCATATTTCATCATGATGGCTTGTTCCCACAGTAAATATATTCATGTGGTATAAGTAGATTTTAAGTAAATAACTGGAAACAGAACAGATCATTACTGTGAGAATGTATTATTCCTTCGAGAAGTATATGGAGACTTTGATCAGCATCAGTGCAGGATGGACACCATGGTAACCAGAACTGGTGTGCATGTATGTATCCAAGCAACAACATTCTGCAGTGAATGTTATTCAGTCCCTCTCCATTGTCTGCTGAGCAACTTATTTTAATATATGGGTTTGAATTAAACCTAAACAGTTTGAATACTAATAATAATGGCATTCTTGCAGCTGACTAATAATCGTATGAAATCTAATAAGAACTGTGACGGGCTTAAATTGACTATAAGTTATCTGTGCATCTAGACAGTAGTCCAGAAAATGTCTGTCTTGCATATGATTGAGGGCGCAATGACAATTAAATTGTAAATATTGAATTACCGTACAATGATTGGTGTAATCAATGATACTTGGCATTTACTCACCTTGCTGTTTCTGATAAGTACAACTATGCACATCCATAGAAGGGTGCTGCTATGTAATACTGTACATTTGCTTTAATGAACAACACATTACCTTGCTTTGATTTATTGAGATTAAAAATGCTGCCATGTGTCTAGGATTATTTGTGGGTTCTTTTTATGGTTTGGGCTTTTGCAAAAAAAAAATGTAACTTGTGTACACAACAAGTTCCATAATCAGACTTGTCTACTGTGAAGTGAAACCTGTAAAGCCCTGTCCCCTCAGTACAGATTCACACGAGGCATGTAGTGAAGTCAAGGTCACTCTGGACCTGCACCTTTATTTCACAGCTCTGGAATGCTGCAATTGCCTGAGACCTGTCCTTATATACCTGTCTCTTGCAAGTGCACCCCTGGTGGTAAGGTATGCTGGTGGTTACAGGTCATATCTTATTAGTCATGTATAGCATGTTAGGATACAGTTATATCTAATAATGTAAGATACATGACATCACCCTCCCCCAAGGTCTTATTGTCTTTATAGGTTCAGTCTCTCAGGTGGTCTACACTCACGCGTGGAGCGTCTGAGTTGTGGTTCAGTTGTTTGCCTTGGTGTCTGTTTTTCTTTGGGTGTGGTTGCTGGTATCTTGCCTGGGCTGTCTGTTTCGATTGGTGTGATTGTTGTTGACTCGCCTGGGCTGTCTGTTGGGATTGCCCTTTCCTCAGGTTGTTCCCTCTGTCTGACAACCAGGTGTGGTGCGAGTTCCACATTGTAGTCTGCCTCTGGTTCCGCAGTGTTGTTGGTAAATCTGCTTTTGACTTGGTCTACATGCCTCCGGCAGGTTTTGCCATTGTCCATTTGTACTACCAGTAGCCTGTTTCCTTCCTTGCCCGTTACTGTCCCTGCAAGCCATTTGGGACCTCTGCCATAGTTTAGTACAAACACTTTGTCCCTTATCTCATTCCATCTCCCCCTTGAATTTCTGTCATGGTACTCAGTCAGCTTACGGCGCTTTGCCTCAACAATTTTGTGCATGCCTGGGAGGATTAATGAGAGCCTTGTTTTTAAAGTCCTTTTCATCAACAGTTGCGCGGGGGGATCCCAGTCAGTGAGTGCGGATGAGATCTGTATGCCAGCAGAAGTCGCAACAGGCGACCCTGCAGCGTGGGACCTTGGATTTTAAGCATGCCTTGTTTAATGATTTGCACTGCTCTCTCCGCCTGGCCGTTGGAGGCCGGCTTGAACGGTGCCTTCTTGACGTGATTTATGCCGTGGTCAATTATAAAGTCTTGGAATTCTGCACTGGTGAAGCACGGACCATTGTCACTGACCAATATGTCAGGGATTCCGCACATTGCAAACATGGTTGCGAGGCTCTCCACAGTGGTGGAGGTTGTGCTCGAGTTTATAATGGTGTATTCGATCCACTTTGAAAATGCATCTACAACTACGAGGAACATTTTGCCCATGAATGGGCCCGCATAGTCTATGTGCACCCGCGACCACGGTTTGGTAGGCCAGGGCCAGGGGCTCAGTGGAGCCTCCCTGGGGGCATTGCTGAGTTGGGCACAAATGGTGCACCTTCAGACGCAGAGCTCCAAGTCCGCATCACTACCAGGCCACCAGACGTGGGATCTGGCTATGGCCTTCGTGAGAACGATCCCCGGGTGCTCGTGGTGGAGCTCCCGGACAAATGCCTCTCTGCCTCGCAGAGGCATGACTACTCGGCTGCCCCACATCAGGCAGTCTGCTTGTAGTGATAGCTCATGCATGCGCCTGTGAAAGGGTTTTAATTCCTCGGGGCAGGCATCGCGAGCCTCTGCCCAGTCACCGGTTAGGTCACATCTTTTTACTAAGGATAACGTGGGGTCGCTGGCCGTCCAGGCTCTGATTTGGCGAGCCGTCATGGGCGAACTTGTGGATTCAAAGGCATTGATTGCCATGACTATCTCACTGTCCTGTTCGTCAGACCCTTCCGTGGTCGCCAGGGGTAGCCTGCTGAGCGCGTCGGCACAGTTGTCTGTGCCTGGTCTGTGCCTTATGGTATAGTCGTAGGACGCCAGCATGAGTGCCCACCGTTGAATTCGCGCCGAGGCGTTGGCGTTTATTGCCTTGCTCTCAGATAGGAGGGACGTGAGGGGCTTGTGGTCGGTTTCTAACGCGAACTTGGCCCTGAAAAGGTATTGGTGCATCTTTTAACACCGTACACGCACGCGAGCGCCTCCTTCTCTACCATTCCGTACCCGCGCTCCGCCCGCGAAAGTGACCTGGAGGCATAAGCTATGGGTTGTAATTTGCACTATTGACATGTTGCAAAATGCACCCGACCCCATACGCTGACGCATCGCATGTGAGAACTAGCTTTTTACCTGGGTCAAAGAAAGTCAAAACACTGTTGGAACACAGAAGGTTATTGAAGGCGCATTCCTGGGCGTCCCCCCAAAACCAATCGCATCCCTTCCTGAGTAGCACATGGAGAGGCTCCAGCAGCGTGCTTAAGTTCTGCATAAAGTTCCCAAAGTAATTGAGTAGCCCAAGAAAGGCGCGCAGTTCTGAGACATTCCGGGGCCTGGGTGCCAGGCGAATTGCTTCTGTTTTGAACTCTGTTGGGCGAATTCCATCAGTGGCAATCCTTCTGCCCAAAAATTCAACCTCGGGTGCGAGAAGCAGGCACTTGGATTTCTTGACTCGTAGGCCTACCCGATCCAACCGCTTTAGTACTTCCTCCAAATTACGGAGATGGGAGTCGGTGTCCCTGCCCGTGATAAGTATGTCGTCTTGAAATACAACCGTCCCCGGGATGGACTTGAGCAGACTCTCCATGAAGCGCTGGAATATGGCAACTGCCGACCTGATGCTGAATGGGCATCGATTGTACATGAAAAGGCCTCGATGTGTGTTGATGGTGGTGAGTAGCTTGGATTCCTCGGTCAATTCTTGCATCATATACGCAGATGTGAGGTCTAATTTTGAGAAAAGTTTACCTCCAGCCAATGTGGCAAATAAATCCTCCGCTCTGGGCAGCGGGTACTGGTCCTGTAGGGAGACTCTGTTTATGGTAGATTTGTAGTCCCCACAGATTTGTACAGATCCATCAGGCTTCATGACTGGGACGATGGGACTTGCCCAGTCGCTAAATTCCACAGGTGATATAATGCCTTCTCGCAGAAGCCTGTCTAGTTCGTGTTCAATCTTTTCCCTCATCACATAGGGTACAGCTCTGGCCTTGTGATGGACCGGTCTAGCATCCTGTGTGATGTAGATTTTGACTTTGGCCCCTTTGAAAGTGCCCACACCTGGCTGAAAGAGATGTTCAAATCGCTTTATAACTGTTGAGCAGGAGGTCCGTTCCTCTAATGACATGGCATGGACATCATCCCATTTCCAGTTTAGTTTTGCCAGCCAGCTTCTCCCCAGCAGTGCTGGGGGGTCTCCGGGGACAATCCACAGGGGAAGTCGGTTCACTGTCCCTTTGTGTGTGACAGAGAGCATGGCGCTGCCGAGGATTGGTACGATTTCTTTAGTTTGGTGTCGACCCTTGTGAGTTTTGGTCTGTCTCTTTTATGCGGCCACAGTTGTTCAAATTGTTGAGCGCCCATGAGAGATTGACTCGCTCCCGTATCCAGCTCCATGTTGACAGATATCCCATTGAGTAGGACCCTCATCATTATAGGAGGCGTCCTGTTGTAGGAGCAGCGGCCGTTGATCGTGTTGACCCGCTGTACATCGGTGTCCCGGGTACTGTCCCCACCATCTTCTGGTTCGCTTTCCGACCCATCCGATTCGTATACCAGCCGAGCTGCCATTTTTTTGCACATGCGGGCCAAATGCCCTATATATTCACAATTTCTGCAAACAGCCTGCTGAAATCGACATCCCCTTGACGAGTGCCCACCCCCACACCTCCAGCACAGACCTGTTCCATTGTTCAAAGTGTTCCCAAAGAATGAGCTGTGTCTGGCTGATCTCTCTTGAGCTTCTCTCAGTTTGTAGTTGATTGCTCGCATTGTGAGTTGATGAGGTGTGAACGGCCGTTCCTGTGGCCCTTGATGGCTTCTGCCTGCTGTTGAGAGCCTGTTCTCCCGGTTTTGTCTGTGTGTGAGGGTAGCAGCTTGTTTAATGCTGTGAACTTCTTGTTCCAATATTTCGTTAGTTGTCGTACCTGCATTGTAAATCAACCTTGTTTCTTCTTCCCCTACCAAGAATGTCTGTGCAACCAGTGCTGCTGCCTCTAAGGTCAGGTTCTTGATCTCTATGAGCTTTCAGAATATGCCTGCGTGGCCTATTCCTTCAATGAAAAAGTCTCTCAGCATTTCTCTCCTCAGTTCATCGGAGAACTCACATAAACTAGCCAACCTCCGAAGTTCTGCCACAAAGTCGGGTATGCTCTGGCCCACACAGCGTCTGTAGTTGTAGAACCTGTGTCTGGCCATGTGTAGGCTGCTCACTGGCTTCAGGTGGTCTCTTACCAGTGTGCTCAATTCTTCAAACGACTTGCTTGCTGGTTTCTCGGGTGCCAACAGATCCTTCATTAAAGCATATGTTTTCGAGCCACAGTTGGTCAAGAGATGGGCTCTTCTCTTGTCTGCCTTATCGTCACCTAACCAGTCTTTGGTTACAAAGCTTTGCTGGAGCCTTTCTATAAAGTCCTCCCAATTGTCTCCCGCATTGTACTTTTCATCTGATCCATTGTTCGCCATTCTGTGGATTCTGTAATCCCATCCTCGTCGCCACTGTAAAGTCCTGTCCCCTCAGTACAGATTCACACGAGGCATGTAGTGAAGTCAAGGTCACTCTGGACCTGCATCTTTATTTCACAGCTCTGGAATGCTGCACTTGCCTGAGACCTGTCCTTATATACCTGTCTCTTACAAGTGCACCCCTGGTGGTAAGGTATGCTGGTGATTACAGGTCATATCTTATTGCAGTCATGTATAGCATGTTAGGATACAGTTATATATAATAATGTAAGATAAATGACAAAACCTGCAACCCTTATGCATAGTGTGGCATGGGAATATCCTTTCATTATGATATACCACCCCAGCGAGCACATGAGATGTCACCATTGTCTCCTATCTACTCTAAAAAGTGGTAAAGAATATGTCAGATCAATACGTAAGGCTCAAAGAAAAACAGAAAATGCTGGAAACAACCAGCTAGTCAGGCACAGCATCTATGGAGAGATCTGGCAATTTAACATTTCAGGCAGGGCTCTGCTTGGAACATTGACTTATCGCTTCTCTCCAGATGCTGTGCCTGATCTGCGGAGTGTTTCCAGCATTTTCTATTCTTGTTTAATTTCCAACATCTGCAGTATTTTCTTTTTTTTCTGTTTTAATACATAAGACTACTTAGTCAAATCTTTTATGTAAGATTATGCATAGAAGCAGAAAAGCATAGCAAGATACTGATGGTATAAATACGTAGAAAACAATAAAGATGGAATCAGTCCACAAGAGGGTGAAGTAGCCTTTTACTACATATTTCTTACAGCGTCAGAAAACCTGCAAGGTTTTTGTACACGTGCCAATGCAATGGTTACACATGTGAGATGTGAAATTCTTGCCCACGGCACAAAATGACAAGTGAGAGACCTTCAACCAGACCGAGGTGACTGCCTATTAAAGATGTTTGAGAGTAGCCAATGCTTACTTTTTTCCTTCTGGGGAAAGCACATAGCTTTCATTCTGCACCTCCTCAGGTACACCAGCCAAAATCAATTGACATAAAAAAAACTAAGATGATCTTGTGTAATTTCCTATTTGGTAAGTGATTGGTGGAAAAATGGAGAACTAACAAATTACAATGTATAATAGGAAAAGGCCGGACACAGTGATCTTGTAAACAATTTTTTTCCACCCATTTGATTCCAACACAGTTTCACAAGCACACCAAATCTACATTCTACCACTTAATGGCACAGTATATTATTGCTCCACTGTTACTCTGCACCAGACTTAAATCATAGAATCATAGAAATTTTCAGCTCGGAAGGAGGCCATCCAGCTATCCAGCCTCATTCCACTGTCTAGCCCTGTAGGTTACGGCACTTTAAGTGTACATCCAAGTATTTTTTAAATGTGGTGAGGGTTTCTGCATCTACCCTCCTTTCAGGCAGTGAGTTCCTATCTCCTCTAAATCTCCCCCCAATTACTTTAAATCTATGTCCCCTGGTTGTTGACTCCTCTGCCAAGGGAAACAGGTCCTTCCTATCCACTCTATCCAACCCCTCATAATTTTATACACCTCAATCAGGTCTCCCCTCAGCCTCCTCTGTTCCAAAGAAAACAGACCCAGCATCTCCAATCTTTCCTCATTACCAAAATTCTTCAATCCAGGCAACATTCTTGTAAATCTCTTTGGCACCCTTTCCAGTGCAATCACATATTTCCTGTAATGCGATGACCAGAACTGCACACAGTACTCCAGCTGCGCCCTAGCCAGTGTTTTATACAGTTCAAGCATAACCTCTTTTTTTATTTTTTTATTTTTCGTAGCCAATCTTTCCAATTCTTTGTCAGATCACAAACGCCAGAGGTCACCTTGCACACATCAAGGATCACCCTGCGCTAATGCTCTTAGCCAAAAGGCCTAGAGCCGAAGCACCATTCCTGGAAGTACTGCAATACCTGGTTCGTGCCATGGAGGTGGATGGGTCAGCAACCCCACACACCTCCGTGGAGGTGGATGGGTCAATCCACCCCACCCACCTCCTATTTCCCTTTGCTCCTGTATTCTTTGCCTCAACTAATAAAGGCAATTATTCCATATGCTTTCTTAAACACCTTACCTACCTGGCCTGCTACCTTTAGGGATCTGTGGACCTGCACTCCAAGATCCCTTTGTTCCTCTACACTTTTCAGTGTCGTACCATTTAATGTGTATTCCCTTGCCTTGTTAGACCTCCCCAAATGCATTACCTCACACTTATCCAGATTGAATTCCATTTGCCACTGTTCTGCCCACCTGACTAGTACATTGATATCTTACTGCAATCCGCAGCTTTCTTCTTCATTATCAACCACACAGCCTATTTTAGTGTCATCTGCAAACTTCTTAATCATAACCCTAACATTTAAATCCAAGTCATTGATATATACCACAAAAAGCAAGAGACCCAGCACTGAGCCCTGCGAAACCCCACTGGAAACAGCCTTCCAGTCACAAAAACACTCATCAACCATTACCCTTTGCTTCCTGCCTCTGAGCCAATTTTGGATCCAACTTGCCATTTTGTCCTGGATCCCATGGGCTTTTACTTTCATGATCAGTCTCCCATGTGGGACTATCAAAAGCTTTGCTAAAATCCATCATCATTAATCATCCACTACATCATACATACTGCCCTCATCGACCCTCCTGGTTACCTCCTCGAAAAATTCAATCAAGTTAGTCAGACACGACCTTCCCTTAATAAATCCATCTGACTTGCCTTGATTAATCCATGTCTTTCCAAATGAAGATTTATCCTGTCCCTCAGGATTTTTTCCAATAATTTTCTCACCACTGAGGTTAGGCTGACTGGTCTGCAATTACTCGGTCTATCCCTTTCTCCCTTTTTAAACAAAGATACAGCATTTGAGTGTCCATCGTCACCTCCGATAATAAGTGTAAGGAGCTCATGGACTTCGAGCCTGGAGCAGCTGGAGGGAGATTTAAACATCAGCGTCTCCCTGACAATGGAGGCAGCTCGAGCCTGGAGCAGCTGGAGGGAGATTTAAGCATCAGCATCTCCCTGACAACGGAGGCAGCATGAGCCTGGAGCAGCTGGAGAGAGATTTAAACATCAGCGTCTCCCTGACAACAGAGGCAGCGCGAGCCTGGAGCAGCTGGAGAGAGATTTAAACATCAGCGTCTCCCTGAGAATGGAGGCAGCTCGAGCTTGGAGCTATTACAGGTCCTATCAAGAGGACAAAATAAGAAATAAAAAGTAATAACATTATGATATCACAAGGATGGAGGACAATGATTGGTTCTTTCATATTAATTGAATCACTGGACAGGGAATGAATCTTAGAGAAAGCTAATAACCAATTTAATTTGATTCAATTGCTGATTTTCTCATTTTAACTTAATTTATAATTATAGTATATATTATTTAATTTTGTTTAATTATAATTAATCTTTATTATACTGATTTTACTATTGTACACTCTTTATTGTATTATTTACAATGTAATTTGAATTTTTTTTTCGCCTGTGTCTATCTGCATGCACATTTTGGCTGCTGCTTCGGACCTGAGCCTTTAACCTCTTTTTACACATCCTTCTCATGCTTTTTCTCTCTTTCCCTTAATGGTCAATATCTAACGTGTTGCAACATTGTTATGAAGCGCCTTGGAATGTTTTACTACGTAAAAGGCGCTATATAAATAAAAGTTATTATTATTATTTGCAGTCCTCTAGTCCTCTGGCACCACACCTGCAGCCAGAGTGGATTGGAAAATGATGGTCAGAGCCTCTGCTATTTCCTCTTTTGCTTCTTGTAACAGCCTGGGATACATTTCATCTGGGCCCCTGAATGCTTCCTCTCTCACTATGTTTATCTCATCTAATATTTCACGCTTCTCCTCCCTCATTACAAAATCTGCATCGCCCCTCTCAGATGCAAAATATTCATTAAAAATCTATCATGTATGTACATTCTGTTTGTAGCCACCAGATGGCATCATTGTTGGAGGCCACTGAGCAGCACGCACATGGTGCTGCTCAGGTATAAAAGGCCAGCCATTTTGAGAGTCAGGCACTTTGGGCCGAAATAAAGCAGAGCCAAGGTTATACCTTGCTTAGTTAAACAGTACTCAGTTTGAACCTTTATTGCATACATAACATTTGGCGATGAGAATACAAGAACCTTTGTTTGCAAAATGAGCACGATTGGATTTTTAGAGCGATTCATGGAGGGAGAAGCTTGGGCAGACTTTGTGAGCTGTTTGAACCAGTACTTCGTGGCCAACAAAATGAAGGGGGTCGACGATGCAGATCGGTGCTGGGCCGTGTTCCTCACTCTGTGTGGTTCAAAGATCTATGGTCTGATAAAGAATCTACTCATGCCTAGTGATCCAACAGAGAAAACGTATGAGGAATTGTGTACATTGGGGCGGGAGCACCTCAAGCCAGACGATGGCATCATCATCTCGAGCTACAGGTCTTATACACACGTTCTATCGGAGGGCCAGAGCACAGTGGAATTCGTTGCCGACCCGAGACATCTAGCGGGACTGTGCAAGTTCGGGACGGTGTTGGCAGACATGCTACGGGACTTCTTCGTTATCGGTATCAACCACGAGGTGATTCCGCGCAAACTTCTGGCGGTGGAGGAGTTGGATTTAAAAAGAGCGATCCAGATTGCTCAATCATGTACGACGACGGACAGGAGTCTAAAGCAAATAGCGGTGAAGAACTGAACCTCGATTAGTACTCTAAATGCGATTGATTCGCCGTTCGGCAGAGCGGCACATGGCAGGGCCTATCCGGCTGCATTCGCGAAACCTGTG
This sequence comes from Pristiophorus japonicus, assembly GCF_044704955.1. Classification (NCBI taxonomy): domain Eukaryota; kingdom Metazoa; phylum Chordata; class Chondrichthyes; family Pristiophoridae; genus Pristiophorus; species Pristiophorus japonicus. The sequence continues at coordinate 215,886,847 of NC_091982.1, forward strand.
GCTGCCCAAAGTCCGCCAGCGGGAATGTATCCGACTTCTCCATGTTGGCATTGTGGGGGAAATCATCGGCACTAGCAGTGCCGATTTAAGCAATATAGTTGCAAAGCCTGTCTGAGAGTGGGGCATCTCCAGCGCAAGTGTCCACAGATGAACAAGCAAGCTGCAACACACCACGTGGAGGATGAGAGCCAGACTAGCGCGGATCCTGATACACAATCCAAGATGCCAGAGGAGGAAGTGTATGGACCGTACTCCTTCATAATCAAGAGTAAACCAACTTTGATTGTGAAGTTTAACGGAATACCAGTATGATCAACAGGGTTTCGAAACAATATCAGTACCCATTACCGAAGGCTGATGACTTGTTTGCAATGCTAGCCGGAGGGAGGTAGTTCACAAAACTGGACTTGACGTCGGCCTATATGACACAGGAGTTGGTTGCGACGTCAAAGAGTCTTACGTGCATTAACACGCACAAAGGACTATTTATTTACCACAGGTGCCCTTTCAGAATTCGCTCAGCTGCAGTAATATTCCAGAGAAAGTCTACTGAAGTCCGTTCCCAGAACTGTCATGTTCCAAGGTGACATCCTGATCACCGTTCGTGACTCCAAGGAACATCTGAACAACCTGGAAGAGGTTCTACTGCATTTGGATAGAGTGGGACTCAGACTGAAACACTCGAAGTGCGTCTTCATGGCACCGGAGGTCGAATTCCTCTGGAGGAAATTCGCCGCTGATGGCATCAGACCTACTGACATGAAAACCCAAGGCCATCAAGAATGCATCCAAGCCACAGAATATGACGGAGCTGCGTTCGTTCCTGGGTCTACTCAACTACTTTGGTAACTTCCTACGTAAATTGAGCACCTTAGTAGAACTACTGCACATGCTATTGAGAAAAGGTGACACCTTGGTGTGGGGCGCATTGCAAGACAGCTTTCGAGAAAGCCACCAATCTGCTTTGCTCGAACAAGCTGCTGGTACATTATGACCCATGTAAACTTTTAGTTTTGGCCTGTGACGCATCGTCATATGGAATTGGTTGCGTACTCCAACAAGCCAATGAGTCAGGGAAACTTCAACCTGTTGCGTATGCATCCAAAAGTTTGTTTAAGCAGAAGGAGCCTACAGCCTGATAGAAAAAGAAGCTTTAGCGTGTGTGTATGGTGTTAAAAAGATGCATCAATACCTGTTCGGCCTGAGGTTCGAATTAGAGACTGATCACAAGCCGCTCATTTCATTGTTTTCCGAGAGCAAAGGTATCAATACCAACGCTTCATTCCCCCATCCAAAGGTAGGCACTGATATTATCTGCTTACGATTATGCCATTCGCCGCAAACCTAGCACAGAGAATTGTGCCAATGCTTTGAGCCGGTTGCCGTTGCCCACACCGGAGGTGGAAACACCACAACCGGCGGATCTAATGTTAATTATGGATGCTTTTGAGAGTGAAGGAACCCCTGCCACGGCTCAACAAGTTAAGACCTGGACCGGCCCGGACCCGATTTTATCAGTGGTAAAGGGTTGCATCCTCAAAAGGGATTGGTCTGCCATATCTAAGCAAATGTGCAAGGAGGCCAAACCGTACATTCATCGCAAGGACAATCTGTCTATTCAAGCAGATTGCATATTGTGGGGCAATCGCGTTGTAATGTCCAAGAAAGGGAGAGAGAAGTTTGTGCATGAGTTACACATCCGGGTATAGTGATGATGAAGGCCATCGCCAGGTCACATGTGTGGTGGCCAGGAATTGACTCTGAGCTGGAGGCATGCGTGCATCAGTGCAATACTTTCGTGCAGCTCAGCAAAGCACCAGCGGAATCGCCGCTGAGTCTGTGGTTGTGGCCATCCAAACCTTGATCCAGGATCATGTAGATTTCGCAGGTCCCTTCCTGGGCAAAATGTTTTTAGTGGTGATGGACGCTAATTCAAAGTGGATAGAATGCATAATCATGTCATCCAGCATGTCCACGGCAACCTTGGAGAATCTCAATATCATGTCTGCGACACATGGTCTGCCTGACATAGTGGTGAGCGACAATGGGTCATGCTTCACCAGTCAGGAGTTTCAGGAATTTGTGAAACTCAATAGCATAAAACATGTAAGGTCAGCACCGTTCAAGCCTGCGTCCAACGGGCAAGCTGAACGTGCAGTACAAATTATTAAGCAAAGCATGAGGAGAGTAACCCAAGGATCACTGCAGACCCGCTTGTCCTGCATACTGCTGAGTTACAGGACAAGACCCCACATACTCACAGGGGTCTCGACTGCTGAACTCATGATAAAAAGAGGTCTTAAGACCAAGCTATCTCTGGTACACCTGGATTTAAATAATCATGTTGAATACAGAAGACAAAGTCAACAAGGGTACCATGATCACGCAACTGTGTCATGCGAGATTTCTGTTAATGATCCTGTATATGTGTTGAACTATGGTCAGGGTCCCAAATGGATCGCTGGTACGGTCATGGCCAAGGAGGGCAACAGAGTATTCGTTATTAAGCTCAAGAATGGACAAACTTGCAGGAAACACATGGATCAGACAAAGCTGAGGCACACAGATGAGCCAGAACAGTCAGGCGAAAAAACCATCGACAACCAACCAACCTACCAGTAGTCTTCAGAGGACTCAAGGGTCTTCAGTGAACCCGGAATTTCTATCGTGGACCTGTTCAATAAAAATGAACTTGCAATTCTTGACATGGCCACTGCCACCCCAACAAGTCAGTCATCCAGCCATCAGCCACAACAGACCCCGCACACTCACCCAAGGCTAGAATTGAACTGAGATGGTCAACCTGGGAGCGCAAAGCACCGGACCGTCTCAACCTGTGAAAGACTGTGATAAGATCTCAGAGGGGAGCATTGTCATGTATGTAGCCACCAGATGGCGTCATTGTTGGAGGCCACTGAGCAGCAGCACATGGTGCTGCTCAGGTATAAAAGGCCAGCCATTTTGAGAGTCAGGCACTTTGGGCCTAAATAAAGCAGAGCCAAGGTTGTACCTTGCTTAGTTAAACAGTACTCAGTTTGAACCTTTATTGCATACATAACAGAATCATACCCATGTCTTCTGCCTCCACACACAGATTTCCTTTTATAGTCTCTAATAGGCCCCACTCTTTCTCTAGTTATCCTCTTGTTCTTAATGTATTTATAAAACATCTTCGGCTTTTCTCTGATTTTACTTGCCAACATTCTTTCATGCTCTCTCTTTAATTTCCTGATTTTTTTTTATTGCATCCCTGCACTTCTTATGCTCCTCTAGAGTCTCTGCAGTATTGAGTTTTTGGAATCTGTCATAAGCTTCCCTTTTTTCTTTATCTTACCCTGTATGTCCCTTGACATCAGGGTGCTCTAGATTTGTTAGCCCACCCTTATTTTTTAAGGGATCATACTTGCTCTGTACCCTCAGGATCTCCTCCTTGAATGCCTCCCACTGCTCTGACACTGATTTACCATCAAGTAGCCATTTCCAGTCCACTTTGGCCAATTCCTATCTCAGGTCAGCAAAATTGGCTTTAACCCAATTGAGAACTTTTTTTCCTGGTCCACCTTTGTCCTTTTCCATAACTACCCTAAATCTTACTGAATTATGATCACCTGCACCAAAATGCTCTCCCACTGATACCCCTTCCACCTGCCCCTTTCATTCCCCAAAACCAAGTCCAGAACCACCCGCTCTCTTGTTGGCTTGTTACATATTGGCTAAAGAAGTTCTCCTGAATGCATTTTAGGAATTCCGCACCATCTGTACCATTCAAACTGCTTTTTTCCCGGTTAATATTAGGGTAGTTGAAATTCCCCACTATTACACCTCTATAGTTTTTGCACTTTGCAGCAATTTGCCCACATATTTGTTCTTCTATCCCGCTCTGACTGTTTGGGGGTCTATAGTACACTCCCAGTAGTGTGATCGCCCCTTTTTTGTTCTTCAATTCAACGCATATGACCTAGTTTGATGACCCCTCTAACATATCATCTTTTCACAGCTGTAATTGTTTCTTTAATTGATACTGCTTCTTTAGAAATTTGTAACTAGCAACCAATATCAATTAACATTTACTATGTTTTAAACATATGCATTATCAAGTCAGTTTTTCACTTCTGCCAACATTATTCGAAAGTTCTTGTTGGAGAAAATCTTGCAATAATCACACACATTAAAAACTCCTTTTTAAAATTATGTTAGTAATGCATTCAAAGCTAATGGCCATGAAATTCCGATGTCCTGTGTCCGTAAGAAGTTCTTACGGACCTGGGAAGGCATCGGAAAAGCAGGTTTCCAGCGCGCAATGCGCATGCGCGGGAAGCCAACATTTCCGATCTGTCAAGTTTTTGGTCTTGATAGATGGCCACATCTCGAGAGCTAGGACACTTGCAGGTTAAGATTTCCGATACTTACGAATAGCTTGCCCTGCAAATGTTCTTTAAAATCCTACGCCTGAAAAAGAAGGCGTATAGCCTACTTTTATAGGCGCAAGTGGTTAAAAATACACATACAAATAAAAAATAAAGTTAAAAAAGCACTTTTTATGTTTAAAAATCCTCCCCACTACGGTAAGTATATTTTAAGTGTTAATAAACATTTTTTTTTAAAGTCGTAAAACTTTTTTCTTTTATAACAACTTTAATTTAAATGCATGTTAATTGTGTATTTTATTTTCTATTTTTTATTGTTTTTTAAGTGTTTGGGAGGGGGTTCTCATTCATAGCAATAGCAATTCTGTACTTAGGGAACTCCTATTGCTATGAATGAGAAACTATACTGTACCTGATTGGTTGCTGTCATTAGATCCCGGCTTGTGTACGTCCCCACGTGCACGAACTGCACGCGCAGTCATCTCTGGGCCTCAGGCTCGGAAGTTCTGACAGTCGCAGCAGCAGCAGGTAAGTGCATATCTTTTTGCTTTTTTTAGGAAGAGGTCGAACGGAATTTCAGGGTCATTATATGAAGACCACCATCACAGTCAGCTAATACTTGATACTCACTGTTCTAATTTTTCCGGCAGCTCAGAGGAGAATGGGGAGAGGGCAGAGGAGGAAAGGAGCAAAGTCAGGGAAACTGCCTCTGTGGGAGAGAAGGCTAGAAAACTATCCCAGCAGGGCAGAGAGTTGTGTTGTGCTACCCTTTCTTCCACCAGCTCCCAATTTGCGGGGGGTGGGGTTGGAAGACATTCGGTACCTTTCCCCTCCTGTTGCTGTTTCTTCTTAATAAAGACTATTGTGCTAAGATGTCCCATGCCCGGATTTTCTTCCCACTCAGAGTAAAGGCGGATGAGATGACCTCCCCTTTCCCAGTCACGGAATCTGGTCTTGGAGGGTGGGCAAAGGCAGGCTAACTGCTGAGCTGACCCTGGCTACTCCACCCTTCTCAATGAGGGAAAAGGGGTGAGATACCCTATTATTCCCAGTTCCTTGGCTGCTGGAGCAGTCTTTCTTCTCATTGAGCCGGGATGTGCACATCTGGGCGTGCGGGGCTGAGATACCCTGGGCATGGTTCTAGTGTATCTGAGGGCTGAGCCAGCAAAGCTCTTGTTGGGCATTTGGCTGCTGCAGTCTGTTTTATTAAAGTAAAATTGGAATGCTTTCTCAAAAAAAAGAGAAATTGTGAATGTATTTTCATGCTGTCTTCAGGAGTGGAAGGAGCATGCATCATTGGTGGCTGAGAGGGAGGGCTGGAAGTCAGAAGAATTAAAGGTTTTATTGTTATACTCATAATAAATGGTCAGACCGAGTACTGTGTGTAATGAGCAAGTGTGACCTTAGCTCCTTTATTGTAGTTCCAGTGTGCAGGTACCTGGTGGTTGGCCTGCTTATATACTGTGCATCCAAGGGATGCTGGGATCTCTTGGGACTCCAAAAGGTAGGCCCTCTGGTGGACAGGTGTGATGCAGGTTACAAGGGGTTAAATACATAACATCACTCTCCCGTGAAGTCAACAATACATTTATTTACAAGGTGAGACGATCTGGGGCTTTGCGCTCCCTTGTCGATTGTCTTGGTACAAATGCTGGTGTGGTTGCGTTAGTCAGTTCTTCATTGGGCTGCTGGGGATGATGAGTTCGGTTTTGTGGTCAACTGTGATGTCAGTTGCCACTTGTGTGTGTGTTGGAAGGTCAAAGTTGGTGGTGTCCTCTTCAGGTTGTACGTAGCAGTTGGTGAACCGCAGTTTAATTTGGTCCAAGTGTTTGCTGTGCATTTGTCCATTGGTCAGTTTGACCTGAAATACCCTATTCCCTTCTTTGGCTGTGACCGTGCCAGCGAGCCATTTGGGACCATGTCCATAATTGAGCACAAACACAGGATCATTGATCTCACTATCGCGTGACAAGTTTGCACGATCATGGTACACACTTTGTTGATGCCACTTGACCGCCACGTGATCATGTAGATCAGGGTGGACCAGAGAGAGCCTTGTTTTAAGCGCCCTTTTCATGAGCAGCTCAGCTGGGGGAATCCCGATGAGTGAGTGGGGTCTGGTGCGGTAGCTGAGCAGTACTCAGGACAACCGGGTCTGCAGGGAACCTTCCGACACGCGTTTCAAGCTTTGTTTGATTGTCTGAACTGTTCGTTCTGCCTGGCCATTGGATGCGGGCTTGAACGGCGCAGATGTGACATGTTGATCCCGTTGCGGGTCATGAATTCTTTGAATTCGGCACTGGTGAAGCACAGACCATTGCCGCTGACGAGGACATCAGACAGGCCGTGCGTGACAAACATAGCTTGTAGACTTTCAATGGTGGCCATGGATGAGTTTACAGACATTATTGCACATTCAAATTACCGAAGTAATTAAGGAATCCCAGGAACGACTGCAGCTCCGTCACATTCCATGGTCGCGGTGTGTTCTTGATGGCCTTCGTCTTGTGGGTCTGATGCCGTCTGCTGCGATTCTCCTTCCTAAAAATTCGACGTCCTGTGCCAGGAAAACACACTTCAAGCGTTTCAACCTGAGCCCCACGCAATCCAACCGATTAAGAACCTCCTCCAGATTCTTCAAATACTTCATGGTGTCCCAACCTGTAACCAATATGTCGTCCTGGAAGACCACTGTGCAAGGAACAGACTTTAGCAGGCTTTCCATGTTCCGCCGGACACCAGTTGTAAATAAACAGACCTTTGTGCGTGTTGATGCAGGTGAGGCCTTTCGAAGACTCTTCCAGCTCCTGCGCCATGTAGGCCGAGGTCAGGTCCAGCTTGGTGAACGTCTTCCCTCCTGCCAGGGTCACAAGTAGGTCGTCTGCCTTGGGTAGCGGGTACTGGTCCTGCAGCAAAAAACGGTTATTCTTTACTTTATAGTCCCCGCAAATTCTAACCGTACCGTCCTACTTGAGTACCGGAACAATCGGACTGACCCAGTCGTCGAATTCCACCGGCGCGATGATGCCTTCACGTTGCAGCCTGTACTTCGTAGCCAATGAGCTGGAAGGGGACGAGAATGCTACCAAAAGGGTGATCCTCCTAACTCTCCGTGGAGCAACAACCTATGGCCTCATGAAGAATCTTGTGGTGGATGGGTTGCATATCGGGAACCTCATGGATCACACTACACATTACCAGTTCATCCACTAGGCTCACAACTGCATGCCTCATCGTGGATGACCTAGACCCAACTGACTGGGGTTTTATTGAGTCTTGTGAAATCACATGACTGGCTAAGCCACTCACAATGCAACAGCTCTACAAACCTGTGAGCATAGTCACAGGTTCATACATTACAATAACTATTGATTTAAACAAAGAATTTCCAAACTTTTAATACTTAAAAGGGATTTTACAAATACTGTAAAAGAATTTACTAAGAAATCACAGTAAACAGTTCAAGTTTTATAAAAACGATATACTCTTATGGTTACATGGTGCTTTCTATGTCTGAATCCATCAGGATAAATCTGTGGAAGCTAAGCTGTGAGACTTAACATTGAAATCTCCTATCACCGTGCCACCTACAGGTGTAATTAGCACTACCTGTAGTATAATGGGTTCTCCATAGAGCCACGGTTCCCACAAAGTTTTCAATTAAACCCATGGCCACGAAATTTAATATATAATAGATATTTAAGAACTTCTGTGCACTATCTTCTGCTTTTACAATTCATGTAATATATAAAAGATCAAACATTAGATGAAGTTTATGTGCTAAACACATTTTACTATGAAATGTGAATGAATCAGGGTAACAAGAATATGCTACTTACCTCAAGCTCAGATTTGTTTATTTTATTGCTATATGTCTTCACAATTATATTGATTTTGGAACTGTAGGACTGATTAGGACAATTGATGGGATTGCAATCCACATGAAAGAGTGAAAACCAAAATTGATTTTTAATTGGCAACTCTCACATTCCAACTTTGGCCCTAACTCCCATGACTGGTTTTAAATCTCCTGTTCCTGTCTGAACTATCTCCAATTTTAAATTAGGGATGGGAGGCTAAACTGAGGTCAGAAGGGTAAATTTAACTATCGCAATGCTAGAAGAACAAAGTGGAACAACCGATGACAGCAACAACTGATATGAATGCGCTGGTATTCTGGTGTTGCTGGATCCACTGTCTTTGGACAAACCACTTCTTTAGTTGGGAAACCAGTCAAGAGCGAAGCCTAATGGATAATACGAGCTGCATATTACATGCACATAAATACTTTTAAAAGAGTAAAGAACTTGCATTTATAAAGTTTAGCCCAAAATAGGTATATAACCATCATGGGACCAAAATTTCATCTACCTTTGGATCCCATCATAAACCCTGGCCCAGGGGCTCAATGAAGTACTTGAGGAAGGAGTTGCAAGCCGGGAAGGGCGCATCAGACACAACCATCTGAACTGCAGCCAGGAAACCCAACTTAAAGGCCCAGGAAGGGTGAAAGAGAAGAAAGTCCAAAATTGAGAAAGTGCTCCTAAGGGAACTACAAGTCACAACACTATTAGAAATTGGCCTCCTTTGCACCTCCCTTAATGCCTCCAGGGGGTGATAACGGGACGCTACCGGCTTTCTGACCGTGTGCGGCGAGAGTACCAACACCCGCAAACCTCCCTTGCTGGTTAGCGATGGCGGTAAACCTTAACGCCACAATCTCCTGCGCCCTGGAGATCGTGACGTCATCAGGTACACAGCGCCCCGATACCTACCGCACTGGATCCTAAAATTGCTCCTGCCTCCTGCAACATCACCGGGCATCAACATTGGCAGCTGCAAGAGATGTTGTGAGGTCAGACAGAGGCTTGGGGAGCAGTAGTTAAAGGAATTTCTGGTGAGGTAGGCATAAAATTTTTTATCAACCTTCTGTGCTGGTTTTTCAATTTTTCTACTGCCGCGATTGATCAGCCTTGCACTCTGTTAGAGTGCTTGAGGCTGACAGTCACAGATCGCAGGGGCCATTGCTGAGCAGTCGATCCGTTTCCTTGCGGCGCCCTCAACAATGCTCCTTCCCTTTAAGGGAGGGAAGGAGCCTGTGAGTCCGGCAATGCTGCACTGGACATTATGCAGCGCTCTGCCGCTACCGCCTCTCTTGCCAGGTTTAGTACTCCAAGGGAAGTGGTAGCGCTTGACTTCCCTCCTGGAGCGCTAAACCGGAAGTTCGTGTTTGCTGGAATTGGGTAGCACCCGGCGATACCTTTGCACTTCTGCAAAAGTTATCGCCCCAAACGAAGCTCTCCATAATTTCTAGCTCTATTATGACTCATAGCCCAAAATGAAACATGCTCCATCCCTTCACAATTCACACATTTGTACTAGGCCTTTCACTATTGCATGCTGGATGCTTGTTTTATGATTCATGAATCATTCTCTTGACACAGTCGAACCCTTGAAGGACAGAGATGTTTTTTATTACTAAGTGATGATTCAGAGCAGCAGATTTTAAATTTTTCGGATTGATTCATAGCAGCTAATTCAATGAAACAGATTTTCTTTTACCATTTGCAACAGTGAATAACCCTCCTATCACCTCCTTTAAAATGATTTAACTTTTATCTTCTGGTAAGTGTGCCTTGTGGGCTTTATTAATATACCTTAGCATAATCTTTTCATCCTATCATCGCCATCATTTTCACTTTTAGCAAGACGGTTAGGATGGTGCTTTTAGTCAATTTTCCACAGCCCTGAAAATTTTAATTTAATTATACCCTGACAGCTGGTACACATCATGTTGGGACTGGTCATTGATTATCCAACACCATAATTTCACCCTTCCCTTCCTTCCGCTCCCCACCCCCACCCCTCCTCGCCACGCTATATCAGATTGTTCATTTCATCTTGTGGCTTGGCAAGAATTGGAGAAACTCACCCACTGACATTAACCCAATCAAGCCTGGAATTCAAATTCAGACTGTGTGATTAGCAAGTCATCTTATTGATGATTCTGAGAAAAACAATAAATAGAAGACAATCCTTGTGCACACTGTGCAAGTGCACTAATCTGGATGGGCAATTATCCATGTGATAAAATATTTGGGCCAAGTTACTAACCTGTATGTAGTGGATGAGCCCTTTAAATGGCATTGCCAAAAGGTCCTTGCAGCCCAATTTCATCAAAGGGTGCTACAACCAATGTAGGACTCTTATTTAAATATTATAACAAACTTCCTGAAACGTTCCACCGTGCACCCTGGACACCTATGGAGGAGCTCAATCAAATAAGGCAGGTGGTGCACTTCTGGCATGGAACAGACGTGCACACGCCACCCGCCATATTGGATACTTAGAGGACTATTTTATTCCTGTAATGGAATCTTGGGCCGATTGGGTGTTTTGAGGCCAGTGTGTCCATATGAACTGGGTAAAATGGTACAGTTTGCATATCTTGCACTTGACTGTAGCTATACACACTGGGCTAGGTTTTCCAAAAAATCTGCCGGATTGCCACCCAAAATCCCGCTAAGATTTTCTAATTACTGCCGACGAAAAATTCCATTTAAAAAAAAGAGAAAAATCCATCTGGCAAAAAAAATGGGCCTTACACCCTGATTCACGACAGAAAATGGAATCTTGGGCCGATTGGGCAATTATTAAAAAAAATGGACGGTAATTACAAAAATTTACACTGAGGCTGCAGGTTGGGCCAAGGAGGGGAAAAACTCAAAAAACATATTTTTTCAAAAAATGTAAAATAAAAAAAATCAGAAAACATTCTCAGGACTCTTTTCAGCTTAATCACTGCAAGAGAATTTTAAAATAATGATTAAAAACCCATTAACTTACCTTTTTTTTGCAGAGCTACTTACCTACCACTCAGCACCGCCCAGCTTCCGCTGCTTCTCGTGGCCATTTTTTTTTCAACTTACCTACGGGTCATCACTGAGTCAAAATTCGAGCGATGGCAGTCTATGGACGGTGCACATGGGCGGTTTGCTCCCCAGCTGTATTTCGAAATTTTTGTCGACCCAGTTTTCGCCCAAAACGACCATCATCATCATAGGCAGTCCCTCGAAATCTAAAAGTGAGTTCTTAGGTGACTGAACAGTCCAATATGGGAATTACAGTCTCTGTCACAGGTGGGACAGACAGTCATTGAAGGAAAGGGTGGGTGGGGAGTCTGGTTTGCCGCACGCTCCTTCCACTGCCTGCGCTTGCTTTCTGCACGCTCTTGGAAACAAGACTCGAGGTGCTCAGCGCCCTCCCAGATGCTCTTCCTCCACTTAGGGCGGTCTTTGGCCAGGGACTCGCAGGTGTCGGTGGGGATGTTGCATTTTATCAAGGAGGCTTTGAGGGTGTCCTTGAAACATTTCCTCTGCCCAGCTGGGTTTTGCTTGCCGTGTAGGAGTTCCAAGTAGAGCGCTTTGGGAGTCTCGTGTCGGGCATGCGAACAATGTGGCCCGCGCAACGGAGCTGGTCGAATGTGGTCAGTGCTTCAATGCTAGGGATGTTAGCCTAATCGAGAACACTGACATTGGTGCGTCTATCCTCCCAGGGGATTTGTAGGATCTTGCGGAGACATCATTGGTAGTATTTCTCCAGCAATTTGAGGCGTCTACTGTATATGGCCCACATCTCTGAGCCATAGAGGAGGGTGGGTATCACTACAGCCCTGTAGACCATGAGCTTGATGCCAGATTTGAGGGCCTGATTTTCGAAAAAACTCTATCTCAGGTGGCTGAAAGCTGCGCTGGCACACTGGAGGCGGTGTTGAACTCATCATCGATGTCTGTCCTTGCTGATAATAGGCTTCCAAGGTATGGAAAGTGGTCTACGTTTTCCAGGGCCGCACCATGGATCTTGATGACTGAGGGGCAGTGCTGTGTGGCGGGGTCAGGTTGGTGGAGGACTGTAATGTCTGCAGCTCCACACTGTGGACTCCTGTGTTACTGCGGTAATGTCTGTAGCTCCACACTCTGGACTCCTGTGTTACTGCAGCCAGTGCTGTTAATAATAAACAGACCAGGTCACCTGACAGGTGACTTCTGGAACCTTCTGCCATCTTAGGCTGTGTGTGTGCTGTGTGCTCTCTAGAAATATCACAATGGACAGCAAGAATGGGGTTAATCGGATAAAACAAAGCTGAAATTTTTGCTGCTGAAGGATTCAGCCAGCCGACAGAGAGACTTTGGCAGCTTCTCTGTTTTGATTAACAACTACTAATCCAAGGTAAATTACAAGCACACTTGTTTGAACTGCCAGAGTCCAGAATGGCCGCGCCTATGGGAGTAATAGAGCATTTGGAGGAATTTCAACGCGACTGTGAAAGTTTCAAAGCGTATGTGGATCGGCTAGAAATGTTTTTCACAGCAAATAATATAATCAAAATCCCCGATAATGAAGACAATAACCGGGCGGTGTTGGAATGAAAAAGGGCGATTATCTTAACTGAGGCAGGGCTCGAGTTGTATGAAACGCTGTTAAATTTGCTTGTGCCTGAAAAACCAAAGGATACAACTCTGAAACAGATTCTAACTAAATTAGAGCAGCAGTGCAGCCCCGTGCCTTTAGAAATTGCTGAAAATTACAAAATTAGAAGGCTGAAGAAAATATCAGTGTTGTAGCATTAAAAAAGCTATCTATTCATGTAATTTCAGAGACTTTCAGGGCCGAGCATTGTGTGACCGCTTTGTGGGATGAAATATGATGCGATCAGAAGAAAGTTATTGACAACGCCTAACTTGACTTTTGATTTAGCTTGTCAGACAGCTATGTCAATGAGCATGGCCGACCAATATTCCCGAGAATTTCATACTATTTTCAGTCGTCAGACAACCGAGGTGAATCGCCTGCAGGTTCAAAGTAAAAGGTGGTGGGGGCCCAAAGTCTCAGAAACTGGAAATGGTAACAGAGCATTGAAGTCCTGCTATCTGTGCCTGGGACAACATATTGCTCAAAGTTGTCCATATGTGAAGGCAGAGTGTTTCTTCTGCAGGAAAACTGAGCATCTTGCGAAGGCATGCCGACTGAAGGGTAAACCAGCTTTCAAAGCTATGAGTAGAAATCCCCAGAGACTACATAGCATGGAAAAAAAACAACAGGACGAGGAGATGTTAGAGCTAAACGTCATCAGGAGCATGAGGTTAACGGACAACGATTCGAAAAGTATCATAATCCACATAGATGTTGCAGAATTCAAGATACCCATGGAAATCAACACTGGTGCATCCATGAGTTTAGTACCGGAGCCATTATACCTCAACAAATTGCGTGATTTCCCATTGGAGAAATCCAAGATAGAGCTGTGAGGCTTCTCGGGAGAGAACATTCCTGAGGTAAGTCGTATCACCCATACTGGTGAAATACAAGGATCAAATTCAGAGCTTGCCTCTAATAGTAGTGGCAGGAGACAAGCCTGCCTTACTAGAAAGAAATTGGTTGGGATCACTGAAGCTGGATTGGAGTGAGATTTTTCGTGTTGAAACAAGATTTGCGTCAAAAGATGATGTCATCAAGAATTATCCGAAGGTGTTCTGCGAAACAAGCAGTGCGATCCAAGGCTTCACGGCGAGTTCAGGGTACAGAAGGACGCTAAATCGGTTTACTGCAAGCCAGAAAGTTGAGCAAGAACTCAAAAGATTAGAGACTGAGAACATTAATTCTAAGATAGATTGATATAATTGAGCTACACCCATTGTTGTTGTACCGAAGTCCGATGGTAAGGTAAGATTGTGTGGTGATTATAAAGTAACTGTAAACCAGGTTCTGGAGGGTAATGTTCCCAATACACTGCCAAATATGAAGATTTGTTCACAACACTTACAGGTGGTCAGATCTTCTCAAAGTTGGATCTTACGAATGCCTACTTACAGCTTGAACTAGATGGGGAGTCCAAGTCATGCTTGACTATAAATATTCATCTAGGCCTATATCAATTTAATAGGCTACCGTTTGGAGTGTCTTCCGCCCTTGCCATATTCCAAGGGGTGATGAACCAGATTTTGCAGGGTATTGAAGGGGTAGTATGTTATTAAAATGACATACTAATTGCAGCACCAAATAGGCAACTTCATAATAACATATTGAATTCAGTCCTCAAACGGCTAGAGAAGCACAGAGTACGAGTGTCTGCTCGCAAGTGTGAGTTATTTCAAAACTCAGTGGAGTACTTAGGGTACAGAGTAGACAAAGATGGTTTACATCCAATGTACTGGAAACAAATCCAAAAGAAAGTCAGAATTTAAGTCTGAGTCCGAGTCAGGCAGACAAACAGTCTGAAGTTAGAGAGAGTTCAAATGGAAATCAAGGGCATCCCTTGGAGGAAAACCTCCCTCAGGATCTGCCTCAAAGGAGTTTAAATTCGACACCATGTTTGGAAGGTTCTGTTCGAGAGCGAGGGTATCCTCTTCGAAACAGAAAACAAGTGGTTAAGCTTGATTTGTAAATATGGCAAAAATAAGTCCATATCTTTTGTTATGTATAACCATGCAAGTTAAGTATGATGATTGTTTGCTATAATAACTTCTTCATTAAGGAGGGAGAAGTGTAATGTCTGTAGCTCCACACTGTGGACTCCTGTGTAACTGCAGCCAGTGCTGTTAATAATAAACAGACTAGGTCACCTGACAGGTGACTTCTGAAACCTTCTGCCATCTTAAGCTGTGTGTGTGCTGTGTGCTCTCTAGAAATATCACAAGGACCTTTGTCTTACGGATGTTTAATGTAAGACTTATGCTTTCATATGCCTTAGTGAAAGTGTTGACTATGACTTGGAGTTCAGTCTCTGAATGTGCGCAGACACAACACAACGACAGAAGTTAGGACAGTCTTGGATCTGGCCTGGAGATGACGAAGGTTGAACAGGTTCCCACTGGTTCTGTAGTTTAGTTCCACTCCAGCGGGGAGCTTGTTGACTGTGAGGTGGAGCATGGCAACGAGGAAGATCGAGAAGTGGGTACCGCACCGCCGAGAAACCGGGTAGTGATTCAATGGAAATTCTAGCCCACTGTTCCTAATATTTTCATATTGTGTCCTGTTTAGTTTGAACATTTGCTTCCTTTCTAACAGGTTATATTTTGTTACAATTAGGGGTGGAAATAGTTAAGAATAGCTGTGGTAAATCTAAAAATGATGAGCAAATTTAAGTGTAAGGCAGGAAATAAAGATTAATACTTGGATGACAGAGGTTTTTCGATCCAGTTTATCAGAGTATTAAAGAGACATCCTCACTGTACTGAGGAGTTCACAGATTGTTTAATTTTTATGGAACAACTTGAGCACTGCATCAGAGACTATGGGGGGGATTTTTGGGGGGGGTCAGCAGGCGTGTTTGTTGGCAGGTCGGATGGGAAAATGATTTTTTTGACAGTAGGTCGGGACCCTGTTGTCACCCCACCACCTGCGCCTTTCCCAAATGTTGGGTCTGTCGGCACTGAGCAGACCTGACGTGCAGTGGTGGGGAGGCAATTGAGTCAATTATTGGCTTCTTTAGAAGCCCTTAACAGTGATATTTTACACACCGTTTAACTTTACCAGGTCGCCCACGGATTTCACGCTGCTCCTGGACCCCGTCTGTTCATTTGATGCGGTGGAGTAGCCATCGAAGCAGATGATTGGTGACAGTGTTAAAACTTGTATAAAACCTCACAATTTACACCTGCACACTTTCCAAACCCAGAGACTCTTTGGTTTCTCGCTTCGAAGACAAATTGTGCTTTATGCAGACTGCAAGTCTTTCTAGTAAGCTCTCCAGCCAGGCTCACCTCATTGCAGCAACCGCTCTCACCTTTGATGCTTCAGTCATCTCACCTTCAACTAGTATCTACACCATCAGGTCTCTCTATCAGCGGCAGGTCGAGGCCATGAAAGGAGCAGCAAGCGGCAGCCATGGGCAGCATGGCAGCGTGCCACTTCAAGGTACAGTGCGAGCTGGTGCAGGAGGGCGACGGCAGCGAAGAGGGACGTCATCAAGGTCCAGGTTGATGATTGGAGCGTGGGCAGGTACAGCAGGAGCGGCGAAGGAGTGGTGAGAGAATGTAGAGGGATGTGATCGGGACCCGGGAGAGGCGTGAGTTTGGGGCCAGAAGAGGCGAGGGCCCAGGGGCAGCACGGGCCAGCCCACACTGTGATATGTGTGCGCACTAGGTGCGTTCAGCAGAGCTGGTCTCCAGTCGTCTTGGGTAATCCTTGCCACTGGACCAAGACCTAGCTCTGTCAAGCCCATGTGGTGGCTGGTGTGCAACGGCCATCACACGTTAAAAAAAAATCCACACACAGGCATTTTCTACCCTTCAAGATGTAGTTCGGGATCTGGAATATTAGGTCCTTCATTGAAACACCTGTGAACTCATCCCTTTTTGGCGTGGAAGCAAGTCATCCTCGTTTCGAGGGACTGCCTATGATGATGATGACTCCATCAGGATGGGAACCATTTACACTCTGTCACCTTGACCCTCAGAATCTGACCACAATGAACCCAAACACCAGCAGTACCAGGCACACCAGCAGCACCAATATCAACACCAACCGTATCCACAATCAACTGATGCTAAACAGGACAGAGGGTATCAGCACCCAAGCTGATGGCCTTACCATGGCCAGATTTACTTCACTTGAAACTGTACACTCTGGCTGCCATGTGAAGCAGCAGGTTGTCACCACGCCACACCAGCACCATAAAGCTTCCCTACAATGTCCAAACAATTCTTTTCACACTCTCGCTATTGCGGGAGGTACCGTTATGTCTCACCATTCACTGCAACTCAGTAAGCCACTTCCAAAGGTGCACACAGATCTATTCAAAAAGTCAAAGTGTTGAAAATAAAGTGATACCACATTAACAGATATTTTACATGAACATTGCATAAAATACCCAAGTGCCTGCCCTTGTGTGTTGTTAGTTGGTATGATTGGACTAGGATTAGTGTGAGAGATGGCTAGTGAGATGGGGAAGTGATAATGTAGATAAGGAGAGAGGCATGGATGGACGTGCAAGGTACGTTGGTGTGAGTAAGGATGTGCAGGAGTAGGGTCAGGAAGGCAGAGTAATGGGGATGTGATGAGAGACACAGCAGGATGAGGTGGAGTGTGGCTTTGCAGTGATGTTTTGTGATCTACTGAGATCATTGAAAGGTTTGCGCCACGGCAGCCAAGTTCTCCTGACGACATCCTTGCTTGTGGCCTCCAGTGCAATATGCAACCAGGCTGCTTTGGTCTCCTGGGGAGGTTTCTTCTGCCCATGTGAAGGGAAGAGAACCTCCCTGCATGCTGTGACTCTCTCAATAAGCATATGGAGTGAGGCATGGGAGAGCCTGGGTGCAGCCGTGCACCTCTGTGTAGTGATTGTCAGTGTTTGCTGCACCTCAATGCTGTAGAACACTGACAGCACAAATGTCAAACTAAATTTGTGCATGGTCCCTTTAAGGAAGCCAGCTGATGAGGCGTTATCAAATGACATCATCAGACCTGTTCCTTCAATTGGCCAACAAATGCACTGGGTGGGCTTAACAAGCCCAATCAATGTAAAATCATTTTGGTCAGCAGGTTGGGGCAATACCAGTTGTAATCAATAATGCAACTACAAATAATTATTGCCTCTTTCTCTTTGTGTAAGCAAAATACAGTCTCCTGTAGGACACCTATCAAATGAAAGAATATCTCTTAAGATACTTTGGGGGTCAAACTGGTTAGCCCCCGAATGTGTCTGTGGGATCATGATGCGCATTGAACCCACACCCGTTGAGTGCAATGTAGGCAGCACAGCAACCTCAGGGTGCCTACTATTTGTACTGATTTCTGTGTGCTGCTAACATACCCCTCGTTGTTCATTGGCTGCACACATCACCAGGGCGCCCAATATCGTTACTAACTCAGACTAATTAAAGCTGGCCTGCACTACTTAAAGCTAACCTGCACCTCTCAAGGGGAGGTGCATTGTGGTGGTAGCACATACTGGGATTCATTCAGCAACTAAATCTGAATTGGGAAAAAGAGAAGAATAGCTGACCATGGAGAGAGCAAAGTTTTCGGAAGTTGCACTGGAGGTCTTGGTGTAGGAAATTGAAAAGAGGAGAGATGTCTTGTATCCTCAGGGGGGCAGGAGGCCTTCCAGACACATGATAAGAAGACAGTGGGAGCAGATAGCCGTTGAGCTTAATGCCAGGAGTGCAGCCCCAAGGACCTGAATGCAGTGTCAGAACAAATTTAATGACCTCACGAGTGGTCACGGTCAATGAATGCATCTTCAAATGCCATATCCTACCAACCGCACCACTAACCTCAGCCATTGCTCAATTCATTACACCCCCATCATTTACCTACCAACAATCTCTATCAATCAGGTCACGTACTTAATATTCATGTGCTTCACTTCACCCTCACACACTTAGCACTGCTACAAGCCTCACACCCACATCTCACAGCTTGCACACACTGGCAACTATTCAACCTTGACAACCACATCACCAAACAGATCGCATGGCACTCACTGACACACTTCTCCCTCTCTTGCAGGAAGAGGTGGCGCACAACCGGAGGCAGCATTGATTAACCAGAGGCCGAGAATCGTGCCTGTATGCTATAACCCCCATGGAGGAGATGGTGCTGGACATTATCGGAATGGCCATTGCTGAGGCCGGAGCTACTGGCGGGGCTGAAACCATTGAAGATGACGGGATCCTCATATCTAAACCTCCTTTTCCCATCCCACTTCTCCCTCATCCCTAACTCTCTTCTGACTTACAAGCCGCACTTCTTACTTTCTCCTCTCCCCCTCACCACAATCCAACCCTTGTCCCTTTTTTCATTTCAGATACCCAAGAACTGCAACCTGCCCAGGCAGTGGAAGAAAAACAAGAAAAAAGTAAAGATAAAGAGGTATCGTCACTTGATTTCACAGTCACAGCCACCAGCTCAGTTACTGACACTGCGCATAATTAGAGGATAGCATAGAGGTGGGATCTGCATGTGGTGAGATGCTAGGCACAAGTGCACTGGAGCCAGAGCTGGGGTAAGGACAGTGCAGGTTCCAGCTCGCCGGAAGGTACACAGAAATGCCTCCTTCCTCTTCTCCGCAGCTTGTCCTACTCTGCGTGGTCTCTGCTCAATCTCCCAGTCATGCTCAATGCCAAGAGAAATCCCTACTAGGCCACCCATGACTGGAAGCAACTGGTTTGTGCACAAGCCTTTAAGTCACCAAAAAAGTATTTCAGCACCAGCCAACATATTGACATTTTTAACAAGTATTCAAAAGCACCCAAAACACGTAGAATTGCAGCAACCAGCAGAAGAAATAATACAGCAACTAACCTGTAAGTATTTGATGATCCCTTTAAATAGCGCTGGTTGGGGGGGGCGCCGGGGAGGGGTCCTTCATGACATTGAATGGAGGTTAAGAGTGAACATAAGAACATAAGAAATAGGAGCAGGAGTAGAGCATTTGGCCCCTCGAGCCTGCTCTGCCATTCAATAAGATCATAGCTGATCTGATCAGGGACTCAGGTCCACTTCACTGCCTGCTCCTCATAACCCTTTACTCCCTTATCGCTCAAAAATCTGTCTATCTAATTTTCCCGAGTGATTTGCGCCGCTTTTTTTGGAGCAGGCTGCTTTTTTTGGCCTAAGGTAAAAATCCACAGTTTCCCCAATCAATTTGCACCAGCGTAACTCAGTTAGTTACGATTTTTTTTAGGTAAGTTTTTTTTCAGCCAAAGGGGGCGTAACCAACCACCTACGCCAATTCTGGCCATTGAGGGAACTTTGGCCAGCTGATAGTTACTCCAGTTCAGCTTAGGCCAGCGTATGTGACCTCTCCAGAAAATCCTTGCGGAGAGTTAAAGAAATCGGCGCAGGTAAGTAAACCGGAGGAGACCATTCGGCTTGGGCTAGGAGCGGGAAACGGACCGGGAGCGCACTTGGGGCCAGGGTCAGGCGGGGGAGCGGATCTGTAAGCGGACCTTCATTATGAAGAAAGAATCAGAACTAAACTCATTTTCATGGGAGAAAAGAATGAGGCAAGATATAATCCATGTTATAAAATGCAGAGAAGACAAATTACATGGATGGCAGCAGGCTGGTGCGGGGGGGGGGGGGGGGGGCGGGGCGCGAGGCGGAGCCTTTCGACTCTTTTCTTTTTCTATTATTTCTGCCAAAGTGGATGTGGATAACCTCACATTTTCCCACATTTTACTCCATCTGCTAATTATTTTCCCACTCACTTAGCCTGTCTATGTGCCTTTGCAGATGTTTTGTGTCCTCCTCACAATTTCCCATCCATCTTTGTATCATCAGCAAACTTGGCTACATTACACTCGGTCCCTTCATGCAAGTTATTAATATAGATTGTAAAAAGTTGAGGACCCAACACCGATCCCTGCGTCACCCCACTAGTCACTGTTTGCCAACTGGAAAATGACCCATTTATCCCGACTCTCTGTTTTCTGTTAGTTAGCCAATCCTCTATCCATGCTAATATATTACCCCAAACCCCATGAGCTTTTATCTTGTGCAGTAACCTCTTATGTGGCACCTTATCGAAGGCCTTCTGGAAATCCAAATACACCACGTCCACTGGTTCCCCCTTATCCACCCTGCTCGATACATCCTCAAAGAACTCCAGCAAAATTTGTCAAACATGATTTCCCTTTCATAAAACCATGCTGACTCTGCTTGATTGAATCATGCTTTTCCAAATGTCCCGCTATTAGTGGACGTAGGCTGGAGTGTGGAGCTCATAATGGCAGCACTGACGTCAAATCAACATTGCACGCTGAATGGCATCATACTTGCCTGCTCTGCAGGCTGCCGGTGGATGTTAGGTACATGTCCTAATGCCTTAACCAATATGGCGTCTGGCACCACACGTCAGAAAATCAAAAATCGGGCGCTACCGAGCCCAATTTTGCTCCCAGAATGCCTCCAATGCATAAAATAGTAGAATTGGATCTTTGCTCTGAATATGGAGAGGACAATAAAATGGTTAAAATGACTAAAAGTTACAAAGTGTTTACTTATTACCAACTGAATTTGCTCAGTGTTTTTAGATTTTAAATGGATTTCTTCTTGATAAAAGAATCTTACAGCTGTCAGATTAGCAATGTAATATAATAAAGATACATCTTATCATCATTTAAGGTCATGGCTGCATTTTGCGCAAAGTAGTTGGCTATTATACTGCTAGCAGAGTAACAGTAGATTTTAAGCTGTTTTGGAAAACTAAGCATACAAGATAATTTTATAAGTCCATAAAAATGTTGGAATTCTGCAAGTACTTATAAAATACTTTAGAATATTTATGATGAATTTATATTATTAAAGCTATGGCCTCTATTTTTACCACCCCCCCACGGGCGGGAGAAGGTCGAGGGTGTTAAAATATGGGGATCGAGCAACCCGGCCCCATTTCCTGACCGTTTAAAATGTCACAAACTCAAACCAGGCCATCGACGAGGCTCCAGGAAAAGGACAGAGGGGGCCAAATTAATATTCAAAATTCGTGGGCCGGTGACAACATTGGCCCCGCAACTTAAATATAACGGTGAGAGATCGAGCTGGGGGTCTGAGACGGGAGATGCTGACTGGCCAAGGTAAGTGCTGACGATCATACCCTTCTGGCTTTACTTCTGGGCCCGGAGGATGAGGAATGCTTCCCCCAGACTTCACAAGGAAGCCTTTGGTCTCCCCCAGTTCCAATGGCAGTCCCGATGTTCTCTCACTCCCGACGTCCTTGCTCCCCCTAGGCCCCGATGGTAGGCGAGAATCTACCAGCTTGGACTGACTGCCAGACGGGTCCCCAGTTACGGTTTCCTGCCGCGTGTTTGCACTCCCACCTGCCGTCAATTTGGCCGGCTGTCAGGCGAATTACAGCAGATTATTTACATCTGGTAAGGCCTCCATATCTCCGGCCTTGCCAGTTTCCCCCCACACTGCCGCCCTGCCCCGCACCCTCCCCATTAATATCGTGACCAATGAGTCAGCTAATTGTATAACTCAGCAGCTCCATCATTAGGTGTGGTCATTTGAACTATTAACAGTATTAGATTAAGCCTACTGTGGACATTTTATTTAAATCTAGAATGTACTGGCAGTAAACCACCCCTGGCACCAGCCTTATGCAGCAAGTCACTAAAGTGGTGTTCAAGTCAACTTTAAGTAAGCAACCTTTGCCTTGTATTTCCTCTATAAGCTAGGACAGGATGTTACAAAAATATACAGCACAAAAAAAAATTCCACCCTGGGCTCATGTGTATTCGCCTTCATCAATAGTGGGAACCACGATTTCTTGTGTAAAGTGTCCAATTCCTGCCAATGGTAAATTTATAATCTAAGATGGCATTTCAATGCAGGACTAAAAGTACAGCATTGTCAGAGGTGCCTTCCTGAGACAGTAAACTAATGCTCTGTCTGCCAGTTCTGGTCCATTCAGCTGGATGCAAAACATCCCAAGGCATTATTTGAAAAGGAACATGAAGTTCTCTTGATCGCCTGACCAACATTCCGCTCTCAACCAACATGACTAAAATTAATCTTGTTTGTGAATAATTTTCAGTGTTGGTGAGGCCCTGCACTCACTCATCAGAGTACAGCGATCATTCTGTATTCTGAAAATAAATCTCTGCGTTTTTGCTAAAAATAGATTAGTTCAACAATGTGGCTGTGATAAAATAATTGGCTTAACATTAAAATCGTCTTCATCATCGTCATAGGCAGTCCTTCGAAAGGTCCAATGCAGGACAGATGGGGCAGATAGTGGTCGAAGGAAAGGGTGGGTGGATGCGAGAGAACAGCATCAGCAGGCAGGGATATAAGTAGGAGAGCAACCCCAGGACCCAGTGCGGCACACCCCCCACCACCCCCACCCCTCCGCCCCAACCTGCGAGAGAACAGCATCGGCATCAGCAGGCAGGGGTATAAATAGGAGAGCTGGCCACTGCAGCGACCACTTCTAGAAGAGCGACTGGACTGATGTCACTGGAGCGGCGTCCAAGCCCAGCAGGAGGCTGAGGATCGGGCCCAGCAGGGGGCTGAGAGTCGGAACCAGCAGGTGTGAAGGTCGAGCCCAGCGGGGGACTTAGAGTCGGGCCCAGCAGGTGCGGCATCTGAGCCCAGCGAGCGGCGGCTTTCGTACCCAGCGAGGGGCAGCATTCGAGGCCAGCGAGGGGCAGCATCCATGCCAAGCGAGAGACGGCGTTTGAGGCCAGCGAGGGGCAGTGCAGCATTTAACAGCGGCGGGTCCGTGGTCCAGGAGTGGTGCGGCATATAACAACGGAGGGGCCGTGGTCCCGGAGCGGCGCAGCATATAACAGCAGCGGGGTCGGGGCCCAGGGGAGGCGCAACAGAGCTTGGTCTCCAGTCGTCTTGGTTAATCCTCGCCAATGGACTAAGACCTAGCTCTGTCAAGCCCATGTCGTGGCTGATGTGCAATGGTCACCACATGTTAAAAAAATACACGCACAGGCATCTTCCACCCTTTAAGATGTAACTCATTGTAACACTGTGAGCCCATCTTTTTTTGGTGTGAAGAGCGTTATCCTTGTTACAAGGGACTGCCTAGTAGGGTGGGGAGTCTGGTTTGACGCATGCTCCTTCCGCTATCTGCGTTTTATTTCTGCATGCTCTCGGCGACGAGACTCGAGGTGCTCAATGCCCTCCCGGATGTTCTTCCTCCACTTTGGGCGGTCTTGGGATTCCCAGCTGCCGGTGGGAATGTTGCACTTTATCAAGAAGGATTTGAGGGTGTCCTTGAAGCGTTTCCTCTGCCCACCTGGGGCTCGCTTGCCGTGTAGGAGTTCCGAGTAGAGCGCTTGCTTAGGGAATCTCAGATCAGGCATGCGGACGTTGTGGCCCGCCCAGCGGAGCTGGTCGGGTGGTCAGTGCTTCGATGCTGAGGATGCTGGCCTGAGCGCGAACACTGACGTTGGTGCATCTATCCTCCCGGTGTATTTGCAGGATCATGCGGAGGCAGCGCTGGTGGTACTTCTTCAGTGCTTTGAGGTGTCCACTGTATATAGTCCACGTCTCTGAGCCATATAGGAGGGTGGGTATCACTGCTGCCCTGTAGATCATAAGCTTGGTGCCAGATTTGAGGTCCTGGTCTTCAAACACTCTCTTCCTCAGGCGACTGAAGGCTGCGCTGGCACACTGAAGGCGGTGTTGGACCGTGTCATCGATGTCTGCCCTTGCTGATAGTAGGCACTCGAGGTATGGAAAATGGTCCACGTTGTCCAAGGCCGCGCAGTGGATTTTGATGACTGGGGGGGCAGTGCTGTTTGGTGGGGTCAGGTTGGTGGAGGACCTTTGTCTTACAGATGTTTGGTGTAAGGCCCATGCTCTTGTACGCCTCGCTGAAGATGTTGATGATGGTTTGGAGCTCAGTTTCTGTGCGCAGACGCAAGCGTCATCCACGTACTGTAGTTCAATGACAGGATGGGACGACCTTGGATCTAGTTTGGAGGCGACGAAGGTTGAACAGATTCCCATGTTCTATAGTTTAGTTCCACTCCAGCGGGAGCTTGTTGATAGTGAGATGGAGCATTGCAGCAAAGAAGATCGAGAAGAACATTGGTGCAATGACGCAGCCCTGCTTGACCCCGGTCCGGACGTGGATTGTGTCTGTGGTGGGTCTGTTGGTCAGGATCATGGCTTGCATGTGATGGTGGAGCAGGTGGAGGATGGTGACAAACCTTTGGGGGCAGCCGAAATGAAGGAGGAAGCACCATAGTCCCTCACGGTTGACAGTGTCAAAGGTGTTTGTGAGGTCAAAGAAGGCCATGTACAAGGGTTGGTGCTGTTCACTGAATTTCTCTTGTATTTGTCGCGCAGTGAAAATCATGTCCGTTGTACCCCTTTAGTTGGCGGAATCTGCATTGTGACTCTGGGAGGAGCTCCTCAGCCACAGGGAAAAGACGGTTGAGGAGGATTCTTGCGATGGTTTTCCCACTGTAGTTGCCGCAGACGGACTTGTCCCCTTTTTTAAAGCTGATCACGATTATGACATCTCTGAGATCTATTGGCATGCTCTCCTCCTTCCAGATAAGAGAGATGAGGCCATGCATTCATGCCAATAGCGCTTCTCCGCCATACTTTAATGCCTTAGTGGGGATTTCATCTGCTCCTGATGGCTTGTTGATATTGAGCTAATGGATGGCATTTTCTACCTCGTGCAGGGCTGGAGTTTTGCTGAGATGGTGGCGGGTAGCATGCTGCGGGATGGAGTCTCGAACACTCATGTCGAAGACAGAGCCTCGCTTAAGGAGATCTTAGAAGTGCTCCTTCCAGCAGGCCCTGACTGCCTCAGTGTCCTTAATGAGTGCCTCTCCGTTCTTGGCCAGCAATGGAGTGGGGCCTTGGGTGCTTGGGCCGTAGGTGGACTTAACTGCGGTGAAGATTCCTCGCAATTCATGGCTGTCAGCCAGCTGCTGGATCTCCTGTGCTTTCTCCACCCACCATTTATTCTTTAGGTCGCGCGTTTTTTGTTGGACCTCGGCCTTTAGCCTCCTGTAGAGCTGCTTTGTTGCTCCCGAATTGGGTTGTTGCTTTAAGTTCAGAAATGCATTGCGCTTGCGGCTTATTAGTGCTTGGATTTTCTGGTCGTTCTCATCAAACCAGTCTTAGTGTTTCCTGGTTGAGTGACCGAGCGTCTCTTCGCAGGCGCTGGTTATGGAGGCCTTGAGGGCAGACCAGGCACTGTAGGCACTCTGCATCTTGGGGTTATCGAGGGTTGCCAGGTTGGCAGTGAGACGCTGGCTGTGTAGGGCTTTCTTAACCGGGTCTTTGAGTGCCCCGGCATTGATTTTTCTGCGGCATTGTTTCTATTGCCGTCGCTGCTTTGGGATTATATTGATGTTAATGACGGAGCAGATTAGGCAGTGGTCCATCCAGCAGTCGTTGGCTCCTGTCATAGCATGGGTGATGTGCACATCCTTGCGGACCCTCGCTCGGACGATGACGTAGTCGAGCAGGTGCCAGTGCTTGGAGCGAGGATGTTGCCACGATGCCTTGTACTTGTCCCTCTGACGGAACAAGGTGTTGGAGATGACAAGATCATGTTCTAGGCATTTTGTAGTTCGGGCCTTCCTTCCTCCGGCGACGTTCGGGCCTTCCTCCAGCTGCTGGTCCTACTCAACTGTGAAACCCCTGGCGAGCACATGATGTGCACAATGGCGAAGGCCACTCTGACCTCTCCTCCTTCCACAAAGTGGACCTCTGGCCATCCCAATGCCTGCCCTCAGGCAGGAGCCAATACCTGGAAGAGGGAAGCATTACCTCAAACCTCTCACCCCCACTCTCCACGCCTCGGATCACTCACTATCTCGCCGAAGGGTGCTGCTCAGCACCGAACTTACGGCTCACATCACAACATTACAGTACTGAGTTTCCAGTGAGCTGGCTATAAAATTTAAGGCAATTTAATATGTTTCAAACAAACCATCATCCAGCCTTTGTATATTCAGACCGATTACTTGCGCAATTGCTGTTTATTTTATCAAGCTCTAATTATAGCACTGAAATTCTGGGAAATTACATTTCCAGTTTATTTAAATTACTATTTAACCTTTGCTTAAATTGATTTTAATAGTCCATCTTTTCAGAGTGTGCAGCATTCAAGCCTAACCGGTATAGATTTCCTCATATATGCCACCCTGGAAAACTATCAAAAGCTGATCCGTTTCAAAAAAGCTGTCACAGAAGGGGAGAAAAGCTGGCCATCCTCAAACAGCCCTGAATGTAAGCCTGCCCCGGATAATCTTTCGCCAGAAAAATGTATTAGTTCATCTTTTTGTAAAAAAATAAATTCCAAATAGCAAATATGGAAATCAAACCCGGTCTTATTTTGGATAATAAATTTGCAATTGTACACATTCTTTCCAGATACTGGTATCCCCTCCCCCAACAAATTGAAACAGTTTGCATTACAAATACTGTATTCTGGTTCATTTTAAACACTGTTTGATAGATTTTTAATTAAAAAAAGGAAAAATAACATTTGAGTTTTGAACAGACCAATCACTTCCTCAAACCCTACCTCATTTGTCAGGTTCCCCTCCCCCCCCCCCCCAACCTCCTGCCCCCATGGTTCAGATGCTTTCCCCCCCCCTCCCCGCATTCACAGATATAGGGGGTTAAGTTGGATAACCCCCAAAAACGGGTACGAGGATCGTGGTACGTGATTAACCCGCGCCCAATTCATTAGGTTGCAGGCAGCAGGTTAAATCCATGCTGCTTGCGGTTTTAAATGCGCAGCCAGCTCTACCCATGCTGTTCATTAGCTGCACATGGCAGAGGGCCCAATATTGCAAGTGGCTGGCATTACTTAAAGGCAGCCTGCACCTTTTAAAGGGGAGGTGCATTGTGGCTGCCAGAAGTGGTGGGACTCATTTGAAAACTGAATCTGTGCTATTATACTTTGAGGAATAGCTGAACATGTGAGCGAGTGTGCACCAAGGTCTTCTGATAATGCACTGGAGGTCTTAGTGAGAGAGGTGGAGAGAAGGAGAGCCATCCTGTATCCATAGGAGGCAAGAGGCCCTCCAGGCATATGCTCAGGAGACAATGGGAGGAAGTATCAGTAGAGCCCAATGTCAGGAGTGTTGCTCCAAGGGCATGGATGCAGTGCAGGAAGGTGAGTGAGTTCAATCTTCAATTGGCATATCCTGCCAACTGCACTACTAGCCTCATCAACTTCTCAATTCACCACACCCATCACCCACCTACCAACAATCTCAATCAATCAGTACTCAATCCTTTAATTTATATGATTTACCTCACACTCACACTCTTAGCACTGTTGCAAGCCTCACAGCTCCCACACATTGGCAGCTATTCAACCACGACAGCCACAACACTCAAACATATTGCAGGACACTCACTGACACACTTCCCTCTTTCCTGTGAAGCGCCTTGGAACGTTTCATTACGTTAAAGGCAATATATAAATACAATTGTTGTTGTGGTTATTTCTTGCAGGAGAAGGTGGCTCATAACAGGAGGAGCAGCGTTTTAACCCCTATGGAGGAGACAGTGCTGGTCATCATGGGGAGGGGCATCACTGAGGCCATGGCCACTGGCAGTGTTGGAGGGATCGATGATGAGGGACTCTGCAGTCCTAATCCTTCTTCTCTCTTCCCACTTCTCCCTCATCCCATAAGCTGCAGTTGATATAAGTATGCACTTCTTACTTTCTCCTCTCTCCTCACCACAACCCAGCCCTTGACCCTTTTCATTTCAGATACCTAAGAGTTGGAACATTCCCAGTCAGAGGAGGAAGAGGATGCAGGCAAAATGAATGACTTAAGATGACAATCGCCCCCTCCTCATTCCTCAGTTACCTTGGCGGGGGATAGTTTTTTAGGTCCCTGGCAGTGGCCTAACCTGCCTACCCCCTCCCCCCCCCCGCCCCAAATTTTTAGTTCTGCCACTGGCAATGACGTAATTAGCACTAGTTTTGGAAAGGAGTTAGTGTTGGGAAATTTAAGTGAGGCACAGGAGTTAAAAATCCCTGGCACACTGCAGGATGCCAGACAGTTCACTGCCTGCTTCAGGCCCCATACCCACTGATTCATGCCCAGAGTTAAACTCATGGCTATACTATGTGCAACAGACCAAGGGCCCAGAAATTTGGTTGGGCAGTAGCGCAAAACAATTGCACTGGAATTGAATATCAGGCGTTGCGCATAACGGGCGGCCGATCTGATACTGCCCGTTTTGTGCCACCGTCCAAGATGAATTTCTAGACCAAGAACTGTTGTGCTCTTTGTGTTAATACTATTGTACAGCTTACCTTTGAGATGGAGCTAGTGCAAACCAATATCTCATTGCTATGGAAACATGAAAGTAGCAATGCAGACCTTTGGTTGCTAAGGTTACAAGCAGCATCGCCAAATAAAAATAAAATCTATAAAGCACACAAGGCAGTGATTTAGAATAGGAAACAGGATTAATCACTGAATCTGTTAACTCCCTGTAATTAGAAAGAAAAAATGCATTACAATTATTGAATCATTTCCACATAATTTAAGGGAGACCATTTGCAGAAACATTTTAATAGCTCACAAGCGTTATAAGGAGTAAAACATCTTGGTGACAAACTGGAAGGCCAGAACTCCAATAACGTATCATTCTGAATTCAAAATATGTTACTGCCTTATAAAATGCTTCATTTAATTCCGTTATTCGTGATATACACAAATGGCATTTATGATAGTTTTAGTCTGTCTTTGGTGAGATTTTGCTGACGGCAGTTATCATAGTGACAGATATGGACAGCAAGCTCTCCCTATTGAATCACACAATTTGAACTAAAGTGTTGTACTACATGATTGGAATAAAATGTTATTGTATCTGCAGTGATACCAAGATTGATTTTGTGAACTGCTGGAAAGGTTGCAAGATTTGTTCACTCATGATGATGATTAAATCACCCATCCCTGTTGCTGGAATTCCTCAGCTAAAGGTAGATGATGTAGCTAGTGTAAGAGATGATAAGACCAAGCAAGGCTAAAGCCCAAAGTGTGTGAAGTAAGGGAGTGCAACAGGAAGGAAACATCTAACTATTGAAGAATAAAGGTTCGGAGGATGAAAGTTAAGTTACAAAAGTGGTTTCAGTCTTAAGGGGATGTTTGGGTTTAGTGAGAACATTTGAAAGTTTTCATGGTCACAGTCATTGATAACAATTTATAGTAAATTGCTTTGCCATGTTTTGTCAACACTTACAAAAACAACAATGACTGGCATTTATATACCGCCTTTATGTCCCATACCACTTCACAGGAGTGTTATCAAACAAAATTTTGACAGCAAGCCACATAATATTAGGACAATCACATAGTGACCAAAAGCTTAGACAAAAAGCTAGGTTTTAAGGAACGTCTTAAAGGAGGAGAGAGGTAGAGAGGCAGAAAGGTACTAACACAATGAAACAGGGCCTCTCAAATTATAAATGCAAACAAAACTTGGAACTTACAAAGATTCTCTTAAATGCATTTGTGTCACCAGTTGCATGTGCTGGAAGAACTTATTTGAGACCAAGTTGAAGCTGCTAAGAGCGTAAAGAAAAATGATTTGGTCCCTGTTAAATTTTTGACAATACGGTTATGAAGAATACAATGTGAATTGAATGGTATAGAGTGGGCAACGTCTGTAAAATTGCATCTGATGTGGACAGTTGGGTGAGAATGGCAGATAAAAAAACTTGCTTGAAACTAAATGTAGTTTCTCATCACGAAGACTGAAATAAGTCCACTAGATGGAGCTGACTCTACTGCAAGAATCTGAAATAAATTAAGCACATTAAAAAGCAGCTGAAATACTTGGACCTGAAATGTATGATGTCTCTGATTGAGGTTAAGAGTAGAAGTTGTTTGGGGCCATAGAATTGAAAGGCGAAAAAAAGTAATGGTGGTTAGCATGTTGGAAGAGGTGATAGAAGTGGTATCAACTGGATAGTTATTAAAGCCACAGGGAGTAGAATTGAACCCATAAAGAACTAAAGAAAAACTAGTGACCAATTAGTGTCCAGCTGAGTCATTCAGATTGAGTAGGGACCTGGAAATGGGCTCAAGTTTCGGCCTGACTTGCTCCTATTTTTTTGGAGCAACTAGTTTAGAATGGAGCATCTTAGAAATTGCAATTCTCGGCATTTAGTTTGCCCCAGTTCTAATGAGTTAGAATAGTTCCATTTTGGAACAGATTTTTTTTTCAAAAGGGGGCGTGTCCAGCCACTTACGCCTGTTTTGCAAGTTTAGGCAGCGAAAACTTATTCCAAACTAACTTAGAGAGGGGGGGAGAGGAGAGAGAGAGGGGGGAAGAGGAGAGGGGGAGGCTGAACGGGCCCCGCCGACGAGAGGAAGCCGGGCCGAAGACTTCAGGCAGGGCCACTCCCAGCAAGATGCCGGGTGGGCGGGCCCCACCGAGGACGTCGATGTCGGGCCACCGAAGACTTCGGGCGGGGCTGTCCCCGGCAAGATGACTGGCGGTCGGGCCCCGCCGAGGATGTGGAGAGAGGGAGTTAGGGGGAGAAGGGAGAACGGCTGAATGGAAGAGAGGGAGAGGGGGGGAGCGGGAGCTGAACGGGAAGAGGAGGGAGTGGAGCGGGACTTGAACGGAAGGGAGGGAGGGAGGCCCGAGTCCGATCTTTGCCGCTCTGGGAGCCCATTCGGCCAGGGCTAGGGGCGGCGTGCTTTGGGCCCCTCCCACGCAGCCTCGGGGGCCTGGAACTACGACACATGCACGCACACTCTAGCGCACGTGCAGAGGTCCCGGCACTGTTTTCAGCGCCGGGACCTGGCTCCGCCCGTCACGCATTCTGCTGCGCTGCTCCAAGGGCCTGGATCGACCAGACGGAGGTGAGAATATCAAGGTAAATAATAGGTGCCATTTCTGTTCTAAAAAGTTGCCACACCACTCGGAGATGCGCCGTTCTAACCCTGGGGGCAAACTTGGGCCCAATATGAGCCGGAATAATGGTGAACTAACAGCATTCGCTGTTGTTACTTCTTTGAAACTGACCGCAACTTCAGGATGTAGCACATATGCATCTACACACAGAAATCCTGAAGTTGTGGTCAGTTATCCACTGCTCCGACACTGGGCTGCGCTGTAGCATGGCACCTCTTCCTCCCCCCACCCTGCATAACCCCCATAGCCGGCAATCAATGTAATCAGTGAAATCAGTGAAACTTGGGCTTTTACTATTGTAAAATGAAACATTAATTGTTGGATTAGGTGCAACTGGGGTTTTAATAGCGTATTGACTGCTAAACAAATGCTTTATGGAGTGTCAAATTTCTCCATTATGATAAAAATACAAATTTTTAAGAAGCTTTATGTTTGTTCATGATATTTCAGGTTCTACCTTATCCTCATGTGAGAGCCCAACCTTTGTTTTGCTCTTTGTAACATTTTTTAAAAGTCTAGATAAAAGTAGCTTCTCATTTCCTAATTCATTGTCTATGAGAATTCTGCAATGTGATTGGTTGCTTAGACAGCTTGTTGACATCACAGCAGCTCGCAATCAGGAATTCCCACCACAGAGTGCTGAAATCACTTGTGTATTGAAAAAGGCAACCTTCTCGCGATCTCTGTGGGCAGCTTTCTTTGGGGCCAGCAGGGAACACCTTTGCTTTGCCATTGACAGCAAATTCCGGGCCAGTAAAAAGTCTATGCCTCACATGATGTTCTGAACTTATGCCAAGCTGTGTTGGGTATGGATTTTGTTTATGTAATCTTTGTTTTTAAAATTATAAATTTAGTGGTGTAGTGTCAAACGAATGGGTTTATGTTTTGTGTCCTTGTTAATATGGGTAATTAAAATCAAGCATATTTGATTCTGGCCCATTGCCTTCATAGTGCTTGAGTGCTATATGCAAACGTAGGCTCACAAATAGCCTGTTTAAATTACAATGTAACTATTTGTACTGCAATTTTTTTGACAGACATTTGTCTGTCAAGCTCCGCCCCATCCTCTTCACATGTTGCTGAGAAACAGGACCTGAAGCCCCGACTCTCTTTGCCCACTCAGGCCCCGGCCTCCTCCCCCGACTCTACCCCGCACCAACCCCTCTCAAGAGGGTGCGAGAGCAGTGGCTGTTGTGCCGAGAGCGACGGCCGTGGGGCCGAGAGCGGCGGCGAGCAGAGAAGCAGCTGGGGGCCGAGAGGGAGAGAGAAAGAGTGAAGCTGCGGGGAGGAGAGGCTGGGGGGAGAGAGTGAGAGAAAGAGACTGGGGGGAGAGTGAGAGAGAGGCCGAGGGGTGAGTGATAGAGAGACTGGGAGAGAGAGCGAGGCTGGGGGGAGAGTGAGAGAGACTGGGAGAGGGGGAAAGAGAGAATCTGGGGAGAGTGAGAGAGACTGGGGGGGTGTGGGGGAGAGACACGGTTGGGGGGGGGGGGGATCGGAAGGGAGAGCGGAAACTCAGGGAAGATGGATCACATTCTTCCAACCACCTAAAGGGACATTGTTGGAGTGGATGATATCCAGAAGTCACGACACTGTCACTATTCACTTCATACCCAATAAACCTGTTAACAAACCATACACAATGCCTGCCCCATCTATGGTGGGGAAGGGGGGAAGGATGCACTTGTGCTGGGGTAAGGCACTTTGGCTGGGGCAGGCATGTACTTGGACTGGGTAAAGCACTTTAGTTGGGCCTTGCTGTCTTCTGGAGAGCTCTGTCCTCTGTCGCTTCAAAGTCAGTAAGACCTTGGGATGGGCGGTTCCAGTGACTCATTCCTGTGAAAGTTCAGGGTGTGGCTTATCCTCCAAGGGGACCAATCATAAATAAAGGGTGGAGCATGGTGGACATTTTTGCATTACAAATAAGCACATCCTTTAAATTATTGTATAGATATACTTTAGTAAAAGGCTTGTCCCAATTGTTGTTGATTTGATGTTTTTGGTTTATGTAGATCACCAAAGATATTAGGATTTTTTAATAAAGCAAGAGAAAATGCATTGATAAACAAGAATGAATTACGGCTCAAATTAATTATAACAAAGTATTCCCACTGTCAATTATTTCTTCCCAGGAAACAGGCAGTGAAACTCAAATCAGGATATTAAAGGAATTCATTCAGCAATTAATCATCTGATTAGATCAGATCACTACAAAAACAATATAAGATGCAAACTTGAAGTCTAATTTTCTAATGTTACTCTCATAAGAACATAAGAAATAGGAGCAAGAGTGGATCATTTGACGCTTCGAGCCTGCTCCATCATTATAATAATAATAATCATTTTTATTTATATAGCGCCTTTAATGTAGTAAAACGTCCCAAGGCGCTTCACAGCAGTGTTACAAGAAAAAAAAGATTAATTTGATGCTGAGACACAAAAGAAGAAATTAAGGCAGATGACCAACAGCTTGGTTAAAGAAGTAGGTTTTAAGGAGCGTCTTAAAGGAGGAAAGAGAGGCGGAGAGGTTTAGGGAGGGAATTCCAGAGCTTAGGGCCCAAAGAGCTGAAGGCACGGCCACCGATGGTTGAGCTATTATTTTGAGGGATGTTCAAGAGGGCAGAATTTAAGGAGCGCAGACATCTTGTGGGGTTTTGAGGCTGAAAAAGATTACAGAGATAAGGCGGGCCAAGGCTATGGAGTGATTTGTAAAACAAGGATGAGAATTTTGAAATCGAGGTGTTTAACCGGGAGCCAATGTAGGTCAGAAAGCATCATCATCAGAGGCAGTCCCTCAGAATCGAGGAAGACTTGCTTCCACTAAAAGTGAGTTCTTGGGTGGCTGAGCAGTCCAATACGAGAGGCACAGTGCCTGTCACAGTCATTGAGGGTAAGGGAGATTGGGACAGATTTGCTGCACGCTCTTTCTGCTGCCTGCGCTTGATTTACGCACGCTCTCGGCAATGAGACTCGAGGAGCTCAGCGCCCTCCTGGATGTACTTCCTCCACTTAAAGCGGTCTTTGGCCAGGGACTCCCAGGTGTCGGTG
Organism: Pristiophorus japonicus; assembly: GCF_044704955.1. Lineage (NCBI taxonomy): Eukaryota > Metazoa > Chordata > Chondrichthyes > Pristiophoridae > Pristiophorus > Pristiophorus japonicus. Next base: position 215,921,649 of record NC_091982.1, read on the forward strand.
GGGATGTTGCACTTTATCAAGGAGGCATTGAGGGTGTCCTTGTAATGTTTCCTCTGCCCAACTTTGGCTCATTTACCGTGAAGGAGTTCCGACTAGAGCGCTTGCTTTGGGAATCTCGTGTCTGGCATGCGGAAAATGTGGCCTGCCAAACTGAGCTGATCAAGTGTGGTCAGTGCTTCAATGCTGGGGATGTTGGCCTGGTCGAGGACACTAATGTTGGTGCATCTGTCCTGCTAGGGGATTTGTAGGATCTTGCGATGACATCGTTGGTGGTATTTCTCCAGCGACTTGCGGTGTCTACTGTACACAGTCCATGTCTCTGAGCCATACAGGAGGGCAGGTATTATTACAGCCCTGTAGACCATGAGCTTAGTGGTAGATTTGAGGGCCTGGTCTTTGAATACTCTCTTCCTCAGGCAGCCGAAGGCTGCACTGGCGCATTGGAGGCGGTGTTGAATCTCGTCATCAATGTCTGCTCTTGTTGATAAGAGGCTCCCAAGGTATGGGAAATGGTCGACATTGTCCAAGGCTGGGCCATGGACAGGGGTGATGGGTGATTGTGACTTGATGCGAGTTAGGACACGGGCTGCTGAGTTTTGGATGACCTCAAGTTTACATAGTGTAGAATGTGGGAGGCCAGTCAGGAGTGAGTTGGAGTAGTAAGTCTAGAGGTAGCAAAGGCATGAATGAGGGTTTCAGCAGCAGAGAAGTGATCTTATCGAAATATAAGATAATGAGGGGCTCGACAAGGTGGATGCAGAGAGGATATTTTCACTCATAAGGGAAACTAAAACTAGGGGACATATTCTCAGAATAAGGGGCTGCCCATTTAAAACTGAGATGAGGAGGAATTTCTTCTCTCGGAGGGTTGTAAATCTATGGAATTCTCTGCCCCAGAGAGCTATGGAGACTTGGTCATAGAATATATTTAAGGTAGAGATAGACAGATTTTTCAGCGATAAGAGAATAAAGGGTTATGGGGAGCGGGCAGGGAAATGGAGCTGAGTCCATGATCAGATCAGCCAGGATCTTATTAACTGGCGGAGCAGACTCGAGGGGCCAAATGGCCTACTCCTGCTTCTACTTCTTATGTTCTTAAGAATGGAGGCAGGGACGGAGTCGGGCAATGTTACGGAGGTGGAAAAAAACGGTTTTAGTTATGCCGCAGATATGTGGCTGGAAACTCATTTCAGGGTCAAATATGACGCCTAGGTTGCGAACAATTTTGTTCATCCTCAGATTGTTGCTAGGGAGAGGGATGGAGTCAGTGGTTAGGGAACGCAGTTTGTGGCGGGGACCAAAGGTAATGGCTTTGGTCTTCCTAATATTTAATTGGAGAAAATTTCTGTTCATCCAGTACTGGATGTCGGACAAGCAATCTGACAATTTAGGTACAGGTACCAAGCAGGGGTCAAGAGAAGTGGTGGAGAGGTAGAGCTGGGTGTCGTCAGCATACATGTGGAAACTGACTAATTCAACAAGATCTTCTACCTCAACTCGACCTTCCTGCATTATCTCCATATCCCTTAGTTCCTTAGTTCCCCAAAATTTATCGACCTCTGTCTTGAATATACTCAACAACATAGCAACCACAGTACTCTGGGATAAAGAATTCCAAAGATTTACAACCCTTTGAGTGAAGAAATTTCTCCTCATCTCAGTCCTAAGTGGCCGACCCCTTATTCTGAGACTGTGACCCTGTGTTCTAGATTCCTCAGCCAGTGGAAACATTTTCCCATCTCTCATTCTTCTAAACTCTAAGGAATATAGACCTAGTCTACTCACTCTCACCTCATAGGGCAATCCCCTCATCCCAGGAACCAGTCTAGTGAACCTTCATTGCACTCCCTCTATGGCAAGTTTGTCTTTCATTAGGTGAGGAGATCAAAACTGTACACAGTACTCCAGGTGTGGCCTCACTAATGCCCTGCATAATTGTAGTCAGACGTCTTTACTCTTATACTCTAATCCCTTTGCAGCAAAAGCTAACATACCATTTGCTTTCCTAATTGCTTGCTCTACCTGATTCATGTACAAGGACACCCAGATCCCTCTGAATGCAACTATTTCCCAGTCTCTCACCATTCAAAAATATTCTGCTTTTTTGTTGTTCCTATCAAAGTGGATAACTTCACAGTTCCCTACATTGTATTCCATTTGCCATGTTCTTGCCCACTCAGTCAACCTGTCTCTATCTCTCTGCAGCCTCTTTGCATCCTCCTCACAGCTTACTTTCCCACCTAACTTTGTATCATCAGCAAATTTGGCTATGTTACACATAGTCCCTTCATCTAAGTCATTAATATAGATTGTAAAAAGCTGAAGCCCAAGCACTGATCCTTGCGGTACCCTACTAATTACATCCTGTCCACCCGAAAAAGTCCTGTTTATTCCTACTCTTTGTTTTCTGACCATTAACCAATCCTCAATCCATGCTAATATATTACCCCCAATCCCATGAGTCATAATTTTGTCTAATAACCTCTTGTGTGGCACTTTATCGAATGCTTTTTGAAAATCCAAGTACACTACATCCACTGGTTCCCCCTTATCCTTCCTATTTGTTACATCTTCAAAAAATTCCAATAGATTTATCAAACATGATTTCCCTTTCATAAAACCATGTTGACTCCACCTAATCATATTACGATTTTCTAAGTGTACTGTTACCACGTCCCTAAAAATAGATCCTAGCATTTTGCCAACCACTGATGTCTGGCTAGCTGGCCTACAGTTTCCCATTTCTTCTCTTCCCCCTTTCTTAAATAGCACGGTAATGTTTGTTACCTTCCAATCCTTGGGGACTGTTCTCGGGAATTCTGGAACATTAATACCAATCCATCCACTATCTCAGCAGATAAGGGGTGCCCCGGGCAGATGTCATCGCCCCGTGCCAGCCTTGCGGCCCAGGGGAAATGTTCCTGGGGCAGGGCAGTGAGGAGTCGACGTGCATGATGATGATGTTATCACCAGGTGCCACCGACCTGGGGTGTTAATTGCGGGGTGCGGCGTTATCTTCAAATCACCCTCAAAATCTAGGAGCAATTTCACCCCAGGTGTAACCGCCGCCCACCCATGGGCAAAAAGACAATTGCACCCTGATAGCACCTCCTAGCGGTGATAATGAGTTGTAAAAAAGTGGCAATTTTGGCACCTTGGTTCCCCATTATTTCCAGAATATTTTTTCTGTTTTCTGCCATGAAGACAGATACAAAGGGGCTGAAATTGTTCCTCTCCTTAAGGCCTGTTACCACCGCAAATTGGCGGCCACGCTGCGGAGTGGAGTGACCACCGACTTTTCGTGGAATGGCCGCTGATAACCCAATTGCCCTTCCGAGGTTTCCCAGCGGTGCCCAGATCCTCCTCCTACTGCTCCGCTGCTGCTGATCCGCCTTAAGTGCGTCATCACGTGCGCACCGTCGATCTAACCACCCCCCCCCCCCACCACCCCCGACAATGACATTCCTCTCTGAAAATCTTCGGCGGTGCCAAAACCTGTGTTTTCCTGGTGGTTCAGTGAGGCTGTGGCCTTCTGCAACGGCGGTGTGGCTTCCCTTAAAGGGGAGGATGCACTGCCACTGCCGCCATGTTTTTTTTGTCAGCCGATTGCCATGTCGGTCCGACAATTATGCCCCCGGATTCAGCCGGGACACCAACAGGCAGCCTGGCACCCCTTCTTGGCCCGGCCGAAACCCTCCCTAGTGGCCCAGTGGACCGAAGTTTTCAAATCGCAAAGGCTCTCCCCTTTAAGTAAAGGGGAGAGCCGTTGAGAGGCAGCGGCGTGATAATGTCATCGCAACGGTCACTCCGCACCGCCCCCAACTTCCACCATAATGGCTATTAGAGCAAACCTATTAATTTCAATCTGCCCTATTAATTCATCCATTTTGTTGCGAATGCTTCGTGCCTTTAGCTTTAACTTTTTTCTATTTTTCCCTGATGTCACTTTAGTCACTGATGCCCCTTTACCTTTGTTACTCTTCCTGTCCCTTCCTGACCTACTCTGCCTATTTTTACCCAAACTCTGCTCTGCTCTAGAGCTTTGAAATTTCCCTTGCTGCTTTTAAATGTACTCTTTCCTGAATCACCGCCCCGCCATTTGTTTAAAGCCTTGTCTACTGCCCTAGTTATTCGATTCAGCAGGACGCTGGTTCCTACCCAGTTTAAGTGGAGCCCGTCCCAACATAACAGCTCCCTCTTTCCCCACTACTGGTGCCAGTGGCCCATGAAGCAAAACCCCTGCCTCCCACACCACTCTTTCAGTCATGCATTTAACCACCTAATCTGCTTATCCCTGTGCCAATTTGTGCGTGGCTCAGGTAACAATCCAGAGATTATTACTTTTGAAGTTCTTTTTAATTTGGACCCCAACTCCTCAAACTCTCTCACCAGAACCTCATGCCTAGTTCTACCTATGTCGTTGGTTCCTACGTGGACCACGACAACTGGATCGTCCCCTTCCCACTCCAAGTTCTTCATAGCCACGAGAAGATGTCTTTAACCCTGGCACCGGGCAGGCAACACAACTTTCGGTACTCCCTGTCATGGCTGCAGAGAACAGTATCTCTCACTGCGGCAGCTGTTTTAAAAAGTCATGGAGCCCTTTGTCTTGCATTAATAGGTTTGTATTTTAGTACTGTAGTGGGGTATTCAATATGTTACTGGATATTCAGCAACCACTTGTAGTTTGTGTCAGAGATGAGAAAAGGCCACAAGATGGCAGTTTTATGAATTCTGTTCCAAAGATTGAGCATGAGCATGCTTGAAAATAGTGAGTATAGACAAGAGAGTCTAGTAATGTTCTCAGTCCCAAAACTTATCTCAATCTGGCTCACAGACCACTCTGCAATTTAATATTTGTGTGTTGTTTATACCTAAATAGGGCATCTTATTATTGACTTCCCCCACCCAATGTGTGTCTGCACTGCTTGCTCCCGATATACTTCAAAAGCTCCTCTCAGCCACTTCCATGTCTGCTCCCATCTATGTTTAACTGTGCTACCCCTCCTGTCTGCCTCATTCTCACAGCAACAGAATATTGTGGGGTGAGCCTTTCACATTGGTTGTGAAAACACTAGGCTAATCGCTCCCTTCCTTTCACCATAGAACTAACTGGCTCAACAAACATCAGCAAAGAAGGAAAAGTTATTAGTGACTAGAGAGCAGGTGGGAGGTATTGGAATAGTTCCAAAATGCGAAATCAACAGGAGTTCTTTATGGGATATCTATTTAATTAATTCCTACTAAATCAATTATTCTAAAAAAGGTAATGTATTCTGATATAGATTGATTAATGTTTGGAATTTACTGAGAAACATCACTGTGGTTCTCCTGTACTGTGCGAGCAAAAATAATGTGAGTGAGAGTGAGTCACACCAAAATTGAGATAAATTTAAGAGAGACAAAGATGCAAAGTACAGCACTGCAGATCAAACCAAATGGGCTGAACTGTTCAGAAATAATGGTGCACTATATTAAATTATATTACATTATAAAAGGTAAACAACTGTACATCCTTACAGAGGATCACTTGAAACCTTTCACAAGTAGTGAATATCAAACATTATTTACTAGGTTTGTATATATTTGATATTTTTTAAATTGAAGATAATATACTCAAAAAATAAACTATCATCAATATCCTGAATCTTTCTTTTTGTCTTTTAACCAGTACAGTGGTTGAATGAAAATTCATTTGTAAACCATTTTATGCTTTTATCAGAATGATGCAGCATTCCGTTCCTTTATATAATAGCAGAAAGACATTTAGATGCTTTGTTTATGTCAGTAATTATACTCAAATCTAATTTACAGATAGCTATATGTCATTCTAACTGCAAACAAAAACATAACAAGCATGGACATTTGCAGACTCCTGGGGAATTTAATTGGCATGGTGAACAATAACCAACACGATCATATAATTGAGTGAAATCAGGATATAGAGTAAAAATCTAGTGGTGCCAGCTACAGATGTGAACCAATCCCATATTTTCCTTTGTCTGCTAATTTTAGCAAAAAGTTGAGTGAAATGTGGTGTCATGTCAGAATATTCGTGTTTAGTGCTGCTCTGATTCCATCCCTCCAAAAGTGGCATTGCACTCATTACCAAAAATGGGAAACAAGCCAATGTTTTTAAAAGTAAACCATAAAAATATTTGTGGACAATTATACAATTCTGATGCATAATGAAAAAGTGCATATTTAACTCCAGGACAGTTCTCATATTGCTGCACTTAATAGAGCAGAAAATTTTGAAGTATAAATACAGCAGTAACAGAAATAAATGATGCAATGCTGATTTCTGTGCAATGGTATACATTGCTGGATATCTCTCGTGAAGGAGCAGCAAAAGAGGGAGCAAAAAAAGCAAATGAGACCCTGGATAAAGTCAACTTTAAAAGTTTAGAGGATAGAGAAGGCCCACTGCCTGTATTTGCAACTAACTCTGATTCACCAGATTGGATCCTAAAGTCTCAATAATAATGACAGCATTCAGGAGACATGCTTCTAATGTGCCTATGGCTTTCATAATTGAAATCTCCATTGCAGATGGCACCAGTTTTGTCCCATGCTCAATGACAAATTGCAGTACAGGTCCAGACAAACCATACTTCCTTCCAATGTCCAGTGTATAGAACAAGTGACTGTTCAGTGTGGGCCTGGGGCTGTACCTGCATCTGTATAAAAACACACCTGCTAAGTAATGTATCCCATACAACTCAGAAGAGGCACTCAGCATGCTAGACCTCCATGCCACATTAGCTGGCCTTTTATCAACCCCACCACAGCCATCCAGTTATTATTATTAATATTATTATTATTGTCATCATGATCTCCTCACAGAATGTGTGCATCTTCGCTGGTACCTGCTTCAATTTTGAGCCTGAGATCTTAACTAAAGATTGGCTAATCAATAATAATTAGTACTAAGTTTTTATGTATTTTTGGTTATGGATTAAAGCTGACTGAATTCATTTGTATTTAGAAAACTAATAGCTGTTCAATTCAGACAAAAATATAAAATTGTCACATATTTATCAAACAAAGCTGGGTTTTCTACATTGCACACCACACAAACACATTGGTGGTGAAATTGGTCTTGTGCAGTCGCACAAAACGGGCGACAGTGAATAGGAGCCAGTATTACAGCCCACCCCCTCACAAAGTGTCTGCTTTAATACAAAACCTGCATATGCTTTATTTCTTAAATAATATTGGGCAAGCAATAATTAACATGATCATTTTCTCCCCTGGGCACCAGGATAGCTATGGCTGCAACTGAGTTCTACTATAGCCTGCTGAAGTTCACAAAAAGTCCCCTACAGTTTATTGTGCCTCTCATGTGAACTTGTCCCCAAGCTCTGAATATCTGGCAAGCTCAGCTTTCCTCTTTGCCAAGGAACAAACGATTAAATAGCCACAGAGGAACACCTTGGCACACTCTCGCAAAAGTACAGGACTCATTTCCCGTGGGACGTTAGTAGCCTGAAATACGTCCCATTTTTAAAATACATTCAGATTCACAGATTTGATATATTAACTTTCCTCAGAAGGGTTCTACGATGAACCTCTGCAATACAGGTACAACAGAATGGTCAGATATTGTGGTATTGCCGACATTATATGCTGTAATTTCTTCAGGTTTACTTAGGGTTTAGCCATTTTCTTATCCAGTGAATGATGATTCCACAAAACATCCACCAATCTCACAACTCTGTAATTCTGTATCAGCCACCTTTTTCACTGACGAGAATTTGTCCATGAAAAGCTGAGGTGTTGTAAAAACTAAATTGGTTTACTAATGTCCTTCCGGGAAGAAAACCTATCACCCCTACCTAGTGTGCCTACATGTGACCTGAGTCCCACAATATATAGCTGACTCTGAATGCCCTCTGAAGTGACCCCTACCACCTTCTCAAGACAAGTAGGTATGAGCAATAAATGTGACCTTACCAGTGCCAGCCACATCCTGAGTAAAAATTAAATCAAAACAAAGAGGGAATCTTCCTCCAGTGTGTCTTGACCTCAGCCTCAAGAGCACAGACCCCCCCCCCGCGCCCCCCCCTCCCCACCTCCCAGCTTCTATGTGTCAACTGTGGCACAGTAGGTAGCACACTTGCCTCTGAATCAGAAGGTTGTGGGTTCAAGTCCCACTCCAGGAACTTGAGCACTTAAATCTAGGCTGACATTCCTGAGGGAGTGCTGCACTGTCAGAGATGGCATCCTTTGGATGAGATGTTAAACCGAGGCGCTGTCTGCCCTCTCAAGTAGACATAACAGATCCCATGGCACTATTTCGTAGAAGAGCAGGGGAGTTATCCCCAGTGTCCTGGCCAATATTTATCCCTCAATCAACATAACAAAAACAGCTTATCTGGTCATTATCATATTGCTGTTTGTAGGAGTTTGCTGTACGCAAGTTGGCTGCCGCATTTCCCACATTATAATGGTGGCTACACTTCAAAAGTACTTAATTGGCTGTGAAGCACTTTGAGATGTTCGGTGGTTGTGATAGTTGCTATATAAATGTACCGGTAAGTCTTTTTCTTTCTTTCTACAACATTATGACATTTCCATTTCCACACCAGCCACTCATTGGTTTCACCATCTGCGTGATTATAACAAATTTAGTGCCAATTAATGAAGAAGTATAGATAATTTTATGTTGTGAATTCAGATTTCCCAAATTCATTTGACTTAGGACATTTCCAACTTGCAGCAAGAGACTTAGGCAGTGAAAGGAGGACACTCTAACCCGCTGTGCATCCAGTCTCTGTAGGTTACTGTTCTTACCAGTGTTAAGGACAGCCATCTTCAGTTATATTTTATTACAAGCTAGCGATTTAATGGCCTTGGCAAGACCTGCTGGATCTGAACTTTTCACAATGTTCTGAATCTGCTTTATGCATTGCATCACGTCTTCAGCAACGTGACAAGTAACAACAACACAACAGCTCCCAGGGTGCATGGGTTTCTGACCTTTTGTATAGTCAGATAACTGTGGAAATGAGTTAACATTTGCTTCTTCCAATTAAAATATCTTGCTTATATATAACATAATAGAGCAGCAGAAATGCCAATTTGGTTACTTTATTTTTGAACATTTTTTTGTGGATCAGCATTAAAAGCATATGTGACTAAAACGATGAGCAAAATTAGTTATAGAATTTTTTTTTTTATTAGGCAAACTTTTGTATTTGTTTATAGTCTAAAATGGGTTTAAAAAGAAGCAGAAGATTAGGAGTTCTGTTATAATTTAAATCATAAGTCCATAGCCTTGAAATTCCGGCCTGATTTGGGCATGACATTGACACAATCTGGGCAGTGGAGTAATTTGGGGTAGAACCCATTTACAGCTGGGTTTTTTCTCATTTCTAACCACTTTCAGAAATCCCAGTGGGGAGCGAGGGAAGCATCCGGATGGTTCCCCCTGCCTTTATTATGGCATCAATGTTGGAAGTGGGACTAAGGATCATCCGTAAATCCCACCAGTTCCGCATAGCATAAGGCCAACAGGAAATATGCCTGTATGATGCAAGGTTATTTAATGGCAATAAGTGGCGTGTAACATGCTATTTCCCAGTAGCATAATCACATTGAATTACAGAGAAATTGCAGCACATAAACAGGCCATTCAGCCCAACTGATCTATGCCAGTGTTTATGCTCCACACCAGCCTCCTCCCACCATATTTCATCTCACCCATCAGCATATCCGTCCATTCCGTTCTCCTTCATGTACTTATCTAGCCTCCCCTTAAATACATTGATGCTAATTGCCTCAATCACCTTTAAGAAAGTGACACAACACCACGGAACCACTGGTAGGTAATATCTTTTACAAGGGATGTTGATTTCTACAGTTAGAGAAACCATGTTGCTACATGCTGCCATGCTTCTGGGTGCTGCAGACATTGGGTTCTCTTCTTCCTCCTGGAAAATTAGAGGTTTTGTTAGGAAGTCTAGACCATTGAAATCCATGAAATTAGCATAATTACAGGTGCATTCCCAATGTCTGACTTTTGGACATTAAGGGGTCGAATTTCCCCACGCTGAGTTTGGGGTGGTCACTTCGAATTAAGTGAAATTTTAGCGCCAGGGCTGGAAGCATCACCTCCGGTGTACAATTGGCCTCTTAGAAGCAAAATAATGTGAGGGGCGGTAACCTGGCGTTCGCGGGGCAGTCACAGTGTGTTCGCGGGGTGGTCGCGGGGCGTGACTCTCAGTGCCACGATGAGCACATCAGCGCGGCACTAACGTGCTGCATCTCACTGACGTGTCACAACATCCCTCCCCTTTAAAAGGAGGGCAGCTGCAAACTCTACAGCCACTTTAGTGCCGCCCACTGGGCCACCAGGAAGGGTGTCGGCTGGGCCAGTGACCTGGTGCCCAAGAGGGGGTGCTGAGCTACATGTTGGCGGCCCGGCCACACCAGCGGCCGCCATTGTCAAGCCGATAGAAAAAATATGGCGGCCGCAGCGCTACCACCTCCCCTTTAAGGGCGGCCGGGGCGCTCCTACCACCACAGCTTCTCGCCCCGAGAAGCAGTCGGTGTCATCGCTCCACGCTGACCTCGCGTCCCGCAGGGCAATTTCCCCCGAGGGACGCAAAGGGGTTGGCGTGCATGGCGATGGCGTCATCGCCATGCGTGCGCCGGTGGGCTGATCACCAGCGGCGGAGCCCTGAGGAAATTCTGGGGGTGGCGGGGTCACTCTGGCCGCTGCGCCTGGACGAAAACTCTTTAGCACCCAGTCAGTGCCTCCCAGAGGCGCTAACAGGCCTTGCTGAGAGGGGCAATTTCGGACCCTAAGAATAATAAATTCACATTTGACTCGGCAACTGAGCTACCATTCTAATTCACAAGCACTAATTTAAATGAAAAAAATCATTTTTCCAGGAAAAGCAACCAACAGTCATATTATTTGTGGCTAAGGAGACCTGTAAAGTCACAGAAAGCAGCAGCTCCATTTGTTACCATATTTTACCTCTAAAACTCCCACTTTTATTGATTAAACTTTCATTGAATCATAATTTTTAAAAAATTACTGAAATAAAGAAATTGTGAGCATATTGTACTTATGATAATCATGCTACTTCACAAAATTAGCCTCTTATTTTCCTGAGCCTAGTCATTAGGCATGTGCCTTTTAAATGCAAATTATGATATAAAAATTGCAAAACAAATCTATGAAAGTGTAAGGAAAGAGGTCCGGATGCAACCATAAGTTTTTGAAAGTTGCTCTAACAAAATAAAACTACAACAAAGAAAAGATGGGAAATTAAACATTAAGATTGAGGTGACATGATGGAAAATAAGTAAAATCAAGATAATCATTACAGTTATTACAACAGTAAAGCAGAATATTATGAGATTATAATATATACTGCATTATAGATTGCACTGTTCATTAATCAAAAGAGTGTGGTAGCAATGCACAAAACTCATTCTTTCAAGTTTTACTTAAAGGAACTGACACTCTAAGTTCCTGCCACTAATGCTCAGAGGATTTTTAAGTGTTGTATTCTCAGCTTTCTTCATTTGATAGCACTTTTGCCTCCGAGTCAAGAGATTAACTGAGAATTTGTGGTCCGGAAGATGGTGAACTTGCAGCATCCGCTGGCATGCCTCCTTTGAAACTGATCGCAACTTTACATTTGGCACATGGACAGGTGCATACGGAAATCCTGAAGTCAGGGTCTGTCATTCACTGTTCTGACACTGGCTGCGCTGTGCCGGACCCCACAGAGCCACCAATTAGTGTCATCTTTCAAATCAGGGAAACTGACAAAAACTGTGGCTCTTCCGCAGTAATTACACTGTTAAATGCCCCACTAAAAGTTAGACTCAAAGGGGTTAAGTGTAATTGGGGTTTTCATCATCATCATAGTCGGTCCCTCGAAATGAGGATGACTTGCTTCCACGCGAAAAATGGATAAGTTCACAGGCGTTCTTATGAAGGACCTAAAATTCCAGAAGGGTGGAAGATGCCTGTGCGTGGATTTTCTTAACGTGTGGTGGCCGTTGCACACCAGCCACCACACGGGATTGACAGAGCTAGGTCTTGGTCCAGTGGCAAGGATTACCCAAGATGACTGGAGACCTGCTCTGCTGCATGGGCCTAGTGCACACACATATCGCGGTGTGGGCTGGCCTGTGCTGCCCCTGGGCCCCGGGCCCCGAACTCATGCCTCCCATGGGCCCCGATCACATCCACAGTCTCTCACTGCTCCTTCGCCCCGATCTCGCTGCTCCTGCTGTATTTGCCCACGCTCCAATCACCGACCTGAACCTTGATGACGTCACTCTTCGCTGCTGTCACAGTTCATGCTGCTCCCTGAAGTAATATGCCACCACGCGGCTCCCAGGCCGCTCACCTCCGCTCCTTTTAAGGCCCCGACCTGCCACTGGTTTTCTCACGCAGGTTGGGGTTTTAACAGCATAGTGATTGTTAAACAAAGGTTATGGCCTTGAAAAACTAATTTAATTTTGTGCAGTGTCAAATTTATCCATTTAATGAAAATTAATTCTTTGAAGAAAGATTTTTTTTTTAAGTTTGTTCAGCTTTAGTTCATGTTTGCCTTTTCCCCATTTGAGGACTCCAATCTTTGTTTTACTCTTTCTAACATATATAGAAAGTTAGAATTGTAAGAGCTTACTCACTTCCTTGTTCACTGTCTGTAAGAATTCTTGCACTAGGGGATTCCCACTACATTCCATTGATTTGAATTACATGTCAGAAAACCTAAACTTCTCGACACAGAGATCATGAGATCTTAGTGCGAAGTTTACTTCGGGGCCAGTGATGAACACGTTTGCTTCGTCACTGACCGCAAATTCATACCCATTGTAGATTCAAGCCTGCATTTGAGCACATAATCTTGGCTGATATTCCATAGCAATACACCATCCTTCAAAAGAAATTTTAATCCAAGGCCACAGTACTTGTGCGTGTTAAAGTTCAGATTTGAATTTGGGTTGCATTAGGTTGATGCTGCACAAGCAGATTTGCAGGCCGGAATCTTACCAGCCCTGCGAGTGCGAGTTTGGAGGCGGGCCTGCTGTCAAAATGGCCATGATTGACAACGGGGCGGAAGTCCGCTCTGAACCCGCGTCCTTATGAATTTACAAAGTGGCGGCTCTGCCAGCAGATTACAGACGCGGCACTAAGCGACATGTCAGGCAATTGTGCTAGTTAACAAGCTGTTTAAAGCTATTACCAGGTCTAAGTTTTTTATGAGGTTCATATTCCTAGGGGATCACTTCAGGTAAGTGTGTCGTTTTTTTTAACAACTCTGGATTGGTTTGACTAGTTGACAGCTGCAGAAGTGGTATAAAAGCTACCATTTTACAGCTGTTAAATTTCCAATCTTAGAAGCTGGAGCCTTCAGAGTTTGGAATATACTTTTCAGCATTATGGTGGTTTGAAGTGTTCGCAGTGAACTCTCTATCAAGTGTCACCTCCTTGGAACAACCTCTCTCAGCAGTGACAGATCGTTTCTGTCATTCAAGTTTACCTGCCATCTATTCCATCTGGCCTTGAAAAAATCTCACCTTGGTCCTCAGAATCCCACCATGATCAGCCCCAACACTAACATCACTAAACATATCAGCATCAGCAACAACAACAACGTCCTCCACAATCACCTGATGCTGTGAAAGAACAAAGACATCAGCACCCAACCATATTGCTGCCCGGAATGCCAGGGATGGTCTCACCATGGCTAATATGTCCTTACTATACAGTACAAATGCACACGAGGCCCATACTAGAGAGAAGGTCACTCTGTGACCAGCAACCTTTATTCCAGCACTGAAGTGGAGAAGATGGATGGAGCTTCCCCTTTTATACCTGAAAGTCCAGGTTAGGTGTGTCTCCCACAAGTTCACCACCTAATGGTCAGTGTTCTCACGGTGTACAACTTAGGTCAGTTTATACATGGATTACAATGACAGTTGAATAAATGACAATGGCCAAATTGACTTCACTTAATGCTGTACACCCTGGCTGCCATAAGATGCACCAGGTTGGCACCACGCCACACCAACACCATAAAGCATCCTTACAATGTCCAAGCCATTCCTTTCAAACTCATCACCATTGGAGGGCGGTACCATTATATCTCACCATTCACTGGAACTCACAAAGCCATTTCCAAAGGTGCACACAGATCTGTCCAGAAAGTGAAAGTGTTGAATATATAGGCACCCTATCATCACCATGTGCCCAAGACCCTAAATTGGGTATCAGCCCCTGAAGCTGCGCTGGGCGATGATAGCAACAGCTTCAGGGGATGCATACTGTCCGCTCGCAATGTGATAGTTAAAGAGGAGGTGTAGTGCTTTTTAAAAAAAAAAGATCCAATTTTTTAGTGCGCCCAATTGGCATTTTGAATGCGGGGTCCGTGCCTCGATCGGTCAGCTTGGCACTCTGCTTGAGTGCATGCTTGGCACGGACACCCCACTCCCCTGTCCAGGTAGGATCCTTTTAACAGCTTGGGCCCTTCCATTTAATTAAGGGAAGAGTCCTTCCTACATGGCAGCGCTGCACAGCCCAGTGCGTAGCACGGTGTCCTGCTCCAGATGCGTCCGTCCCGCTACCGCCCCAGTAAGGAAGTGGAGCGCTTTATTTCGCGCTATACTTCCTTTTGGGGCAGTAACCCTCATGTCTCGCGCCTCATGAGTGGCACCATCCCCACTCTATTTTTTCACCATAGATTTCAATGTTTGATAACACATTAGCAGAAACTTTACATTAGCATTGGCAATTACACCCAAGGGCCTACCCTTGTGTGTTGTTAGTTGGTATGATTGGACAAGGAAGAGGGTGAGTGTGAGTGGTGGCTAGTGAGATGGGGAAGTGATAATATTGATTGAGAGGGATGGGTGGAGGTGCAAGGTAAGTTGGTATGAGTAAGGATGTGTAGGAGTAGGGTAGGGAAGGCAGAGTGATGAGTTGCGCAGCAGGTTGAGGTTGAGTGTGGCTTTATAGTAATGTTTTGTGATCCACTGAGATCATTGAAAGGTTTGTGCCACTGCAACCAGGTCCACCTGACAACATCCCTTCTTGAGCCTCCTGTACAATGTGCAACCAGGCTGCGTAGGGTTCCTGGGGAGGTGTCTTCCACCAATTGGAAGGGAAGGGAACCTCCCTACCTGGTGTGATTCCCTCCATAAGCAGAGACCGGATGCAGCCGTGCACCTTTGTGCAGTCTTTGTCAGTGTTTGCAGCAGCTCAGTGCTGTTGAACACTGTCAAAATGTATGTGGACATGTACCCTTTAAGGAAACCGGCTGATGACACGTCATCAGATGACGTCATCAGACCCGTTTCCTTTTAATTGGTTGGGAACCTCACAGGCCCAAGCCCAAGTCACATAAAATCATTTCGACAGAGTGGACTGCAACCAGGAGTGAGGTTCCGGCATGCACTCGAAGTCGCCCGCCTCGCTCCCGACCCTGTAAGAAAAATCGCAGCTGCAGTGTGAGAAACTATTTCATTAGCAATGATTACAGGTGGCAGACAATGTTCATCTTCAAGGAAACTATTGATGTCAAAGCACATTGCGCTATCAAAAATGTAGTGATTAATTTAATTGGATAGAAATTAAACCTTTGGATTTGTTTATAAACTTAGAATCATAGAATGGTTAGAGCATGGAAGAAGGGCATTCGGCCCGTCGAGCCTGTGCCGACTCTCAGCTAGTCCCACTCTCCTGCCTTTTCCACGTAACCCTGCAAATCTTTTCCTTCAGATACTTATCCAACTTCCTTTTGAAAGGTAAGATTGAGTCTGCCTCCACCACCCTTTCAGGCAGTGCATTCCAGAACCCAACCACTTGCTGCGTAAAAAATTTTTTTCTTACATCACCTTTGGTTCGTGTGCCATTCACATTAAATCTGTTGTAATGTATTTGCTTCATGGATTCTTTGCTTAAGAATTCATAGCAACACATTGCTATTCAGAACTAGTTGATTTATTAACAAAGGTTTAACAATCACACTACATATTACCAGTTCATCCATTAGACTCACAACTACATATCTCATCGTGGATGACCTAGACCCAACTGACTGGGGTTTTATTAAGTCTTGTGAACATCATATGACTGGCTAAGCCATTCGCAATGCAACAGCTCTACAAAACTTTGAGCATACTCACAAGTGCATACATTACATCTGTATCCTCTGGTTCTCGACCCTTCTGCTAATGGGAACAGTTTCTATCCAAATAAAAATACTCTTACCCTCTCTAGATCTCTTCATTGCAACAGTATTTTGCTTCTCTCTATCTACTCTGTCCAGATCCCTCATGATTTTGAATAACTATCAAATCTTCTCTCAATCTTCTCTGCTCCAAGGAGAACAACCCCAGTTTCTCCAGTCTATCAACATAATTGAAGTGCCTCATTCCTGGAATCATTCTCGTAAATCTTTTCTGCACCTTCTCTAAGGCCTTCACATCCTTCCTAAAGTGTGGTGCCCAGAAATGGGGCTGAACCAGTGTTTTATACAGGTTCATCATAATTTCCACACTTTTGTACTCTATACCTCTATTTATGAAGCCCAGAATCCCGTAAGCATTTTTAACCACTTTCTCAACCTGCCCTGCCACCTTCAATGATTTATGCACACACATCCCCAGGTCTCTGTTCGTGCAGCCCCTTTAGGATTGTACTATTTTGTTTATATTTCCCCTTCTCATTCTTTCTACCAAAATGTATCACTTCACACTTTATTGCATTAATTTCAGCTGCCACTTGTCCACCCATTTCATTAGCCCATCTATGTCTTCCTGAAGTCTAGCACTCGTCTCCTCATTGTTCACTATACTTCCAAGTTTTGTTTCATCTGCAAATTTTGAAATTATGCCCTGTACACCCATATCCAAGTAATTAATATATATCAAAAAAAGCAGTGATCCTAGAGCCAACCCCTGGGGAACACCACTATATACCTTCCTCCAGTCTGAAAACAACTGTTCACCATTACTCTGTGTCCAACTTAAGAGCAATTTTACTGAAGCCAGACCCCTGTTGACTACTACATTCAAATATTGGGAATAGTCTAGTCTTGTTAGCATCATTTCTTATGGAAATGCTGGGAATTACAGTTCTTTGAAGGACCATACACAGTATTAAATATTTTGGATATAACTGCTATATCCTCACACATTCTTGAGCAGACATTTGAGAAAGAGGAGGTCTTGGAGTATTCACCAGTATTTTAATGTTAAGTAAACAGTTCTAATATATGTTGACATTAAAAACATCATTAGTTCTTAGTTATTTCTGAATTCATCGGTGGGAAATAAATTGACTGAAACATTAGACTGACTTAATTTAAATTGGAATTAAAGCTAAGCTCTTGGAATTAATATCACAAGTCACTCAGGAATAAAACAAATTGATCAGAATGTGATAAAGCATTGAAATGGATTAAGATATGATTGTGCATAAACAAATTAGTTATTCATTTTTGCACTACTTAAAAGTGCCACTTTAGTCATTTTCCCATATGTTGATTTCCCACCTACATTCAAACATATATTTTAAAGCAATGGCCCGGATTTTGCAGTCAATAGCAAAGGAACGGTACTTCACATTCACCGCGCTAACAGCTTCCCACAGAGTTTTTGTGTGCTTTAGAGCGGAGACTAATCCAGTGTCTGATCCAGCATGGCATTCTGTGGCGCCTGTGAGCAGTGCATGAGACAGTGAGGCTCTTCAACCAATCAGATTGAAGAATCCTCAATGAGACATGTAGGGGATTATTTTGGCCAAAGGGTGAAAACAGGTGTTAAATGGGAGCAGTGCTAATAAAATTAGCATGTTTGAAAGTCCGGATTCACGACACAATTATGGTCCTAATTGCTGATTGGTCGCTGTTATTAGAGGGTATTATTTGAAGGGCTAGGCTTCAAAATCCTTCTTTAATAAGTGCCATTCAGCTGTTACAAGCCTCCAGACAGCCGTTCCTAGCACTGGCTTCAACTCCTTTACCAAGATGGTGTCTTGCACTAAATGCAGGCCGTTTCAATTTAAGACCCCATCTTGGCCACCTCTTTAGCACCTAAAGCATTCGGCAAAAATTGCCCGCCTCCCACCCCACCCCCCTCACCCCACCTCCCAAACGCCGCCCCCAGCCCCTGCAGAATCGAAAGCAGAATGTATAAAGCAGGAAGTATAAATTAGATTTAAATCATGTACAGAAAGTTGAATAAAGATTGGAAAAGACAGATAGGATTAACAGAGAGATACAAGAGACAGACAGAAAAAGTAAAAAAACATTTTTTTTAAATCTCCAATATTTATCAACTTCTGAAGGAATGAGACTCCACACATGTAAAATTAAATTTTCAGCACCAGAGAGGTTGTTTGGCTGTAATTATCACTTGACATGCCATTAAAAATTCACTTACTCCTGAATGCACCAGCCCTAAGTTTTTCTGCCATCTTTAGTGGGGAATTGGTGGGCAAGTACTCCAAGTTCACGCCATTGCATTCATTTCAGTGCTGAATCTATCGGCGAGGACTGTTACAGCACATCCTGTAGAGGAGTGGGGTATCTCTGACAGCGACTTCCGGGTTTCCCTGTTTAACCGTGCATATGTGGACACCAGAAGTTGTGCTCCTATTTACACCATAATAAGAGTGAGCACTGTTAGCCTCACCATTATTCTTACCACAACCTCCGGGATAATATTGTAGTGTTGGATTTGACAAACGATGTGATGCAGCAACAAATTTGAAGATATTGAAGAACCAAGATGAGAAGAGATAAAGAAAAATGAAGAAATGATGGATAAATATCTGAACAGAAGTGTGATATATTCACAGAGCACAGCACACACAGCTTTCTATAATGGTAAACAGCATCTCAGAAGTTCTGGAAGCTTCTGGTCAGCTGACTCATTTGTTCACCTTTAGTTGCAGTAACACAATACATCTACATCCACAGTGTGGAGCTACATTACAAGCTTACAGACAGTAGATTTCACCCTCCTTAATGAAGACGTTATTATAACAAACATCATACATAACTTGCATGTTTATACATAACAAAGGATATGGACTTATTTTGCCATATTTACAAATTTAACTTAACCACTTGTTTTCTGTTTCGAAGAGGATACCTCCACTCTTGAACAGAGCCTTCCAAACATGGTGTCAAACTTAAACTCATTCAAGGCTGATCCTGAGGAAAGTTTTCCTCCAAGGGATTTCCTTGATTTTCATTTGAACTCACTATAACTTCAGACTGTTTGTTTTCCTGGCTCGGATTCAGACTTAAATTCTGATTTTCTCTTGGATTTGTTTCCGTACACTAGATATAGGATATGCTACTGGTGTATCAAAACTATCTGATGAGTCAGAAATAATTGAATCATTCCCACCTTCAACTCCTTCCACGTCTGTAGGTAAAATATGATCAATATGAACAAACCTAACCTGTCCATTATCAAACATCTTGACCAAATATGTGCGAGGACCACATATCTTCACCACTCTTCCTAGTAACCATTTTACCCATTTATGGTGATGGTTCTTCACTCTCACCTTCTGATTTAATTTCACACTTCTCTCTTTTATTCTACCTCTATCATGATTCTCTTTCTATCTTAATTGGGTCACTTCTACGGATTGTGCCAAATTTGGTTTTAACAACGAGAATCTGGTTCGTGGCTGTTGTTTGAGAAACAACGCTGCTGGTGTTCAACCAGTTGTTGTGTGAGGATTATTACAATACGTAATTAGAAAATTAGTCAATTTGTGATCCAATGACAACTGTCGTTTCTTTGGATTTGCATCTAACATTTGTTTTATGAGGGCACATTTTACAATTTGTACAGTGCGCTCTGCTCTGCTGCAACATTCGAAGCAGAGTGGTACAGTGGAATCTTGTATGTTTCACACCATTTTTGCTCGTGAACTGTGCAAATTCTTCTGAATGAAATTGTGGTCCATTATCTGAAACAATTTCTTCTGGGAGGTCAAATGAAGAAAATAAACTTCGCAAAATGTCTAATGTTTTACTTCTTGTTATTTTCCACATTGGAAACAACTCAAGCCACTTCGAATGGCTATCAATTACAATGAACAATTGTTGTCCTTTTAGCCCAGCAAAATCAATATGTAGCCTTTGTCACACCCTGGGAGGCCATTTCCATGGCTGTAATGGTAATGATGGTGGTTGCTTGCTTACCGATTGACATGTCGTACACTGACTCACGATGTACTCTATCTCTTTATCAAGACCTGTCCACCATAAGTAACTGCATGCAAAACTCTTGGTCAAGTACATTCCCAGGTGCTGGTCCTGGAGGTCTCCAATAATTTGGACCTGAATTTATTTGATATAGCCACTCTTGCACCCCACATGATACAATCTTTATCGACTGATAATTCATTATTACGAATGAAGAATTAATTAATATCTTTGTCTATTGGCCATCCATTTGCAATCATACACTTTTGACATCACTGAGTCACATTTGGTTGCTCTACCAGTCTCTTCAGCTGTGACTGGCAGTTCATCAGGGTATGAAAAATAGAACACTTTTCCCTATTGGGTGTTACTTGTGATGGGGAAGGCAATCTAGACATAGCATCAGCATTACTGTGATCAGCTGATCGTCTGTATTCAATATCATATGTATATGCTGACAAAATCAAAGCCCATCTCTGCATTCGGGCTGCAGCTAATGTTGGAACTGAGGACCTTGGATGGAGGATTGCTGTCAGGGGCTTATGGTCCATAACGATGGTAAACTTACGACCATACAAATATTTGTGGAACTTCTTGACCCCCAAAAATTAATGCCAAAGCTTCCTTTTCAATTTGCACATAATTACGTGAAGCAAAAGCAATTGGTCTCTCCTCCCCACTACTTGATACATGAGCGATTACTGCCCCAACTCCATATGGAGAGGCATCACATGCTAGCTTAATCTCCTTAGATATGTCATAGTGAACTAACATGGTGTTCTCTACCAATTTGTATTTACACTCCTTGAATTCTGTATAGCATTCTTTTGACACTTCCAATGGACCTGTTTTTTCAATAGTTCATTCAGTAGATGTAATACTGTAGCCAAATTTGGTAGGAACTTCCCATAATAGTTCAAAAGACCCAAAAGTGATCGAAGTTCAGTGACATTCCTGGGTGCATTTCTGATTGTATCCAGCTCTCCCATGGTTCGATGTAAACTATCTTTGTCAACTCTGTACTCCACTGAGTTTTTAAATAACTCACACTTATGAGCAGACACTCATACGCTGTGCTTCTCTAGCCATTTGAGGACTTCATTCAATATGTTATTATGAATTTGCCTATTTGGTGCTGAAATTAGTATGTCACCCAAATAACATACTACCCCTTCAATACCTTGCAAAATCTGGTTCATCACCCCTTGGAATATGGCAGGGGCGGAAGACACTCCAAACGATAGCCTATTACATTGATATAGGCCTAGATGAGTATTTATAGTCAAACATGACTTGGACTCCTCATCTAATTCAAGCTGTAAGTAGGCATTCATAAGATCCAGTTTTGAGAAAATCTGACCAACTGTCAGTGTTGTGAACAAATCTTTTATATTTGGCAATGTATTGGGGACATTACCCTCTAGAACCTGGTTTAGGGTTACTTTATAATCCCCACACCATCTTACCTTACCATCGGACTTAGGTACAACAACAATGGGTGTAGCCCAATTACATCGATCTGTCTTACAAATAATGTTCTCAGTCTTTTGAGTTCTTGCTCAACTTTCTCCTTGAGTGCATATGGTATGAAACGTGGCCTGCAGTAAACCGATCTAGCATCCTTCTGTACCCTGACACTCGCCTTGAAGCCTTGGATCGGATTGCCCATTTCGCAGAACACCTTCGGATAACTCTTGATAACATCATCCGTTGATGCAAATCTTGTTTCAATACGGAAAATCTCACTCCAATTCGGCTTCAGTGATCTCAACCAATTTCTTCCTCGTAAGGCAGGCTTGTCTCCTTTCACTAATATTAGAGGCAAGTTCTGAAATTGATCCTTGTATTTCACCAGTACGATGATACGACCTACCACAGGAATGCTCTCTCCCGAGTAACCTCGCAGCTCCATCTTGGATTTCTCTAATGGGAACTCACGCAATTTGTCGAGGTATAGCGACTCCGGTACTACACTCATGGATGCACCCGTGCCGATTTCCATTGGGATCTTGAATCCCGCAAAATCTATGTGGATTTTGATACTTTTCAAATCGCTGCCTATTAACCTCGTGCTCCTGATGACGTGTAACTCTAACATCTCCTCGTCCTGTTGTTCTTCTTCCATGCTATGTAGTCTCTGGGGATTTCTACTCAGAGCTTTGAAAACTGGACTCATAGCTTTGAAAGCTGGTTTACCCTTCAGTCGGCATACCTTCGCAAGATGCCCAGTCTTTCTGCAGAAGAAACACTCTTCCTTCGCATATGGACAATTTTGAGCAATGTGTTGTCCCAGGCACAATAGCACGACTTCAATGCTTTGTAACAATTTCCAGTTTCTGAGACTTTGGGCCCCCACCGCCTTTTACTTTGAACCTGCAGGTGATTCACCTCGGTTGTCTGATGACTGTAATTATTATGAAATTCTCGGCAATATTGGTAAGCCATGCCCATCGACCTCACTGCCTGACAAGCGATATCAAAAGTCAAGTCAGGCATTGTCAATAACTTTCTTCTGATCGCATAATTTTTCATCCCACAAACAAAACGATCCTGCAATGCTCGGTTTTGAAAAGTTCCAAAATTACAGTGAATAGATAGCTTTTTTAATGCTACAATGTACTCACTGATATTTTTATCAATCTTTTGATTCCATATCCCAAAACGATAGCTTTCACCAATTTCTAACAGTACCGGGTTGTAGTGCTGCTCCAGCTTTGTTAAAATCTCTTTAAGCGTTGTGTCCTTTGGCTCGTCAGGCATAAGCAGATTTATCAGGGTTTCATACAACTCAGGACCCACTTCTGTTAAGAAGATAGCTCTCTTCCGTTCCAACACAGCCCGGTTGTGATCTGCATTCTGTGGAACTTCGATTATATTGTTTGCAGTGAAATACATTTCTAGCCAGTCCACATATGCCTTAAACCTCTCCTGATCACATTTATATTAACCTAAATGATCCATCACTGCTATGGGTGCAGCCATTTTGACTTTGTTGTTTAAACTAGTGTGCTAGTTTTTACCTTGGATTTTGTAGCTGTTTCCAAAGACAGAGAAGCTGGCTGAATCCTTCACCAACAATATTTCAGCTTTAAATCATCCGAAAAATCCCATCTCGTCGCCAAATGTGATATATTCATAGAGCACAGCACACACAGCTTTCTATAATGGCAGACAGCATCTCAGAAGTTCCAAAAGCTTCTGGTCAGCTGACTCATTTATTCACCTTTAGTTGCAGTAACACAATATGTCCACATCCACAACATTACAAGCTTACAGACTTTGCAAGAAGGTGGTTTGTGTGGAAGGAATGAAAGAAGTCGGATTGTGCGGAAGGTAAGAAGAGCTTTGCAGTGTTCATTCTTAGTGGACATTAAGGCTGCAGAAATACTTCTCTATGTAACAAAATATTTTGCATCTGCTGCAGGTCTGTAAAGTATGGGAAAATGTCTGTATTCTGATTTGCTCAAATGTCCCATTCCCTAAAAAACAGCCAATCAAAATCACTATCTCTAAAAAGTTTTTCCTTTATAAAAGTATTTTAAAACAAAACAATCTAAAAGGATGAAAGTCCAATCAAATTCCTCATATATAATTTTAAAACCTCTTTGAGCCACTATGTGGATTGATCACTTAACTGTGCTTTGCATTTCTAAAGATAATTCATAACATAATAAACACACACAAAAATTGTGAACATAAAATAATTTGTTTCAATAATAGGTAAATAATAAAATAACAATTAAATTGTTAAGTAATGCTTGTTTAATATGCATGCTGTTATTAAAGTGTAAATCGTCTAGCGATTTGTGGCGAGGAAGAGATATGCTGTTAGTTACGAATCATCATAAATTGCTGACAATTTGCGCCACTCCATTGTTAGCCTTGTGAAAATGGCATCTTGCACTTAACCTCCCCATGAATTTCAAGAGATTGCTGCATTTGCACATTAATTACCAATTATATGCACCACTGAAAGTTAGGGCTGGTACTTAACAGCATAAGTACCTTTTAATGAGATTGATGTTCCTGCAATGCCACTCAACTCCTGCTCCTCCTCACTCCTTCAGGTAGTAAATTGTTCTTAAAGATTTTTAAGCTTGAACATTTACTTTTCCTTTCTGTCTCTTTCTGTTCTCTTTCTGTCTCGTTCTGTTCGCTCTCTCAATCCAATTTTTCATTCTCTATTTCTCTTTCTGTATATGATTTGACTTTAATTCAACCTATTTCCTTCTCCTTCATTCCTCTGTTTCTTTCTCTATCTATAAATCTAATTGGTTAAGGAGAGACACTGTTGGTCCCATCGTTCACCAAGGTCTCAGATGCTCCGTTGCCCTCATTGCATCATTATCAGCTCGTACTTCCAGTAATTTGCCCACAAAATTTTTTCGATTTGATGCATGAGTGAAAACTCTAACAGGGCATGCTGTGAGATGTTCTCAAGATTTTTTTAGTGTCCCAGTGCAAAATTTGGCAAAAATGTCAATGTTACCAAAGTTTAAAGCTGATATATAATTCTTCAATGGGATTTGTACATATTAATCCTATTTCTACACTACTATTGTCTCAAATTGTGAATTAAACATAAAATTCCATCCATTGAGCTGGTGTCTGAGTGTGCAATAATCCTTTCCTCAGATTAGTCAATTTTGTGAAATGATTTACAATTACAATATCCAGATTCCAGATGACAACAAAAATGTCATAGTTAAACATATGCCATGTAAGGCACTCTCTTGATTAAATCTGCCTCCTCTAATCAATCTCAAAACATGCAGGAAAAACAAACATACATATTGAAAAAGAGTTCACGAAAGTGTATATTGGGGAAACATTGCACTGAAACAAGACATTCTGCTCAATACCTTAAAGGGACAACTTTATGATCATTATGACATTTGGAAATGAATGAATATATACATTCCTTTGGGTTCTCTGATGCAAATGAAACTAAACAATGCAATGTAGAATTAATAAGATTATTGTTCATTTATACTTTAATTAATTTGGTATGAAGAAAATGAAAACTTTAAAGTCAGGAAATCTGTCTAAAACATGGAGAAGGCCAAATATTTTCAAGTCATTTTAAATCAATAGAGGATTGTGCAACAGCAAAAGAAAATAATTCCTTGAAAGATGAATTTTATAGTGATAACATTAGATTTCTTGGACAGCATAAGAAATTTTGCATATAAATTGCCTGAAATATTCACCAATGTTTAAAAGGTACGTAGAGTCAAGAATAACCAGAAACAATGGATGGTTAATGACTGGGATGTTTAAAAGAAAAAAAAGAAAGCCTTGAATTTATACAGTGCCTTTCACAACCACCGAACGTCTCAAAGCGCTTTACAGCCAATAAAGTACTTTTGAAGTGTGATCATTGTTGTAATGTAGGAAACGCAGCAGCCAACTTGCGCACTGCAAGCTCCCACAAACAGCCATGTGATAATGACCAGGTCATCTGTTTTTGTTATGTTGATAGAGGGATAAATATTCACAAGGTCTCCTGGGATAACTCCCCTGCTCTTCTTCAAAATAGTGGCCATGGGATCTTTTATGTCCACCTGAGAGGACAGATGGGGCCTCGGTTTACATCTAATCCAAAAGTCGGCACTTCTGACAGTGCAGCGCTCCCTCAGCACTGAACCAGAGTGTCAACGTAGATTTATGTGCTCAAGTTCCTGGAGTGGGACTTAAACCCACAACCTTCTGACACATAGGTGAGTGTGCCAAAAGCTGACATACATTAATGTTATATACACATTATTCTAGACTCCAGTTAATTTTGTATCAGAAAATGATCTCGTCCAGTTATATGTCTCTAGCTCCAGCTGCTTTACTCAAGCCTCATTACTATTCAGCAGCAATGTTAAGTGAGGTATTTTTGCATTAGCTGGCTTTTCCATTGTGCTCTGAGCAATCAGTTGGACATTGATTCACTGATGAGTTGTGCTATGAAGTGGTCGTAAGCAAACCTATGGCTATAATTCTCCACTTATATAGAGATTCCAACCCTGAGCATGCTATCATGAGATGACACAGATTGCAGATGCTATCTGTAAGGGAAGGAGAGCGAATCAGAAATTGAGTCATTCTTGCCAGTGCAGGAGCAGCAATGAGAGAGATCTGGAAGCAGGCTGCCTTTAGTAGGGTAATAGTGTGTGACATTTGAGAATCTAAAAGGAAGACAAATGCAATTAAAATATAAAATTGGTTTCCAACAGAGTTTCCTTTTCAAGATTTAAAAAGCAAATAGTTGATTGCAAAAGAGAGACAGCCATAGTCCATTCAAATTCATCATTCCAAAAGTGCTATGCACAATGTAAAGCTAATAGGTTACACAAAAATCACATTGTAACAAGATTTTGATTACCTCTGATTTCCCTATATTATTTATATATAAGAGGGTAAGATTACAAACTTCTAATGATTAAAAACCGCCATTAAACAATAGGCCAGTTTCCAAAATGAAGCCATTAGCAAGCTCGTCTACAACTAAAAAATGAATATTTACACAGAAGGTGGTTGGTACTAATTATTTTCCCCAAGTTTAGGATCTATGTAGGTAATTGTCATTTTCTGTAACTCTCACAGTGAAGCAGAAGGGAAGAATGAGAATCAGGTGTCACAATGTTGCTCTTTTACACATTCCAGCAGCCATCTTAAGACAGACAGTGAGTGACAGAGGCTTGGAACACAGTATCTGCCCATGTTCAAGGAATAGTTCATGTTCAGATAGAGCAACAAATTGATTCGAAACGCAGGGGATAAAAAATTTTTTAAATGAAAGAATGAAATCTTACATTTGAAATAACTTCTGGTCAACAATTTGCTCCAATAAAGTGTGTTACATAAGAAATAGGAGCAGGCCCTCAAGCCAGCTACTTTGTTTGAATTTTAACATATGGGAATTAACTGTATGACCGGTTTTATGTGTAACACTATAAAATTTATTGCATTCATTGAAATTATGTGGAAATAGGCTTAATTAAGGTCAGTCTTCTATGACTTAATAGAATAAGGAATGGGAAGAAAAACAGATGCTTGTAAATTCCTTAGTTCAAAACAATACAGTCAGAAATGGTTCATGAAAGTACATTTTTCCTCAAGAACAAACACAAAGCTGCATTTTCTCCGAGTTTTGTATTCCTTTTGCTGCATGTAATGAGAAGCTAGCGCCCATAAGGAAGTGCAGAGCAGCTAACAATTAAATGGAACAAACTTTGCGAAGCTGCCAAGGTAATTTCCCTTGACTCAATGGCCACAAACAGGCTCTCAGAGGCTCCCTGAGATGAATATTTTATGTGTGTTACCAAGAATTTGTTTATATTTTTTAAAGTGAAAGTGAAGTAATTGTGCAGACCTTGAGAGGGGCTCTTTTACGTATTCATTTGCTCATACCCAGCACTGAAATAGCCACGAAGGGTATGTAGAGTGCACTCAGGAGTTTGAGCAGTTGTTGCTGGGTAAAAAGCAACACTCAGTATCAGATGATCTAACTTGGGGAATTCATGGAACTTTCCATGCAGCACAGTACGCAGATTTCAATTATTTTGGAAAGGTTCGGTTTTTAATTGCTTAGTTATGATAGATATTTCCCTCTTCTTTTAACAAATGGAAATAAAGAAGATGCCAATTAACAGGATGATCACTATTACTGAAAACTGTTCATCAAACCTTTGGTATTTGCCTGCAGTCAACACAGAAGATATCATTCATCGTGTAATTTAATCATCACCCCGATTAAAAAAAAATGAATACTCTCCTGCAAGAAAGTACTACGAGAATTTGTGGTAATGCTAATATCACATCTGGCAATATTCTTGCACATTTCTAAAAATGTAGCAAACTTCACTTCTTCCTTCCACTCACAGATTATTGTTTATAAGGAAAGAATGGGATGTTTATGCTGCTTACCATATTTGTAATGTTCAGCATTCCATTGTGAGGCACTAGACACATATATATTTTCGACTCAAGCAACCTTGGTGTCTGTGGTGTATTTAATCCCAGATTCAGAGTTTATCTGCTGTACATAGCACATCAGAACTGTACAAACATGATTACCAAGACATGAATATCTGCAAGCATTGAAGCACTGACCACACTCGATCAGCTCCGCTGGGCAGGCAACTTTTTTTGCATGCCAGACACGAGACTCCCAAAGCAAGCACTCTACTCGGAACTCCTTCACGGCAAACGAGCCAAAGGTGGGCAGAGGTAATGTTACAAGGACACCCTCAAAGCCTCCCTGATAAAGTGCAACACCACCACTGACACCTGGGAGTCCCTGGCCAAAGACCGCTCTAAGTGGAGGAAGTGCATCTGGGAGGACGCTGAGCACCTTGAGTCTCATCGCCGAGAGCATGCAGAAATCAAGCGCAGGAAAGAGCGTGCAGCAAACCAGTCCTACCCACCCTTTCTCTCAACGACTATCTGTCCCACCTGTGACAGGGACTGTGGTTCTCATATTGGACTGTTCAGCCACCTAAGGACTCATTTTAAGAGTGGAAGCAAGGCTTCCTCGATTCCGAGGGACTGCTTATGATGATCTGCAAGCACATTGGAATGCAGAGACTTCAACGCTTTCCATGTGTATGTTGCATCTTTATCTGTATGGTCTTGAAGATGTTAAATGATAATCCTAAAAATCTATTAGCCACCTCACAGATGTAATTATATTATTTAATTATTTAATATGCAATCATTTAAAACGCCAGATTAACTTGGATTGTTGACTATTTTAAACACAATGTAATTAATGGCCAGTATCCAATTTTTAGTGCTTATATCACAATGTAATTGTTTATATAAGCAATAAATTGAGCAAGAACTCATTATTTCCCACAAAGGTTCTTTGGGATTCAGTCAGTAGAGTGTACTCTAAAATGTATAATTAATTTTCACATTTTATGAATTTATCAAAGTACACACCGACAAGAAGTTAGAGCAGATCTACAGCAGAGTTCAGTTTTATGGATCTGAGTTAGACGCCCCATTAATCGATTTAGATTTTTTTTTCCAGATTTGTCTGCTTCAGATTAACATGAACCTCTGATGCTAACTCTTTTCTTTACAGAAAATAAAATACTGGTAGTGGAGGCTGACAAAGTTCAAAAACAACTTCAATTAAAGTTGCATCTGTATTCTTTAAGATTGGTTGCTCCTACATGTGCATTTTCAAGATCAGGCCAACATTGCCTGTGATACAATATTTGTTTGGTAATAGGATAACTAAAATATAGAAGTACCAGCAGAACCAAAAATCCAATGTAATGAGTAATGAGTCCTGTACAAATAAATCATAGAAAGCTTCCATGTGCATGTAAATGTTTTAAAATTTATAGTTAAACAACATTTTTCACTGATCTGCTAAAATAAAGGTATCAGAAGAATAACACGGCACTATTTTCTAAATAAATGGAATTTATCTAAGTTTTGATCAGAAAATCGCATGTGAGATTGTCATCCTAAACTCAGTGTTCTATTTCATATTGAATGTCTAAAACTACTTGAGAGAGATGCTCCTGACTTATTGTAGACTTTAAGAATATCATGATGTGTTTTAGCTTTAGAACATTGGTCCTGATATTAATGCAAAGGCAGGTTCCGAGCTAGGGTGGTGAGGAGCGGAGGGACGGTGAAGATTGCGTGGGCGAAACCCGGAAGTAAAGTTAGCGGACTGGATTCTCCAATTTCAACTTGATTGAATCATTAAATTTTTCCTTTCAGGTTTCGTGACTTCAAGCTGCACAGCAGGCCTAATGCGCATCCCTATGACACAATCTGAAGTCCACTATTTAAAGGGCCAGTGAAAGTGACTGCCCTTGACATAAAGGCAGCATTTGAATGAGTGTGTCATCAAGGAGCCCAAGTAAAATTGAAGTCAAAGGGAATCAGGGGGAAATTCTCGACTACCTAGCAAAAAGGAAGATGGTTGTGGTTGTTGGAGGCCAATCATTTCAGCCCCAGGACATTGTTACAGGAGTTCCTCAGGGCAGTGTCCTAGGCCCAACCATCTCCATCTTCATCAATGATCTTCCCTCCATCATAAGGTCATAAGTGGAGATGTTTGCTAATGAATGCGCAATGTTCAGTGCCATTTGCAACTCCACAGATAATGAAGCAGTCCATGCCTGCATGCAGCAAGACCTGGACGACATTCAGGCTTGGGCTGATATGTGGCAAATAACATTTGTGCTACACAACTGCCAGGCAATGATTATCTCCAACAAGAGAGAGTCTAACCACCGCCCTTTGACATTCAATGGCATTACTATCACCAAATCCCCCACCATCAACATCCTGGGGGTCACCATTGACCAGAAACCGAACTAGACCAGCCACATAAATACTGTGGCTACAAGAGCAGAGCAGAGGCTGGGTATTCTGTGACGAGTGTCTCACCTTCTGAATCCCCAAATTCTTTCTACCATCTACAAGGCACAAGTCAAGAATGTGATGGAATACTCTCCACTTGCTTGGATGAGTGCAGCTGTAACATCACTCAAGAAGCTCAAAACCAGCCAGGACAAAGCAACCCACTTGATCGGCACCTCATCCACCGGCTTAAACTTTCACTCTCTCCACCATCGGTGCATCGTGGCTGCAGTCTGTACCCTCTACAAGATGCACTGCACCAACTCGTCAATACTTCTTTGACAGCACCTCCAAAACCCACAACCTGTACCACCTAGAAGGACAAGAGCAGCAGGCACTTGGAAACACCATCTCCTCCAAATTCCTCTCCAAGTCACACACCATCCTGACTTGGAAATATATCGCCATTCCTTCATAATCACTGGGTCAAAATCATGGAACTTGCTCCCTAAAAGGACTGTAGGAGTTGCTTCACCACACAGACTGCAGTGGTTCAGAAGGCGCTCACCATCACCTTCTCAAAGGCAATAAGGGATGGGCAATAAATGCTGGCCTTGCCAGCGATGCCCACATCCCAGGAACAAATTTTAAAAAATGAAATTTGGAGGAACCAGGAGTTGTTTAAGATAGATTTACAAAGAGCAAGGGCAGCACTCCGATTCAATGATGCTTCCCTTGAATTACTGTTGGGTGCAGTCTGGAGCAGGTGGGATATACTTTTCCCCATCACTGGGAGGAAGAAACCTGCTGCTGTCACTAAGAAGGCATGGTTGGAGGTGGCTAAGGAGGTGAACAGCAGGAACATTGTGCCCCAGATTGCATGCAGTGCAGGAAGTGGTTTAATTCTGTTGAAATCAGAGAATTCATCTGGCTAACCTTACTTTCATGTTTTACCCACTCAATCTCCCCTGTTTGTTTTTTCACCCCTTGTAGGAGAAGAGAGCCCAAATTACAAGGCAGAGGACTGGAGGTTGCCAATGTAGCTTTCATTTGCTATTTGTTCCAGTCACAATAACGAACTAAACCTTTGAGCTATGACGGCATCCCAGGCAGCAATGTACATGGCTGGTTTGGCCATGGGTGCCCCATTTTCATATTCCTCCTCCTCTTCTTCAATGGCCTCCTCATCAGAAGATGCCTGATGAGCGCCTTGGTTGTCCTCCACCTCTAATCCTCTATGCTGCGCAATGTTGCGCAGGATGCCACACACCACAATGATTCTGGACACACTCGCTGACGAGTACGGAAGGGCATCGCCAGACCGATCTGGGCACCTGATAACGCATTTTCAACATGCCAATGGCTTGCTCGATGGCACACCTGGTGGTCATGTGGCTCTCATTGTACTGCTCCTGCACCTCATTGGTAGGGTTCCTCATGAGCCCACGAGCCAGCCCTTAAGTCTGTTTCCTGAAACAAAAGGGTTGGGAATGTTAGACTGCCATTGTATATAGCATCAAGCAACTCCCATGGAATTCTGGCATGAACCTGCATGAACCTCTTCTTGTGGTGCACACCAACTGCGCAGTGATGAAATAAAATCCCTTACGGTTGATAAAAGCTCCTGGTTGATGTGGCAGTCTTCGGATTGTCATGCTTGTGCAATCGATGGCACTCTGTACCTGTGAGAAGCCAGGCAGAGAGGCAAATATGAATGCCCGCTCATTCTGGCAATTTTCATCATAGGGGAAGTCAATGTCCTGGCAATCAACCCATCCATGACCTGTGATATACATTTATGGGCAGCCAATTTAGTGACCTTGAGATGTCTCCCGTGGCATACTGGAAGGAGCTAGAGGCAAAGAAATTGAGAGTGGTGGTGACTTTGACAGTGACGGGCAATATGTGGCCACCCAATCTAGCAGGGAGCAGCTCTTCTTGATGGAGGCTGCAGATGTCTGCGACCACCTGTCGTGTCAATCTGAACCTGCTCTTCAGATAGGTCAAGGAGGCTGATTCTCAGTAAACCCTCTCGGGTAGATCGTGCCTCCTGCGACCTCAGCCCCTCAGTTGATCTTCCCTCTGTTGCTCCGTACCCCTCTCCTGTGCACCTGTTGATATCACCACAACACAACATTGCTGCCATGAATAACGATTGTCTTTTTCATCCGATGCTCTCAAGAAAACATCCATGGCACCTCTCATCCTGCTGGTGTCCGTTTGAAAGCCAACAAATTTCTCAAAAACCTAAATGCTGACAAGAACTCTCTGTGAAATGTTTGCTTCAGGGAACTGACAAAGCTGTAAGCACTGAGCCATTATTGAGAAGCAATCTTTAAAGCCCCACATTAAGTGCACCTCAATCTTGTCTCCTTTTCACTGATGAGTTTCCTGAGCCCTGGGCAACCCGTGCTGATGATAAATTCAAAAGCCTCTTTAATTCAATTGAAAAGTTTGTCATTGCCATATCCTAATGATGTTACCGGCTGTGCTAATTACAATCCACCTGTCCTAATGATTGTGCCAACTCCGGCGAGCAGTTTGTTCTCACACAACCAAACATGTCTTTGTTAAATCTGGATATGGGCGCGTTGGAGCCGGGTTGTGATCGCATTTCAATTTTCTTCAATTTTTAATTCCCACCCGACCCCAACCCACCCATTCTTGGGGTTTAAAATTCCCCCCATTGTGTTCAGCACTTAGCACGTTCACCAGTACTGTCACCAGAGTCAAACTTTATGTCTTTCATATTTGAGCACTCACTATTGAAATCCGTAAAGGCATGTTTCAATGTCAAAAGTTTATCTTTTGAGTTTTTCTACTGAGTCTTTTCCTCGGCTAAATTCCTTTTGAAGCTGATGAAGTTGGTCCATCGCAGAGTGATCCCAGACTAGCACCAAGCCATTGATTGAAAAGAAAAGTCAACTTCAAAGTTCCATTTAGTGTCTTCAGTAGTTTGACTGTTCCCCTGTTCTTAAATATCTATGCTCCTGTAGCAAAGAAGTTCTGAAGGTATTCCAGTTCATCTGCTAATTCTCCTGCATCAACAAGTGAATGATCAAATTCATTCTGAAGGAAAGCTGCACCCAAAATGTTGACTTTTCTTTATTTTTCAGAGGCTGTTACACCTGCTGTCCCACAATCTGATTTTAGAACTGTAAATCAACATGGCCTCCCTCAACCAGGATGCTATGCTACACCGCAGGAAACCTAAGGAAATAATATGATACTAAGGAGTCGAAATTCAGTTGCTAGCGCCAGCTGATACCGCCTGGGATAGACGGCAATGGCTGGGCGGCGGCATTAGGCAGGGATGCCGCCTGATGGGAAATTCGGTTGTGCTTTTTCAACGGCATAAAGATTTGCCGTCTCGCCAAATACCTCCATGGAAATCCTGATGTCAGTATGAGTACAACGCCTCCTTGGCGCCGGTCTCGCAAAATTCATTATTGCCGCCTCACTTACCGGCTGGCAGAGAACACGCCACAAAAGATTGGCATTCACAAGTTGAGGTAAAGATTCTGGGCGGGTATTTAAAGGGAGTTGCAGTGGGCCACAGAGGTCACGTTCAGTGCTACGTTCTCTCCTCACAGAGTGTGTAGGTGTTGGCGTGCTGCAGCTACTCAGCTTCACAACTAGCATTTCACAAACATATAAGGGTTTCAGGTCACATCCATTGGTGACTAGTGTATTGCAGCCATCTTCTGTACCATAATGGGGGCAGTGATGCCATACCACGTTGTCCTGCGGCGAAGACTTCAAAGGCGCCGGCTACAGAGACGGCTTCAGGCCAATGTGGGTCCATGCCAGAGGCGAGTCCCCAGACCTCAGGGCAAGAGGCCATATAGATGCAGGAGGAAGCAGAGAGGGAGCAGCGGCCGGAGGAACAGCAGCTGTGGTCTATAAATGCCCAGCGGCAGTCCGGGGTCGTTCGGCGGCAGAGAGGCAGCAGCGGCCGGAGGAGGAGCAGTGACGGCCTATAAAGACCCAGCGGCAGTCCGGGATCAGAGGCAGAGAGGGAGCAGTGGCCGGAGGAGGAGCAGTTAGCTGCATCAGGGTCAAAAGTAAGAAAGAAGTAAAAAGTAATCGAAGGATGATGTCACAGCCAAGACGGTAAGTGATTGGCTGATTGAATGGTGAGTCGTTGTCTTTTTCTTCGTGTTTTTTCTTGTTCTTAGCAGTAAGAAACCTTTGGCATTGTTGCAAAATTAAGTAATTTAATTGTTAAGTCATGGCAGGAGAGCCCAGACTCCGTGTCATGCTCCTCCTGTGCTATGTGGAAAGGCAGGGACGCTTCCAGTATCCCTGACGACTACATGTGCAGGAAGTGTATCCAGCTGCAGCTCCTGACAGACCACATTTCAGCACTGGAGCTGCACATAGATTCACTCTAGAGCATCCGGGGATGTCGTGAATAGCACGTTTAGTGAGTTGGTCACACCGCAGGTAAAGGTTACATAGGCAGATAGGGAATGGGTGAACATCAGGAAGAGCAGTGGAAGGAAGGTAGTGCCGGGGTCCACTGCGGGCATCTCCCTCCAAAACAGATACATCACCTTGGGTATTCTTGGGGGAGATGACTCATCAGGGGAAGGCAGCAGCAGCCAAGCCCATGGCACCAGGGATGGCTCTACTGCACAGGAGGGCAGGAAAAAGAGTAGGAGAGCTGTAGTGATAGGGGATTCTATTGTAAGGGGAATAGATAGGTGTTTCTGCAGTCATAAACGAGACTCCAGGATGGTATGTTGCCTCCCTGGTGCAAGGGTCAAGGATGTCTCAGAGCAGCTGAAGCGCATTCTGGAGGGGGAGGGTGAACAGCCAGCTGTTGTGGTACATATAGGTACCAACAATATAGGTACAAAATGGAATGAGGTCCTACAAGTTGAATTTAGGGAGCTAGGAGTTAAATTAAAAAATAGGACCTCAAAGGTA
This sequence comes from Pristiophorus japonicus, assembly GCF_044704955.1. NCBI lineage: Eukaryota > Metazoa > Chordata > Chondrichthyes > Pristiophoridae > Pristiophorus > Pristiophorus japonicus. The sequence goes on from NC_091982.1 coordinate 215,957,108, forward strand.
GTAATCTCAGGATTGCTACCAGTGCCACGTGCTAGTCAGAGTAGGAATTGCAGGATAGCTCAGCTAAATATGTGGCTTGAGGAATGGTGCAATGGGGAGGAATTCAAATTCCTGGGATATTGGAACTGGGGGAGGTGGGACCAGTGCAAAGCGGACGGTCTGCACCTGGGCAGGACCGGAACCAATGTCATGGGCAGAGTGTTTGCTAGTGCTTTGGGGAGGGTTTAAACTAAAAAGGCAGGGGGATGGGAATCTATGCAGGGAGGCAGAGGGAAGTAAAAAGGAGGCAGAAACAAAAGGTAGGAAGGAGAAAAGCAAGAGTGGAGAGCAGAGAAATCAAGGGCAAAAATCAAAAAGGGCCACATTACAAAAGGACAAAGAGTGTTACAAAAACAAGCCCGAAGGCTCTGAGTCTCAACGCGAGGAGCATTCGTAATAAGGTGGATGAATTGACTGCGCAGATAGCTATTAACGGATATGATGTAATTGGGATTACGGAGACATGGCTCCAAGATAACCAAGGCGGGAACTCAACATTCAGGGGTATTCAATATTCAGGAAGGACAGACAGGAAGGAAAAGGAGGTGGGATAGCGTTACTGGTTAAAGAGGAGATTAACAAAATAGTAAGGAAGGACATTAGCGTGGATGATGTAGAATCTATATGGATAGAGCTGCGAAACATCAAAGGGCAGAAAACATTAGTGGGAGTTGTGTACAGACCACCAAATAGTAGTAGGGAGGTTGGGGATGGCAGGAAATTAGGAAATTAGGAATGCGTGCAATAAGGGTACAGCAGTTATTATGGGTGACTTTAATCTGCATATTGATTGGGCTAACCAAACTGGTAGCAATACTATGGAGGAGGATTTTCTGGAGTGCATAAGGGATGGTTTTCTAGACCAATATGTCGAGGAACCAACTAGAGAGCAGGGCATCCTAGACTAGGTCTTGTGTAATGAGAGAGGATTAATTAGCAATCTGGTCATGGGGGGCCCCTTGGGGAAGAGTGACCATAATATGGTAGAATTCTTTATTAAGATGGAAAGTGACACAGTTAATTCAGAGACTTGGGTCCTGAACTTAAAGAAAGGAAACTTCGACGGTATGAGACGTGAATTGGCTAGGATAGACTGGAGAATGATACTTAAAGGGTTGACGGTGGATAGGCAATGACAGACATTTAAAAATCACATGGATAAACTACAACAATTGTACATCTCTGAATGGCGTAAGAATAAAAAAGGGAAGATGGCTCAACCGTGGCTAACAAGGGAAATCAGGGAAAGTGTTAAATCCAAGGAAGAGGCATATAAATTGGCCAAAAAAAGCAGCAAACCTGAGGACTGGGAAAAATTTAGAATTCAGCAGAAGAGGACTAAGGGTTTAATTAGGAGGGGGAAATGGAGTATGAGAGAAAGCTTGCAGGGAACATAAAAAACTGACTGCAAAAGCTTCTATAGATATGTGAAGAGAAAAAGATGAGTGAAGACTAATGTAGGTCCCTTGCAGTCAGAATCAGGGAAATTCACAATGGGGAACAAGGAAATGGCAGACCAATTGAACAAATACTTTGGTTCTGTCTTCACTAAGGAAGACACGAATAACCTCCCGAAAATTCTAGGGGGCCGAGGGTCTAGCGAGAAGGGAAACCTTATTAGTCAGGAAATGGTGTTCGTGAAATTGAAGGGACTGAAGGCCGATAAATCCCCAGGGCCTGGATAGTCTGCATCCCAGAGTACTTAAGGAAGTGGCCCTAGAAATAGTGGATGCATTGGTAGTCATTTTCCAACATTTTATAGACTCTGGTTCAGTTGGATTGGAGGGTAGCTAATGTAACCCCACTTTTTAAAAAAGGAGGGAGAGAGAAAACAGGGAATTATAGACCAGTTAGCCTGACATCGGTAGTGGGGAAAATGTTGGAATCAATTATTAAAGATGAAATAGCAGCCCATTTGGAAAGCAGTGACAGGATCGGTCCAAGTCAGCATGGATTTATGAAAGTGAAATCATGCTTGACAAATCTTCTAGAATTTTTTGAGGATGTAACTAGTAGACTGGATAAGGGAGAACCAGTGGATATGGTGTATTTGGACTTTCAAAATGCTTTTGACAAGGTCCCACACAAGAGATTAGTGTGCAAAATTAAGGCACATGGTATTGGGGGTAATGTATTGATGTGGATAGAGAACTGGTTGGCAGACAGGAAGCAGAGAGTCGGAATGAACGGGTCCTTTTCAGAATGGCAGGCAGTGACTAGTGGGGTGCCGCAGGGTTCAGTGCTGGGACCTCAGCTATTTACAATATACATTAATGATCTAGACGAAGGAATTGAATGTAATATCTCCAAGTTTTCAGATGACACTTAGCTGGGTGGCAGTGCGAGCTGCGAGGAGGATGCTAGGAGGCTGCAGGGTGACTTGGACAGGTATGGTGAGTGGGCAAATGCATGGCAGATGCAGTATAATGTGGATAAATGTGTGGCTATCCACTTTGGTGGCAAAAACAGGAAGGCAGGTTATTACCTGAATGGTGTCAGATTAGTAAAAGGGAGGTGCAACGAGACCTGGGTGTCATGGTATATCAGTCATTGAAAGTTGGCATGCAGGTACAGCAGGCAGTAAAGAAGGCAAATGACATGCTGGCCTTCATAGCGAGGGGATTTGAGTATAAGAGCAGGGAGGTCTTACTGCAGTTGTACAGGGCCTTGGTGAGACCACACTTTGAGTATTGTGTGCAGTTTTGGTCTCCTAATCTGAGGAAGGACATTCTTGCATTCTTGCTATCGAAGGAGTGCAGCGAAGGTTCACCAGACTGATTCCCGGGATGGCATGACTTATATATGAAGAAAGACTGGATTGACTAGGCTTATATTCACTGGAATTTAGAAGAATGAGAGGGGATCTCATAGAAACATATAAAATTCTGATGGGATTGGACAGGTTAGATGCAGGAAGAATGTTCCCGTTGTTGGGGAAGTCCAGAACCAGGGGTCACAGTTTAAGGATAAGGGGTAAGCCATTTAGGACTGAGATGAGGAGAAACCTCTTCACTCAGAGAATTGTGAACCTGTGGAATTCTCTACCACAGAAAGCTGTTGAGGCCAGTTCATTAGATATATTCAAAAGGAAGTTAGATGTGGCCCTTACGGCTGAAGGGATCAAGGGGTATGGAGAGAAAGCAGGAATGGGGTACTGAAGTTGCATGATCAGCCATGATCATATTGAATGGTGCTGCAGGCTCGAAGGGCCGAATGGCCTACTCCTGCACCTACTTTCTAGGTTTCTATGTTTACCTTGATATGTCTGAGGAATAATGCATAAGAAGGCTGCGGTTCCACAAGGAGGTGGTCACCGATCTCTGCCATCTCCTGCAGACAGATCTCGAAACTGACATCAGCACCAGGACCTCGCTGTCAGTGTCAGTACAAGTGACAGTTGCCCTCAATTTCTATGCTACCGGCTCCTTCCAGTCTCCTGTAGATGATATATGCAACATCTCGCAGTTTGCAGTGCATTGCTGCATTCGCCATGTGACCGGTGTTCTCTACAGCAGACACATAGACTACATAAAGTTCAGCATGTCCAGGCAGAGTCAGGATGAGCGCTCTTGTGGCTTCACCAGGATAGCAGGCTTCCCCATGGTTCAGAGGACCATTGATTGTACACATGTGGCATTGCGGGCCCCACCTCACAATGGAGAAGTGTTTCACAATTGAAAGGGCTACCACTCCCTCAACAGGCAGGTGATCCTTGCTGTCAATGCCCGCTATCCTGGCAGCTGCCACAGTGTCTTCATTCTGCGGGACAGCAGTGTGCCACGACTATTCCAGCCATCGGATGAAGGATGTGGCTGGCTCCTCAGTGACAAAGGATGTGGTCTCGCCACCTGGCTGATGACACCCCTCCACAATATCACCACACCACCGGAGCAGCGCTACAACACCAGCCATACCACAACCCGGGCCATTATAGAGCAAACTTTTGGGGTTCTGAAGCAGCATTTCCCCTGCCTTGACCGCTCTGGAGGGGCATTTCAGTACTCACCTGATAGAGTCTCCATGTTCACCATTGTGTGCTGCATGCTGCACAACATGACAATCATGAGGGGCCAACCATTACCAGCAGGGATGGATGTTCCACCTCAGGAGGATGACAACGATGAAGAGGAAGACGAGCAGCTTCAGCCAAGGAGGAGGCAGCCTGACACCGTTGCGACTGCAAGGGCTGTTCATCAGAGACTCACCACACATCGATTCCAGTGAATGACACAATATGTGCCAAATGGCCAGCCTATTCACCTGGCGATCTGCTGAAGACATCGTGCCCAACCTCCAAGCCTTCGTGTATATAAATGGCAAGACCAGATTGTGACAAATTAAAATAATTTTTATTTACAACAAAAACTATAGAATACTGTAAAGGAGCACTAAAGGATGCCACCATCCATAATAAATAATAATTGAAACCAGACCCCTTGAAACATTCTCACCCACATCCACATGCAGCTATTTGCATTAGTTCATACTCAAACAATGAAAGTATCTCTGGTCACTATTACACAATTCTTTAATGGTTCATACAAGTGCAACTATTGACATGAGTTCATATTCGAACAATGTCACCATCTCTGGCCACTTGTGCACACATATTTAGCATGTCTTTCTGAGTGCTTTCCCATCCCTTCCCTTCTCCCCCTTCCCAAGCAAGGCTGGTAGAAGGCTGCTCTGTTGGCGCCGCTGCCAGACCTGATGGCCTAGCAGGACGTTCCAGGGACCAGCTTGGGCCCTGGAAGACTGCATCACCTCAGCATGGGCGACAGTGAGGACATCACGTTCCAACAGGTCCGACACGCTGCTACTCCCCCACGGCAGAGCCTCAGCATCTGGAGCAATCTGGGTGAACTGATGGGGCCTCAGACATGATGGCAGCGGTCAGTGCATGCGTAGCATCAAGTTGGCTCTGCATCAGGGCAGACTGCATCTGTACCATGCCACAGAGCTGATTGATGCCACCATGTACTGATGATATGACAGTCTACAAGCCTACCATAGCGCTGGCCTGGTGCTCAATGGCAACTCTCACGTCAGCCATAGCCCGTGCCCCATGCCTGGGACCCCATGGTCACTTGCAACCAACATCCGTTGATATCTACCAAAGATGGGCTCCACGGGCTGCTGAAAGGCATGTACAATAGTTGAGGCAAACTTCTCCATCCTCACAGCTAGTGCATCGACACTCTCGGGCACCCTTTACAGTGCACCCAGCAGATTGCTATGCATCCGCAAGGACTGTCTTGCGACATGCTTTTATTTGGGCTCATCATCAGAGTGCTGCTGAGCATCACTCAGGCACGTAATCACCCTCCGGGGAGCTGGCCCCCTGCTTTGCCCTCCCCCGTGGCATTGCTGCAGGCCACTGGGTCCCGGAGCATCATCCACCTTCATCTCACCGACCACGCTGTCCACCACAAAGCTGCTGACCCCTCTCGCTGAGGACACTGGATTCTCGGTTACGTCCAGAGAGGTGTCCTCTGCCTCCTCCTCCTCCTCTCCACCGTCATCCGCAGTGGAAGGCTGACGTACAAGCCCTTGGCCGTCTGAGTCATCATCTGAAAGCACAAAGCCAGAGAAGAGTGGTTACATGCAGAGGAGGGGGCCGGGAAAGGTGTTCGGAAATGCCACTCTCATGGAAAGTGGTGAAGGATTGTGCTGTGAGGGCTAAATAGCCTGCTAGAGGCTGCAAAGGAACTCAACATACCGTAACTGTCCCGAGGGGGCTCGGCCTGACCCACCGCCACCGCACCCACTTGTGCGCCCATCAGGGCCGAGATGCGTTCCTCCACAGGAGTCAGGTGTTGCACCTCAGAGTTCCCTCCTCCGGTTTGCAGCTGGTCTCTTCTGATCTGTGCGAGCTTGGCCTGCAAGATTAAAGAGAATATCAGAGTTAGTGGCCTTCTATCTGTCTGTTCGAAGTGCCTTACATAGTTCAGAACATGTTAGTATATGAGAGTCTTTAATGGTCGATGTAACTTCCATTAGCTGCGAGTACTTGTGGCAATGCTTGAATGAGGGGGCGAGGACGTAACAGTTACTGTGAGGATAGCATCTTCCAGATACATATGAAGACTGAGGAGGTAACAAGATGAGGGGTGTGTCTCCACAATGGAGTAGGAAGGTTAACAGCGTGTACAGGCCCTTGGAGTGGGTGAAGCTGTAAATGTGAACCTTGCATCTGGCCTCACCCACGTAGAGTATGGGGTCAGACACATTCACATTGAGGAGAGACTGCTCATTGTGCTCAGTGAATGGCATGTTCAGGTTAATGTAAAATATACTCACCCTCGGCAACCAAGTCATGTCGTTCCACTTCTTGCGACAGTGGGTCGCTGTCGTGGGCACTGTGTCACTCGCTGATACTATTTCGGCGACTCCCTGCCAGAGACTGCGAAATGTCTGGGGCTGTGGCCTCCTGCCAGCCTCCACCCTCAGTAATTCTCGACGCCTCTCCAGGGCATCAAACAGTGCATCGACGGCGACGTCAGAAAGTGGTGAGCGCGCTGGTGAGCTGTGCTGCATCTGCCATCTTCACCCTGTGAGTGAGTGCGTAGGAAGCGAAGATGTGCACGAAGCAGTGCCACGCCCAATCACCAGCTCAATTGAATCCAGATGGCGACAGTATGTTTGTGGCGCAGTTGCAAATGATGATTTCCACCTGGATGTTGACACCTGACTTGCCGTACCCCTTACCGCCTCCAGAGTAGCATGCAACGCCTGATTTAACTCTGCAATCCCCTTTTCAGGCAGCAAAACTGAATTTTGTGGTTAGTGGCGGCAACTGCTGCCAGGTGGTAAAATCTCCATTCAGACGGTGACACCGCCTCAAAAATGGCGGGACTGAATTTCGACCCCTAACTCTTTGATTAGGCTGGCTGCATCTATGGGGTGGGTCTCTGATCCATCTGCGTTTCCTGTGGCATCCCATGCTTTCAAAGTATTTTTGATTTCCACCAGCACACAACACAATGCTAGAACATGGTACCTTAGTCATTTTACATTGATGTTGAGTTTGGGAGACTGACTGGTGAAGTGTAATTCGAGCAGTGAGTTTATTTTTTAAAGTTGTTGTTTGTCCTTCGAGACAGTGGTTCTTAAACTGTAAAAATTACCAGTAACATTAACCCAACCCTGTAACATTAATCAAACTATAACATCTGTGAAGAAGTGCCATTGAATTTGAGCCCAGCTCATTAGCATCAGGCGAGCGAGCTGTGAGGTGCCGAATGGGTGTCCCAATGCAGCTCACTGGATTGAGGCCTACTAATATCAGGCCACCTAGGACAGCAGAAAGGTAAGTGCTGTAGTGGCAGGGGGGATTAGTGATTGCAGAAGAGGGATCCCAGCGTAGCAGCAGCTAAAAATACTTGAATAGGGCCCAGTGCAATTTCCAACCTCAAAAGGCAATTGGTGCCCTAGGGCTCCGATTTGCATATTGAAATGGTCCTGTCACCTAAAACAGGCAAGTGCTTCGAGCGCCCAGTAGTAGGCCCCTTTCAAAATGGTGCCAGCCACATCATCAGGTTTAACGGGGTGGTAAAGTTACCAATCCCATTTTGAGGCCGGGACAGGCAATACCAATTGAAATGAACCCCACAATGTTCAGTTCCCATGGATGCAGTCTCAATAGCCCCCATTGTGACCCTGTCAAGTAAACATAAGAGCACATTTCATTTAAGAGCAATGTCAGGATTTTCTTCATAAATTCTGAATTGAGGAAGATGTTCTTCATAATTAAAAAAAACAAGTTTTGTTTTTATGTTTTCCTTCAGCTACTTGTTTATGTAGTGTAATGGAAACATTCCACTTGTAACATTTCTAGTGCGACTAAATGAAGAATGTGGAGGATAATTACAGAAAAGCGAATTTCTGTTTAAGATCACTTTAAGTTAAGATTAGCTCTTTTCTTTGGAAAATGTTACTTTCTTTTAAGAAGAGTTGGCTAATTACATGATTTTATAGATGTAGAGGATGGTAACTGTGACTGCTAAATAATTCCACATAACAATAGTGAGTAGAAATAAAATGTTGGAATTTCCTGCTTGGATGGAATTAGATATTCTTTTATTTAGACTCCATTGTACAGAAATAATGAAAGTAGTACATGGATTGTATTGCATTTGAAAATAAACTGGAGTTCCTGTTCCAGAATGCCTTAATTTATGTATCTCCAATCCATTGTAATATTCAATGGCTGGGTCAGCGACGAGGCGATGGCGATTGTTGCTGACATCGAAGATAGCTGCCCACAAAGATCTCGCAATCCCTGCAGCGAAAGGTTTAGATTTCTCAATGTGCAGAGCAGCAGTCATGTCATCAAGCTGCCTAAGCAGCCAATCACATAGCAGAATTCTCACAGACAGCAAACCAGGAAATAAAAAGCACTGATTCAATTCACTTTTTAAAAAATTCACAGAGAGCAAAATAAAGATTGGGATATATACATGGGATTAATGTAGAAGATAAAATATCATAAACAAACTTCCAAAAAAAATTAAAAGTAACTTTTTTTAATTTTTTAAAATTCTAGTAATTTTCTATCATAATGGAGAAATTTGACATTCCACAAATGGTTGTTCAGAAGTCAATACATCGTTAAACCATCAGTTACACCTATTCCAACATGACTTAACTTGTAATGGGCTGTTTAACAGCATATTTGTCGGAAAAGCCATTTTCATCAGTTCAACTGATTTCACTGATTGCCGGCTATGGGGAGTCCCAGAGCGCATTTCAATCCTATAATTTAACAGATTGACTCCTGCCAACGAACCGGAAGCTGCACAAAAGCATTCTGCACATAACTATCAATTCCCTAATTTAAAAAACAACGTTCACCAGAACAGATGGAGGATCTGTTGCAGCACATCACTAATAAAGTTTTATTAATGTTACTGTGGTTGGATTAAGTTAACTTTGTTTGATATATGTTACTATAGTTAGATTAATGTTACAAGGTTGGGTTAATGTTACAAGGTTGGGTTAATGTTACTACGTTGGGTTAATGTTAGTGGTGATTTTTCCAATTTATGAACCGTTGTCGCGAAGGACAAACAATAACTTTTAAAATAAACTCACAGTTCGAATCTTAGTTAAAATTAATGGTTGGAACAGAATTCTCTAAATCAGCTTCTTTATTCCTCATTTTGGGAAGTCCGGTGACAACAAACAAAAAAGCACTGAAACTGTGCATGCGCAACTGCTTCCGGTTCGTTGCCAGCAGTCGCGTCCAATAATATATTGCAAGGCAAACTGGATAGTATCACATATATTCCTTTGTGAATACCATGGAGCCCAGTGGCATGCAATGGAAGTTTTCAGATATGAAAGTTTCATGTCAACTGACTTGAATATAACAGGGCTGATTATACATTAGTGCCAAGGGATCAGGATATCAGCAAGAAATGGCAGTCACCAGTACAGCAAGTCAGTCTTCCTATTTATTGTATTCAATGAAGATAAATTAATAATTTGTATTTTGCCTTCCTCTTTTCTTTTTTGATACATTTTCAATTTCCATGGATATTATACAGACTCATTTCATGATTTACGGATAAGAGGCTGCGTTGATTAATCCCAGGTAGAAAAATCATAGACTCAGAATTTGCTGAAAGAAATAATGATGTGTGAAAAATGTACGCTGTTATTAACATGTAAATTGGTCAACAACTTTTGGTGAAGAGATACCCCATGAATTATGAATTACCACAAGCTTATGGACAATTTGTGCTGCCCCACAAATAGCTTAGCTAAAATGACATTTTGCAGTTAACCTATGTATGATTCTTCATCAAATTGCTGTATTTGCACATTTATTGCCCATTAAACTCGCTACTGAAAGTTTAGTCTAGTAATTAAAAGCATAAATTCCCTTTTGTACACCATGTTAATTGTTATTGACTGCTAATCAACCTCTATGGCCAAGAAAGTGAACCATTAAAATGATGGACTCTCATTCGTGTATGTAGTGAAATGTTTATGGACATTTTTTAAATGCCAATTTTTTAAAAAATTCTTACTTTTCCTTTCTATCTCCTTCTCTCTCAATCCAATCTGTCTTTTATGCTTGTTTTTTCTCTTTGCCTAATTTCGCATTGAATTCACTCATTCTAATTCATGCTCCTTCTCAGTTCTTCCTCTGTTTATTTCTCAATCCTTAAATCTCATTAGTTAAAGAGATACACTATTGATTACGTTGTTCACCAAGGTCCCAGATGCCCTGTTGTCTTTGCCACACCGTTATCAGCTCACACTTTCAACAACTTACAGCTCAAATAAATTTTGAGTTGAAAGGTGCAGGAACATGCCTAACTAAAACGGCTGCCATGAGATGACCCGCTCCAGCAAATTCTGGGCTATAATAAAAAAGATGAATGCAGAGAGGCAAAATATCTGCAGTTATTTACTAAAATGTTCAACTCCTTGGTATTTTCTCACATACAATACGAACATAAACTTTTCTGAAACCTTTACATCAAACTCTATTGTAATATGAAAATAACTATTTTGTGAAAGGAACAATTTAGGGCATGCAATGTTCAAATTCATTTTCCTTTGGTTATACCTCCAGTATGTCGTTTTCTCTAATATTACAACTAACATTTTCTTGTATTGTATCTAAAGTATTATATTTTCATGAAACTCATCATAGTGATATGGCAGAACCCAGTCTAAACAGATCAGCTGACTGCTTGTCACTTAAATGCAAGTCTAGGTTCACTTGTCCCCCAAATAATGCCGAGCATTATTCTCTCCGTTATCTCTATAGCACCTTTAGCGAAGTAAAACGTGCCAAGACGCTTCACGGGAAAGTTATCAAACAAAATTTGACACTGGGCCACCAAATGAGACTTTTGGACAGGTGAAAGAGGTAGTTTTTTGTTAGGCTCAAAATAAAGTAATGCAACTGACTACTGTAGACAATGAGTAAGTGTGATCTTAGCTCCTTTATTCTAACTCCAGAGTGGTTGTACAGCATGGGAGGCCTGCTGATATACAGTGCTCCCAAGGGATGCTGGGATCCTTTGGGACTCCAACAGGTAAGCCCTCTGGTGGCGGTATGATACAGGTTGCCTTGGGTTGAATACATAACATCACTCCCTCCCAAAGTCAATAGTACACTTATTTACAGGGTAAGGCGATCTGGGGCTTTTCACTCCTTTGTCGATTGTCTCGGTACAAATGCAGGTGTGGATAAGTTGGCTGGTTCTTCACTGGGCTGCTCAGCTGGCCTTGCTGGGCTGCTGGGGATGGTGAGTGCAGCTTCGTGGTCAACCGTGATGTCGGTTGCCAATTGTGTGTGTGTTGGAGGGTTGAAGTTGGTGCTGTCCTCTTTGGGTTGCCCGTGGCTGTTTGTGAATCGCAGTTTGGTTTGGTCCAAATGCTTTCTACAAGTTAGTCCATTGGCAAGTTTGATCTGAAACACCCTACTCCCTTCTTTGGCTATGACGGTGCCAGCAAGCCATTTGGGACCATGTCCATAGTTGAGTACAAATACAGGGTCATTGACTTCAATATCGCGTGACAAATTTGTGTGATCATGGTACATGCTTTGTTGATGCCGCCTGCCCTCGACGTGATCATGGAGATCACGGTGGACAAGAGAGAGCCTTGTTTTGAGTGCCCCTTTCATGAGCAGCTCTGCTGGGGGAACCCCTGTTATGATACATTCACAGAGCACAGCACACACAGCTTCCTAACATGGCAGGCAGCTCTCTCGGAAGTCTCCGGAAAGGTGCCAGGTTCTGTTTATTACTAGCCCTGCATTTGCAGTACACAATACGTCCACATCCACACTGTGGCGCTACAAACATTACAAGCTTACAGACATTACACTTCTCCCTCCTTAATGAAGAAGCCATCATAACAAACATCATACATGCGTTCATGTTTATACATAACACAGGATATAAACTTTTCTTTTCCATATTTACAAATTTAACTTTACCACTTGTTTTCTGTTTCGAAGAGGATACCTTTGTTCTCGAACAGAACCTTCCAAACATGGTGTCGAATCTAAACTCATTCGAGGCTCATCCTGAGGAACGTTGTCCTCCACGGAATTTCCTTGATTTTCATTGGAACTCACTCTGACTTCAGGCTCTTTGTTTGCCTGACTCGTACTCAGACTTTCATTCTGATTCTCTCCTGGATTTGTTTCCAGTACATTGGATTTAGGATTTGCGACTGGTATATCAAAACTATCTGATGAGTCAGAAATAATTGAATCATTCCCACCTTCAACTCCTTCCATGTCTGTAGGTAAAATATGATCAATATGAACAAACCTAACCTATCCATTATCAAACATCTTTAACAAATATGTGCGAGGACCATATATCTTCACCACTCTTCCTGGTAACCACTTTAACCATTTATGGTGATGGTTCTTCACTCTCACCTTCTGGTTTAATTTCACACTTCTCTCTTTTACTCTACCTCTATCCTGATTCTCTTTCTGTATTAATTGTGTCTCTGCTACGGACTGTGCCAAATCTAGCATCCTTCTGTACCCTGACACTCGCTTTGAAGCCTTGGATCGGATTGCCCATTTCGCAGAACACCTTCGGATAACTCTTGATAACATCATCCGTTGATGCAAATCTTGTTTCAACACGGAAAATCTCACTCCAATTCGGCTTCAGTGAACTCAACCAATTTCTTCCTAGTAAGGCAGGCTTGTCTCCTTTCACTACTATTAGAGGCAAGTTCTGAAATTGATCCTTGTATTTCACCGGTACGGTGATACGACCTACCACAGGAATTTTCTCTCCCAAGTAGCCTCGCAGCTCTATCTTGGATTTCTCCAGTTGGAAATCACGCAATTTGTCGAGGTACAGTGACTCTGGCACTACACTCACAAATGCACCCTTGTAGATTTCCATTGATATCTTGAATCCCGCAACATCTATGTGGATTTTGATGCTTTCCGAATCGCTGTCCGTTAACCTCATGCTCCTGATGATGTGTAACTCTAACATCTCCTCGTCCTGTTGTTGTTCTTCCATGCTATGTAGTCTCTTGGGATTTCTACTCATAGCTTTGAACGCTGGACTTTGTAGCTTTAAAAACTGGTTTACCCTTCAGTCGGCATGCCTTCGCAAGATGCCCAGTCTTCCTGCAGAAGAAACACTCTGCATTCACGTATGGACAACTTTGAGCAATGTGTTGTACCAGGCACCTCTAGCACGACTTCGACGCCCTGTTAGAATTTCCAGTTTCTGAGACTTTCGGCCCTGCCCGTCTTTTACTTTGAACCTGCAGGTGATTTACCTCAGTTGACTGACGACCGTAATCATTATTTAATTCTCGAGAATATTGTTCGGCCATACTCATCGACCTCGCTGTCTGACAAGCAATCACAAAAGTCAAGTCATCCGTCGTCAATAACTTCCTCCTGATCACATCATTTTTCACCCCACAAACAAAACGACCCCGTAATGCTCGGTTTTGAAAGTTTCCAAAATTACAGTGCATCGACAGCTTTTTTAATGCTACGATGTAATCACTGATACATTCATTAGGCTTTTGATTCCGAATCCCGAAACGATAGCTTTCAGCAATTTCTAACGGTTTGGGGTTATAGTGCTGCTCCAGTTTCATTAAAATCTCTTTAAGCATTGTGTCCTTTTGCTCGTCAGGTACAAGCAGATTTACAAGAGTGTCATATAATGCCGGACCTGCCTCTGATAAGAAGATCGCTTTCTTATGTTCCAACACAGCCCGGTTCTGGACTGCATTGTCTGGAACTTCGATTATGTTATTTGCAATGAAATACAATTCTAGCCAATCCACATACGCTTTAAAATGTTCCCGGTCATGTCTATATTCACCCAAATGTCCCAATGCACCTGCCATTTTAATCTCTAGCTGTTCACATCGTGTGCTGTATTTTAGCTCGGATTTTGTAGCTTTTTTCCAAAGACAGAGACTTCCAAAGTCTCTGTCGGCTGGCTGAATCCTTCACCAACAACATTTTAGCTTTAAATCATCCGAAAAATCCCATCTTCCGTCGCCAAATGTGATATACTCACAGAGCACAGCACACACAGCTTCCTAACATGGCAGGCAGCTCTCGCGGAAGTCTCCAGAAAGGTGCCTGTTTCTGCTTATTATTAACCCTGCACTTGCAGTACACAATATGTCCACATCCACAGTGTGGAGCTACAAACATTACAAGCTTACAGACATTACACCTGTGAGCGAGTGGGGTCTGGTGCGGTAGCTGAGCAGGACTTGGGACAGGCGGGTTTGCAGGGAGCCTTCCGACACACGTTTAAGCTTTGCTTGATGGTTTGGATTGCCTGTTCTGCCTGGCCATTGGATGCGGGCTTGAACGAGGCAGATGTGATGTGCTTGATCCCATTGCGAGTCATGAATTCCTTGAATTCAGCACTGGTGAAGCACAGCCCATTGTCACTGACTAGGACATCAGGCACGCCGTGCGTGGCGAACATAACTCGTAGGTTTTCGATGGTGGCAGTGGACGTGCTTACAGACATTGTTACACATTCAATCCATTTTGAATAAGCATCCACAACAACCAAAAACATTTTGCCAAGAAACGGGCCAGCAAAGTCAACGTGGATCCTAGACCACGGTTGGGAGGGCCATGACCACAAACTTAGCGGTGCCTCTCTGGGTGCATTGATCAGTTGACAGCAAATGTTGCATTGGCGCATGCATGACTCTAAACCTGAGTTGATGCCGGGCCACCACACATGGGATCTGACTATAGCTTTCATCATTACTATGCCTGGGTGGGTATTGTGCAGGTCACGTATGAATGTTTCCCTGCCTTTCTTAGGCAAAACCACACAATTGCCCACAAAAGACAGTCCACCTGTATGGACATTTCGTCTTTGCACCGCTGGAACAGCTTGATCTCTTCCTGCATCTCCACTGGCAGCTCCCATGGATGACACGTTTTTTTTATAAGGGACAGTAAAGGATCCTGACTGGTCCAGATCTCGATCTGGCAGGCCGTAACAAGTGACTATTCGTTTTCGAATGCATCCATCACCAAGAGCAAGTCTGCAGACTGTGCCATTTCGACCCCGGTGGTGGGCAATGGTAGCCGACTGAAAGCATCAGCACAGTTCTCTGTGCCTGGGCTGTGGCAGATTGCATAGTTGTATGCAGACAGCATGCGTGCCCATCTTTGGATGCGGGTAGAATCATTGGTGTTAATCCTTTTGCTCTCTGAGAATAGCAATATGAGCGGCTTATGGTCAGTTTCTAACTCAAACTTGAGACCAAACAGATACTGGTGCATTTTTTTCACCCCGTAAACGCATGCCAGAGCTTCTTTTCAATCATGCTGTAGGCCCTTTCGGCTTTGGACAAACTCCTGGACGCGTAGGCGACCGGTTGCAATGTTCCTAATTCGTTAGCTTGTTGTAACACACACCCAACCCCGTATGAAGACGCATCGCAAGCTAGCACTAAATGTTTACATGGGTTACACAGAGCAAGCAGTTTGTTGCAACATAACAGATTTCTGGCTTTCTCAAAAGCAGCTTCTTGTGATTTCCCCCATAGCCAGTCGTCTCCCTTGCGTAGCAACACATGTGGAGGTTCTAGCAAGGTGCTTAACCCAGGTAGGAAATTACCGAAATAGTTGAGGAGTCCCAGGAACGACTACAGCGCCATCACATTCTGTGGTCTCAGCGCATTCTTGATGGCCTCCATCTTGGTATCGGTGGGTCTGATGCCATCAGCCGCGATTCTTCTCCTAAGAACTCGACCTCTGGTGCCAGGAAAACACACTTCGAGCATTTCAACCTGAGTCCCACATGATCTAGCCAACTTAGAACCTCTTCCAGGTTCTTCAAGTGTTCGATGGTGTCCTGACCTGTGACCAGTATTTCATTCTGGAAAACCACCGTGCACGGAACCGACTTTAGCAGGCTGTCCATGTTCCTTTGGAAAATTGCCGTGGCCGATCGAATCCCAAACGGGCATTTATTGTAGCTAAATAGACTTTTGTGCAGGTTGATGCAGGTGAGGCCTTTTGAAGATTCCACCAGCAACTGCGTCATGTAGGCCAAGATCAGGTCCAACTTGGTGAACGTCTTTCCTCCAGCCAGGGTCGCAGATAGGTCGTCTACCTTGGGTAGCAGGTACTGGTCCTGTAGCGAAAAACGGTTAATTGTTACTTTATAGTCCCCACAAATTCTGACCGTGCCGTCGCCTTTGAGAACCGGAACAATCGGACTAGCCCACTCGTTGAACTCCACCAGCGCAATGATGCCTTCTCGCTGCAGCCTGTCCAGCTCAATTTCCACTTTCTCTGCCATCATATATGGCACCACCCGTGCTTATGGTGGATGGGTCGTGTGCCGGGAACAAAGTGGATCTGCACCTTCGCCCCCGAGAAACTTCCAATGCCTGGTTCAAACAACAACGGGTACTTGCTCAGAACCTGGGCACATGAGGCATCGTCAATGGACAAGAGCGCTCGTATGTCATCCCAGTTCCAATGGATTTTTCCCAGCCAGCTTCGGCCGATCAGTGTGGGGCCATCTCCTGGTACAATTCATAGTTGGAGTTCGTGCACTGCTCCATCATAGGAGACTTTTACTGCTGCATGCCAATAACAGGGATCAGCTCTTTAGTGTAAGTTCTTAGCTTGGTAAGAATGGGGCTGAGCTTGGACCTGTGTGCCTTGTTGCACCACAGCCTGTCGAAGGCCTTTTTGCTCATGATAGACTGACTCACATCCGGGTCCAGTTCCATGGATACTGGAATTCCGTCCAGTTCGACTTTTAGCATGATCGGTGGACACTTCGTGGTGAAGGTGTGTACCCCGTACACTTCTGCCTCTGTGGTTCGAGTCTCTAGTTCAGCCTGATCCACCGTGGATCGATCCTCCTCTGTAACGTGGTGGTTTGCAGGGTTTGCAGCTCATCCGCACATTTTCTGGAGGTGTCCCATTGTTCCACAGCCTTTGCACACATAGTGTTTGAAGCGGCATTGATGGGCTCGATGATCACCTCCGCAGCGCCAACAAGGTGTTAACTGCCTCACATTAACGATTGATGGCGGACTCTGGATCATCTGAGGTCATGCAGCTGCCGGCGTGTACTTTCTGCCATGTGCATTCCTGCCTGAAAACGACGTTACTTTGTGTACAGTACTAGCCGAAACTTATTTATGCTGCGAAATTTGTTTGGTGTTATCACTGGTGGGCATAAATGCCTGGGCTATCATTATGGCTTTGCTCAGATTCGGTGTTTCAACAGTCAAAAGTTTGCGAAGGATAACCTCATGGCCAATGCCAAGCACAAAAAAGTCTCTAAGCATTTGCTCAAGGAATCCATCGAATTCACAATGTCCTGCAAGGCGCCTTAGTTCGGCGACATAGCTCGCCGTTTCCTGGCCTTCAGACCGTTGATACGTGTAGAATCAACACCTTGCCATCAAAATGCTTTCCTTTGGATTTAGGTGCTCCCGGACCAGCGTAAACAGTTCTTCATAGGATTTGGTTGTTGATTTCACCGGAGCTAGAAGATTCTTCATGAGGCCATGGATTGTTGCCCTACAGACGGTAAGGAGGATCGCCCTTTGTTTGGCAGCATTCTCATCTCCTTCCAGCTCATTGACCACGAAGTATTGGTCGAGTCGCTCCACGAAGGCCTCCCAATCATCCCCTTCTGAGAATTTCTCTAGGATACCAACAGTTCTTTGCATTTTTGCGTTGTTGTTCATTATCTCGTCGCCAGTTGTTAAGCTCAAAATAATGTAATGCAACTGAGTACAGTAGACAATGAGTAAGTGTGACCTTAGCTCCTTTATTCAAACTCCAGAGTGCTCATACCGCATGGGAGACCTGCTTATATACAGTGTTCCCAACGGATGCTGGGATCCCTTGGGACTCCAACAGGTAAGCCCTCTGGTGTCAGTATGATACAGGTTGCCTAGAGTTGCAAACATAACAGTTGTAAAGAGTATCTTAGAGGAGGAGAGAGAAGTAGAGAGGTGGAGAGGTTTAGGGAGGGAATTCTGGAGCTTTGGGCCTTGGCAGCTGAAAGCACGGCCACCAATGGTGGAATAATTTAAATCAGGGTTGCGCAAAAGGCCAAAATTGGAGGAGTGCAGAGATCTCGGAGGGTTGTAGGTCTGGAGGAGCTCAAAGAGATAGGGAGGGGCGAGGTGATGGAGCGATTTGAAAACAAGGATGAGAATCTTAAAATTGAGGCAACGCCGGACGGGGAGCCAATGTAGGTCAGCGAGCACAAGGATGATGGGTGAATGGAACTATGTGCAAGTTAGGGTATGGGCTATTTTGGATTTGACAATTTTGGATGCGTTCAATTTATGGAGGGTGGAAGATGGGAGGCCGGCCAGGAGAACATTGGAATAGTCAAGTCTACGGGTAACAAAAGCATGAACGAGGGTTTCAACAGCAAATGAGCTGAGGATGGGTCGGAGACGGGCGATGATACAGAGGTAGAACTGGGCAGTCTTGGTGATGTAGCGGATACATGGTAAATATTCACTCGCCAAATTTAGCGCTAAAACTTTAACCAAAGGAAACTAATCCTAAAAGCTCATAAATTTTGCCTGAGGTACAAACAAGGAGCTACTGTCAGTAAGATAGAGAACAGCTGCAACAGGCTACAAAGATGGAGCAAGAAAGCAAATAAAGTAATGATGAAGAGCTGGAGATGAAGAGATAAACACACTGACCTTACTTTATTAGTTTGTCTTGTAGCTCAAAGCTGGAAGTAAATCACGCTGTTAATGGAATTTTCCACGGCTGCTTCAGCCCAAGCACGTACAGAAGATTTGTCTTGTTCCTTTTTCAAGTCTAGTCCCAATTGGTAAAGCTGTGATATTGACATGACATAAAACATTTAAAGATCACATGGATGAATTTCAACAATTGTACATCCCTGTCTGGAGTAAAAGTAAAACGGAGAAGGTGGCTCAACCGTGGCTAACAAGGGAAATTAAAGATAATGTTAAATCCAAGGAAGAGGCATATAAATTGGCCAGAAAAAGCAGCAGACCTGAGGACTGGGAGAAATTTAGAATTCAGCAGAGGAGGACAAAGGGTTTAATTAGGAGTGCAAAAATAGAGTATGAGAGGAAGCTTGCTGGGAACATAAAAACTGACTGCAAAAGCTTCCATAGATATGTGAAGAGAAAAGGATTAGTGAAGACAAACGTAGGTCCCTTGCAGTCAGATTCAGGTGAATTTATAATGGGGAACAGAGAAATAGCAGGCCAGTTGAACAAATACTTTGGTTCTGTCTTCACGAAGGAAGACACAAATAACTTTCTGGAAATACTAGGATCCGAGGATCTAGTGAGAGGGAGGAACTGAAGGAAATCCATATTAGGCGGGAAATTGTGTTATGGAAATTGATGGGATTGAAGGCTGATAAATCCCTGGGGCCTGATAGTCTGCATCCCAGAGTACTTAAGGAAGTGGCCCTAGAAAATAGTGGATGCATTGGTGATCATTTTCCAACAATCTATCGACTCTGGATCAGTTCCTATGGACTCGAGGGTAGCTAATGTAACACCACTTTTTTAAAAAGGAGGGAGAGAGAAAATGGGGAATTATAGACTGGTTAGCCTGACATCAGTAGTGGAGAAAATGTTGGAATCAATTATTAAAGATGAAATAGCAGCGCATTTGGAAAGCAGTGACAGGATCGGTCCAAGTCAGCATGGATTTATGAAAGGGAAATCATGCTTGACAAATCTTCCAGAATTTTTTGAGGATGTAACTAGTAGAGTGGACAAGAGAGAACCAGTGGATGTGGTGTATTTGGACTTTCAAAAGGCTTTTGACAAGGTCCCACACAAGAGATTGGTGTGCAAAATTAAAGCACATGATATTGGGGGTAATGTACTGACATGGATAGAGAACTGGTTGGCAGACAGGAAGCAGAGAGTCGGGATAAACGGGTCCTTTTCAGAATGGCAGGCAGTGACTAGTGAGGTGCCGCAGGGCTCAGTGCTGGGACCCTAGCTATTTACAATATACATCAATGATTTAGATGAAGGGATTGAGTGTAATATCTCCAAGTTTGCAAATGACACGAAGCTAGGCGGCGGTATAAGCTGTGAGGAGGATGCTAAAAGGCTGCAGCATGATATGGACAGGTTAGGTGAGTGGGAAAATGCAAGGCAGATGCAGTACAATGTGATTAAATGTGAGGTTATCCACTTTGGTAGCAAAAACACGAAGGCAGAATATTATCTGAATGGCGACAGATTAGGAAAAGGGGAGATGCAACGAGACTTGGGTGTCATGGTACATCAATCATTGAAAGTTGGCATACAGGTACAGCAGGCGGTGAAGAAGACAAATGATATGTTGGCCTTTCTAGCTAGGGGATTTGAGTATAGGAGCAGGGAGGTCTTACTGCAGTTGTACAGGGCCTTGGTGAGGCCTCACCTGGAATATTGTGTTCAGTTTTGGTCTCCTAATCTGAGGAAGGACATTCTTGCTATTGAGGGAGTGCAGCAAAGAGTCACCAGACTGATTCCCGGGATGGCAGGACTGACATATGAGGAGAGACTGGATTGACTGGGCCTGTATTCACTGGAGTTTTGAAGAATGAGAGGGGATCTCATAGAAACATATAAAATTCTGACGGGACTGGACAGGTTAGATGCAGGAAGAATGTTCCCGATGTTGGGGAAGTGCAGAACCGAGGGACACAGTCTTAGGATAAGGGGTAAGCCATTTAGAACTGAGATGAGGAGAAACTTCTTCACTCAGAGAGTTGTTAACCTGTGGAATTCCCTGCCGCAGAGAGTTGTTGATGCCAGTTCATTGGATATATTCAAGAGGGAGTTAGATATGGCCCTTACGGCTAAAGGGATCAAGGGATATGAAGAGAAAGCAGGAAAGGGGCACTGAGGGAATGATCAGCCATGATCTTATTGAATGGTGGTGCAGACTCGAAGGACCGAATGGCCTACTCTTGCACCTATTTTCTATGTTTCTATGTTTCTAAAGACATTGAAATCAGGGCACTACCATTTGAATTTGGGAATGGGAGATGTGAAGAGAGTTCCAGTCTATCTCATATTTGCTGACAAGAAAAATGATAGTAACAAGTGACAGCTGTTAACGGGAGTTTAAAAAGCTCAGGAGACAAGCGTAAAAGTGCTTTACTTTTTTTCACTTTTTAACTGAATGGAGACGCATTACAGTATTTTAAATGTGTAATGTAAGAGGCTTAAAGCCAATTAAATGAAGTCATTAATGGGCCTGAACTTGGTGAAAGCCAAGGCCTGCCCAAGTGCCGCCCAAAGGACCGCCGAGAGACCTAGCGGTACTTTGCCAAGAAGATTCCTCTAAAAGATACGGCAGTATCGCCCGGTGGCAAATTAATGGCTTACACCGTGAATGTGGGCAGCAACGGGCAGGAGCTCCCAATCTCAGCGGCAAATGCAATCCTCGCCAAAGTGCCGTCGAGCATTGAGTTGGGCCCAGGGAAGGGGGAGCACATAGAAATAAACATTTTCACAAAAATAAACCCTCTGGAACACCTTCAGGGGACTCCATACACATAAGTCGCTGAAAACAAAATAATTAAAAGAAGTTCACTACCCTTTTTTTGCAGGTCTTCTTACTTACCGTTGGGGTTAGACCTGTCTCCACGCGTGGTCCTTCCCCCTGCTGCCGCCGACTCCCGCCCATACCAATATGGCACCTCGGCAGGCAGGAGGATATTTATGCGACTTGCGCACCAATGGCTGTCAGCGGGCAGTTCCCAGCAGTACTCTCCATCCGCCGGCGGGAGGCTTAATGGAAACTTGCACCGAGGAGAGACCGGCCAAAAAACCCGGCGGCAGCCGGCAGCAGTGGCAGTAAAGTCCCCCAGTTCAGACCCATTAGGTTCATTCTCACTACTGTCAGCTAGTACTGTAACAACCAAGTGCAAATGGAATGTTGGCCTTTATTGCAAGGGGGATAGAGTATAAAAGCAGTAAAGTCCTGCTGCAACTGTACAGGGTATTTATGAGGCCATACCTGGAGTACTGTGTACAGTTTTGGTCTCCGTATTTAAGGAAGGATATTCTTGCATTGGAGCCTATTCAGAGAAGGTTCACTAGGTTGATTCCGGAGATGAGGAGGTTGACTTATGAAGATAGGTTGAGTAGGTTGGGCCAATACTCATTAGAGTTCAGAAGAATGAGGGGTGATCTTATCGAAACATATAAGATAATGAGGGGCCTCGACAAGGTGGATGCTGACAGGATATTTCCACTCATAGGGGAACTAAAACTAGGGGGCATAGTCTCAGAATAAGGGGCCGCTCATTTAAAACTGAGATGAGGAGGAATTTCTTCTCTCAAAAGGTTGTAAATCTGTGAAATTCTCTGCCTCAGAGAGCTATGGAGGCTAGGTCATTGAATATAATTAAGGCGGAGATAGACAGATTTTTGAGCAGTAAGTGAATAAAGGGATATGGGAGCAGGCAGGGAAGTGGGGCTGAGTCCATGATCAGATCAGCCATGATCTTATTAAATGTCGGAGCAGGTTTGAGGGGCCAAATGGCATACTTCTGTTCCTATTTCTTATGTTCTAATGTTCTTAAAACTATAGAGAACTGTCAGATCTGAAATCAGTAGAGGGCAGTTGACATCGCAAATGTAAGTCTAAGTTCAGTCCCCCCCCCAAAAAAAAAATGATGCCTAGCATTATCCTCTCTGTCATCTCTGTAGCATTACTTTAACCCATTTACTCACCCACAATACATAACATGATGCTGAAGCAAAACCTGTTTGTAGATGTATTGGAGTCCAATTGTACTGTACATAAACACAAAAAAAAATGCTGTAAGATCATTCATGAGCACAAATAATAGCATAAGTCTGAGGGAAAGCTAAATGGTGACAGATTAGGAAAAGAGGAGATGCAACGAGACCTGGGTGTCATGGTACATCAGTCATTGAAGGTTGGCATGCAGGTACAGCAGGCGGTTTAGAAAGCAAATGGCATGTTGGCCTTCATACCGAGGGGATTTGAGTACAGGGGCAGGGAGGTGTTACTACAGTTGTACAGGGCCTTGGTGAGGCCACATCTGGAGTATTGTGTACAGTTTTGGTCTCCTAACTTGAGGAAGGACGTTCTTGCTATTGAGGGAGTGCAGCGAAGGTTCACCAGACTGATTCCCAGGATGGCGGGACTGACATATCAAGAAAGACTGGATCAACTGGGCTTGTATTCACTGGAGTTCAGAAGAATGAGAGGGGATCGCATAGAAACATTTAAATTTCTGACGGGTTTGGACAGGTTAGATGCAGGAAGAATGTTCCCACTGTTGGGGAAATCCAGAACCAGGGGTCACAGTCTAAGGATAAGGGGTAAGCCATTTAGGACCGAGATAAGGAGAAACTTCTTCACCCAGAGAGTGGTGAACCTGTGGAATTCTCTACCACAGAAAGTTGTTGAGGCCAATTCACTAAATATATTCAAAAAGGAGTTAGATGTAGTCCTTACTACTCGGGGGATCAAGGGGTATGGTGAGAAAGCAGGAATGGGGTACTGAAGTTGCATGTTCAGCCATGAACTCATTGAATGGCAGTGCAGGCTCGAAGGGCCTACTCCTGTACCTATTTTCTATGTTTCTATGTTTCTATTATAATCAAGATAGGCTGAATCTATTATTTCAGGGCTCTGTGCCATCACGTTTTCTGGCTTGAAAGCAAGATAGGTTTGTAAATAGTTCAGAGTGTTCCCACTATCTATTGATGCAATCAGGTATTGTTCTGCATGTGTATAGCTGCCCTGGCTTATTACAATAGTACGTAATAGCACACAGACACCTTTGCTATATAAATCGCCTGCCAGGAAGTTGTAACAGTTGTGCTGATGTCTGAACCAGAAACTGAACAACACAAGACCTTTTGGAGAGGAAAACATTATTTTACAAGTTAATGCTTTTAAACTCAATTAACTAGTTTTGAAAAAAGAATGTATATCTATTCCTGAACTGGATCTAATGCAATGATTTTGATTCAGGTAATTTTTTAATCATTTCATCATTTGTACCACAGATTCAAGTAGTGACTTTCTGATCCTGGGCATGCTATCTATCATAGGGAGACACTGACTGAAAACCAAATCATTCCTCACACTGAGGGTATGAAAAGAATGGTATTGATAGAGGAATGGGAGCTGATTGCTTGCATGTGTTCCATATAATCATAGAATCATAGAATTTTATGGCACAGAACGAGGGCCTTCGGTCCATTGTGTCTGTGCCAGCCGAAAAAGAGCTATCCAGCCTCATCCCACTTTCCAGCTCTTGGTCCATATTCTTATAAATTATGGCACTTCAAGTGCATATCCAAGTATTTTTTAAATGTGATGAGGGATTCCGGCTCTACCACCCTTTCAGGCAGTGAGTTCCAAATCCCCACCACCCTCTGGGTGAAAGAAGTTCTCCTCTTTACTCCTTCTACCTGTTAGGGAATGCTGCATGCTAAGGGGGGAGAGGGAATAAAGAGTGAAGGGAAATCAGAAAAATGTCACTGGAAATTCCAAAATGGAACAACCTAGAAATAAGCATCAAACCTGTTCAAACATTCTCAGTGTACGGGATATTTAAACACTGTCCCCTACGATGGAATTTTGCATTCAGTTTCCCTGAAAGAAAGATTGGCATTTATATAGTGATTTCCACAACCTCAGGATGCCCCAAACTGCTTTACAGCCAATGAAGTACTTTTTGAAGTGTAGTATCTGTTATAATGTAGGAAATGTGACAGCCAATTTGTGCACAGCAAGGTTCCACAAACAGCAATGTGATAATGACCAGATAATCTGTTTTAGTGATGTTAGTTGAGGGATAAATATTGGCCAGGACACTGGGGTGAACTTCCCTGCTCTTTTAAAAAATATTCCCATGCGATCATTTAAGCCGACCCAAAAGAGCAGAGTTTAATGTCTCATCTGAAAGATGGCACCTCTAACTGTGCTGTACACTCTCAGTATTGCACTGGATTTTGTGCTAAAATCTCTGAAGTGGGAATTGAACCCACAATCTTCATCTTCTTCAACGAGCTTCTAACGGCCAATTTATACTATCAGCTTTCTGGTGCCACCTGGTGCCACCTGGATCCTTCGCTTGCTATTCTTCACCAAATGCACTTCATCGTGTTTCAAGAGAAACTAGCTCATAATGCCCATGAAAGACAGGTGGCAGGAAGAAATATTACTGCTATCAAAGAGCTAATGCTCTTGCTAGTAACATCAAGAAAATGTTTTCATCATTGCAGACATCAATGGAGCATGTGGCTATTACAGTAACCCACCTCAGAAGAGGCACATTATTTGCACATTAAGCAAGTAATAGCCATTTCATGTACAGAATTTCAAAGGGCTAACTGTTGCATCAAGTGTAACATGAATGCCATCTATTGCACCTTGAACTTTTGACAAAGTAGCAACATAATAAAACTGTATAGTCCTTTCATGCTGTTACCCAAATTGTATGGATTCCCCAGTTCTCCTGAAGATTGTATCTGTGACTTGGTAAATGCAAGCCCAGATTGCACCCTAGGTTCCCGCCCCCGTAACACTTGAAAAGAGCTAGTGGCTGTAAAGTCCTGTCCCCTCAGTACAGATTCACACGAGGCATGTAGTGAAGTCAAGGTCACTCTGATCCTGCACCTTTATTTCACAGCTTTGGAATGCTGCACTTGCCTGAGACCTGTCCTTATATACCTGTCTCTTGCAAGTGCACCCCTGGTGGTAAGGTATGCTGGTGGTTACAGGTCATATCTTATTACAGTCATGTATAGCATGTTAGGATACAGTTAGATATAATAATGTAAGATACATGACAGTGGCAAACAAATTGCATGTGGCCGTGACATTGATAGCTCTTGGAAGAGATGGTCAGGCTGATGATCTTGGCTGAAGGTTTCTCGCAGCAACTGGCAGGGTTCAGCTACAGACTGAAGTCCATTCTTTATTGAAATTCACTCTTCTCATGCAGAGCTCCTCACTCAGTTCTTCATAAAATCTGTGTGGCCTACAGACCCTTTTTTAGAGGTATTATTGAGTGAGCTACATCCTCCTAAGGTGCTGCCTTTTCCTCCATGCAGTTTTCCTCCTCCATTAATATGGTGAACAAAGCAATTCCTCCAGGGAAATCCATGTTGATTGATAAGAAGCCTTAATCTGGAACCAAAACTGCCCCAAATAGGTCATCAATCAGTCAGATGTAAGCATATCTCTGTATATCACCAAAGCAAAAACAGTTCTCAAAAATACATCTCCTATGTCCAGATATAACCCTAAGTAGCTTCTCCAGATATGAAGCGGCAAATAAGAAACACTCCACGAGCATCAGCTTATGTTGCCGACATATTCACCTTTTTTATCACGGCATCACTTACACTGGATACAATGGCTGTACAAATCATGGGATTTCCAGTTCCCAGCACAATCATTGTGACTTGCATAAATTTAAATGCGCTCCCACTTGAGGGGCGGGATGAGAGGAGGGGTGGGTTGGTGGATGGTGCAGAGAAAACAGCTCCCAAGTTGGACCGGAAATGAGGCAGAAACCCAGCATAAAAGGGTCCCATCCTAATCTGCAGCCCACAAAGTGCTATAGTGCCATTCTCATGATGGTAAAACATTGTTTTAAATCAGGAGTAAATTCAGGGGCCTTGTTTCATATCAGGGTAAAGCAAACAATACAATGAATGTGTTTGAGCATGAATATTTAGCAAACTTACATACTACATTTATCAACATAACAGAATCCAGACCACAAATGATTGTTAGCAGTTCACGTCACTGTAGTCTATCATTACAAAAACAATGCTCCGAGGAAAAAACAGCCTTTAAAAAACATTATTGGGCTGAATTTTCCATAGTGGTAGTGGGTGCAATCGGTGGCGGGTCGGGGAAAGTTGTTTTTTTTTGACAGCGGGTCAGAATCATTTATTGTTCATAAATGAGTTCATGATGCTCATAGCCTTGAAGGAGATGCCAGTATCAGGGTGAACCTGCTTCCTCACTTTATAGATCTAGACCAGCTAACTCTCTAGATTTAACTCTCCTTCCTCCACCTTCTCCGTTTCTTACCTACCTATGCTGTGACTTTACTCTTGGCTTTCTTGGCTACTTTCCTGGGGGTTGGTTTCTTCTCCTCGGGACTTTTCAGACACACCAAAGGGTATAATGAACCTCTCTCTGTGTGTAAAGTTAAAGAAAGAGGTGATTGAGTTTCCACTTGCCTCCGCTAGTTATATCAGTTCAATTTGGGAGGAATCGCATGAACCAGCACAAAATATCAGGGAATTTTAAATGTAAGTGAGTTACACCCAAAAGCAGTTAGGCTTGTGTTTTTCATGATCTTTCACACTGGTTCAAGATGTAATTTGCTCGGATCAGGCCCGGCCTAGAAAACTGGCTGCCGCCCCAGATCAAAATTGCAAGCTTCTACCGATTGCATTGGTTCAGAAAGGCTCTTCAAATTATGCTAATTTTCTTAGGCATACAGGCACTAGTAGGCACATTTTAAAAGTTTTTTCATATCAGAAAATATTTAATTTACTAAGAAACTGACTAGTGTACACCAATGAAACTATTAAATGGTTCAGTATAGTTTTTTTAAGTCATGTTCAGTGATTTTAAATCAGGTTACTTATTAAAAATGCTTATTTTGGTGATAAACCATTTTTAGCTGTATTAATAAAACTGCACCAAGTTACCACTCTTAAATACATCAAGGAATTCTTTTTTAATGAAAATTAAAAATAAACAATTCTATTACACTGCTCGATTGTGCTGGTTCATGGAAGATATTGGCCTGGGGTCCTGATTGTTAAGAATGGAAGAACTCCACAAGACTCAGTACTGTGAGCTAAAACTGATGTGACCTTAGTCTCTTTAATACAACTCCAGAGTGCCTAAGCAGCATGGCAGACAACCTTTTATACTCCCTTGCACGAGGTGTGCAGATGACCCTTGGGCGTCCAACAGTTGCGCCCTCTGGTGGCAAGTCTTACACAGTTACAATGTTTACATACATAACATCACTCCTTCCCAAAGTCTTTGATACAAATTATTTACAAGTTGAGAAGATCCGGCGCCTTACACACCCTGGTTGATCATCTGCGTTCAAACTCTGGCATGGGTGAGTTGGTCGGACGAGTTTATGACCCGCAAACTAACAGTCCAAATGGGCAGTCCAAATGGGCAGTGTGTTGCCTGCACTGCGGCGCGGCTGGTCTGACAGGACTGTTGGGAATGGTAGGTTCATCCTCTTGATTGACAGTGAGGTCGATTGCTGGTTGGGTGTGTGTTGGTGGATCAATGATGGTGATGTCCTCTTCAGGTTGTTCCTGGTTGTCAGTGAACCGCAGTTTGGTCTGATCCAAATGATTTCTGCACGTTTGGCCATTCAATAGTTTGACTATAAACACTCAAATCCCCTCCTTGGCCAAGACAGTGCCAGCAACCCATTTAGGACCATGAGCGTAATTCAAGAGTCGGTAACATCAATGTCATGCGATACAGCCGTGCGATCGTGGTACATGTTTTGTCGGTGACGCTAGGTTTTCACGTGATCATTTAGATCCGGGTAGACTAGGGAGAGCCTGGTTTTGAGTGCTTTCTTCATTAACAATTCTGCAGGGGGAACTCCAGTGAGCAAGTGGGGTCGCATCCGGTAGCTGAGCAGAACCCGGGATAAGTGGGTCTGCAAGGAGCCTTCCGTCACGCGTTTCAAGCTCTGCTTGATAGTTTGGACTGCCCGTTCTGCTTGACCGTTGGATGCGGGCTTAAACGGGGCAGACCTGACATGCTTGATGCCATTGCGGGTCATAAACTCGTTGAATTCCAAGTTGGTGAAACACGGTCCATTGTCACTGACAAGGATGTCGGGCAAGCCATGGGCAGCGAACATAGCCCGGAGGCTTTCAATGGTGGCAGTGGATGTGCTGGATGTCGTGATTACGCATTCAATCCATTTAGAGTATGCGTCCACCACAACTAAAAACATCTTTCTGAGAAAGGGGCCAGCAAAATCTATGTAGCTCCTGGACCACGGTTTGGAGGGCCATGACCACAGACTCAATGGAGCCTCCCTTGGTACATTGCCCAATTGTGAGCATGCGTTGCACTGGTGTACGCATGACTCTAAGTCCGAGTCAATGCCGGGCCACCAAACATGCGACTTGGCTATAGCCTTCATCATGACTATGCCTGGGTGGGTACTGTGTAGGTCATGTATATACGTTTCCCTGCCTTTTGTTGGCAAAACACTGCAATTACCCCATAAGAGACAATCCGACTGGATGGACATTTCATTTTTGCGTCGGTGAAACGGCTCAGTTTCATCTTGCATCTTTCCGGGAACGGCCGACCAGTTCCCATTGAGGATGCAACTTTTTACAAGTAATAGCACAGGATCCTGGCTGGTCCAGGTCCTGATCTGGCGAGCAGTGACGGGTGACCCCTTGCTCTCAAAAGCATCCATGACAAGAAGCAAATCTGCGGGCTGCGCCATTTCCACCCTGGTAGTAGGCAATGGTAGCCGACTGAGGGCATCAGTACAGATCTCCGTGCCTGGTCTGTGGCGGATAACATAGTCATAGGCGGACAATGTTAGTGCCCATCTTTGGATGCAGGACGAAGCATTGGTGTTTATACCTTTGCTTTCTGAAAACAACGAAATGAACGGTTTGTGGTCGGTTTCAAGCTCAAACCGAAGTCCAAATAGGTATTAGTGAATTTTCTTAACCCCATATACACATGCTAACGCCTCTTTCTTGACCATACTGTAGGTTCTTTCAGCCTTAGACAAACTTCTAGACGCGTATGCAACCGGTTGAAGTTTGCCCGGTACATTGGTTTGCTGTAACACACAGCCGACCCCGTACGAAGATGCATCACAAGCTAGCACTAATCGTTAACACGGGTCATACATTACAAGTAACTTATTAGAACAAAGTAGGTTTCTGGCCTTCTCAAAGGCTGTCTCTTGACATTTACCCCAAACCCAGTCATCACCCTTACGTAGCAACATGTGCAATGGTTCCAGTGAAGTGCTTAACCCGGGTAGAAAGTTACCAAAATAGTTGAGGAGTCCCAGGAACGAACGCAGCTCCGTCACATTCTGTGGTCTGGGTGCATTCTTGATGGCCTCTGTCGTCGAGTCCGTGGGTCTGATGCCGTCTGCCGCAATCTTTCTCCCCAAATATTCGACGTCTGGTGCCAGGAAAACACACTTGGAGTGTTTCAGCCTGAGTCCCACTCTGTCTAGTCGACTTAGAACCTCTTCCAGGCTGTGCAGGTGTTTGGTGGTGTCACGACCGGTGATCAAGATGTCATCTTGAAACTCAACGGTGCGTGGAACCGATTTTAGCAGACTCTCCATGTTCCTCTGGAAGATGGTAGCAGCCAAATGAATCCCAAAAGGGCACCTGTGGTATATAAACAGTCCTTTGTGTGTATTGCTGCACATCAATCTTTTCGAAGATTCAGCCAGCTCCTGTGTCATATAGGCGGAGGTTAGGTCCTACTTGGTGAAGGACTTCCCCCCTGCTAACATTGCGAACAGGTCATCTGCCTTGGGTATTGGGTACTGGTCCTGTAACGAGACTCTGTTGATCGTTGCCTTGTAGTCTCCGCAGATTCTGACTGTGCCATCGCTTTTCAACACCGGAACAATCGGACTGGCCCACTCGTTGAACTCACTGGCAATATGATTCTCTCTCGTTGAAGTCTGTCCAGTTCGATCTCGACTTTCTCCCTCATCGTATATGGAACAGCTTGAGCCTTGTGATGAATGGGCCTTGCATCGGGGACTAGATGGATCTGCACCTTGGCGCCTGTGAAGTTGCCGATGCCTGGTTCAAATAGCGACGGAAATTTGCTCAGCATTTGGGCACATGAGGCATTATCCACTGAAGATAGTGCTTTGATGTCGTCCGAGTTCCATCGAATCTTTCCCAGCCAGCTTCTGCCAAATAGCGTTGGGCCATCGACTGGTACAATCCACAGTGATAAATCATGCACAGCTCCATCGTACGATACCTTAACTGCCGCACTGCCAATGACTAGTATGAACTCTTTGGTGTAGGTGCGCAGCTTTGTCTGAATCGGGCTCAGTTTGGGCCTTTGTGCCTTGTTGCCCCACAGTTTCTCAAAAGGCTCATAATTGACTGACTCGTCCCCATGTCCAACTCCATTGATACCGGAAAACCGTTCAATTTGACTTTCAGCATAATAGGAGGGCTCTTGGTGGCGAAGGTGTGTACCCCATACACTTCTTCCTTGGGTTGAGTTGCCTCTCTTGTTTGTTCTGCGTGATCCACGCCGATCGATCATCCTCTGCTGACTCTGCCATGTAGTAAGTCGCAGCACTCTTGCACATTCGCTGGAGGTGCCCCGTTGTTTCGCAGCCTTTGCACACATAGTGCTTGAATCGACATTGATGCGCTTGATGATTACCCCCGCAGCGCCAACATGGTGCTAATGGAATTGCATTCACACCCGATGGCGGACTCTGAGTCATCCTAGGTCTTGCAGCTGCAGGCGTGTAGACCCTGCCATATGCAGTTCTGCCTGCTAGCGACGTTATTTTATGCACAGTACTTGCCAGTGAGCTTCGATGCTGGGAAGATATCTGTCTGGTATTATCGCTCATGGATATAAATGCCTGGGCTATCGTGATAGCCTTGCTCAGGACTAGGGATTCGGCGGACAGCAGCTTGCGAAGAATGATCTCGGGGCCGATGCCAAGCACAAAAAAGTCCCGCAGCATTTCCCGCAAAAATCCAGCAAACTCGCAAGTTCCCACAAGGTGTCTCAGGTCGGTGACATAACTCACCACGTCCTGGCCCTCGGAGTGGTTGTGCGTGTAGAAGCGATACTTGGCAATTAAGATGCTCTCCTTCGGCTGGAGGTGCTTCGGAACCAGTGTACACAACTCTGTATATGTCTTTTCCGCTGGTTTCTCCGGTGCTAGCAGATTCTTGATGAGGCCGTATATTGTGGACCCACACACGGTGAGGAGAATCGCCCTGCGCTTGATCGCTTTATCGTCCCCATCCAGCTCATTGGTCACGAAGTACTGGTCAAGATGCTCAACGAAGGCTTCCCAATCATCACCCTCTACAAATCTCTCTAAAATACCAACGGCAACCATGACCGCATGAAAATTTGTAATCTGTTACTCATCGTCAATTGTTAAGTATAGAAGAACTCCACAAGACTGAGTTCTGTGAGCTAAAACTGATGTGACCTTAATCTCTTTATTACAACTCCAGACTGCCTAAGCAGCATGGCAGACAACCTTTTATACCCTTGCACGAGGTGTGCAGGTGACCCTTGGGCCTCCAGCAGTTGCGCCCTCTGGTGGCAAGTCTTACACAGTTACACTGTTTACATACATAACACTGATGACGGCGAACTGGCAGCATTCGCAGTCAATTCTCCTTTGAAACTGACTGCAACTTCAGGTTTTAGCGCATGCGCAGCCGAACAAGGCAATCCTGCAGTTACGGTCTGCCATTCACTGCTCCTCCACAGGCTGCGTTGTGGACCCCCTCAGAGGCAGCAAGCAATGAAATCACTGATTCGATTAAGACTTCCTCTTTTTCAAGAAAATATCGCTGTTAGAAACCCCGTACAAAGTTAGACCCATTCAAATGAGGTGTAACTGAGTTTTTAAACATCGATTTGAGTAATAACTACTGCTAGACAAATGTTAAGATCTTGAAAGACTAATTTTAATTTCGTACAGTGTCAAATTTATCCGTTTTAGTTAAAAATTATTTTTTTAAGAAACTTAAAAAAAATGTTTTTTTTTAGAAGTTTGTTCATCTTTATCTTTTCCCCATGTGAGAGCACCAATCTTTGTTTTGTTCTCTATTAACATTTTTTTAAAGTTAGAATCAAAGGAGTTTACTCACTTCCTGGTTCTCGATCTGTGAGAATTCTGCATTGTCATTGACTGCTTATACTGCTTGTACAGCTTGTTGCCATCACAGCAGCTCGCACTGTGGGATACTCACTGCACTACGTTGATTTCAACTGCACGTCAGAAAAACCTAACTTCTGGCCACAGAGATCGCGAGAACTATGTAGAAAGCTTACTTCTGGGCCAGCAGCAAATGCCTTTGCTTTGCCACTGACCGCAAAATACGGGCCTTTATGTTTGTGATTATGCAAATTATTTGTAGCAGAAACTTGAGGTGTAACCTAACCTGCGCTATTTAAAATGCATTTTGCGCACAATCTTCTGATTGCGTGCAAAGTGCAACATCTACCCCAGATTCTTTTACTAAATTGTCATAATAAAGTAATGGCAGTTTAATGTATGATTATTTATTTAACAGAGGAAATTATACTGTCTACATTGTACATTAATGATTTAGACGAGGGGATTAAATGTAGTATCTCCAAATTTGCGGATGACACTAAGTTGGGTGGCAGTGTGAGCTACGAGGAGGATGCTATGAGGCTGCAGAGCGACTTGGATAGGTTAGGTGAGTGGGCAAATGCATGGCAGATGAAGTATAATGTGGATAAATGTGAGGTTATCCACTTTGGTGGTAAAAACAGAGAGACAGACTATTATCTGAATGGTGACAGATTAGGAAAAGGGAAGGTGCAACGAGACCTGGGTGTCATGGTACATCAGTCATTGAAGGTTGGCATGCAGGTACAGCAGGCGGTTAAGAAAGCAAATGGCATGTTGGCCTTCATAGCGAGGGGCTTTGAGTACAGGGGCAGGGAGGTGTTGCTACAGTTGTACAGGGCCTTGGTGAGGCTACACCTGGAGTATTGTGTACAGTTTTGGTCTCCTAACTTGAGGAAGGACATTCTTGCTATTGAGGGAGTGCAGCGAAGATTCACCAGACTGATTCCCGGGATGGTGGGACTGACCTATCAAGAAAGACTGGATCAACTGGCCTTGTATTCACTGGAGTTCAGAAGAATGAGAGGGGACCTCATAGAAACGTTTAAAATTCTGACGGGGTTAGACAGGTTAGATGCAGGAAGAATGTTCCCAATGTTGGGGAAGTCCAGAACCAGGGGTCACAGTCTAAGGATAAGGGGTAAGCCATTTAGGACCGAGATGAGGAGAAACTTTTTCACCCAGAGAGTGGTGAACCTGTGGAATTCTCTACCACAGAAAGTAGTTGAGGCCAATTCACTAAATATATTCAAAAGGGAGTTAGATGAAGTCCTTACTACTCGGGGGATCAAGGGGTATGGCAAGAAAGCAGGAAGGGGGTACTGAAGTTTCATGTTCAGCCATGAACTCATTGAATGGCGGTGCAGGCTAGAAGGGCTGAATGGCCTGCTCCTGCACCTATTTTCTATGTTTCTATGTTTCTATGTCTATAGTGGTATAACCGATCCTAACAGTACTATATAGGCTTGTATATAACTTACATGCTTTAAACAAATTAGAAAAAAATATTCATTGATATCTGTATTTCGAATATGCTAGCTGAACTTTCTGTGTAAAAATATATGCAAAGATTATCTTTGCAAATATCAATTTGCTCCATCCAGGATGTGCATTCCTTTACTGAAGCAAGATTTGATATAAAAGTCTTTGTGTAAACTAGACGAATTGTAGCTGAAGTTCTTACATTGGCAATATTGAACTGCTGTTGTGACACAGATTTCTTTTGACGAAATATTTCAGGGGCACTCTTTCCTTGAAGTAATTTAACAAACTCTTTTTTCATTTGACTGATGAGAAGTGCCAGAACGTTTATGATACTGTCACATGCAAGTGATGTAATGACATGTATTGGTATGATTTACATAACGGCATTATATGTTTCAACAAAGATTAAAAGTTTGCCAGTAATTCTGTGAAGTCGACGCTTCTTTAATCTTTTTCTCTATCCTTTATGATTGTCAGATATATTTTTAATAAAGCTCCTTTGGAGTCTTTTTTAACCAAGATCATCTGAATTAAATTGCAAAATCCGTTTCAATATTCATAGAAACATAGAACATAGAAACATAGAAATCTACAGCACAGAAAGAGGCAATTTTGGCCCATCATGTCCGCGCCGGCTGACAAAGAACCATACGGCCCTTGGTCAGCAGGCCTGAAGGTTACATATAAACCTAGGAACAAAGAACAATGGCAGGCAGGTAAAGAACAACTAGTCCGCCCCACATGACTGCGACACCCCTTGCACTGAAGCATTCTACACTCCACCCCAACCAGGGCCATGTGATCTCCTGGGAGAGGCAAAAACCTGACAAACACCTAGGCCAATTGCGGAAAAATAAATCTGGGAAAATTCCTCTCCGACCCATCCAGGCGATCGAAACTAGTCCAGGAGATCACCCTGGCCATATTTGATTCCCTGCAGTACTTACCATCATATCTGCACCAGCCAACAAGAGGTTATCCAGTCTAATCCCACTCACCAGCTTTAGGTCCGTAACCCTGCAGGTTACAACACTTTAAGTGCCCATCCAAGCACCTTTTAAATGTAGTGAGGGTTTCTGCATCTACCATCCTTCCAGGCAGTGAGTTCCAGGCCCCTGCAACTCTATGCATGAAGAAGCCTCCCCTCAAATCCATTTTATTTAATTTCATTTGATTTTCAGTGATCTCTCTGTGCTCTCCTGAAGGCAGTGACTCGTGGTGTTGCAAGACCTCAGTATCACTCCACTACTTTGCCCCCTCCCCAAGTGGCCATTGATCATATGTGAGCCTTGTAATCACTGGACCAAATAGTTTATTACTCAGGTAATTCAGAAATGAGCATGTTTAGGAGGCCTGTTTTGTGAAGTATGCAAGCAGCACACACTCAATAGCCCAGATTTTGCGGTGG
This sequence comes from Pristiophorus japonicus, assembly GCF_044704955.1. Taxonomy (NCBI): domain Eukaryota; kingdom Metazoa; phylum Chordata; class Chondrichthyes; family Pristiophoridae; genus Pristiophorus; species Pristiophorus japonicus. Next base: position 215,992,976 of record NC_091982.1, read on the forward strand.
GTAATGATGGCAAACTGGCAGTGTTCACCATCATTACCCCTCTTAAAACCGACCACAACTTCAGGATTTAGCACATGAGCATCTAAACGTGGAAATCATTAAGTTGTGGTCAGTCATTCATTACTCCGGAACACTGAAAAAGTGAGGATAAAAGCTGCTTTTTGTTTCCTGGTTTGCAATCTGTGAGAATTTTTCAATGTGATTGGCTGCTTGATGATGTCACGGCTGCATCGCTCCAGGAATCCCCTATTCACAGGGCTACATGCTGAGAAACCTCAGGTTTTCGCCACAGGGATAGCGAGATCTCTGTGGGCAGCTTTCTTTGAGATCAATGGCAAGCGCCTTTGCTTCGCCGCTGAACACAGATTACGGGCTAATAAATGTTCACAGGGATTGTCACGGCACATTGCGTCACGCCAAATCGCTCATGCTGGCAATCAGGAGTGCGACCCTTGCCTGATCTTTCACATCTTTACCCTGGGAATATCGAGACCCAGCTGGCTTGCGATTAGTGTACTCAGCAAGGTCAGTGAACCTGGAACCTCCTTGGCTCGGCACCAAATGGGGCGGTGCACCGGGTTTCATTACATTTGACTTTTACATTTTAAATAAACACAGACAACTGATGATCTTAAATTCAGAAGATTTTAATCCAACTCAGTAATAAATATTTACAAATGTTTTGTAGTTCAACCTATTTACATTATGTACAAATTAATTTAAAATTAACAGGAGAGTTTATGGAAATTTTGACACACTCATACGTCAGTTTAATCTGGAAGAGTTTACAGTTTTCAAGTGCTTCCAGGCTCATTGCCAGTAAGATTTCCTTGCCGTTTCAAACAATACTTTGCCGAATCCCCGGCTTAAACTTCATAAGAGCGTGTCCTTCGTACATTGTATACACGGTGTAGTTGTTTAGTCCCCGCTAATATATTGAGTATCCTAACTTTTCTTTTATTTTGCAGATAAAAGAATATCATCTTTAGATTACTCATTTAAAAGAAAAGAATCGCTGGTATTTCCTAATCTAAAAATATTAACAATCTGTAAATAGCAACTCTCTAGTTGAGCTACGATGGGATGTGTTAATATGTATACTGTGCACCTAATATGATTGGTGCTAACTGTGCAAATATGTTTGCAGATCTTGACTAATAAGAGTGACAACGGATGTGCATCTTCCAAATTCTTTGGAAAGGAGATATGTGTACGAAAACACGAAACAACACATCATTATGTGTGTGCTGTGTGCAATGGGATCTGGAACTGAAGTGATAATTGACATTTGATATTTGTTTGCTACTACCATACAGCAGAAGAAGTGCTGAATAATTCAGGCAACTTGCGTACGACTGAGTTGGTCAACATCTGTCCAGTCCTTGCAAAATCATGGGGGTTGCTCACCATCTGCCCATCCTACTGTGACTTTAAGCATGATAATTCCCACTTCCAATTGTTTTAACAAGTGTTTTCAGTTGGCGGATGAGTGCCGCACTCACCGCTACCTGAAATGTCATTGAGCAGGTTTTCAGTTCTATCTACCTCCTCTTCCTCGACAGTAAGTTGGATGTCCTGTGCTGTCTCCGAGCTCACGCTGCTCTCCATGGAACACATAGCGCAGGACAGAGCGGGCACCACGCTCTCTGGCAAGGCGCTGAACACCAAAGACATGTGCGCCGACTTCAGCCCAGCCCACTCCCCTCTGTCATCATACAGGAACAGCATGTCATCTTTCCGTTCGTGTCTCTTGGATTTGATGTAGCCCAGCACTATTCCCAGGAGGAAAACTCCATAGAAAGACATGACTATTAAAATGTACAGATACTCGTTATCTTCGGAGCCACTTGCAGTCTTGGCCGTCTGAGTTGGTATTTCAGCGAAGTTGGTCTCGTTTGAATTCTCCATCTTTGAGTTCTCAGACTGCTATTCCCTTCAGAGAATGAGCCTGGCGCAGAAAGAATGCGCATGTCAGTTCAAATTACAAGTTCACGCACTTTAAACTGCATATAATGCTACATGCTATTGCAATGCTAAAAGGGTCTAAGATTGCATATTTGCACTTTATATTTAAAATAATTAAACTCTAAACCGGAATACAGCAAACTTTCATTTTTGTAATTTTGGTGAAACTGTCGTCCAGAAAATTAATCAAACCTGCAGTATATATATTTTTTAAATCACAAGGTATTTACTTACCACTGGTTATAAAAGGCGTCTCTAAAACTTCCAACAAATGATGGAGTTAGTTAAGAATTCATGGAGCTCCGTTGAGACGAGTCAGCTATGCCCAGTTATCTGCCTCCGTTTACTGTCCGTGCAAACTGCAGACCTTTATATAGATTTCACTGCGTACCATCACGTGCTAAGGGAAGTTAACTTTGAGATGAAGATCTGGATCCACTTCACTGTCAAGTTTCGGGTGAGAACAACGCTTGACAAAAGCTGGGAAAAAAATTGGCAGCAAAGCCAACTCAATTTTGTGACGTCTGCTTGGCGTGAACCCTGCTCTTAAATGAAATTCAATAAGACAGAGAGAGCACTGATAATGGACAAACTTTCAATCGGCTCATTCTCTCCCCCATACAAAGATTGCAATGATAGAAAAAAGCGATAACAAGAAGTCTACCATTGATACTACGATAGTTGTTCATCTCGAATACTTACCGTAAGATTTTTAATTCCCATAAAACAAAAAGTGTAAATGACAAATGAGAGAGCGTTGGCTAAACAAGGAAATAGACATACAATAGACGGATCAACGGATCAGATCAAAACTCTACGGTCCTGCCATATCCAGTCCGTGAATGGTGGTGGACCATTAAGCAAGTAAGGGGAGGAGGAGGCTCCATAACTATCCCTGTCCTCACTGATGGTGAAGCCCAGCATGGAAGTGCAAAAGACAAGGCAAAAGCGTTTGCAACCATCTTCAGCCAGAGGTGCAGAGTGGATAATTCATGTTGGCCTTCTCCTGACACCCCACCATCACAGAAGCCATTCTTCAGCCAATTCCATTCACTCCACGTGATATCAAGAAACGGCTGAGAGCACTGGATATAGCAAAGGCTATGGACCCAGACAACATCCCAGCTATCGTGCTGAAGACTTGCACTCCAGAACTAGCCATTCCTCTAGCAAAGCTATTCCAGTGCACCTACAACACTGGCATCCACCCGATGATGTGGAAAACTGCCCAGGTATATCAAGTCCACAAAAAGCAGGACAAATACAGCCAATTACTGCCCCATCAGTCTACTCTCAATCATCAGCAAAGTGATGGAAGGTGTCATCGACATTGCTATCAAGCGGCACTTGCTCACCAATAACCTGCTCACTGATGCTCAGTTTGGGTTCTGCCAGGACCACTGAGACCCAGACCTTATTACAGCCTTGGATCAAACATGGACAAAAGAGCTCAATTCCAGAGGTGAGGTGAGAGTGATCACCCTTGAAATCAAATTCGACAGAGTGTGGCATCAAGAAGCCCTAGTAAAATTGAAGTCTATGGGAATCAGGAGGAGAACTCTCCATTGGCTGGAGTCATAACCAGCACAAAGGAAGATGGTTGTGGTTGTTGAAGGTCAATCATCCCAGCCCCAGGACATGGCTGCAGGAGTTCCTCGGGGCAGTGTCCTAGGCCCAACCATCTTCATCAATGACCATCCCTCCATCATAAGGTCAAAGTGGGAATATTCACTGATGATTGCAGTCTTCAATTCCATTCGCAACTCCCAGATAATGAATCAGTTCATGCCCGCATGCAGCAAGACCTGGAAATATTCAGGCTTGGAATTATAAGTGGCAAGAAACATTCATGCAACACAAGTGCCAGGCAATGACTATCTCCAACAAGAGAGAGTCTAACTATCGGCCTTTGATATTCAATGGCATTACCATCGCCAAGTACCCAACCATCAACAGTCTGGGGGTTACCATTAACTGGACCAGCCACATAAATACTGTGGCTATAAGAGCAGGTCAGAGACTGGGTATTCTGTGGCAAGTATCTCAAAGCCTTTCCACCATCTACAAGGCATAAGTCAGGAGTTTGATGGAATACTCTCCACTTGCCTGGATGAGTGCAGCTCCAAAAATACTCAAGAAACTCGACACCATCGAGGACAAAGCAGCCCGCTTGATTGGCACCCCATTCACCACCTTATATTCATTCCCTCCACCATTGGCATACCACGGCTGCAGTCTGTAACATCTACAAAATGCACTGCAACAACTCGCCACAGCTTCTTCGGCAGCACCTCCCAGACCTGCAAATTCTACCACCTAGAAGGACAAGGGCAGCAGGAGCATGGGAAACCATCACCTGCAAGTTCCCCTCCCAGTCACACACCATCCTGACTTGGAAATATATCTCTGTTCCTTCATCGTCACTAGGTCACCTGAAACTCCCTCCCTAACAGCACTATGAGAGTTCCTTCACCATACGGACTGCAGCGGTTCAAGAAGGCAGCTCACCACCATGTTCTCAAGGGTAATTAGGGTTGGACAACAAATGTTGGCCTTGTCAGCGACACCCACATCCCAAGAATGAATAAAATAATCTTGTGCACATTCTTAATGTTTATTTCGGTATTTTTAAAATAAAATAATGTTGCTTTATGTATGGGTGTAGTTGTACACTTCGAAGAGCACACATTAATATGTTGAGACTGTCGATAGATTTGTCTATCGGTTTGATAGTTCTATATCTTCCAGAATAAGGCTCCTGGCCAGATGAGGCTGGTTAATGTCCATTCAGTGCAATAGATTGAGAACAATGCAATTAAAGCCAATGGTGCCAATTAAAATCTACAGCATTTAATCAGTGTGCTCTGGCTGTTTCTTACAATGGGCAGAAAAAATGCGGGAGTTTTTAAAGCAAGATCATCATTAGAAAATCTCCCAGTGTAGTACTGTTATCCAACAGTCTAGCATAGTCAGAAGTACCTTCTACCTACTAATTGTCTCCCCATCCCACCCCCATATAAAGATCTAAGGATGTCCATATCACGAGTTTCCACAGAAATGTGCATCAAATGTTGTGATAATACGATTTTAGAGAATGCCACCCTAAAATGTGTTCAGTTAACAGTACCATGAGAGGCAATGGCTACTGGAAACTGCATTCCAATTGCGTTCAAATGTCAAGTCGTTCTGGAAACAATTTTTATTACATTGGTATAATACATGTCATCACGGTCTTGTTATTAATTCAGAGAATATTGCTTGTAAACTAAATCTTGGTCCAGTAACACGCAAGCAAATAAACTTCATCATCATCATAGGCAGTCCCTTGGATGCCTTGCTTCCACACTAAAAATAATTCCTCAGGTGACTGAAGAGTCCAATGCAGGACCTACAATCTCTGTCACAGGTGGGGCAAAAGGTGGTTGAAGGAATGGGAGGTTGGGGTGCCTGCATTGCCGCGCTCTCCTTCCGCTGTCGATGCTTGGCTTCAGCTTGCTCTCGGCGAAGAGACTCGAGGTGTTCAGCGCCTTCCCAGATGCTTTTCCTCAATTTGGGTGGTCTTGGGCCAAGGATTCCCAGGTGTTGGTGGGGATGTTACATTTTTTCAAGGAGGCTTTGAGGGTGTCCTTGAAGTGTTTCCTCTGCCCACCTGGGGCTCACTTGCCATGTTGGAGCTCCATGTAGAGTGCTTGTTTTGGGAGTCTAGTGTCAGGCATGTGGACAATGTGGCCCTTCCAGTGGAGTTGATTGAGCATGATCAGTGCTTCGATGCTGGGGATGTTGGCCTGAGCAAGAACACTGACGTTGGTGCACCTATCCTGCCAATGGCTTTGCAGGATCTTGCAGAGGCAGAGTTGGTGGTAGTTCTCCAGTGTTTTGAGGTGCCTGCTGTACATAGTCCATGTCTCTGAGTCATATAGGAGGGCAGGTATTGTCACTGCCCTGTAGACCATGAGCTTGGTGCCAGGTTTGAGATCCTGGTCTTCAAACACTCTGTTCCTCAGGTGACCGAAGGCTGGACACTGAAGGCAGTGTCAAACCTTGTCTTCAATGTCTGCCCTTGTTGACAGTTGGTTCCCAAGATATGGAAAATGGTCCATGCTATCCAAGGCCTCGTTGTGGATTTTGGTAAAAGGGGGGCAGTGCAGTGTGGTGGGGGCAGGTTGGTAGAAGACCTTTGTCTTACAGATGTTTAGTGTAAGGCCCATGCTCTCGTATGCTTCAGTGAAGGTGTTGACATTGGCTTGGAGATCGGCCTCCAAGTGTGCGCAGATGCAGACGCTGTCTGCATACTGTAGTTTGATGATGGAGAATGGGACAACCTTGGATCTGGACTGGAGGCGGCGGAGGTTGAACAGATTCCCATTTGTCCTGTAATTTAGCTCCAATCCAGTGAGGAGCTTGCTGAGGGTGAGATGGAGCATCGCAGCAAGGACGATCGAGAAGAGCATTGGTACGATGACACAGCCTTGCTTGACCCCAGTCCGAATGGGGAATGGGTCTGTGGTGGATCCTTTGGTCAGGATCACAGCTTGCATGACATCGTGGAACAGGCGGAGAATGGTGACAAACTTTTGAGGGCAACCGAATCTGTGGAGGACACTCCATAATCCCTTACGGTTGACAGTGTCAAAGGTTTTTATGAGGTAAAAACATCTAATTTGCACCGTATGCATCTGATGCAAACTGCACATTTTAGTTAGAAGTTGTGCGTGTGTTGGGGAGGAGGGGAATGGGAACACCTTTACACTTGACAGATAATCTTGCTTCTTTAACACTGGAATTAACTGATTGCGTGCCAAAATACAACAAAATAGACGCTGTTGTAATTGAAAATCATAGATTGTACAGAATATATATCGAGTCGCAATGAAATTGTTTGAAAGAAAAACAAGATTGCCATTTAGAAGTTTTTAATTTCTATCTGTTTTGACACGTCTGCGTAAATGGCAGTTATTGTATATATTTGCATGGTTGTTTGTCATTGTATTAATTCAGTTGAATGGATTATCATTTGATACATATTATACACACTAATCTATACCCTAGAGAATATGTTTCCTCTTTTATCTGTCTTTGTGTAGCTGTTTGTCTCCCTTCTGCCTTTTCTGCTCTGCTTCTCTCTCCCTAACTTGTCTTTTTGCGCCTCTGCCTTTTCCCCTTTCCTTTTGGGTGGGAGGTATTCATGGTGTGAAAAAGAAAGGAGCCACCAACAGCTGCAAATAGCACAGGGGTGGAGTTTATGGGGAAAATGTAGCCTCCAGCAGCTCCCTTTACACCCCTCTCCTAATCACTCATGCTTCCCTTAGCCCTTGTTCCCATCATGTCTGTCATGTATGTAACCAGCATACTACTGTAACCCTTATACAATTGTAACCCTCATGTAGCCACTACATACTGTACATACTCACTAGAAATGCACACCTTGACCACAGGGGGTGTACTTGTGGGAGACACTCCTTACCTGGAGATTCAGGTATATAGGGGAGGTCCCTCGCAGGGCCAACACTCCTTGGTCCAGGTAATAAAGGTGAAGGTCACAGAGTGACTGTGTCTGCAATACGTGCCTCGTGTGATAATGTTTAAGAGTTAAGGACTCAACACCTGGCGACGGGAAACGGGAATCACTGAACCCAGAGGATGGCCACCGGTAGCTCAGAGGAACGTTACTGTGTGGGTGAAGACTGGGACGATTTTGTGGAGAGACTCCAGCAGACCTTTGTTATGAAGGACTGGCTGGGAGAGGATGCGGCTGACAAGCGGAGGGCACGTCTACTAACAAGCTGCGGGACAAAAACGTATGCGCTGATGAAGGACCTGTTCGCACCCCACAAACTGGCCGACAAGTCTTTTGAAAAGCTCAGCCAGCTGATCAGCGAACACTTAAAACCAGCGAGCAGCATACACATGGCCCGGCACCGGTTCTACACACACCGACATCGGGAAGGGCAAATGATCTCGGACTTCGTGGCAGACTTGCGGCGCTTGGCCAGCCTCTGTAAGTTCTCAGATGCCTGCAGGGGGGAGATGTTAAGGGATTTTTTCATTGAGGCCATTAGCCATGCCGGGATCTTCAGGAAGCTCATAGAGACCAAGGACTTAACTCTAGAAGGGGCAGCATTGATAGCTCAAACTTTCATAGCCGGGGAAGAAGAGACCAAGCTAATTTATGCGAGTAGTCCTGGGTCCATCGTGGCGACGGACCAAGAAATTAACGTGATAAACGCGGCTCAAGATCTCGCAGTCAGGCAAAGGCATTTTGAAACTGCAGCAGTCACACAAAAGCCATTTTGTAACTGCCCAAGCTGAAACCGACTCTGAGGTGGGCCCCCGACAGAGACAATGGAGAGGGGAGCGGCAATTCACGCCATCAAGGGGACCATTAACACCCACCATCAGAGTGTTTAGAAACAACCAAGGGAACAATCAGAGAGGAATGCCTGCTAACAGTCCTTTTGTGAACAACGATCTCAGCCAATGCTGGAGATGCGGGGGCAGACATTATGCGAAAAGCTGCAAATTTCAGCAGTTCGTCTGTATGAATTGTAATGCCAGAGGACATTTGGCTAGGGTTTGCAAACAGCTGGTAGCGAGGCTAATCTATGAAACAGAGGAATCAGGCGAGGGGCTTGCAGTTCAGGACAATGCCTGGGGTAAAGCCATGGATGCTGAAATTCAGCGGGTTCATGTGGCTGACGTCCACAGCTCATACACCAAAACGCCACCCATGATGATGAAAGTTTTATTGAATGGCATCCCGGTGCACATGGAGCTGGACACAGGAGCTAGCCAGTCCCTCATGAGTGCACAACAATTTGAGAAACTATGGCCACACAGAGCTAGCAGGCCCAAACTGGAACAAAATAATACGCAGCTACGGACGTACACCCAAGAGATCATTCCTGTGCTAGGCAGTGCAAACGTGGTGGTAACACACAATGGGTCACAGAACCGGCTGCCACTCTGGATTGTTCCGGGAAATGGCCCTGCGCTTTTGGGAAGGAGCTGGTTAGCTGAGATGAACTGGAAATGGGGGGATGTGCATGCCATTTCATCTGTGGAGCGAAGCTCATGCTCACAGGTACTACAAAAATTTGGGTCACTGTTTCAACCCGGTGTCAGAATGTTCAAGGGCACAAAAGTAGTTATACGCATCACCCCAGACGCCAGGCCAATGCACCAAAAAGCCAGAGCGATGCCGTACGTGATGCGTGAGAAATTAGAGAGTGACCTGAACAGGCTGCTCAAAGAGGGCATAATTTCGCCCGTTGAATTCAGTGACTGGGCAAGTCCCATTGTTCCTGTCCTTAAAGCGGACGGCTCAGTTAGGATCTCCGATGACTACAAAGCCACCATCAACCGGGTGTCCCTGCAGGACCAATACCCGCTCCCGAGGGCGGAGGATCTTTTTGCCACGTTGGCAGGTGGCAAGCTGTTCATTAAATTGGACCTCACTTCGGCCTACATGACTCAGGAAATGGCTGAAGAATCCAAGCTTCTGACCACCATCACGGTGCACAAGGGTTTATTCATCTACAATAGGTGTCCTTTTGGCATCCGTTCGGCGGCCGCCATCTTTCAGAGAAACATGGAAAACTTGCTGAAATCCATTCCCAGCACAATTGTATTCCAGGACGACATCCTAATAACGGGTCGAGACACCAAGGAACACCTCCACAACCTGAAGGAGGTGCTACGCGGTCTGGACCAGTTAGGCCTGCGGCTGAAGAAGGCCAAGTGGGTGTTTTTGGCCCCAGAGATCGAGTTTTTGGGCATGTTTTTATGGAATGCACAAGGTTGCAGCCCCTGTTTTATTATTTGAAGGGGCTGTTCCTGAAATTCTGGCTGCACTTCAGTCCCACTCTCCTGATCTTTGGGCACCCTGTGCGGAGGGGAGCGGGTAGGTCCGAAGGCCTCCTCGTAGGACTGCTCCTGGGCACGGCCAAGGGTGCCATCAGCCGCAGATGGGATCTGGCCTACCGAATCCAAAACGGAGGCGATCCGTCTTACGCCCATGTTAGATCTCTTTATTTTCAATGAAATGCGAACTCCGGTTGTAGTTTTAATGTAATTTTATTCTGGCAGCAGCAACAATCTTCTGGCTTTAAGCCAGGCCTTTGTCCTTCTGAGACCACATGGCTAAAATGGCTGTACTTATACCTGACTCAATTTACAGAAAAGAACGCGCCTTCTTTGACCTTATTGGCTCAATTGATAGTCTGTTAACCTTTAATTGGCTCGCTACCAAAGGTCCTAAAATGTCAAATTGATTGATGACTTAATGCAATGTGGTCTGTGTTTTCTCAAAACTGCAGCCAGGCTGCAGAGCTTGAATTCTATACCAATTCCCCCTTTGATTCTTTCACAAACTGAATCATAAAACATCAGGTATCACTGGTTACAAAATAATTTCACATATGTTAATAGAGTTTCCTTCTAAAATGTGTTGATGTGTTTCGCCACATGTCCGGACTAGTAGCTTCCACACAAATTTACACCAACCCGAATTCCATCGTGACCACAATGGAAGTCTGGTTTTAGTAGGTTAATTAACCTTATTCCAATTTAATCCAAATCAATATCTTAATTCAACCAGTAACCAACCTTCCCTTAAGCATAACATACCCCTGTGCCACATACAGATGGTCTGCTGGGACCTGCAAGGTATCTCACCTGCGGGACAGCAGCTACAGCCGCCTGGTCGCAACAACATTTAATCAACATAAACAAATAATATAAAAGTAAAATAATTACAACTAATAGAATTAAACCTTCCACCAATGAAGTTCCTATTGAACCTAGCCATTCAGTGGCTCCGCTCCACAAAGTGAATGATGGGGGTTGCTTAAGTTTTTCTACCTCCTTTTGGATATGCGCCGTTAAGTGGGTAATTTCTTCGGAGATATCTGGGATATAGGTGCAACACTCAGTTCCGTGTAGGGCGCAAGTACCTCCCTTTTCAGCCAGGATGTAGTCAAAGGCCAGTCTATTCTGCAGGGCTACTGTGCGGATTACTACCATTTCTGCACTGATTTTAACTAGGGCCTCTGAGGTATCATTGGTTACCCGTTCCACAACGGATGCCATGTTAATGGATTCCCTTGCCAGTCTGGCGTCCCATACCTGGGGATCAGAATGGCAAAGAACCTCTCTGTTTCTGTGATAGCTCTCTTAGGACGGTGTAAATGTTCTGACAGTGACTTAATATGATACATATATGGCACAATGTAGGCTAAATAGCAGGATCCCGTCCAATTCTGGGGCAGCTAAGGGTAGGCCTTGTGGCCGCACACCCAATAGGTGCCATTATAGGCAATGAAGGTTAGCTGTTTCTCTGTCAGCAACACTCTGGGGCCTGTCCAGGCTTTTCCATCTGTTTTATTCAGAATCCCCGTTACATTAAGAATTCCCACATTGGCCCAGTTTGGATGGTTCCGTGGCTTGATTACATTATAATTCCGGGAGCATCTAGTATACCCCATATTTTGGCCTCCTTTGATGTTTCTAATCAGACATACCGATTCCCCCGGTCTTCCTATTCCCGTTGTATTAGTGATAACAAAAAATGGGGGCTGTTTGGAATTATTGTAGCACGGTTGGTACCCCCTTCAAAGGTAGTCAGATTGTAACCTGCTGACTTCCATTTACGTGCCCAGTTTTCCGTATCCTGAAATGCCTTGCCTGTTTTGTTTTGATTAATTATCCACTCAGCCATTTCCGAGATATTCAAGGGAACTGGCCTCAAGGTAATCCCTCCCTTTGAGTGAATAGGAATATGCGCACACACCCAACAACTAGAAATGTTACCTTGTTTGGCATAAATGTATGACATATATAAAAATTACATATATATATGACATATATATATGACATATATAAAAATTACATATATATATGTAATTCCCTTGGTACTCTACTATTTCTCTTTGGTGCAGAGGGTCGGCTAGTAAAAGTAGGCCTATGCCTAGAATACCTACAATCAGTAATACAGTAAATTTATACATTTTGGCAAAAAGTAATTGTCCTTATTAGATTTCAGCTTCAGTTACGGGTGCTCGTTTAGCGCGTGAGGCGTGGATCCAGGCTTTCTTTCCTTGGACTTTAACAGCTGCCTGGGTAATCAATAACACTTGATAAGGTCCCTCCCACTTGGCACCCAAAGGTTCTTTATGCAACTTTTTCACATACACCCAGACTCCCGGGATGATGTCATTTCCTCCTTCGGGTGGATTACCCCAAGCTGCTGATAACTGTCAGGAAACAGAACTAATAGCATTGGTTACGTTCTGACAGTATGATAACAAAGTGTCACTCATTAAGTGAACATCAGCTTTCCATAAATCGATAGTTCCTGGCAGCAACATGGGTCTTCCTGTTATAATTTCAAATGGGCTTAGACCTGTAGTCCTGTTTGAGGTTGCCCTAATACTACATAGCAATATTGGTAGTGCCTGGGCCATGGTGTTCCTTCTTGGTGATATTTGGCAAGCCGTTGTTTCAGAGTTCGATTCATTGGCTCTACTTGTTCTGATGATTGTGGATGATTGTGTCGAGTGGACAAGGGAGAACCAGTTGATGTGGTATATTTGGACTTTCAGAAGGCTTTCGACAAGGTCCCACACAAGAGATTAATGTGCAAAGTTAAAGCACATGGGATTGGGGATAGTGTGCTGACATGGATTGAGAACTGGTTGTCAGACAGGAAGCAAAGAGTTGGAGTAAATGGGTACTTTTCAGAATGGCAGGCAGTGACTAGTGGGGTACCGCAAGGTTCTGTGCTGGGGCCTCAGCTGTTTACATTGTACATTAATGATTTAGACGAGGGGATTAAATGTAGTATCTCCAAATTTGCGGATGACACTAAGTTGGGTGGCAGTGTGAGCTGCGAGGAGGATGCTATGAGGCTGCAGAGTGACTTGGATCGGTTAGGTGAGTGGGCAAATGCATGGCAGATGAAGTATAATGTGGATAAATGTGAGGTTATCCACTTTGCTGGTAAAAACTTTCCTGAATGGTGACAGATTAGGAAAAGGAGAGGTGCAACGAGACCTGGGTGTTATGGTACATCAGTCATTGAAGGTTGACATGCAGGTACAGCAGGCAGTTAAGAAAGCAAATGGCATGTTGGCCTTCATAGCGAGGGGATTTGAGTACAGGGGCAGGGAGGTGTTGCTACAGTTGTACAAGGCCTTGGTGAGGCCACACCTGGAGTATTGTGTACAGTTTTGGTCTCCTAACTTGAGGAAGGACATTCTTGCTATTGAGGGAGTGCAGCGAAGGTTCACCAGACTGATTCCCGGGATGGTGGGACTGACCTATCAAGAAAAACTGGATCAACTGGGCTTGTATTCACTGGAATTCAGAAGAATGAGAGGGGACCTCATAGAAACGTTTAAAATTCTGACGGGTTTAGACAGGTTAGATGCAGGAAGAATGTTCCCAATGTTGGAGAAGTCCAGAACCAGGGGTCACAGTCTAAGGATAAGGGGTAAGCCATTTAGGACCGAGATGAGGAGAAACTTCTTCACCCAGAGAGTGGTGAACCTGTGGAATTCTCTACCACAGAAAGTAGTTGAGGCCAATTCACTAAATATATTCAAAAGGGAGTTAGATGAAGTCCTTACTACTAGGGGTATCAAGGGGTATAGCGAGAAAGCAGGAATGGGGTACTGAAGTTGTATGTTCAGCCATGAACTCATTGAATGGCAGTGCAGGCTTGAAGAGCCGAATGGCCTACTCCTGCACCTATTTTTCTATGTTTCTATGTTTCTATAAGGACAGTGTAAATCCCACATAATGTTCAGTAACCTACAGACTTCTTGGAGACAGCACCTGTGAAGTGTGTTCCCTGATCTGAGTCAATGCTACTCGGGACTCCCCATCGGGGAATGTAATCCTTACACAAGACCTATGCAGTGTGATTGGCTGTGGCTCTTTTAGTTGGGACAGCTTCTGCCCATCTAGAGAATCTGTCGACCATGACAAGAATGTTAGTGTATCTTTAGCATGAAGGAAGAGATATATAATCAACCTGCAGATGCTGGAATGGTCCGACAGGGGCAGGGGGCCTCAGTTGGGGCATTACCGTGATGGTTCCAGAATTATTTTTCTGGCAGACCACACAGCGGTCTGCTACCAGCTGGGCATGTTTTTTAAATTCCCGACCCCACCAGCTTTTCTGGAACCGTGCTGTCATCTGTGGTGAGGCAAAGTGTCCCCACGAGTGGATCTGTTGGGCTAAAAAATGCATAAGCACTTGTGGCACAACTGGCTTGTCGGTAACTCTTTGTCTCCAGACACCATCTTCGCATAGCTTAATTCCTGCCTCAATCCATGTCCATTTTTCCTCTCGGGAGCACTTGCCTTGCATTGTTTGAAGGTCTCGTGTCAGAGTCCTGAGTGTTTTCAATCTGCACGTCTGTGTTGGTTCTTCTGGGGGAACGCCCTGTGAGGCGGCATCTTTAGCTGCCTGGTCGGCTAGGGCATTTCCCTGTGCTTCTGTGGTATTTTCCTTGGTATGCGCCTTACACTTCAGGATGGACTCTTCCTGAGGTAATTGTATGGCCTCCAGTAAGTCTCGGACTTCTTTTCCATTTCGGATAGGCGTACAGAAGCAGTGAGGAATCCTCTTTTCCACCATAACAGACCAAAGTCGTGAGCGACTCCAAAAGCATAACGCGAATCTGTGTAGACATTAGCTATCTGTCCTTCTGCTATTCAACATGCTTCTGACAGGGCCCATAACTCGGCCTGTTATGCTGACGTTCCTGAGGGTAAACATCCTTTTGCCACTACCTCATATAAGGTTGAAACTGCCCATCCTGCTTTTCTGGTACCATTGTCAACAAAGGAGGAACCATCTGTAAACAGGATGAGGTCTGGGTTGTGCAGAGGCTCCTCTGCTGCTAACGCTGCTTCTTCTGTTTCTTTTAAAATCTCCACGCAGTCATGCTCTTCACATTCTCCCCCCTCTTGCTCCCTCGATTCTGACATTGGGAGCATAGTTGCGGGATTAACCGGGCTGGTCCGGAAGATATGGAGATTAGGAGCTTCCAAAACTGCTGTCCAGCGGGTCCATCTAGCTGCCGTCACCTGAGACATTCTATTCATAGACAGCAAAGTGTGTACGGTGTGGGGACACTTGACAATCGGCTTTTGGTCGAGGACTAGACCCGCAGTGGTCATTACCGCTCGACATATAGCTTCCATGGCCCTTAGCCAACTTCTGCATCCGAGGGCTACCGCATCCAGTTTTGCCGAATAATAGCCAATAGGTCTTTGCCGATCTCCATGTTCTTGTGTCAGTGTAGCTGTCATATATCCTTCTTTCTCATGGACAAACAGGGTAAATGGCTTACCACTGTCGGGGATTCCCAGAGCCGGTGCTGAACAGAAAGCCTTTTTCAAACTCAGGAAGGCCTCTTGCTGTTCCTTAGTGAGGGTGATAGCTCCTTTAGAGGCACGTTTCCCCTTTAAAATATCATTCAGTGGCTGAGCAAGCTGTGTGAAGGAGTCAATCCAATTTCTGTTAAAGTTACACAATCCCAAAAAAGACCTTAGTTCCTGAATAGTGGTGGAATTTTTAGCAGCCTGAATGGCTGCAGTTCTATCCTGGGTAAGTTCTCTCTTTCCTTGTGAAATCTTTAGTCCCAGGTATACAACCTCTTCTTGGGATATTTGTGCTTTGTCGATGCTGGCTTTATGTCCTTTCAGCCAAAGGTGGTCCAGCAAAGCTCGTAAATCTTGTTCATGCTGTTCTTCCATGTTTGAAGCTAGCAGAATATCGTCTACATGTTGGATGACTGTGGATGACAGGGGAGGTAATTCTCGCAAATGGCTTTGTAAAGCCATGTGGAATACCGTAGGGCTGTTGTGGAAACCCTGCGGTAACCGGGTCCAAGTATACTGTTGTCCTTGGACCGTGAAAGCAAACCACTGTCGAACCTCCGGTGCCAGAGGCACCGACCAAAATCCGTTGGCCATATCTATAACCGAGAAATATTTATGTTCCGGTTTGAGGGCATTAAAAATGGTGGAGGGATCTGCGACCAAAGGAGCTTTTTGATCAATACACTGGTTAGCTTTCCTATAAGCGATAGTCAAACGCCAAGTCTCATTAGATTTCTGTACCAGCCACACGGGGCTATTGGAGGAGCTATGCATTTTAATAAGCACCCCTTGTTTCTCCAATTGCTGAATAACCGGTAAGATTCCTGCGATGGCAGTTAGACTGATGGAATACTGTTTAGTGCATGGAGGCTTGGTCCCGGTAAATGACGCAGGCTCCATCTGGAGTAGGCCACAATCGTTCTTATCTTTAGCCCATATCGGGTGTTCCTTCAATTCTTCTTTCTTCAAAGTTCTAATTGACCATGTCACCCGACCATCCTCAAAATACAACGATGAATCTATTTGGATTAGAACGTCCATTCCCAAAAGGGGTTGATCTACTGGGCCTATCCAGACCGGCGTGGTTACTTCATGTGGACCCAGCCCTATAAGTACCTGTGTTGTCCTTTTAATTTCCATTTTATGGCCCCCAACTCCATAGGCTGTACTTGCCCTACCATCCAACGGCAAAAAGACTCCATATTGTAGGGGTAAGCATGTTAATTCCGCCCCTGTGTCTAAAAGACAGTCCACATCCTTATCGACCACCCTCAGTTATATATAGCCCATCTCCCCTTTGTTGTATTAGTGCGAGGAGGGGGGGGGCCAGGGTGGGCTCTAATCGTTTTTTGCTATCCCAAGTAACTTCTTCTGTTGTTGTATTGTCAGTCGCTTAAATGCTTCTATGAGGTCATTATCTTGTGACAAGCCTGGTTTGTTGGCTGAATTGTATCCCTGGCTACATCCTCTTCCCCGGCCGCGACCTTGCTGTTTTGCCCTGCACAGCTTGGCCCAGTGACCTTTCCCACAATAATGACATTTTCCAGGTAATTTTCCTAATAACTGTTTATCGGAATCCTGGGATTTCCATCCCATAGCCTGTACAGCTCGGACTTTAGCTCCCATATCCCGATCTAATTGGTTACATCGATCCACCAATGCTGCAAAGGTAGTTAATCTACCTTCCCAGTCTGGTAACACTACCTTAAGCATTTTGGACAGTTCTAGCTTTAGACCTGCCACGAAAGCTGCTTTCAGGGGTCCAAACACTTGTTCATCCATTTCCTCATCCGTATTATTCATACCCGAATGTTCTAGCCACGTGCATCTAAACCGCTCGTCATACCCCAGGACCTCCTCTGTTCCTTTCTGTTGGCAGGCTGCAATTTTCCCCCAGTCTGTCTTAGCTGGACTGAAGGCTTGCAGCCAGTGTTTAATCGCCTCCCACCCTGCGTTTAATTCTTGCTCATCTTGCCCAAAGCTTCTTCTACCTTGTCGTGCAATTTTCTTCCTTGTGTTTTTGGCACCATTATGGTCAAAATTTGCACTCCGTCCCAGGGATGAAGTTGATATATATTTCTTAAGCGGTCCAATTGGTCCCACGTTTTTACTCCCCCTTTCTTTGGATTGGGCATCTCCTTGGACCATTTATCAATTTTCTCTGGGTCTGCCGGATCATGAAATAAGTATTCTGCATACACCCTTTTCCTTGTTTTTTTGATTCCGCCCTCATCCGCAGTCTCTTCTGATTTGACTACAACTCGTCTTTTTTTAAACGGGGCAAAGTGCACCTCTAATTCTTCATCCTCTGACCCTGTATCGTCAGAGGATTCAGAATCCGTATCTATTCCTTGGTTGTGTCTTCGGGTTTGCGCTTTTAATTTATCCAAACATGGGTACCCTGGGAATTGACCGATACATTTTCCTTTTCCTATTACTGTCTCTTGACCTAATGATTTTTTCCATTCTTTAATTTCACCTTTAAGATCTTTAACTTCCGCTTCCGACTTTTCAAGTTCATGTTTTTTCTGTCGCAGCTGTGCACAAACAGTTTGCAATTGGTCCTTTGTACTGGTCAGGTCCCTATCATGTTGGGAACGCGTTATAATTTCATTCCGCTTTTGGATTTGTCCCATAACGGTTAGGGACCATCGGATTCGCTCTTTATTTTTCATACAGGTCGTTTTTCCCCAGATCCTTTTAATCTCGTCCAAGGACCATTGTCCTTTGGAGGTTCCATACTTTTGTTCAATCTTAATACAGGTTTTAGATAAGTCGAATTGTTGCTCTATGTATTCTTTCAACTGTTGGAGGATTTCATCTATCGAAACCTCAGGTGGTGCCTGCCCACCTTTTACAGTTGTAGACAATTCTTTGCTCTTATTTCCTGCTGCCATAATACTTATTTCTTTACTGGGGTCTCGAGTTGTAGGCTTTCCAGCCTATCAGTGGGTCGGTGATTAATTAACTAACACACCGGCAAAGTTAGACGTCTATGGGACCTCGAGCCGACTACCAACCAGAGGGTTCGCAAACCGGAGGCTTTCGGAATCGCGTAGAAGGAGAGGCGAATTTAGACTTTTGACCGAGGACTTTTGAACTACTTCGGGAACTTCCTGCCGAACTTAAGCACATTGTTGGAGCCATTACACGTGCTCCTGCGTAAGGGTTGCGAATGGTTTTTGGGGGACTGTCAAGAACGGGCTTTCAACAGGGCGCGGAACCTGCTTTGTTCTAACAAACATTTAACATTGAACGACCCCTGTAAAAAACTAGTTTTAACATGCGTTGCACTATCATACGGGGTTAGATGTGTGTTGCAGTAGGGTAATGGAGACGGACAACTCCAACTGGTGGCTTATGCCTCCAGGTCGCTCTCCCAGGCAGAGCGTGGGTACGGCATGGTCAAAAAGGAAGCACTCGCTTGCGTTTATGGTGTGAAAAAAATGCATCAATACCTTTTCGGCAGACCGTTCACATTAGAAATGGACCACAAGCCATTAACTTCTCTGTTGTCCGACAGCAAGGCGGTCAATGCAAATGCGTCAGCTCGCATACAGTGATGGGCTCTCACGCTGGCTGCATATGACTACACCATACAGCACCGGCCAGGCACCGAAAGCTAGCTGACGCGCTCAGCAGGCTTTCCCTTGCCACCACCAAGGGGGCGGCGGAGCAAAGCGCTGAGATGGTCATGGTCATTGAGGCTTTTGACACCACAGGCTCCCCCATCATAGCCCGCCAGATCAAATTCTGGACCAACAGGGACCCCCTCCTATCCATGATAAAGAAATGTGTCCTGACGGGGGATTGGGTGCCCACGCATAGGGCGTGCCCCGAGGAGGTCAGACCGTTTCAGAGACGGATGGATGAGCTCTCCATCCAAGCCGACTGCCTGCTATGGGGCAGCCGAGTGGTCATGCCCCAGAAGGGGAAAGAAGCATTCATCAGGGAACTCCACAGCGAGCACCCTGGCATCGTATTAATGAAGGCCATTGCCTGATCACATGTATGGTGGCTGGGGATTGACTCAGACCTGGAACACTGGGTTCGCAGGTGCACGATGTGTACCCAGCTGGCCAATGCCCCGAGGGAGGCCCCGCTCAGCCCATGGCCCTGGCCCACCAAGCCTTGGTCACGCATTCACGTGGACTATGCGGGCCCGTTCATGGGAAAAATGTTCTTGACAATTGTCGATCCATACTTAAAATGGATCGAGTGCATCATATTAAACTCGTGCACGACATCCATCACTGTGGAGAGCCTGCACACAGTTTTCGCGACCCATGGCTTACCGGACATCCTGGTCAGCGACAATGGCCCGTGTTTCACCAGCCATGAATTCCAGGGAGTTTATGTTGGGTAATGGCATCAAACCTGTCTGGATGGCACTGTTCAAGCCGGCTTCCAATGGCCAGGCGGAACGTGCGGTCCAAGTCATAAAGCAAGGCATGCTCCGCATCCAAGGACCCTCTCTGCAGTACCGCCTATCGCACCTCCTGCTGGCCTATAGGTCCCGGCCGCACTCGCTCACGGGAGTTGAACTCCTCATGAAATGTACGCTCAAAACGCGGCTGTTCCTCATCCACCCCACCCTGGCAGACATTGTTGAGGGCAAACGCCAGTCCCAAACCGAGTGCCACGATCGTAACTCAAGGGAGAGGTGTATAGAAATGGATGATCCGGTATTTATACTTTACCATGCATTGGGACCCAAGTGGCTGGAGGGCACCGTAATTGGTAAAGAGGGAAACAGGGTCATAGTGGTCAGACTCAATAATGGGCAGATATGTCGCAAACACTTGGACCAAGTAAAGAAAAGCATTGACACCGATGAACATGAAGCAGAGCATGAGATGTCAACCACACCACTGCCAGTGGACGAGCAACAAGGACAATCACCAGCCTGCACAGTTCCCTGCGGCCAGCCCGGACAGGCCGGAATCACCTCAGGTGACAGAAACGCAAGCCAAGGCTCAGCCACCAGAGCCTCAACTGCGGCGCTCCACGAGAGAGCGTCGACCACCTGATAGACTTAACCTTTGAGTCAAAAAGACATGAGGGGGGAGGTGATGTCATGTATGTAACCAGCATACTACTGTAACCCTTATACAATTGTAACCCTCATGTAACCACTACATACTGTACATACTCACTAGAAATGCACACCTTGACCACAGGGGGTGTACTTGTGGGAGACACTCCTTACCTGGAGATTCAGGTATATAAGGGGAGGTCCCTCGCAGGGCCAACACTCCTTGTTCCAGGAAATAAAGGTGAAGGTCACAGAGTGACTGTGTCTACAGTACGTGCCTCATGTGATTATGTTTAAGAGTTAAGGACTCAACAATGCCCATGCCCATTCACCTTCATACTATCACTTCATGCAGTTGCCAACTCTGGTTAGAAACATAGAAACATAGAAAATAGGTGCAGGAGTAGGCCATTCGGCCCTTCGAGCCTGCACCGCCATTCAATGAGTTCATGGCTGAACATGCAACTTCAGTACCCCATTCCTGCTTTCTCGCCATACCCCTTGAACCCCCGAGTAGTAAGGACTACATCTAATTCCTTTTTGAATATATTTAGTGAATTGGCCTCAACAACTTTCTGTGGTAGAGAATTCCACAGGTTCACCACTCTCTGGGTGAAGAAGTTTCTCCTCATCTCGGTCCTAAATGGCTTACCACTTACCCTTAGACTGTGACCCCTGGTTCTCGACTTCCCCAACATTGGGAACATTCTTCCTGCATCTAACCTGTCTAAACCCATCAGAATTTTAAACATTTCTATGAGATCCCCTCTGATTCTTCTGAACTCCAGTGAATACAAGCCCAGTTGATCCAGTCTTTCTTGATATGTCAGTCCCGCCATCCTGGGAATCAGTCTGGTGGACCTTCGCTGCACTCCCTCAATAGCAAGAATGTCCTTCCTCATGTTAGGAGACCAAAACTGTACACAATACTCCAGGTGTGGCCTCACCAAGGCCCTGTACAACTGTAGTAACACCTCCCTGCCCCTGTACTCAAATCCCCTTGCTATGAAGGCCAACATGCCATTTGCTTTCTTAACCGCCTGCTGTACCTGCATGCCAACCTTCAATGACTGATGTACCATGACACCCAGGTCTCGTTGCACCTCCTCTTTTCCTAATCTGTCACCATTCAGATAATAGTCTGTCTCTCTATTTTTACCAGCAAAGTGGATAACCTCACATTTATCCACATTATACTTCATCTGCCATGCATTTGCCCACTCACCTAACCTATCCAAGTCACTCTGCCACCCAACTTAGTTTCATCCGCAAATTTGGAGATACTACATTTAATCCCCTCGTCTAAATCATTAATGTACAATGTAAACAGCTGGGGTCCCAGCACTGAACCTTGCGGTACCCCACTAGTCACTGCCTGCCATTCTGAAAAGTACCCATTTACTACTACTCTTTGCTTCCTGTTGGACCTATTCCTGGAGGTTTGAACACGTGACATTGTCGGCAGTTTGCAAATGTTACTGCACTGAGAAGTCTGTCTGTCTCACTGAGCAGGTATGGACAGCTCTGCATGCTCCAGCATTCTGGGATTGGTGTGGTATCAGGGAGGGATTAAGGGTGACTCGTACCCCGGGCAGTACCCCGGCCATGGGCGCCCTACTCCCATTTACATCCTGCAGTAAATGATATGGGTGAGCTAAGTCACAGGGCACTATACTGAGTATGCATCAGGTCGAAGACAGGTCAGATCTACATTTAAGGTTATGTTCTCATTGATACTATAACAACACTCATTTAATATTTTATTGTGTTTTCAAACAATCAAACCAATACCTTGATAAAACCCTGTATAAACAGTAAAAATAACACTTTAATTTTTTTAAATCCTTACATTATGAAACTAAGTCGACATTACAACAATTGAGAACAAGACAGAGCAATTTTTTTGGAAGACCATCAGTTTTCATTTGCATTCCATTTTCTCCACAGAGACAACTACAAGTATAACATTACATTGGTCCATTTCTAGGTTTTTGTCGTCTAAACTCATCAATGATTTTCGAGTAGTCAAGTCCTCTCAGTATTTCAATCTCGATACTCATGATTGAAAGACTATTAAGTCGATCTTGTCCCATTCGGTTCTTGATCTCATTCTTGATGCATTTTAGTTTTGAGAATGACCACTCACCACTGCAATTTTATACCATAATCAACAGATATATCCGAAGAACTATTTCAATGTTAGAAAAGGTTTGGGTGAGGGCGTGTGTATGGCGGAATTAGCACATTCTCAGCTCTGCTGACTTAGTTTGTTTGACACAAATTGAGGTTTGAAGCTCTGTTGAGGATGCCTCCAAGCTATAAAACTGAATGAATTCACTTTCAATCATAGATTCCAGATCTTTGGGATAGGAGCGGGCAAGATTTGCTGCGGCTTGCTTGATCTCATGAGTCGAGAGAACGGCTAGTTCGGACAGGAATTCAAACTTACAGTTGATTTCCTTGTATGCTCCAAGGCGGTGTTTCAAGGTATTGATTAGTTGATCAATGATGACAAGGAACACTTCAGTTTTGAATTTCTCCTTGGGTGACAGCAGTGTTTTCAGCATCTCCATCGTCATAGTTGTGGTTGTGTACCCAGACCCGCCTCTGAGCTGAATTGTACTCATTGTGGCCACACAGTTTAATCCCTAGGTCTTCAAAGTCCTCAAACTTTGTCCATTGGATCTTGACAAAATTGACAAGAGACTTGTGTAAGGGCACCATATACATTCAGATTCAAGCCAGTCTCTTGAAGTGAGAGATTGGTCAGGTGAAAGCGCTTCAAGACTGTGTTCCAAATAAAAATGAGAATAGCTGAATCTAGTTCGCCCAGTTTGGCAACGATCAACTGAGCTTCATTTCGGCATTCAACTTTCTGTTCTACATCAGTTGCCAGGGATTCCAACACTTCACATATGGGAGTGTAAACTTTGAGCAGGGCTGACACTGCTTCATGCCTTGCTGACCATCGAGTAGCAGAAAGCTGTTGGACAACAGACAGCCCTAAAGGCTTTAGTTTTTCATAAAACAGTCGCCAACGATATGTCGGTGCAGAGAGAAAAGTGTACAACTTTTGTACAATGTCAATTGCACTGTTTTTCCCCACAAGTTTGAGTGAGTGCGCTGCACATGGTATAAACATCGCATATGGACATTGCTCATTGATGATAGTTTGGACACCAATGTATTTCCCACTCATATTTGAAGCATTATCATAAGATTGTCTGCGACAATTTTTTATGCCAAGCCCGTTCTCATCCAGAAAGGCCAGTATTATTTCTGCTATTTCTTGTCCAGTATGACAAATTATCAGCAAGAACTTTAGGAACCTTTCCTCAGGACCAGTCGGTAGAACATAGCGGGCAACAAATGTCAGCTGATCTGAGTGTGTGACATCTGGCATTGAATCAACAAATATTGAACAGAACTTCACTGATTTAAATTCCTGGATTACTGTCTCAAGTATTTTGCCATCCATCAGACTAATCAGTTCTTCACAAGTAGTGGAAGACAAGTATTAAGTGTGCCCCTTGCATTTGTTAGCGAACTGCTTGATGTGTTCAGCAAGAAATGCATCATAGTTTGCAAGAACCTCCAACACACCCAGATAATTACCATTACTTGGAGACCCAATGATTTCGTCTCTGCCTCGCAATGAAAGACCTCGTTCACAGAGAAACCTTATCACACAGACAGCCCACTCTAGTACCTTGTGCAAGTGCTGCCATTCATTTTCAAACTGGAAGACAATATGACCATCCACACAACCAATGCCTGCTTGTCTAGTGCACATTACTACCATGGCTTCACTATGCTGATGGCTGTTTTCATAAGATGAAATCCTCTCATCTCCATGCTTCCAGTCATTAAACCCATGAGTAAAGTGGCTACTTGTTCATGCTGTGACCTTACAAGCAAAGCAGTATACTCTACTATTTGAAGGTGAATAACAGAGCCACGCTCGCTCCACACGTTCCCCTGTCAGCGGGTGCACACGTGTGAAGAAGGACGTCGAGCAGTATCGGCGGCATCCTTCCTTGGGATGAATCATGCCGGAGATTTAGACAAGTATTAAGTATGCCCCTTGCATTTGTTAGCGAACCACTTGATGTGTTCAGCAAGAAATGCATCATAGTTTGCGAGAACCTCCAACACACCCAGATAATTACCATTACTTGGAGACCCAATGATTTCGTCTCTGCCTCGCAATGAAAGACCTCGTTCACAGAGAAACCTGTCTCACAGTTTCTGCAGTCCTCACTACCTTTTGCAATCCAATGGCTTTGCATGTCTTCTACGATATTGTCTCCCCACAGCCCAAAGTCGCTCATAAGTTGAGCCTCTTTCAGCTCAGTATGCACCAATTGGTTTTCATCTTCTTCAACTTTTTGGACTTGGAGCTCCAACTCGGCCAACTCCGGGTCTGGTGCCATGAGTGATTTCGTTGTTGAAGTTGACTGCACAGCGTCGTCTTGGCCTTCTTGATCTTGAGTTTTTAGTTGGAAAAAATTATCCAGTTTAAGCAGTTTAGCTACTTCTCGTCGCTTTTGCTCCCCGCGTAGCTGGTGCTCTTTCCTTTTTTTCGGCCCCGATTTGTGTGTAGAATGCATCTCTAGAAAAAAGGCATCTCGAGTCTGTTTACATCAAGTCGAGAATAACATGCACCTGAGCCCTCGCAGCTTTGCTCCGCTTTTGCTACGTCACTTATGTCAATATTATTTACCCTTACCCTTAATCCGACCCTGCATGGGTCCCACTCTAGGCTTGGGCCCCCGGGTGACTACCCCACCTGCCCCCCCCCCCTTAATCATCCCTGATGGCAGTTCACAAGCCACAAGCCTCTCAGATCATGTGGAGATGAATGCAAAGGGAATGCACAGGAGGCTTCAGCCTGTCTTCCTGATGGTGCATGGGAGGGTGGTACAGCTGGAGAAGGTGATAGAGACTGGGGGGGGGCAGGGGGGGGGGTGGGGGCATGGAAAAATTTGAACACCAGAATGCACATGTTCAGTTTTAGGTGTTGGGGGAATTGGGAGCCAATGTAGGTCTGCGAAAACATGGGTGAGTGGGATTTGCTGCAGGCTAGGATAGGGGCAGCGATGGTTTAGATGATCTGAAGTTTCTGAAAACTGGGAGGCTTGCCTGGAGAGCATGTGAATAGTTGAGTCCGGTTGTCACAAAGGCATGGATAAGTGGGTAATGCTTGGGATTGAGAACTCTGGCTGACTTTCCCCAAAACGATAGGGAGTATAAATGAAATAAAGGGATAGATTGAAAAGTATTACAGAAATAAGGTATGTGGTACTTCAACAGATGGCAGGTAACACTCTGTAGAATTCATCGTTCTTATAAGTTGGACCCAACAATTACTGTTATCAGATATATTTACCTAGTGAACTATAGGAGATTAAAATCTAACTTAATAAGCATTTTAACTTTAATATTTAACACTAATTTATAGCTAATGGACAGAATTAACACGAATAATCACTTTTGTCATTATTCCCTTCTCTCGAGTGGAGGGGAGAGTAAATATACTGAGCCGGTCTCTGTTAAAATTGAAATATAGCTGATTTGCAGGCATCCTTGCTGCTGCCAATGTTCTCACAGTTTCAAGAATGTATCAGGCAAAACGAAGGGATCCTCCATGAATACCTCATCTGCAAACACTGAAGTCTCTGATGCACTTCTTTCTATTGTCTTGGCGCAACAATAACATTCCCCTTTGCCAGACGACAAATCACCTCCCACTGAACACCATACGGAGAGTACCTGCGGCCAGAGGGTGATTCCACAATCTTGGCGTCACATACCCGCTTCTGAAACCTGGATTTACGAGAGTCGTAAACAATAGGGTCATCCCCTCTTGCCTCTGACGATCTCAGTGTAATGTCACTTTGTTTGAAACACTGGAGATGGACACCACCTGAACGGTTAATGCTGTGGGAAGACAGGCTGCACTCACTTTAAGAATCAGAGGTAGACTGAAGCTCATATGCCTCGTACACACAAATGTGTTAGTGCCAAACAACCTCTTGGAGGTCATCTCACCTCCGGCTTCATGGAGTTCAAAGATGACTACCAGCGGAGAAAATCCCACTTTTTCAAGCTTAATTTTAAAGTTTAAAAAACGCAAATACATCTGATGACGCCTCTGTGAAACACCTTGGGACATGTTTCTATTTTAAAGGTGCTATATAAATACAGGTCGTTGTTTCATACTGATATTATCCTTGTAATGTAGATGCACCCTTAAATTTAGCTGGCAGGTGGAACTTGATGTAAACAGGTAATAAGTAACTTGTTTAGATATATTTTCTGTTTCCTTACTTCCTTCCATTTTGTAAGTTCTCTTTCTCCCTATTAAAGATTTCCTCCTGCTTCTCTTCCCACCACCCAGCTGGTGTATTGGTTAAAAGTAAAGGAAGCAAATCTACCTTTCCAGCTATTTCGAGTGCTATACTTAAAGTGGACGTAATGATCATAACTATGGAGACACCTATCTATGCTGTTCTAGAAGCAATTGAAGAAAGAAAACTGCACACGGCAATTAAATATTTTCTTCTCTCCCCTATTTTTCTGTCAACATTTGCTTCCTCTTCCGCTTCTGAAGATGCTGACCCTTTATTGGGATATGACTCTATGGGTCCTGGGTGGCCCAAGTAACTCTTCATGTGTGAGCATAGGCAGTGAATGACAGCAGGCATTTGGCTTTGGAGGGAAGCATTACAGCTGACCCAAATCATGTCCTCACCTGCTTGCACACATCTGCACTTGATCACTGGGTAGCAACTTGCAATAACAGAGCACCATTAACATAGAAAAGTGTCCCAGGGTGTTTCAGAGAGGCCAAAGGACAAAGCGGGGTGACAAAAGCTTGATTTTAAGGAGTGTCTTAAAGAGAGGGAGTTGAAGAGGGGGCCGGATTTTCATTATTTAGCCTTACCATTGGTTTTCCGGTGGTATTTCGATGCTATTTAAAAATAAAGTATTTTGTTACCACCGAAATACCACTCTCACTCAAAAGACGCTATTTTCATCAAATAAAACCGGTGGTAGGGCTAACTGTATTTCATTCTTATTTTTCAACGTGCAACACAAAGTAAAATGGATGGTATTTTTGCACATGCATCATCAGTACCCGCCCGCTCCTCCTCTCCCCGACATGGCCTTACCTTGGGCCTCCTCCCCCGACATGGCCTTACCTTGGGCCTCCTCCCCCGACATGGCCTTACCTTGGGCCTCCCACTCCCCAACATGGCCTTACCTTGGGCCTCCTCCCCCCAACATGGCCTTACCTTGGGCCTCCTCCCCCCAACATGGCCTTACCTTGGGCCTCCTCCCCCCAACATGGCCTTACCTTGGGCCTCCCACTCCCCGACATGGCCTTACCTTGGGCCTCCCACTCCCCGACATGGCCTTACCTTGGGCCTCCCACTCCCCGACATGGCCTTACCTTGGGCCTCTCGCTCCCCGACATGGCCTTACCTTGGGCCTCCCACTCCCCGACATGGCCTTACCTTGGGCCTCCCGCTCCCCGACATGGCCTTACCTTGGGCCTCCTCCTCCCCCCGACATGGCCTTACCTTGGGCCTCCCACTCACCGACATGGCCTTACCTTGGGCCTCCCGCTCCCCGACATGGCCTTACCTTGGGCCTCCTGCTCCCCGACATGGCCTTACCTTGGGCCTCCTCCTCCCCCTGACATGGCCTTACCTTGGGCCTCCTGCTCCCCGACATGGCCTTACCTTGGGCCTCCTCCCCCCAACATGGCCTTACCTTGGGCCTCCCGCTCCCCGACATGGCCTTACCCTGGGCCGCCACTCCTCCTCTACCCGCTGCATCTGGTGCTCTCTCTGAGGTCGGGGAAGCATGTTCTCCCCCAAGTTCCCCCAATCTCCCCCGCACCATCACCTACACCAGGTGCTTACGAAGCCCACCCGCCTGTGCATTGCTCCTCTGCACCCTTGCTGACTCAGTCCCTTCGGCCAGCCGGCCCAGCCTAGCGGCGTCCCTGAAGACCTTTCAAAAGGAAAATAGTAGGCTTTCCTAATAGACTAAATTGATCCCGATGCAAAGTGATGTCCATACATTACTCAGAACACTCTGCAATAGTTGTACAATAGGTGTATTGTCACTGCATGCCCAGTGCTTTGAAAATTGCCTTTTCAACTCTACAGATGATTCAACAAGTAATTGTCTCAGCCATAAACATCAGGAAGGTCCAAGGTTTGATCCTCAATCTGTGCTGAGTTAATTGTTCTCAGACATGGTGACACCAGGGATTCTATAAATGCACCATTGCCCCTCGACAAAGGTGCAGACAAATTAGCCAGGGTTCCCTACTCCAAATCACTACTGGCACCCCTAGCTGGAAGTGCACTTAAGTGGATGTTGGATGGAAGCGGGATTGAGCTAGGCTGGAATGGCCTGTCGATACTCACTGACAAGCCTCACAACTGAATAATGAAAACTTTGGTGAGGTACTGCAGAATGTCCAAGGAGCTGTACCCCAGCAAAGAGTCAAAGAATCATAGAATCAAATAAATTTTCAGCACCCTAGCCCGGAACCAGTGTGCCACAGTCATCAGCATGTATGCCCCAACACTCGACGCAACAGATGAGACCTAAAAATAATTCTACTCCAGCCTCGACAATCCCTATCCCGAGTCCCTATGGACAACAAGCTGATCCTCCTCGGCAACTTCAACGCCAGAGTCGGTAAGGACACTGACCTCTGGGGAGGCGTGATTGGCAGCAGTGGGTAGGGAAAACCAACTCCAGCGGTACCCTGCTCCTGACAAAGTGCCTAGAACATGACCTTGTCTTCACCAACACCTTCTTCCGTCAGAGGGATAAGTACAAGGCATCATGGTAACACCCTCGCTCCAAGCACCGGCATCTGCTTGAATACATCATCGTCCAAGC
Organism: Pristiophorus japonicus; assembly: GCF_044704955.1. Taxonomy (NCBI): domain Eukaryota; kingdom Metazoa; phylum Chordata; class Chondrichthyes; family Pristiophoridae; genus Pristiophorus; species Pristiophorus japonicus. Next base: position 216,022,293 of record NC_091982.1, read on the forward strand.
GAGGGACCGCAAGGACGTGTGCATCACTCGCACCATGACAGGAGCCGACGACTGCTGGACGGATCACTGCCTAATCCACTCCGTCATTAACATCAATATAGCCCCAAAGCAACGATGGCAACAGAAACAATGCCACAGGAAAATCAACGCTTGGCACTCAAAGACCGAGGTAAGAAAGCCCTACACAGCCAGACTGCCAAACTGGCAACCCTCGATGACCCCGAGACGCAGAGTGCCCACAGCGCCTGATCTGCCCTCAAGGCCTCCATAGCCAGTGCCTGCGAAGAGACGCTCGGCTATTCGACCAGGAAACACCAAGACTGGTTTGACAAGAAAGACCAAGAGATCCAGAAGCTAATAAGCCGCAAGCACAAGGCATTTCTGAACTTAAAGCAGCACCCAATTCAGGAGCAGCAAAGCAGCTCTACAGGCGGCTGAAGGCCGAGATCCAACAAAAAGCCCGCGACCTAAAGAATAGATGGTGGGTGGAGAAAGCACAGGAGATCCAACAACTGGCTGGCAACTATGATGTGTGAGGATTCTTCAGCACAGTCAAGACCACCTATGGCCCAAGCACCCAAGACCCCACCCTACTGCTGGCCAAGAATGGAGAGGCACTCATTACGGACACCGAGGTATTCAGGGCCTGCTGGAAGGAGCACTTCGAAGATCTCCTTAACCGAGACTCTGCCTTCGACTCCATCCCGCAGCACGCTACCCGCCATCATCTCAGCAAAACCCCAGCCCTGCACGAGGTAGAAAAGGCCATCTGTCAGCTCAAGAATAACAAGGAAACAGGAGCAGATGGAATCCCCACCAAGGCACTAAAGTATGGTGGTGAAGCATTATTGGCACAAATGCATGACCTCATCTCTCTCATCTGGAAGAAGGAGAGCATGCCAGGAGATCTCAGAGATGCCGTAATCGTGACCATCTTCAAAAAAGGGGACAATTCCGAATGCGGTAATTACAGAGGAATCTCCCTGCTGTCGGCCACTGGGAAAGTCATTGCAAGAATCCTCCTCAATTGTCTTCTCTCCGTGGCTGAAGAGCTCCTCCCAGAATCGCAATGCGGATTCCATCCACTAAGGGGTACAACGGACATGATCTTCACCAGGCGACAATTACAAAAGAAATGCAGGGAACAGCACCAATCCTTGTAAATGGCCTTCTTTGACCTCACAAAGGCCTTCGACACTGTCAACCGTGAGGGACTATGGAGCGTCCTCCTCCGTTTCGACTGCCCCCAAAAGTTTGTCACCATCCTCCGCCTGCTCCACGACGACATGCAAGCCGTGATCCTGAACAATGGATCCACCACAGACACAATCCATGTCAGGACCGGGGTCCAGTAGGGCTGTATCATCGCACCAACATTCTTCTCGATCTTTCTTGCTGCAATGCTTCATCTCATTCTCAACAAGCTCCCCGCTGGAGTGGAACTAAACTATAGAACCAATGAGAACCTGTTCAACCTTCGCCACCTCTAGACTAGATCCAAGGTCATCCCATCTTCTGTCATCGAACTACAGTACGCGGACGATGCTTGCTTCTGTGCACATTTGGAGGCTGAACTCCAAGCCATCATCAACACCTCCACTGAGGCGTACGAAAGCATGGGTCTTACACTAAACATCCTCCACCAACCTGAGCCCACCACACAGTACTGCCCCCCCATCATCAAAATCCACGGCACGGCCTTGGACAACAGTGGACCATTGTCCATGCCTCGGGAGTCTACTATGAGCAAGGGCAGATATTGATGATGAGGTTCAACATCGCCTCCAGTGTGCCAGTGCAGCCTTCGGTCACCTGAGAAAGAGAATGTTTGAAGACCAGGACCTCAAATCTGGCACCAAGCTTATGGTTTACAGGGCAGTAGTGATACCCACCCTCCTATATGGCTCAGAGACGTGGACTATATACAGCAGACATCTCAAATCGCTGGAGAAGTACCACTAGCGCTGCCTCTGCAAGATCCTGAAAATCCACTGGGAGGATAGACACACCGTCAGTGTTCTCGCTCAGGCCAACATTCTCAGCATTGAAGCACTGACCATGCTTGACCAGCTCCATAGGACAGTCCACATCGTCTGCATGCCCAACACGAGACTCCCAAAGCACGTGCTCTACACGGAGCTCTGACACAGCAAGCGAGCCCCAGGTGGGCAGAGGAAACATTTGAAGGACATCCTCAAAGTCTCCTTGATAAAGTGCAACCCCACCGGCACCTGGGAATCCCTGGTCCAAGACCGCCCAAAGTGGAGAAAGAGCATCCAGGAAGGTGCTGAGCACCTCGAGTCTCGTCGCCAAGAGCACGTGGAAATCAAGCGCAGACACCTGAAGGAGCGTGCGGCAAACCAGGTTTCCCACCCACCCTTTCCTTCAACCACTTTCTGTCCCACCTGTGACAGAAACTGTAATCCCCGTATTGGATTGTACAGCCATCTGAGAACTCACTTTTAGAGTGGAAGCAAGTCTTCCTCAATTCCAAGGGACTGCCTATGATGATGATGCTGCTTTGCGCTGGCCGCTCCTCCTCTTCCCACCGCCTCCGGTGCTTTCTCCTTGGGGGGGTGGTGGGGGGAGGGAGAAGAGCTGCTGTTTTTACTTTGTTACCCGCTGTAACTAAAGTCAGAAAGGCTTGGCCACCATTTTGCTGCAGTTTCGAGGCAGACGACAGGACAGCCTCCCTTCCCTACAGAGGAGATTTTGCCAATTTTCTGTGTTTTCTGCCCCTGGCATTTAAGAAGAGAACACGCTGTGACTATCACTCAGTGCCTCTCGGGCAACATTTCATCACCATTTCAAATTAAAGTAACATTCAGTTCAAGGCCATGCTTCAACAGCGGCTTTGAGGGAAGTATGCGAGTCTGTCAATGCCCTGCAGCAATTGGTGGTCTTGCGTTTTGACACTGCACCCCCTAGTGTCATACCACCCAGAGTGACAGCACCTGTGGGTGGGGAGGTAGAACTGCCTTCCTACTCAGAAGCCAGGTCTTCCATACCCCGAGCTTCTCCAGTGGATCCACACATGGCATCGCCAACAACAGCAGCTCTGTGGATGCCTTGTTCCACAAGGTCCTGGTCGCAATGTGGGTAGGGGCAGGAGCAAGGGTAGAGGTACCAGGGGTAGCGTTCGGGGGTGAAGAATAGGAGGGGGAAAGGTGGGAAAAGCGGTGGGAGTCTTGGCCGCAGGTAAAAGAAGTGCAGGGTGAGGGCTGATATTTTATTGCTGTTTTTGTCCTTGCTGTTGATGTTATCGTTCTTGTAGTTGTTGCTGTGTTGTTATTGTTGTTATATTGTTGTTATTGCAAAAAATTTTAAATCTTTGAAGTTAAAAAAATATTTCTTACATTTTTTAAAGTTTACAACATTTTATAAAATGTTGTTAAACATAATCATTCTTGTACTGTGTCCAACTCTCAAAAAGTGAAGGGCAAAACTCAACAATAGAGTGGGCTGTAAAGGTGAAATGTAACTCTCACTGTTCAAGCAAAGCATTGATTTATGAGCCACTTGTCTCTGCACCTTGTTACAAACTCACACGAGGCATATATATATCAGACACGGTCACTCTGTGACCTTCACTTTATTCCCAGGACCAAGGAGTGCTGACCCTGGGTGGGACCTCCCCTTTTATACCTGGAAACCCAGGTGGGGAGTGTCTCCCGCAAGCTCACCCCCTGTGGTCAGGGTGTGCATTTCAAGGGTACAGGTACCGTGTGCATGAGTTACAGTAACATAACTATTTTAATTGCAAGATGGTGAAATACATGACATCACCTCCCCCCTTAAGTCTTTAAGTTCAGAGGTTAAGTCTATCGGGTGGTCGACGCTCTCTCGTGGAGCGCCGCAGTTGTGGCTCTGGTGGCTGAGCCTCAGCACACGTCTCTGTCACTTGAAGTGATTCCGGCCTCTCCGGGCTGGCCGCTGGGACTGTGCATGCTGAGGGCTGTCTTTGTTGCTTGTACGCTGGCAGTGGTGTGGGTGCTATCTCATCATGCTCTTCTTCTGGTTCCTCCGTGTCTATGCTGAACCTTGTCTTTACTTGGTCCAAGTATTTGCGGCATATCTGCCCATTGTCTAGTCTGACCACCATGACCCTGTTTCCTTCTTTGCCATTTGGGTCCCAAAGCACGGTTAAGAACAAATACCGGGTCATCTATTTCTATACACCTCCCCCTTGAGCCTCAATCATGGAGCTCGGTTTGGGACTGGCGCTTGCCCTCAACAATGTCTGCCAGGTCTGGGTGAATGAGGGACAGCCGCGTCTTGAGCGTGCGTTTCATGAGGAGTTCCGCTGGCGGGACTCCCGTGAGCGAGTGCGGCCGGGACCTGTAGGCCAGCAGGAGGCGCGATAGGCGGTACTGAAGGGAGGGTCCTTGGATGCGTAGCATGCCCTGCTTTAAGACTTGGACCTCCCGTTCCGCCTGGCCATTGGAAGCCGGCTTGAACGACGCTGTCCGGACGTGCTTGATCCCATTGCCCGACATAAACTCCTGGAATTCATGGCTGGTAAAATATGGGCCATTGTCGCTGACCAGGATGTCCGGTAAGCCGTGGGTCGCGAAAACCGTACGCAGACTCTCTACAGTGATGGATGTCGTGCACGAGTTCAATATGATGCACTCGATCCACTTCGAGTATGCATCGACAACGATCAGGAACATTTTCCCCATGAACGGGCCTGCATAGTCTACGTGAATACGTGACCATGGCCTGGTGGGCCAGGGCCACGGGCTGAGTGGGGCCTCCCTGGGGGCATTGTCCAACTGGGCACATGTCGTGCACCTGCGAACCCAGTGTTCCAGGTCTGAGTCAATCCCCGGCCACCATACAAGGCAATGGCCTTCATTAACATGCCAGGGTGCTCGCTGTGGAGTTCCCTGAAGAACGCTTCCCTTCCTTTCTGGGGCATGACTACCCGGCTGCCCCATAACAGGCAGTCAGCTTGGATGGAGAGTTCATCCATCCGTCTCTGAAACGGCCTGACTTCCTCGGGGCAGGTGCTCAATTCCCAGTCAGGACACATTTCTTTATCATGGATAGGAGGGGTCCCTGTTGGTCCAGAGTTTGATCTGTCGGGCTGTGATGGGGGAACCCGCAGTGTCAAAAGCCTCAACGGCCATAACCATCTCGGCGCTCTGCTCCGACGCCCCCTCAGTGGTGGCCAGTGGGAGCCTGCTGAGTTCGTCAGCGCAATTTTCGGTGCCTGGCCGGTGCCGTATGGTGTAGTCATACGCAGCCAGCGTGAGGGCCCATCGCCGTATACGAGCTGACACGTTAGCGTTGACAGCCTTGCTGTTGGACAACAGGGATGTTAACGGCTTGTGGTCCGTCTCTAGCTCGAACTGTCTACCGAAAAGATACTAGTGTATCTTTTTCACACCATACACACACGCAAGTGCCTCCTTTTCGACAATGTCATATCCACGCTCTGCCTGGGAGAGCGACCTGGAGGCGTAAGCCACCGGTTGGAGTCGGCCGTCATTGTTATCCTGCTGCAATACACACCCAACCCCGTAGGATGCTGCATCGCATGTTAAAACCAGTTTTTTACAGGGGTCATACAAAGTCAACAGTTTGTTGGAACACAGCAGGTTCCTCGCCTTATTGAAAGCCCGTTCTTGACAATCCCCCCCAAAACCATTCACAACCTTTACGGAGGAGCATGTGTAACGGCTCCATCAATGTGCTTAAGTTCGGCAGAAAGTTCCCATAATAGTTCCCAGGAATGATCGCAACTCCAACGTGTTGCCGGGCCTGGGCGCCCGGCGAATCGCCTCAGTCTTTGATTCAGTGGGCCGGATCCCATCTGCGGCAACCCTCCTGCCCATAAACTCGACCTCTGGGGCCAAAAACATGCACTTGGACTTTTTCAGCCGCAAGCCTACCCGATCCAATCGGCGTAGCACCTCCTCCAGGTTGCGGAGGTGTTCCTCGGTGTCTCGACCCGTTGTAAGGATGTCATCTTGGAATATGACTGTTCCAGGAATGGACTTGAGCAAGCTTTCCATGTTTCGCTGAAAGATAGCTGCTGCCGAACGAATGCCAAACGGGCACCTGTTGTAGACAAATAATCCTTTGTGCGTCGTGATGGTGGTCAGAAGCTTGGAATCTTCTGCCAGTTCCTGAGTCATGTAGGCCGAAGTGAGGTCCAGCTTCATGAACAGCTTGCCACCTGCCAGCGTGGTAAAGAGATCCTCCGCTCTCGGAAGCGGGTATTGGTCTTGCAGTGACACTCGGTTGATGGTGGCTTTGTAGTCGCCACAAATCCTAACCGAGCCATCTGCTTTGAGGACGGGAACGATGGGACTTGCCCAGTCGCTGAATTCAACAGCCGAAATTATGCCCTCTCTGAGCAGCCTGTCCAGTTCACTTTCAATCTTCTCATGCATCATGTACGGCACCGCTTTGGCTTTGTGGTGCACTGGTCTGGCGTCCGGAGTGATGCATATCATTACTTTAGTGCCCTTGAACGTTCCGACACCGGGTTGAAAGAGTGACTTGAATTTTTGCAATGCCTGTGAGCATGAACTTCGCTCCAAGGATGAAATGGCGTGCACATCCCCCCATTTCCAATTCATCTCAGCTAGCCAACTCCTCCCCAAAAGCGTGGGGCCATTTCCCAGAACAATCCAGAGTGGTAGCCGGTTCTGTAATCCATTATGCGTTACCATCAAGTTTGCACTGCCCAGCACTGGGATGATCTCTTTGGTGTACATATGTAGCTGCGTCTCAATGCATTCCAGTTTGGGCCTGCTAGCTCTGTGTGACCATAGTCTCTCAAATTGTTGGGCGCTCATGAGTGACTGGCTAGCTTCCGTATCCAGTTCCATGTGCACCGGGATGCCATTCAGTAAGACTTTCATCATCATGGATGGCATTTTAGTGTATGAGCTGTGGACGTCAGCCACATGAACTCTCTGAACTTCAGCATCCATAGTTTTTCCCCAGGCCTCATCCTACATTGCAGACCCCTCGTCTGGTTCCTCTGTCTCGCAGACTAGCCTCGTTACTGCCTTTTTGCACATCCTGGCCAAGTGTCCACTGACATTACAAATCCTACAGGTATAAAGCTGGAACCTGCAGCTTTTGGCAGTGTGTCTACCCCCACACCTCCAGCATGAGCTGAGATTGCTGTTAACAAAAGGATTATTCCATGGCATTCCTCGCTGATGGCCCATTTGGCTGTTTCTAGGCACTCTGATGGGGAGTGTTACTGGTCCCATCACGGGATGCATTGTTCCTCGTGATGGCGTGAATTGCCGATCCCCTTTCCATTGTCCCTGTTGCGGGCCCACCCTGGAGTTTGTTGCTGCTGGGCAGTGTCGAATTGCCCTGGCCTGCCTGCCTGGGTGGTGTCGAATTGCCTGCGGGGTTCTGTATCACTTTTACAACATTAACTCCCTGGTTCATCGCGACGTTAAAACCAGGGCTGCGTGCATAAATTAGCTTGGTCTCCTCTTTCCCTGCCATAAAGGTCTGAGCTATCAACGCCGCCCCTTCTAAAGTTAGGTCCTTGGTCTTTATGAGCTTCTTGAAAATGCTGGCATGATTAATGCCCTCGATGAAAAAGTCCCTTAACATCTCCCCCCTGCAGGCATCGGAGAACTTACAGAGACTGGCCAAACGCCACAGTTCTGCCACGAAGTCCGAGACGTTTTGACCCTCCTGACGCAGGTGAGAGTAGAACCGGTGCCGGGCCATGTGTATGCTACTTGCTGGCTTGAGATGCTCACTGATTAGCTGGCTGAGCTCTTCGAAGGACTTGTCCGCTGGCTTTTGGGGTGCGAGCAGGTCTTTCATCAGCGCATACGTCTGTGGACCACAGCTGGTCAGTAGATACACCCTCTGCTTGTCAGCCGCTGTCTCTTCCAGCCAGTTCTTTGTGACAAAGCTGTGCGGGAGTCTTTCCACAAAGTCGTCCCAGTCCTCACCCACACAGTAGCGTTCCTCTGTGTCACCGGTGGCCATCCTCGTGGTTTGGTGTTTCCCGTTTCTCATCGCAAATGTAGTGTCTCTGCACCTTGTTACAAACTCACACGAGGCATGTATATATCAGACACGGTCACTCTGTGACCTACACTTTATTCCCAGGACCAAGGAGTGCTGACGTGGGACCTCCCCTTTTATACCTGGAAACCCAGGTGGGGACTGTCTCTCGCAAGCTCACCCCCTGTGGTCAGGGTGTGCATTTCAAGGGTACAGGCACCGTGTGCATGAGTTACAGTTACATAACTATTGTCATTGTAAGATGGTGAAATACATGACACTGCTGATATAACACTTTTGCAGTGGTGAAAGCTTCACAAGTCTTCCCCTGTGGTATTGGGGATGGTAGTGGCATGGGTTCATCGCCCGGCTCCTCGTCGTCATCCCCCCCCCCCCCCACCCCGTGTCCTCAGGTGGTCCTGCCCCCTCAGGATGACTAAGTTGTGTAACATGCAGCACACCACTATGAACTCAAGAGACCTGCTCAGGGTGGTATTGCAGACTGCCTCCTGAGTGGTCCAGGCATTAAAAGCGCTGCTTGACTACTCCAATTGTCTTTTTGATGATATTGCATGTAGCTATATGGCTATCATTGTAGTGATGCTCGGCTTCTGTCTGAGAGTTCCGAGGGTGGGGTCATGAGCCAGGTAGCAAGGCCGTAATCTTTGTCCTCCAGCATCCAGCTGTGACCTTGTGGCTGACACTTAAACAGGTTGGAAACAGTGCTCTCACACAAGATATACACATCATGAATGTTCCCTGGAAAATTGGCATTTACTGTCATGATTATTTGCTTGTGGTCGACAACGAGTTACACGATCAGGGAGTGGAATCGCTTTTGGTTTCGGTAAACCTCTGGCTCCTCTAAAGGTGTTCGCAGGGCGATGTGCGTACAGTCTACGGCACCCTTAACCTTAGGGAAGTCAGCAATTCGTGCAAAACCTTCTCACTCCCTTGTCATTGGGAAGTTTATAAAGTCTATCTGGCATGCGTAGAGCGCAGCAGTCACCTGGTGAATGCAGTAGTGTGTAGCGTGCTGCGAGATGCAGCATACGTCCCCAGCTGATGCTTGAAAGGAGCCAGAGGCATAGAAGGCAAGTGCCGCAGTCACCTTGTCCTCAATGGTCAGTGCAGTCCTGTCGGTGCTAGTGGGCTGCAGGTCTGCCTTTATGTGCTGGCATATTTCTGTGACCACCTCATTTCGATAGTGCAACCTTCTAATGCACTGTGCAGGTATGAGTGTCTCTCCCTGAAAACTTGTTGGGAGTAAGGTCTCCTCCTCCTAAGTCAATTAGGCACATAATGCTCTTGAATAAACCTCCTTCCAGATCTATTCTGCATCATATAAGTAGTCAGCAATATTGGCAGAGATATTTTAGGCCCCATTCCTTTAAATGTCCTGCAAATGTTCTCAAAGTGTGCTCAAATGTTCTTAAATATCCTTAAAATCCAATTTACTCAAATAATCCACTAAAAGCCTCAAATAACCTTAAAATCTAACTCTGAACTCACAAAGATGTCTGTGTAAAACTCAATCTTCTCCCATGTGGAATGGACTGCAGCTCCGTTTTACAAAATGGCATCCGTAGTACTGGATTCAATCAGGTAAGATCAGATTAGATTGCACTTTTCTCGATGGCAATTTAGGCCAGTGGTAAAACTTGTGGTATTGATAAATTCACCTCTGGTGGTAATTTTCAGTGGTATTTCGGTGTTGCACACTTAATGTCATAAAAACAGAAAAAAAATAAGACCGGTGGTATTTTTTTTACCACCGATGGTAAATCACTGATGAATTTAACTCCGGTAGTATTTCGATGCTAAATTATGAAATCGGTGATAATCTGCGATGAATTTACCACCGGTGGTATTTTCAGTGGTAAATGGGTAGTAAATGATCAAAAAAATGATGAAAATCCAGCCCATAGAATTTAGGGAGTGAGATCCAGAGCATAACACCTAGGCTCCTGAAGACATTGCTACCAATTCTGGGGAGGAGAGAGGGAATACAGAAGATGTCAAAGTTGGAAGAGTGGTGAATTTGGGTGGGGAGTTATAGGGCTGGAGGAGGTTACAGAGATATGGATGAGGTCATGAAGGATTTAAGCACATGGATGCGAATTCAAAATTTGAGGCATTAGGAGACTTGGAGGCACTGTAGGCCAGTGAGGGTCGGAATGATGAATGATCAGTACTTGGTGTGGGGTGGATATGGGAAGCAGAGTATTGGGTGAGCTGAATTTTATGGAGGGTGGAGGATGGGAGGTTGGCCAGGAGAGCACAGGAATAGTTGAGAACAGAGGTCACATAAGGGAGGGAGGGAGGGAGGGAGGGAGGGAGAAAGGAATATTTATATAGTCTGTTACACAACCTCAGGACATCCCATAGTGCTTTACAGTCAAGTAAGTACTTTTTGAAATGCATTCACTGTGTAATGTAGGGAAACATGGCAGTCAATTTGCACGCACAATTGTATCAAAATAATGATGGCAGCACCTCAGACAGTGCAGTACTCCCTCAGTACTGTACTGAAGTCAGCTTAGATTATGTGCTCAGATCTCTTGAATGAGATTTGAACCCATGTCCTTCCGACTCAGAGGCAAGAGTGCTACCACTTAGCCAAGGCTAACATATAATGCTCAAGAGTGAATCATAATTAACCTTAATTGACTTTCCCCTCCAAAACCCAGGAGTGCAGAGGCCTATTGTAGTGCTGCTACCATGTGAGCACCATTGGCACCAGTTAGAAAATAGAAACATAGAAAATAGGTGCAGGAGTAGGCCATACGATCATGGCTGATCATGCATTTCAGTATACATTCCTGCTTTCTCTCCATAGCCCTTGATCCCTTTAGCCGTAAGGGCCACATCGAACTCCCTTTTGAATATATCTAACAAACTGACCTCAACAACTTTCTGTGGTAGAGAATTCCACGTCATCACAATTCTCTGAGTGAAGAAGTTTCTCCTCATCTCGGTCCTAAATGGCTTAACCCTTATCCTTAGACTGTGACCCCTGGTTCTGGACTTCCCCAACATCGGGAACATTCATTCTGCATCTAACCTGTCCAATCCCATCAGAATTTTATATGTTTCTATGAGATCCCCTCTCATTCTGCTAAATTCCTTTGAATATAAGCCGAGTCGGTCCAGTCTTTCTTCATAAGTCAGTCCCGTCATAGAAACATAGAAACATAGGTGTAGGAGTAGGCCATTCGGCCCTTCGAGCCTGCACCGCCATTCAACAAGATCATGGCTGATCACCCACCCCCCCCCCCCACCCCCCGACACCCCTCAGCCGCAAGGACCACATCCAACTCCCTCCCGAACACATCCAATGAACTGGCATCAACAACTCTCCGCGGCAGGGAACCCCACAGGCCAACAACTCCCCGAGTGAAGTCGTCTCTCCCAATCCCAGCCCCAAACAGCCCACCCCCTCATCCCGGGCATCAGCCTGGTGAACCTTTGCTGCACTCCCAAAATAGTAAGAATGTCCTCTCTCAGTTTAGATCAAAACTGTACACAATATTCAAGGTGTAGCCTCACCAAGGTCCTGCACAACTGTAGTAAGACCTCCCTGCTCCTATACTCAAATCCTCTCGTTATGAAGGCCAACATGCCATTTGCCTTCTTCACCGCCTGCTGTACCTTTATGCCTATCTTCAATGACTGATGTACCATGACACCCGGGTCTCATTGCACCTTCCCTTTTACTAATCTGTCACCATTCAGATAATGATCTGCCTTCCTGTTTTTACCACCAAAGTGGATAATCTCACATTTATCTACATTATAACGCATCTGCCATGTATTTGCCCACTCGCCTAACCTGTCCAAGTCACCCTACAGCCTCTTAGCATCCTCCTCAGAGCTCACACTGCCACCCAGCTTAGTGTCACCTGCAAACTTGGAGATATTACATTCAATTCCTTCATCTAAATCAATAATGTATATTGTAAATAGCTGGGGTCCCAGCACTGAACCTTGCGGTACCGCACTAGTCACTGCCCGACATTCTGAAAAGGACCCATTTATTCCTACTCTTTGCTTCCTGTCTGTCAACCAGTTCTCTATCCACGTCAGTACATTACCCCCAATACCATGTGCTTCAATTTTGCACACTAATCTCTTGTGTGGGACTTTGTCAAAAGCATTTTGAAAGTGTAAATACACCACATCCACTGGATCTCCCTTGTCCACCCTACAAGTTACATCCTCAAAAAATTCTAGAAGATTTGTCAAGCCTGATTTCCCTTTCATAAATCCATGCTGACTTGGACTGATCCTGTCACTGCTTTCCAAATGTGCTATTACATCTTTAATAATTGATTCCAACATTTTCCCCACTACTGATGTCAGGCTAACCAGTCTATAATTCCGTTTTCTCTCTCCCTCCTTTTTTAAAAAGTGGGGTTACATTAGCTACCCTCCAGTCCATAGGAACTGATCCAGAGTCTATAGAAAGTTGGAAAATGACCACTAATATATCCACTATTTCTAGGGCCTCTTCCTTAAGTACTCTGGAATGCAGACTATCAGGCCCTGGGGATTTATCGGCCTTCAATCCCATAAATTTTCCAAACACAATTTGCTGAATAATAAGGATTTCCTTTAGTTCCTCCTTCTTGCGAGACCCTCGGTCCCCTAATATTTCCGGAAGGTTATTTGTGTCTTCCTTAGTGAAGACAGAACCAAATTATTTGTTCAATTGGTCTGCCATTTCTTTGTTCCCCATTATAAATTCACCTGATTCTGACTGTAAGGGACTCTCATTTGTCTTCACTAATTTTTTTCTCTTCACCTATTTGTAAAAGCTTTTGCAGTCAGTTTTTATGTTCCCTGCAAGCTTACTCTCAGTCTATTTTCCCTCTCCTAATTAAACCCTTTGTCCTCCTCTGCTGAATTCTAAATTTCTCTTAGTCCTCAGGTTTTCTGCTTTTTTTTGGCCAATTTATATGCCTTTTCCTTGGATTTAACACTATCCCTAATTTCCCTTGTAAGCCACGATTGAGCCACCTTCCCCGTTTTATTCTTACGCCAGACAGGGATGTACAATTGTTCAAGTTCATCCATGTGATCTTTAAATGTCTGTCATTGCCTATCCACTGTCAACCCTTTAAGTATCATTCGCCAGTCTATCCTAGCCAATTCACGTCTCATACCGTCGAAGTTACTTTATTTAAGTTCAGGACTCTAGTCTCTGAATTAACTGTGTCACTCTCCACCTTAATGAAGAATTTTACCATATTATGGTCACTCTTCCCCAAAGGGCCTCGCACAACAAGATTGCTAATTAATCCTCTCTCGTTACACAACACCCAGTCTAGGATGGTCAACTCTCTAGTTGGTTAACTTAATACAGTGATGCTCTTAAACCTGGGAGTTTCTGGTCTTGGACAGCTTAGCTGCTACTCACTATCTTACTCCAGGGAGCTAATTCGGAAGGCCAGTCTTGTATTTAAATTCTGTTAATTACGTTATTTTGTCTGGAAAACTCCAGGTGTCCAGGGACGGATCAAGGGTGCCTTGGGCCCCGAGCAGTACCCCGGCCATGGTCCCCCTACTCCCATTCACATCCTGCAGTAAATTACATTAATGAGCTAAGTCACAGGGCACTATACTGAGTATGCATCAGGTCAAGGTCAAGTCAGGTCTACATCTCAGGTTATGTTCTTATTGATATTATGACGACACTCATTTAATATGTTTCCAATCAAACTGATACCTTGATGAAACCCAATATAAACAGTAAACAACGCTTTAATTTTTTAAAATCCTTACATTTTGAAACTAAATCGACAATGACAATTTAGAGCAAGACAGTGCAATTTTTTTGGAAGACCATCATTTGTCATTTGCATTCTATTTTCCTCAGAAGCAACCACAAGTATAACATTACATTGGTCTTTTTCTAGATTTTTGTCAGCTAAACTCGTCAATGGTTTTCAGGAAGTCAAGTTCTCAGTAATTCGCTCACGTTATCACAGACAGCCCGCTCTAGCACCTTACACCAGTACTGCTGTTCATTTTCAATAAGACGACAATATGACCATCCACACAACCAGTGCTTGTTTGTCAAGTGCACATTACCACCATGGCTTCTCTATGCTGTTGGCCGTTTGAGAGAGAGAAAATCCTCTCATCTCCAAGCAGTTTAGCTACATCTTGTCTATTTTGGTCCTCGCGTAGCTGGTACTCTTTTCTTTTCTTGCCCCCGATTTGCATGTCTAGAAAAGGGTCATCTAAAGTGTGTTTACATTAAGTCGAGAATAACATGCACCCGAGCCCTCGCTGCTTTGCTCCACTCTTGCTACGTCACTTATATCAATACTGTTTACCCTTACTCTTAATCTGACCTTGTTGCCCCCACTCTAGGCTTGGGCCCTGGGTGACTGTCCCGTCTGCACCCCCCTGCCCCCGCCCCTCTTAATCCATCGCTGCAGGTGTCAGCAGATAGCAATGGGGCTCTGGACTATCTAAATGATTTATATCTCCCATCTTGTACTGCTGCTCAGTCTGTGTAATCCTTCAGTTCTACAGCATCTGCTTTTAGATGCTGCATGTGGAACTCGGTGCAGGATGGCATATGAGGAAGAGAATCTTGGATAAACTGGATTTTAATGGAAAGTTGGTCTTATAGAAACATATAAGATTATGAGGGGGCTTGACAAGGTGGATGCAGAGAAGATGTTTCCACTGGTTGGGGGAGACTAGAACTAGAGGGCATGATCTTAGGATTTAGAACGGAGATGAGGAGACATTTCTTCTGAGGGTTGTGAATCTGTGGAATTCACTGCCTCAGAGAACTGTGGAAGCTGGAACATTAAGTAAATTTAAGACAGAAAGAGACAGTTTCTTAAATGATAAGGGGATATGGAGTTATGGGGAGCGGGCGGGTAAGTGGATCTGAGTCCATGATCGTATTGAATGGCGGAGCAGGCTCGAGGGGCCTTATGGCCCACTCCTGCTCCTATTTCTTATGTTCTTATGTAAAGGCTGACAAGGAGAGCTTTAACGTAGTCAAAATTGAGGTGACAAAGGCAGATAATGAGGGCTTCAGCAATGGACGGGCTGAGGCAGGGCAGAGATGGGCAGCAATGTAAGGATGGCAGCAGGCAGTCTGTAGGTTTGAAAGCTTTCACCCTCCTTTAACCACACCATTGGAGTCAGAGTCTTCAACCACTTGGGTCCTAATCTCTGGAGATCCTTCACTAAATCTTGGTGCATTCCCTCTTTACTAAAGTTTCTCAAAACCCATGTGTTCAAGCAAGCTTTTGTTCACCCCTAACCCGAACAATACCTCGTTTAGCTCAGCATCTGTACTGCTGTAACACACCTTGGGACATATTTTGTTAAAGACACTATATAAAGGTAAGTCGTTGATGTATAATGGCAGCATTACAGTAACACATTTTCACATTTCATCTATACGACTCAACTTCCATTTAATATAGTTTTAAATACACCATGGAGCAAGTGATGTCAGTGGCAAGGGAGTGTAGTTTACAGCAAGTGCTAAAGACAATACCATTGGTCTTCCCGGTATTGAAGAAGGTAAGGCACATTCAAGGCTGCATGTCATATAAGCAGTCTGATAGTACTGAGGCAGTCAATGAGCCAGGAAAGGCAAGTGTCAGTGACATACATGTCAAAGCTGATCCTATGCTTGAGGAAGATGTTGCCAAGTGGCAGCATCTAATAGAGGAAGAGAATGGAACCAAGAATAGATTCTAGGGGTGCACTCTAGAAGTGATGGTGTTGGGGTGGGTAGAGAAGCCATTGCTATATTTGCATAGATAGGAATGAAACCATGCGATGCCATTGTTGGGGTGACACTTTTATATCAAAGCCTTCCTGATAAAGTGCAACATCCCCACTAACACCTGGGAGTCCCTGGCTAAAGACCGCTCGCCCTAAGTGGAGAGGGTGTATCCGGGAGGGCTCTGAGCACCTCAAGTATCATTGCCGAGAGCATGCAGAAATCAAGCGCAGGCAGTGGAAAGAGCGTGCGGCAAATCTGTCCCACCTGTGACAGGACTGTGGTTCTCGTATTGGACTGTTCAGTTACCTAAGGACTCATTTTTAGAATGGAAGCAAGTCTTCCTCGATTCTGAGGGACTGCCTATGATGATGATGATATATAATATTTAGAACATGGCATCATTAGTAATACATTATGAAGGTCTCTCCTTTGCATTAATGGTGCTTCTCTTTTTAGTCTTCCATATGTATTGGCATGCTATATCTACATTCCAATGGCAGGGCTGCATATTCTGGGCACTTGAATGATGGAAATATCACACAACCTGAAGATTCTTATAAATATAGAATATAGAAGGTGATTTATTTTAAAATGCAAGCTATTTAATGCTCAAGCAGTTGCAGGTCTCGAATTACATCATAATCAAGTCAAAATTTCATAAACACAAAAATTAGGGGAATACTTAAAACAAAAATGGAAATCACAAATTACAGTTTTATTTTGCAACTGAAAACATATCCAAATACAAATAAATAATTGAATACATTTTGTAATGGTGGTTCATACAGATCTTCGCAGGGGGTCCGAAGAAAATTCCAGACTTTTGTCTTGAAATTCATTACATTAAATATTGAGTTAAGATTACTGTACAGTTGACTATTCAAAAGAAAAAGGAACTTTCACCAAATTTACAGTCCTATAGGTATTTACAGATAGAAATGGACCATTAAATACCAAGATTTAATGTAGGTGCCACACCAGAATTCCTTAAAATAAACAGTAGTCAAAATACATAGAGTAGAGCAAACTTTTACCATCCAATCAGTTTTATACAGGTGTATGCACCTTTCCTGTATGTACATTTTAATCCTCCTTCCCCCTTCCTCACAAGCTGACATTTAGAAAGTTTTTCTAATAACCATGCACAAAACATAAAGGCTCAAATTATTCACATGAAACAAACAAGTTCAAATGCATCCCCACAGAATCAGACACCATGAAAATGAGTAACTTACAACTGTGTGCCATTACTGAGCAACTGAACCAATAGACATGAAGTAGCAACTTGGATTCACTTGCAAAAGCTGCTGCCAGCCCCCTCTCAAAGTATCAGTGTGAACATGATTTCTTCTGTTGTTTAAAAACGTTCACAAATTATTTTCACAAATCAATTTACATGCATACCAAATACTACCCATTTTACTATAACAAGTACTAATAGTATATTTGGTGCAAACATACTTGTCAGTTATGAAGTTATAACTGATTGCTAGTAGTAGAAAATTAATTGAAGAAAGCAGTATTCCTGGCAGTAAACAATATCTGAGAACCAAGAGGACAACCATCAGCGAGCAGCTGAAGGGTTTCAATTTGTGCATTATTTTCAATGTTCTGTCTTTCTGAAAATGTAGTTTCCACTGTAAAAGTAGCTGTCTATACCATATCTGTAAACTGCAGATTTTAGAGCTGGTATTAGGTTTATTGTTTGTACAGGTTAAAAGCACTAAAATGGTGCATTCTGGAAAACAAAAAGGTACAATACATCCCAAATATTTTATTAACCACTCTCTAATGTACATTGATAACGTGCATGTTTTAGCATGTCCATTTTAAAGCTGTAATACCCCATAATTCTGCAAGCAAAAGATAAAGACGAAAAGCTCAGGAAAAACAAGTATCTTCTCTCGCTGTTTCCTATAATGTATGAGCTTGCCCAAGCAATCCCCTGAATTTCACTTTTATTCCTTTGGCTCTTGCCAATCACAAAACAAAAGCCTGGAGCAAAGCACAGAATGTAGAGGTCAGAAGACAAATTTCTATTTCGAATATTCTGGATAGCGCAAGGGAGGCCATTTGGAGTGCTTCAGCAATGTGGAAGGAGCATTAGCTTGATCTATGGCACAAACATTTCCTTACAAATAATGACAATCACACTGCAACAACTGTTTTTTGAATCTGTTTGTATAATATGGATTTTTTACACCTTCAATTGACTATGAATTTCTAATCAATGTATTTCCATTGTTGTGTTTTGTTATATTCAGACTTGGCTAAGGTGCAAAACTATCAGCCATTTCAGAAAGCATTCAACAGCAGTCTTACACATACAGCAGTTTTCTGCGTATTTCTTCATTCACACTTTACCACCAATCTACTAAAAGAACAAACACAATGCACAAAAAGATAAAAACAAGTTTAAATGTATGTGATGCATAAACTTTCTTCTATGTGTGATATACCTCAGTGCTAATTAAGTTTTTCCTTAAGACCATTTTTTCCCCATTCTTTCCTGATGACATTGACTTCTTGCAGGACTATGATTCCACAAGTGCTAGACACATCCTAGTTTCTTACCCAAGAGGCCACAATCCATGTGTGAAACTTGGCAGTGAGTGCAGGTAGGCTGTTTGAACAGGGATGGGGGGGCATCATAGACATCAATCCTGTCCTCAGCCGACATCCACACATGAACATTTCCAGGGTTACTGGATAGCCTATCAGGGGCACAGCCATGGTCGATTTTTCATTCCCAATTTAAGTACCCGCACCACTACTATGGATGAGATCAATTAACTCATCACAGGCCAGGGATTGAACCTAGGACCTTGATGGTCCTTACGGCTCAGCTAATCACTGAATACATTTGTTGAACCATTGGAGAAGACACCTGCCAATCAGAAGTTCCTGAAACCTCATGGATTGAACAAGCCCTGCACAGATCAAAACATGACTAATTTAAACATTGCACAAATGTATAATAAATAAACTACTGTTTCCACAATCATGCGAGAACAGCACTGTATTAGAGGCTCATGACATCATGTAGTTATGTACAATTCATTTGTTCTCCTGGTTCATTTGTTGAATAACATTTAATTTATAAATAAAAACAAAGAAACAAGTTACTTTTGCTTCAAATGGTTTAGTAATCCTGACCTGGATAAAGGTTAATACCTACAATCAAAGAATATTCAGTTTCTGGTACAGGGCAACTTTGTTTTATACGGTGATGCTTTCGTTCAGACGAATTAATCCTATGGTATTAGATTTGAAAAACATTGCAAAGTGTTTTGGTGTCAGTTGTAATTATGCTTCGAGTTCATTCCTATTTAATGGGGTGGGGTAGAATGCGGGTATTATTTTCCTCCGTACATTCGTTCAATGTCCGCTTGGTAGTGGGTCTTGAGTTCCTTCCGTTTCAATTTGAAGGCATCAGTGACCAAACCCATCTCCGGAGTCCAGGGCTCAGGACTCAGTCGAACTTTCAATGGAATTTCAAACTTCTCCAATCTTGCTGCAGACATAAACACAAAACAAATTGTTAAAATATAAGAAAAGGAATGGATTATAGATTTGAATGCATTTATTAGTTACATAGAACAACAGGAATTACAACACAAAAACAAGAGCCACTTGACCCAACTAGCCAGTGCTGGTATTTATCCTCCATGCGAGTGGTCCCAATCCATTGTGCCCACTCTGGGGTTTTTTCCCATATCCATTTAATCTTTTCTTCAACCACCTACCTAACCTATTCTTAAATGTTGGCTCCGGTAGTGAATTCCACAGCCTCACAACACTCTGAAGTTAGAATACAGTTTATACATTTAATCCTCCAGTTGTGCCTTAAAAAAATAATTTATGTTTTCCACCATATATAATTTCCCAATCAAGGTGAGAACATCTCTTGCTCCCAGTCTGTTGCCATTTTTCAGCTAAAGTAATCAGAATAAGACAGTTTGACTGAAACTCAGACTTCCCCATCAAGATATTATTAATAATCAGTGAAAAGAGAGATCACTAATTGCCATAGATCTTATAAAATTCCTCATTGCAAAACAATCACAACTTTCAGAAATCGATTTGGAGTACTCATGAGACAGGGATTACATTTTATTTACTTTTAACAGTATAATCCCTCAAGAAATACCCATTAGAAGCATTCATTGACTAACTGGCTTTCAAAGTAAACATCATGGACAGGATAAATATTGAAAGCTAATTGTACTGCAGCCCTAGATTGATACCAGAAAACAAAATCAATAAACATCTTTCACATTCCCACAAGTAGCATTTAAATTTTAAATATTAAGAAAATATATATACAAACAAAATGACTGCCAACATGCACAAAATGGCATCTGCAGTTAGAATTCATAACGTAAGCAGCATTTCTTTTTCAATTTTACTATTTTCAGGCCTAGATTTTCCTCTGTGGTGAGCCTTCCACTGGAAGTATAGGAGCAGAACTCCCAACCACTGGCATGGCACCTCTCAATTTTGCAGAGTCAGGTTGATGCAAAATATTCACAATAGGCCCCCAGCAATATTAATCTTTCCTTTTGGAAGCCCATCTTTGGGTCATGGGACCAGAAAAATACTTGCGACCAGTGATGCCCACATTAAAAAAATATATAATTTAAAATCTTCCACATCAGCTACTACAAAAATCATGAACCCCCTTTTTCAATGTTTTATAACAGTTGCCACAATATGTAAAGTAACCAGATACTAGTTACCTGTCTTTACTTTGCAATGATTAGTCAACTTGAAGCCTGAAAATGTTAATTTGTCATTCTTTTACTTCTGACTCAAGGGAGCATTTACCACTTGATAGTGGGATATTTTTACATTTTTATGAAACATGATGGGTCATAATTTCCTGCAGCAGGGCATCTAACTACGTGGGAGAGAGAGAAAAAAAGACAAAAAAGGAAAAATTTTCAACTTAAAAAAAAAGGACACGACTGCTGCCAATGAACTCCGTTGCGCATGCGCAGTTCCAGTGTTTTTTTTTGTTGTTTGTTGTCACTGGACTTTCCAAAATAAGGAAGAAAGAATGGGATTTAGAGAATTCTGTCAGAACCGTTAATTTTAAATAAAATTCGAAGCGAGAGATCCACGGAACTGTGCCAGATGACATGGGGCTTAATTGTAAAATCAAAGCAAAGATGGGAAAAAAATGTATTGAAATCTGGCTGAATGAGTGTTTTCTGAGAATGTAAATTATCCTTGCAATTTTATTCCAAACATTAGCAGTGCCACTAATGTAGAACTGGAGATGGTGGGAAAGGAGACACTGACTGGAACTGAATGATTAGCAGATATTTCAGACATTTAAAGACGTGTATGTGATCTGCCAGGATTTGTTCCTGTGACTCTCAGTAACCAAACCGAGCATTAGGTGAAAACAAAAGCAAATTGCAGTGGATGCTGGAGATCCTGCGTCTGTTATGGTGAATGTTATTTTTTATATTTGGGAGCTGACATTATGCACTGAATGCTTCTGTGCAGCTTCCAGTTCGTTGGCAGGAGTCACTCCGATTTTTAAAAAGTTGACATTTTTAAAATCTCCACCAATTAATACCTGAAGGAATGAAACTCCACACCTGTAATAGTTGATTTTCAGTGTCAGAGAGCTTCATTGGCCATAATTAACATTTAGACTGAAATGAACAAGACTTCAACTTTCTGTGGCGAGTTTAGTTCACATCTATCCGGACAAGTGGAGGACCTTCACGCCATTCAATGCATTTCAATGGTGAGGCAGACAGCGAGATGCCGTTTCCGCAAAGCTAACTGCGGACAGTAATTTTTGGATATTTGAGTTTAACTGCACACCTGTCCCTCGCCTGTAGCATTTGTGCATAAATAACAGCAAGAGCCATGAGCCTCACTGTTATTTTGACAGTAAGGTATGACCCAGAAATTGTAAATTTAAAAATGTATTGATATGTCACTTCGAAAATAATACGTTTAAGTACATGATTATTTTTAGAGCTTGAAAAATACAAAAATCTTTCAAGCTTCTCTTTATAAAAAGTTCTTTGAAATGACCCAAAACACCTCTAGTATTTTCCAGCCAGTAGAATAACCAGAGACAGAGAGACAAATACCAATTATTTTACATTAGTGTTATGCATGCAGGTAAGATTTCTCTCAGTGACGCAGTTTATAACCCTTCCTCAGTTTGATATGCGACATGGCTGGCTTCCAATTAGCACATTCCAACATGGACCTTTTATACTACAAATTAGTAATGACAGACTCAAAACAAACATTTGTTCTGTGGAGATAGAATGCATGAGGGAACATTTCAAGGAGGAGATCAACAGTGCATTGTTATAGTTGCCTCCTGTGAACCATTCTGGGGTATGAGAACCAGTTGGCTGGGAACGGTGCCATTTCATCTTGGGCCAGTTGTAAAAAACCGTTAACAGCCTAATTAGCAATCACTGCCAGTTTGAGGTAGTTATTCCAGATTTTACAGCATTGCAGCAATTAAAGCTTTAAAAAATTCCAATAGGACTAATCGGAATAAATTACTTGCATTATATTGCATTGAGGATGCCCCAAAGCACTTTACATCAAACGGATTAATTTTGAAGTGGTCACTTTTGTTATGTAGACAGACATATCAGTTAACTGTCATACAGTAAACTGCACAAAGATATGAAATAAATAATCAACAAATCTGATTTTGGTGTTGGGTGAGGGAAGGATATTGGCCAGGACATGGAGAACTCATGGCTCTTCTTTGGATGCTTTAACATTTCACCCAAAAGAGGGCACCGCTGACAATGCAGCATCAATACCACACTGAAGCATCAGTCTAGATTATATGCTCAAATCTCTAGTGGGCCGAGAGCCCACAGTCACAGCCACCTGACTCAGAGGAAAAAGTACCATCAATTGAGCCAAATTAACACTCTCTTTGAACATGTACAGTGTTATCTCCATTTGTGTTACCAAATAATGCAATATCTTTGTATCACTGAATCATATATTGTTCCTCAGTTAGTTTATAAGGGAATCATTCCCTAAAATCTGTAAGACTGTCAACAATTTTGTGTGTTCTCACATATCCATGAGAAGTGGTGAATAATTCATTTGTACAATTCTGAATCTCTAAGTACTTCTGGAATACACCTTTTGGAAACAGATTGGTCAATATTTGATTGTGTGTGGAGGTGTTGAGTCAATTATTTATTGCTGTCAGAACCCAAATTTTAAAATGATTCAGATCTTCAGACCTTTCTCGCCATACAAATATTCAAATGCAAGTTCAGCATAGTTTTTCCCAATTCAATTTGCCAGATTTTCTAGGCGCTGAAAACCATTTGACATGTTTATATGATGGAAAATCACAATCACTAATGAGGTGGTACTCAGTAAGATAATGGGACTAATGGCAGATAAATCCCCTGGATCTGATGGCTTGCATCCTAGGGGCTGAAGAGAAGTAGCAGCAGGGATTGTGGATGCATTGGTTGTAATTTACAAAAATTCCCAGCAGATTGGAAAACTGCAAATGTAATGCCCCTATTTAAAAAAGGAGGCAGACAAAAAACAGGAAACTATACACCAGTTAGCCTAACATCTGTGGTTGGGAAAATGTTGGAGTCCATTATTAAAGTAGTAGTAGCAGGACATTTGGATAAGTAAAATTCGGTCAGGCAGAGTCAGCATGGATTTATGAAGGGGAAGTCATGTTTGACAAATTTGCTGTAATTCTTTGAGGATGTAACGAACAGGGTGGATAAAGGGGAACCAGTCGACATGGTATATTTGGACTTCCAGAAGGCATTTGACAAGGTGCCACATAAAAAGGTTACTACACAAGATAAAAGTTCACAGGGTTGGGGGGTAATATATTAGCATGGATAGAGAATTGGCTAACTAACAGAGAGTCGGGATAAATGGTTCATTCTCTCGTTGGCAACCAGTAACCAGTGGGGTGCCGCAGGGATCAGTGCTGGGACCCCAACTATTTACAATCTATATTAACGACTTGGAAGAAGGGATTGAGGGTAAAGTAGTCAAGTTTGCTGGAGATACAAAGATGGGAGGAAAAGCAATGTCTGAGGAGGACACAAAAAATCTGCAAAACGACATAGACAGGCTAAGTGAATGGGCAAAAAATTGGCAGATGGAGTATAATGCTGGAAAGTGTGAGGTCTTGCACTTTGGCAGAAAAAAAATCAAAGAGCAAGTTATTATTTAAATGGAGAAAGATTGCAAAGTGCTGCAGTACAGCGGGACCTGGGGGTACTTGTGCATGAAACACAAAAGGATAATATGCAGGTACAGCAAATGGTCAGGAAGGCCAATGGTATCTTGCCCTTTATTGCAAAGGGGATGGAGTATAAAAGCAGGGAAGTCTTGCTACAGTTGTAAAGGGTACTGGTGAGGCCACACCTGGAATACTGTGTGCAGTTTTGGTTTCCATATTTACAAAAGGATATACTCACTTTGGAGGCAGTTCAGAGAAGGTTCACTCGGTTGATTCCGGGGATGAGGGGGTTGATTTATGAGGAAAGGTTGAGTAGGTTGGGCCTCTACTCATTGGAATTAAAATGAGAGGTGATCTTATCGAAACGTATAAGATTATGAGGGGGCTTGACAAGGTGGATGCAGAGAGGATATTTCCACTGATGGTATCATCTTAGAATAAGGGGCTGCCCATTTAAAACAGAAATGAGGAGAAATTTCTTCTCAGAGGATTGTAAATCTGTGGAATTCGCTGCCTTAGAGAGCTGTGGAAGTTGGGACAGTGAATAAATTTAAGACAGAAATAGATAGTTTCTTAAACAGATAAGGGGATAAGGGGTTATGGAGAGCAGGCAGGGAAGTGGAGCTGAGTCCATGATCAGATCAGCCATGCCATGATCTTATTGAATGGCAGAGCAGGCTCGAGGGGCCGTATGGCCTACTCGTGTTCCTATTTCTTATGCTCTTTAAAAAATGATGTGCTTATTTTGAAAGCTCTAAAGCACTTTTAGTAGTCTACGGATTAAAACCACAGCTTCCATTTCCAGCGGTTCACTTATCAATTACCCATATTATGAGTCAGCTAACAACAATTGTGCTCTGATGTTGACAAACTTTTCTTTTTGTTACTGAGAGTGTAACAGGTAGTAAAAATCTAATTCTTCCCCCTACCTGATAATCTTTTGAAGTGCAACCTCATAGACCAGTAGTTAAGTTACACGCAGCATACTAAATTTAGTAGTGCGCAGAGCAAAATTAGAAAGGCATATTTGATGGACTACAAATTTCCAATTGAATACTGGCTTTTCTGTACGAGAATGCTTTGTGGCAACAATCCTAGCAGCAAATGTTATACCTGATGGCATTTTCTGCATCATGGGGTATATAAAGTAAAGCGCCTCATCTTCAATCTTAGAAAAGTTAGCATTTTCTCACCTTGTGGTCTCTACGCGAGATTGTCAAGTGAATGTCAATCGGTACTAAACACCTCAGTGTACTGTAATTCGCCCAAAGTTCGGAACAAAAGAATAAATGGCAAATGCATGCACTAAATGGGTGTGCTTTGTATTTAACAAAAATAAATTTTGAAGACAACTATATGAATACCACATCACCATTTATGTCTTCTGGAACTGGCCCACTCACTCACTTAAATATTGTTACCAGTTTCACACGCTGCTATTTTTTGAAGTTACTATTACCTTAAGAACTCTCTACATATGGATTCACCTCGAGTTAATGATGAAGAGCATCTGCTATTATTACCTAGTTGCCCTTATTTGTACCTAAATTGCTTTTGCCATCTCGCTTGTTTTTATCCTACATGTCTGTTTTCTCTTCCAACACTGTAGGAAAACATCGGAGTTCTGTTTGACAATAGTCCCCGACAGAATGCCTGAGATCCTAAGCCCACTGTGTTCGGAATGACAAACCTGAAAGCGCATCTACTACTTTTGATCTAAAGCCATATCAGTTAAAGCTGTAGATCATCATAGGCAGTTCTTTGGAATAGAAGAAGACTTGCTTTCACTCTTAAAATGAGTCCTTAGATGGCTGTCCCATCCAATACCAGAGCCACAATCCCTGTCACAGGTGGGACAGATAGTCGTTGAGTAAGGGAGGGACGGATAGATTTGCCGCATGCTCTTTCCGCTGCCTGCACTCAAGGTGCTCAGCGCCCTCCCTGTAACCACTTCCTCCACTTAGGGCGGTCTTTGGTCAGGGACTCCCAGGTGTCGGTGGGGATGTTACACTTTATCAGAGAGGCTTTGAGGGTGTCTTTGTAACGTTTCCTCCATCCACCTTTGGCTCGTTTGCCGTGAAGGAGTTCAGAGTAGAGCGCTTGCTTTGGGAGTCTCGTGTCTGGCATGCGGATAATGTGGCCTGCCCAGTGGAGCTGATCAAGTGTGGTCAGTGCTTCAATGCTAGGGATGTTGGCCTGGTCGAGAACGCTAATGTTGGTGCATCTGTCCTCTCAGGGGATTTGTAGGATCTTGCGGAGGCATCATTGGTGGTATTTCTCCAGCGACTTGAGGTACATGGTCCATGTCTCTGAGCCATACAGGAGGGCGGGTATTACTGCAGCCCTGTAGATCATGAGCTTGGTGGCAGATTTGAGGGCCTGGTCTTTGAACACTCTTTTCCTCAGGCGTCCGAAGGCTGCACTGAAGGTGGTGTTGAATCTTATCAACAAGAGCAGACATTGATGACAAGAGGCTCCCGAGGTATGGGAAATGGCCCACGTTGTCCAGGGCCGCACAGTGGATCTTGATGACTGGGGGGGCAGTGCTGTGCGGCGAGGACAGGCTGGTGGAGGATCTTTGTCTTATGGATGTTTAGCACAAGGCCATGCTATCGCACATCTCAGTAAATACGTCGACTATGTCCTCGAGTTCAGCCTTTGTATGTGCGCAGACACAGGCGTCGTCCGCGTACTGTAGCTGTAGATAGCCCTTAACCAAATCAGCCATTTTGTAACAATATCTTTGTTGATTAAAGATTACATTTGCATGCAATTCTACAATGGAGTAATTGGTAATCAGTTTTTCATTTAAGCTCACCTATTGCAGCAGCATCAGTAATTTCTCTCAGAACCTCTTTCTCCATTTCTGGGTGGTTACAAATCTCAGTCCAGCTTCCGATTATACCCTTCTGTTGAGCCAGAGCTATCAGCTGCTGCTGATTGGGCACCACAAAACAGATGACATAAGACTGATCACTGAAAAAACAAAAACAAAATAAATCCGGCAGTCATGCTGGGGTTGATAACATTTTAAAATAAACAAATTTAAATAAAATTTGAACAAATTTTAATCATTGAAAAAAAAAGGATCTCACATTACTAGTAGTATTTGAACATACATTACACCACACACCCAAGAGAGAAGAAGATATTTTTCAACATTTCCAAAAATGCAATTAATACTCCAATTGTGTCGTATGAATGGAAAGGGAGAGAACAAGATCGAAGGAAGGCAATTACACTAAAAAATAAATAATACATTGGCCCATAATGTGCTGCATCAGGGCTTCTGCTGTTAGTTAGACATGCCCTTGCATGGTTAGGTTTTAAAAAAAAAAATTGCGTGGCAAGTTGCTGGAAGTGTGAGCTGATAGCGAAGGAAACAGGGCATCTGGTACCTGAGTGAACAGGGAAAGCAACTGTGTATCTCCTTAACCAATCAGATTGAAGGATTGTGAAATTAACAGCATAAAGAATGACTGGAAAGTGTAAGTTAGAGTGAGTGAATTCAATTCAAAATTCAAAGTACAGAAAGAGATAGAGGGAAAGAAAGAAAGAAAAACTGTATTGAAAATAAACCCAGAAAAGTAAATTTTAAAAAAAGGGTACTTAAGACTTGAAATAACTTGACTTATCTTTGTGGCGAGTTTAGGTCGTATCGACCGCGCAACAGCAACTTCACACTGTTGAATGCATTTCAATGGTGAGACAGACAAGGAGATGCCATTTACACGAAGCTGAAACATCTGCGACAGCAATTTTAGGATTTCCATGTTTAACCTCGTATCTGCCCTCACCTGACGTTGCTGTATCATTTGCGCCCACACTGTGATGTGTGCACGCACTAGGTCCATGCAGCAGAGCTGGTCATCCTGGCTCGAGCCTTGCCACTGGACCAAGACCTAGCTCTGTCAAGCCCATGTGGTGGCTGGTGTGCAACAGCCACCACATGTTAAAAAAAAATCCACGCACAGCATCTTCCACCCTTGAGAATGTAGTTCGGGTCCATCATTCGAAACACTGAACTCATCCTTTTTTGGCGTGGAAGCAAGTCATCCTCGTTTCGAGGGACCGCCTATGATGATGATGATGATCATTTGCGCATAAGTAACGGAGTGTGTCAATAGCCTCGCTGTTATTTTAATAGCAAATTATGGTCCAATATTGCCAGAGTTATGGAGATATGGGGCAGAAATCCTCGATTTTATGCTAAGAAAACACTCAGTTCCCGAGTGCTAAACAGAGACCCGCAACGCTCCCTTAGTGCTGCCCTGGGATTTCCTGCGACAGGAGCAATGAACACTTGCACCTGTAGGAAAGTTGGCCCCATTAAATCATCTTTCAGTGCAGACAAATAAATAGAATCAACTCACCAAAACCTGGCATCCACATAAGTAGCTTAAATTTATTTTCTAAACCTATATTCTACAGCAACCCCAGCTTGCTGAGAATTTACTCCAAAAGCAGTGCATTTTGTATTGTTCTTACCTGCTTGCATAGGCACAGATATTATCTATTATTGGGCTGTTCTTCAATGCAGACTCCACCTTTCCCAGGGCAACATATTCTCCAGCCTGTAGCTTCACAAGGTCTTTTTTGCGATCTACAAAATATATTACTGCAGTTATAATAGTAATTCTTGAAGTAAAAATATTCTGCAAGAAAAGTGCATT
Source organism: Pristiophorus japonicus (assembly GCF_044704955.1). Lineage (NCBI taxonomy): Eukaryota > Metazoa > Chordata > Chondrichthyes > Pristiophoridae > Pristiophorus > Pristiophorus japonicus. The sequence goes on from NC_091982.1 coordinate 216,050,962, forward strand.
GACAGTATCTTGATCGACATCTGTCCAATGTGGACAAAAAAAGGCTTTACCCAAATCCAACTTGTATAAAACAACTGGATCTTCCCCATATGAGAATGTTTTAATTTGAAGCTTGAAATATAAATAACTTGAAAACAGTTGGCTTTAAATTGCTCATTCCCTTCAAAATGGTTTATTTACATGTTAGCACAATGTTAGCAACTTGCCAAAGGCTTTTTTAACAGCACCTCCCAAACCCACAACCTCTACCTACAAGGACATGGGCAGCAGGTACATGGGAACACAATCACCTCGAAGTCACATGACAATTAGGAAATATAATCGGTGTTTCTTCATCGTCGTGGGTCAAAATCCTGGAACTCCGTCCCTAACAGTACTGTGGGAGTACTTTCACCACACACCTTCTCAAAGGCAATTAGGAATGAGCAATAAATGCTGGTCTTGCCAATATTACTTGGCTAGCTTCTTCAGTTTCAGATTAAGTGGGCTTGAGAACAGAACTGACTTGAGTAATTTGGAAACATTAGCATTAGCCAATTCGTTAGTCTCTTTGCAACACTCGAGACTTAGCCGGGAGGCCAGAGAGGTGGGCGAGTTGGGGAGGCCAGAGAGGTGGGCGAGTTGGTAAGTATCTCTCTTTTCTCTTTTTAATTCGATTTTAAACTAGATAAGTCTAACTAGAGTGATGGCAGGGCAACTCAGGACCGTGGAGTGCACATCCTGCGGCATGTGGGAAGTGCTGGATGCTTCGTGCAGCCTAGACAACCATGTGTGCAGGAGGTGTCGCTAGCTTCAACTACTTGAGCTCCGCGTTTCGGAGCTTGAGCGGCGGCTGGAGTCAACACGGTGCATCCAGGAGGCTGAGAGCTACGTGGATAGCACGTTTCAGGAGTTGGTCACCCAGTGCAGCTTAAAAGCATGCAGGTAGAGGGGAAGTGGGTGACCACCAGACATAGTAAGAATGCTAGGCAGGTAGTGCAGGAGTCCCTCCACGAGTCCATCTCGCTTTCTAACCGATATTCTCTTCTGAGTATCAGTGAGGGTGATGGTGCCTCTGGGGAGTACAGCCAGAGCCAATTCCAAGGCACCACGGGTGGCTCAGCTGCACAGGGGGGTGGGAAGAAGAATGAGAGAGCCCTAGTGATAGGGGATTCTATAGTTAGGGAAACAGACAGACATTTCTGCAGCCATAGACGTGACTCCAGAATGGTATGGTGCCTCCCTGGTGCCAGGGTCAAGGATGTCAGAGTGGGCATTCTGGGGGGAGAGGGTCAACAGCTAGAGGTCGTGGTCCATATTGGGACCAACGACATAGGTAAAAAGAGGGATGAGGTCCTACAAGTAGAATTCAGGGAGCTAGGAAGAAAATTAAAGGGTAGGACTTCAAAAGGTAGTAATCTCCGGGTTACTACCGGTGCCACGTCCTAATGAGTACAAGAATAGAGAGGATGAACACGTGGCTGGAGTGTTGGTGTAGGAGGGAGAACTTTAAACTCGAGGCATCTGGCCCACTTCTGGGGGAGATGGGACCTGTACAAACTTGACGGGTTGCACCTCAACAGCGCCGGGATCAATATCCTCGCAGGGAGTTTTGCTAGTGCTGTTGGGGAGAGTTTAAACTAGCTTGGCAGGAGGATGGAAACCTGAGAACAAATTCAATAGGAAAGGAAGTAAAGCAGAAAGTGGATAGCAAGAATTTAGAAAGCAAAGCTGTAAGACAGCGGAAACAAGGGTTAGTAAGGAGTAATCAAGGAGGTCTTCCTGTGCTAAATGGTATATACTTTAAAGCAAGGAGTATAGCGAATAAGGCGGATGAGCTAAGAGCACAGGTAGATACTTGGGAGCATGATATTATAGCCATTAAAGAAACATGGCTGAAAAGGGCAGGTTTGGCAGATCAATATTCCTGGTCACAGGATTTTTAAACAAGACAGATAGGGGGGTAAAAAGGGGGTGGGGGAGGGCATAGCGGTACTGATTAAAGAAACTTTTACAGCGGTGAGGAGGGATGATATGTTCGAGGGATCATCAAATGAGGCCACATGGGTCAAATTGAAAAATAAAAAAGGGGCGATCACACTGCTGGGCGTGTATTATAGACCCCCAAACAGTGGGAGGGAAATAGAGGAGTAAATATGTAGGCAAATTGCTGTGAAGTCCAAAAACCATAGGGTAGTAATAGTAGGGGATTTTAACTATCTAAATATTGATTCGGACAAGTATAGTGTGAAGGGTATAGAGGTTGCGGAATTCATGAAATGCATTCAAGAGAACTTTTTTAGTCAGTATGTAGCAAGCCCAAAACCCCAGGGGGCGGTTTTGGATTTTGTTTTGGGGAACGAAGCTGGGCAGGTTGAAGGGGTATTAATGGGAGAGCACTTGGGTTCCAGTGACCATAATTCAGTCAGATTCAAGTTGGTTATGGATAAGGACAAGGATAGGCCTGGAATAAAAGTTCAGAATTGGGGAAGCGCTAGTTTTGCTAAGTTAAGGAGTGATTTGGCCAGTGGACTGGAAACAGCTACTTGTGGGTAAATCAGTGTTGGAACAGTGGGAGGCATTGAAGGAGGAGATCCGGAAGGCTCAGGCCAAACATGTGCCCTTAAAGACAAAGGGTGGGAATAATAATTCTAGAGCCCCCTGGATGTCTTGGGACTTACAGGGGAGGATAAAGAAAAAAAGGGACGCTTATGTCATATACCAACGGCTAAATACTATAGAATCTTTAGAGGAATATAGAAAGAGGCAAAATTAAAAAGGATATTAGGAATGCTAAGAGAGAGCACAAAAAATTCTTGGCTAATAAAATTAAGGAAAACCCCAAGATGTTCTATAAATATATTAAGAGTAAGAGGGTAACTAAAGAAAGGGTAGGGCCTATTAGAGATCATGAGGATAATCTTTGTTTGGAAGCGGAGGATGTTGGTAAGGTTCTTAACGAAAACTTTGCATTTGTTTTCACAAAGGAAAGGGGCAACGCAGATACTGCTATCGAGGAAGAGTGTGATATTCTGGAATAAATAAATATAGTTACAGAGGAAGTATTAAGGGGTTTAGCAGCTTTGAAAGTAGATAAGTCCCCAGGCCCGGTTGAAATGCATCTCAGGCTGTTGAGTGAAGAAAGAGAGGAAATAGCAGAGGCCTTGACCATAATTTTCCAGTCCTCTTTGGATCTGGGCTTGGTGCCGGCAGATTCAAGGACTGCTAATGTAGTACCTTTGTTTAAGAAGGGAAAAGCCGAGTAATTACAGTCCTCTCAGCTTAACCTCAGTGGTGGGAAAATTATTGGGAAAAAAATCCTGAAAGACAGGATAAATCTACATTTGAAAAGGCAAGGATTAATTAGGGAGAGACAGCACGGATTTGTTAAGAGAAGATCGTGTTTGACTAACCTGATTGAACTTTTTTGAGGAGGTAACCAAGAGGGTTGATGAGAGTAGTGTGTATGATGTAGTGTATATGGACTTCAGCAAAGCTTTTGATAAGGTCCCACATGGTAGACTGGTCACAAAGGTTAAAGCCCATGGGATCCAGGGCAAAGTGGCAAGTTAGATCCAATATTGACTTAGAGGTAGGAAGCAAAGGATAATGGTTGATGGATGTTTTTGTGACTGGAAGGATGTTTCCAGTGGGGTTCCGCAGGGCTCAGTACTGGGTCCCTTGTTTTTTGTGGTATACATCAACGATTTAGATTTGAATATAGGGAGTATGATTAACAAGTTTGCAGATGACATTAAAATTGGCTGTGTGGTTGACAATGAAGAGGAAAGTCATGGGCTGCAGGAGGATATCAATCTACTGGTCAGGTGGGAAGAGCAGTGGCAAATGGAATTTAATTCAGAGAAGTGTGAGGTAATGCACTTTGGGAGGGTTAATAAGGAAAGGGTATACACATTTAGCGGTAGGCCACTTGGATAGGTGGATAAGGTGGTTAAGAAGGCATATGGAATGCTTGCCTTTATTGGCCGAGGCATAGAATATAAGAGCAGGGAGGTTATGCTTAAATTGTATAATACTTTGGTTAGGCCAAAGCTGGAGTACTGTGTCCAGGTCTGGTCGCCGTATTATAGGAAAGACGTGATTGCACCAGAGAGGGTGCAGAGAAGATTTACAAGAATGCTGCCTGGAATGGAGAATCTTAGTTATAAGGACAGATTGGATAGGCTGGGTTTGTTCTCATTGGAACAGAGGAGGTTGAGAGGAGACCTCTTTGAGGTGTACAAAATATTGAGGGGCCGGTACATAGTGGATAGTAAGGGCCTATTTCCATTGGTGGAGGGGTCTATTATGAGGGGGCATAGTTTTAAAGTTGTTGCTGGAAGGTTTAGAGGGGATTTTTTTTTTTGGGGGGGGGAAATTCGTAGCCAATCGTTCCAATTCTTTGTCAAATCACAAACGCCAGAGGTCACCTTGGGCCCATTCAAGGATCACTCTGCGCCAATGCTCTTAGCCAAAAGGCCTAGAGCCACTGCACCGTTCCTGGAAGTACTGCAATACCAGGTTCGTGCCATGGAGGTGGATGGGTCAGGTCCCCCACACACCTCCATGGAGGTGGATGGGTCAAGCCACCCCACCCACCTCCTATTTCCAAAAAAGCAAGCATATACCTTCCTGATCCAGGGAGAACCACCTTGGGGTTATGGTGGTTACTCCCCTGTCAGGTCAGTTACGCATGATCTTAGCCAAAAGGCCGAGATTTGAGAGGGGCTTCTTTACGCAGAGGATTGAGGGGATCTGGAACTCACTGCCTGGAAGACTGGTGGATGCAGAAACCCTCACCACTTTTAAGTGATGGTTGGATGGGCACATAAAGTGCAGTAACCTGCAGGGTTACAGAACTAGAGCTGGTAATTGGGATTAGACTAGATAAACTCTTGTTGACCGGTGCTAGATATAATGGTAAGTGCTGCAGGGAATTGAATACGGCCAGGGTGATCTCCTGGAATAGTTTTGATCGCCTGGATGGATCAGAGAGGAATTTACCCAGATTTTTTTCCCCAAAATTGGCCTGGATTTTGTTAAGTATGGAGAAAGAGTCAGACTGAACACTGAGCTGAAAGTAAAGTGTGACCTTAGTCTTTTATCGCAGGTCTCCAGAGTGCCTCTCCAACCGGTGAGGCCTCCTTAAATACCTGTGCTCCCAAGGGATTATGGGATCCCTTGGGTCTCCAGGGGATGAGCCCTCTGGTGGCTATACAGAATAAATGTAAGTTTACATATATAACAGGTTTTTATCTTGTTTTTGCCTCTCGCAGGAGATCATATAGCTCCGGTTAGGGTGGAGTGTAGAATGTTTCAGTGTAAGGGGTGTCGCAGTTGAGTGGGATGAACTTGTTGGGCTGGGTGCTCTTTACCTTTCCACCATTGTTCATAGGTTTATATGTAACCTTGAGGGTTACTGACCGAGGGCTGGCGCAGACACGATGGGCCGTGTTATGCTCCTCCTATACTATGTGGGAAGTCAGGGACGCTTCCAGTGTCCCTGACATCTACATATGCGGGAAGGGTATCCGGCTGTAGCTCCTGACAGACCGCATTGCGGCACTGGAGCTGCGGGTGGATTCACTCTGGAGCATCCATGATGCTGAGAATGACATGAATAGCACGTTTAGTGAGTTGGTCTTACTGCAGGTAAAGGTTACACAGACAGATAGGGGATGGGTGACCAACAGGAAGAGCAGTGGAAGGAAGGTAGTGCAGGGGTCCCCTGAGGTCACCCGCTGCAAAACAAATACACCACTTTGGATACTGTTGAGGGGGATGACTCATCAGGGGAGAGCAGCAGCAGCCAAGTTCATGGCACCGTGGGTGGCTCTGCTGCATAGGAGGGCAGGAAAGAGTGGGAGAGCTATAGTGATAGGGGATTCAATTGTAAGTGGAATAGATAGAAGTTTCTGCAGTTGCAACCGAGACTCCAGGATGTTATGTTGCCTCTCTGGTGCAAGGGTCAAGGATGTCTCTGAGCGGGTGCAGGACATTTTGAAGGGGGAGGGTAAACAGCCAGTAGTCGTGGTGCATATAGGTACCAATGATATAGGTAAAAAACGGGATGAGGTCCTACAAGATGAACTTAGGGAGCTCGGAGCTAAATTCAAAAGTAGGACCTCAAAAGTAGTAATCTCAGGATTGCTACCAGTGCCACGAACTAGTCAGAGTAGGAATCGCAGGATAGCTCAGATGAATATGTGGCTTGAGGAGTGGTGCAGAAGGGAGGGATTCAAATTCCTGGGACATTGGAACCGGTTCTGGGGAGGTGGGACCAGTACAAACCGGACGGTCTGCACCTGGGCAAGACTGGAACCAATGCCCTAGGGGGAGTGTTTGCTAGTGCTGTTGGGGAGGGGTTAAACTAATATAGCAGGGGGATGGGAACCTATGGAGAGTGAGTGGAAAATAGAATGAGGGCAGAAGCAAAAGGTAGAAAGAAGAAAAGTAAAAATGGAGGGCAGAGAAACCCAAGGCAAAAAGCAAAAAGGGCCGCATTACAGCAAAATTCTAAAGGGGCAAAGGGTGTTAAAATGACAAGCCTGAAGGCACTGTGCCTCATTGCGAGCAGTATTCGGAATAAGATGAACGAATTAACTGTGCAGATAGCAATTAACGGATATGATGTAATTGGAATCATGGAGACATGGCTCCAGGGTGATCAAAGCTGGGAACTCAACATCCAGGGGTATTCAACATTCAGGAAGGATAGACAGAAAGGAAAAGGAGATGGGGTGGCATTGCTGGTTAAAGAGGAAATTAATGCAATAGTAAGGAAGGATATTAGCTTGGATGATGTGGAATACCAAAGGGCAGAAAACGCTAGTGGGAGTTGTGTACAGACCACCAAACAGTAGTAGTGAGGTTGGGGACATCATCAAACAAGAAATTGGGGATGCGTGCAATAAAGGTACAGCAGTTATCATGGGCGACTTTAATCTACATATTAATTGGGCTAACCAAACTGGTAGCAATGCAGTGGAGTAGGATTTCATGGAGTGTATTAGGGATGGTTTTCTAGACCAATATGTCGAGGAGCCAACTAGAGTGCTGGTCATCCTAGACTGGGTGATGTGTAATGAGAAGGGACTAATTAGCAATCTTGTTGTGCGAGGCCCCTTGGGGAAGAGTGACCATAATATGGTAGAATTCTTTATTAAGATGGAGAGTGACAGTTAATTCAGAGACGAGGGTCCTGAACTTAAGGAAAGGTAACTTCGATGGTATGAGATGTGAATTGACTAAAATTGGCAAGTGATACTTAAAGGGTTGACGGTGGAGAGGCAATGGCAAACATTTAAAGACAACACGGATGAACTTCAACAATTGTACATCCCTGTCTGGAGTAAAAGTAAAACGGGGAAGGTGGCTCAACCGTGGCTAACAAGGGAAATTAAGGATAGTGTTAAATCCAAGGAAGAGGCATATAAATTGGCCAGAAAAAGCAGCAAACCTGAGGACTGAGAATTTTATAATACAGCAGAGGAGGACAAAGGGTTTAATTAGGAGGGGAAAAATAGAGTATGAGAGGAAGCTTGCTGGGAACATAAAAACTGACTGCAAAAGCTTCTATAGATATGTGAAGAGAAAAAGATTAGTGAAGACAAACGTAGGTCCCTTGCAGTCAGACTCAGGTGAATTTATAATGGAGAACAAAGAAATGGCGGACCAGTTAAACAAATACTTTGGTTCTGTCTTCACGAAGGAAGACACAAATAACCTTCCGGAAATACTAAGGGACTGAAGGTCTAGTGAGAAGGAGGAACTGAAGGAAATACTTATTAGGCGGGAAATTGTGTTAGGGAAATTGATGGGATTGAAGGTTGATAAATCCCCAGGGCCTGATAGTCTGCATCCCAGAGTACTTAAGGAAGTGGCCCTCGAAATAGTGGTTGCATTGGTGATAATTTTCCAACAGTCTATCGACTCGATCAGTTCCTATAGACTGAAGGGTAGCTAATGTAACACCACTTTTCAAGAAGGGAGGGAGAGAGAAGGCGGATAATTATAGACCGGTTAGCCTGACATCAGTAGTGGAGAAAATGTTGGAATCAATTATTAAAAGATGAAATAGCAGCGCATTTGGAAAGCAGTGGCGGGATCGGTCCAAGTCAGCATGGATTTATGAAAGGGAAATTCTGCTTGACAAATCTTGTAGAATTTTTTGAGGATGTAACTGGTAGAGTGTATAAGGGAGAACCGGTGGATGTGGTGTATTTGGACTTTCAAAAGGCTTTTGACAAGGTCCCACACAAGAGATTGGTGTGCAAAAGTAAAGCACATGGTAGTGGGGGTAATATACTGACGTGGCTAGAGAACTGGTTGGCAGTCAGGAAGCAGAGAGTCGGGATAAACAGGTCCTTTCCAGAATGGCAGACAGTGACTCGTGGGGTGCCGCAGGGCTCAGTTCTGGGACCCCAGCTATTTACAATATACATTAATAATTTGGATGAGGGAATTGAGTGTAATATCTCCAAGTTTGAAGATGACACTAAGCTGGGTGGCAGTGTGAGCTGTGAGGAGGACGCTAAAAGGCTGCAAGGTGACTTGGACAGGTTAGGTGAATGGGCAAATGAGTGGTAGATGCAGTACAATGTGGATAAATGTGAGGTTATCCACTTTGGTGGCAAAAACACAAAGGCAGAATATTATCTGAATGGCGACAGATTAGGAAAAGGGGAGGTGCAACGAGACCTGGGTGTCATGGTTCATCAGTCATTGAAAGTTGGCATGCAGGTACAGCAGACGGTGAAGGCGGAAAATGGTATGTTGGCCTTCATAGCTAGGGGATTTGAGTATAGGAGCAGGGAGATCTTACTTCAGTTGTACAGGGCCTTAGTGAGGCCTCACCTAGAATATTGTGTTCAGCTTTGGTCTCCTAATCTGAGGAAGGACGTTCTTGCTATTGAAGGAGTGCAGCGAAGGTTCACCAGACTGATTCCCGGGATGGCAGGAGTGACATATGAGGAGAGACTAGATTGACTGGGCCTGTATTCACTGGAGTTTAGAAGGATGAGAGGGGATCTCATAGAAACATAAAATTCTGACAGGACTGGACAGGTTCGATGCAGGAAGAATGTTCCTGATGTTGGGGAAGTCCAGAACCAGGATAACCAGGTCTAAGGATAAGTGGTAAGCCATTTAGGACTGAGATGAGGAGAAACTTCTTCACTCAGAGTTGTTAACCTGTGGAATTCCCTACCGCAGAGAGTTGTTGATGCCAGTTCATTGGATATATTCAAAGAGGAGTTAGATATGGCCCTTACCGCTAAAGGGATCAAGGGGTATGGAGAGAAAGCAGGAAAGGGGTACTGAGTTGAATGATCAGCCATGATCTTATTGAATGATGGTGCAGGCTCGAAGGGCCGAATGGCCGACTCCTGTACCTATTTTCTATGTTTCCATGAAATGGCCTCCTTCTGCGCTGTAAATTTCTATGGGCTAGATTTTCCCTAATCTGTTTTTCTGGTGCCCTCACTCAGGTGCGCCGTTTTTGTCTGCCTCCAAGCGCGCCGAAAAAAAGACGTTGGTATTCTGGCCGCTCCCCAGCCTTTCTTCGGTTGTGGCGCAGCGTGGCCCAATGGATTGAGGGCGGAGCCAGGTCCCGGCACCACCTCTGCACATGCGCACGAGAGTCTGTGCACATGTGCAGTAGCTCCTGGCAGGCCGTTTCTGCAAACGCGCGCTGCAGGCTGTGTGGGAGGAGCCGAAGCACACCGTCCCTAGCCCTGGCCGAATGGGATCCCTCATCGGCGGCCCGCTGCGTTCCCCAAGGTAGGAGTTCTATTTTTTATTTGTTATTTACTGATTGATTTTGGTGCTTTAGGTGCAGGGTTCCTTCTATTTTATTTGTTAATGAATTGCTTATTACTTTTTGTGCTTTGTTTGGTGCTTGGTGGTGCTTTAAATGTAGTTACTTGCACCGATTCCTTAACTCTAGATAAGGTTTTTCTGTGCGGACAGAAGTGGCAAGATACGCTGGCCTAAGTTAGTTTGGAGCAACTATTTGCTGGCCAAACGCCTAAAACAGGGGTAAGTGGCTGGGAATGCCCTCTTTTGAAAAAAAAACGGAATCACAAAAAACCTAAATAACTCACTGACACTGGCGCAAATTAAATAGCCAGAATTGCAACTAAAGATAATCCAGAAAAATCAAGTTGCTCCAAAAAAAAAAAAGGAGCAACTCCTGGGGAAACTTGGGCCCAGTGTTTCTATTTCTTGGAACTACCCTGGAGGTGTTGGCATAAATTGCATGAAGCAAATAAGTGATCAAACAGAATGCATGCAGAAGGGCCGTGCCTGGCCATCAGTCACAGGAATGGCCTTTCTGCAGGTCATGCTACCTTGTGCTTATCCCTTGTTTCAAATTCAAATACTGGAATTAAAATGTAAATGAAATTCTTTAAAACATGCTCCTTATTTCTCAAATCTAAGACATATATAGCACGAGAAAAGTTTAGGTTAATAAGTGATTGATCCAAATGACAGGAGACAATGGACTGAATATGCTATGTTGGGTTGGGACAAGATGGGAAGTCAAGTGGGCCCTGGTTGAAAGGTAAAGTTCTATGCCTCCTGTGACCTTTTATTTTATGCCTTATCTAACCCCTGGTATGTACAAGAAAACATGGGGGAAAATTGGCTTTCTACTGAAAGTACAATGGGCAGTATACATACTTCCAATAAGGCATAATATTTTTCACAAACCATTTGATGGTAAAAGTTTAAGTTTAATAAAGAAGGATAATGAATTTGGAAAACAAATCAAGATTAAAATGAACTATATTTTTCCATAAAATGTTTGCAGCAGATGCAAATTGCCCATTATGCTTTCTAAGACTGTGTGTGTTCAGTAAAACAGCTACTTCCAGATGTTTGCAGACTGATTGTTTAGTTACATAGACACAGCATAGAAAGAAAGTTTGACTAATTCCTGGGGGCAAATCTGAGAAGTTAAACATATGGCAATGCTTTACTAGGAACACTTAAATTTCTCATAAGGGCATAAGGATTTAACTACTAGTCAAATTTAGCATTTTTAGTTGTTGAAAAACACATTTTCCCAAGATTACATTGACTTGTAATTGGCAGAAACCCATAGGAAAAAAGAGACTTTAAGGGCATCCATACACAAAATATCCGACAGAGATAATGATTTCTGAGGGAAAAAATACTTTTTAAAACAGAACTTGGAAATACCTTTCGCATATAAACCATCAGTATGATAAAATTATGGGCTACTGCAACTCAGTAGTTTTATCTCCAACGGGGACATGAATATAAGAACATAAGAAATAGGAGCAGGATTAGGCCATTTGGCCCATCGAGCTTGCTCCACCATTCAATAAGATCATGGTTGATCTGATCATGGATTCAGTTCCACTTCCCTGCCCGCTCCCCATAACCCTTTACACCCTTATCGCTCAAAAATCTGACCATCTCTGCCTTAAATATATTCAAAGACCCAGCCTCCACAGCTCTCTGGCAGAGAATTCCATAGATTTACAACCCTCAGAAGAAATTCCTCCTCATCTCAGTTTTAAATGGGCAGCCCCTTATTCTAAGACTATGTCCACTAGTTTTAGGTTCCCCTATGAATGGAAATATCCTTTCTGCAGCCACCTTGTCGAGCCCCCTCATTATCTTATATGTTTCGATAAGATCACCTCTCATTCTTCTGAACTCGTGAGTACAGGCCCAACCTACTCAACCTATCTTCATAAGTCAACCCCCTCATCACCGGAATCAACCTAGTGTACCTTCTCTGAACAGTCTTCAATGCAAGTATATCCTTCCTTAAATACGGAGACCAAAACTGTACGCAGTACTCCAGGTGTGGCCTTACCAATACCCTATACAGTTGTAGCAGGGCTTCTCTGCTTTTACACTCTATCCCCCTTGCAATAAAGGCCAAACATTCCATTTGCCTTCCTGATTACTTGCTGTACTTGCATTGTGTTTTGTGTTTCATGCACAAGGACTCCCCAGGTCCCTCTGTACTGCAACACTTGGCAATTTTTCTTCATTTAAATTGTAATTTGCTTTCCTATTTTTACTGCCAAAGTGGATAACCTCACATTTTCCCACATTATACTCCATCTGCCAAATTTTTGCCCACTCACTTAGCCTGTATATATCCCTCTGCAGATTTTGTGTCTTCTTCACAGCTTGCTTTCCCACTCATCTTTGTATCATCAGCAAACTAGGCTACATTACACTTGGTCCCTTCATCCAAGTAATTAATATAAATTGTAAATAGTTGAGGACCTAACACCGAGCCTTGCGCACCCCACTAGTCAGTTTGCCAACCGGAAAATGACCCATTTTTCCCGACTCTCTATTTTCTGTTAGTTAGCTAATCCTCTATCCATATTACTCCCAACCCTGTGAACTTTTATCTTGTGCAGTCACCTTTTACGTGGCACCTTATCGAGTGCCTTCTGGAAATCCAAATACGCCACATTCACTGGTTCCCCTTTATCCACCCTGCTCGTTACATCCTCAAAGAACTGCAGCAAATTTGTCAAACATGATTTCCCTTTCATAAAACCGTGCTTGATTGAATTATGCTTTTCCAAGTATCCCGCTACTGCTTCCTTAATAATGGACTCTAGCATTTTCCCAACGACAGATGTTAGGCTAACTGGTTTATAGTTTCCTGCTTTTTGTCTGCCTATTTTTTTTTTTTTTTAAATAGGAACGTAACATTTGCAGTTTTCCAATTCGCTGGGACTGCCCCAGAATTCAGGGAATTTTGTTGGATTACAACCAATGCATCCACTATCTCTGCAGCCACCTCTTTTAAGACCCTAGGATGTAAGCCATCAGGTCCAGGGGACTTGTCTGCCTTTAGTCCCATTATTTTACCAAGTACTACTTCATTAGTGATAGTGATTGTATTAAGTTCCTCCCTCCCTATAGCCCCTAGTAGACTGAAGTTTAGATGTTATGTTATCTATGAGCTCTTCAGACACTAACCAATGACCTTAAGGCATCCATCATCTTGAAATTCGCCTATATCTCCGGTACAAAACCATGACAGTCCATCCTTATCCACAAAGTAATCTTCGAGTGTTTTGGATTTATTCTTGAAGTATCCCAGGGTAACATTTGGGCCGCCAATAAGGATTTCTCCTCTAGCGTGTGGCTTGTCGTAAACTGTATATCCACCTGGTCAATGAAAAAAAAGATAGCGTACAGGCTTTACTCTCAAAAAATGCATGCAAATTCTAGGTAACTTACTCTGAAGTCTTCAATAATAAATCTAATATTTAATGCCACTTTGGTCCCTGTACATTACATAATCAGACCAGGTCTTATAATATCCAACACAGCTGATAATTTTATTTCATGCCATATTAAAGAGGCGAGCAATGGAAGCAAAACTGTACTAGCCCCTATTTTAACCCAACATACCTGGCGAGAACTCTCGATTTACCCCCTACCGGAGTTTCAAATGTAAAAATGTACAAAGTGTAAATTGGGTGTCCAACCCCAACGCACCCCATTCTCACTGGGTGTGTTTGTTAACATCGAGGCTAGGACATTTTTCTGCTGTCAGACAGACAGAACCCTTTCATATTGAGGATATTAGTGGTACAAACCTGGTCACGTTTAGGAAATAATGACAGATACAACTACAGTCTTACTTTATTACGACCACTATCTTGATCAAATCCAGGATTCCTTTTTGCAAATACACTGATGAGTTTAATAAGTTTAGGAATAAATTCAAGTCTTTATCAAGGTACACACTGATAGGCACTCATTTTAGAGAAATGCATACATACAAGATCTGGCATTTTTTTTAATCTATCAAGGTTACCCTATTCTTAGTTCCAGTCAGGAAAATGGATGATGTGGATTTTAATAAAATTGATATAAAGTTGGGATATGAACAAAATTATTACAATTAAAACATCTGGTATCAGCCTCTCACTAAAGACCATGAAAATTATTGATGGATACATTCTTAGCCGAGGCCATCCTATCTTTCCAGACAGTTGTAGACATAAATTGCACCTGGACATACAACTGCAAACAACTTCCTGCTGCTGAAAATCTAATTCCAGCTGCTTCGAACTGGTGATATCCTGCAAGATGTGAAGCAGTATTACAGATTTTTTTTTCAAATAAGTAGAATTGGATTGGAAGAGATGCTAGAAGATAGATTGCAATAGATGCATCAAATGTGCAAAACATTTTAAATTAAACTGATTAATTATGCAATGTGCTCATTTGTTCCATCTAAGTTCATATAGCATCGTATTTTGAGATTGGCAGCAGTTCTCAAAAGGTGCTCTATGTCAGCTTCACTCCTTCCCTAACTTCCCTTTCTGGTGCCCATGTTGGTGATACTCTTAAAAGCTCTGTCCCTTCAGGTACTGTCACCTTCCACTTCAAACCTGCCATCATCACACCTCCTCAAAAAAAAAACACCTTTAACCCCCCACTGTCCTAGAAAACTACTGCCCTATCTCCAACCTCTCTTTCCTCATCAAAGTCCTTGAACATGGTGTCGCCTCCCAAATCTGTGCCCAGTTTTCCCACAACTTCATGCTCAAACCCCTCCAATTAGATTTCCACCCGTCACAGCACTGAAAGGGCCCTCATCAAAATCACAAATGACATCATGTGACTGTGGCCGTGGTAAACTATCGCTCAACATCCTTCTCAACCAGTCTGCAGCATTTAACACAGCTGATCACACCATCCTCCTCCAATGCCTCTCTTCTGTTGCCCAGCTGGGTGGGACTGCCCTCGCCTACTTCCATTCTTATCCATCTAGTCGCAGCCAGAGAATCACCTGCAATGGCTTCTTTTCCCGCTCCTGCACCGTTACCTCAATAATCCCCCAAGGGCCGATGCTTGGCCCCGTACTATTTCTCTACTTCACGATGCCCCTAGACGACATCAACCAAAAACACATCCGAACACATGCACGTTGATGACAACCCAGCTCTACCCCACTAGCTCTCTCGACCCCGCTGCTGGCTCGGATTTATCACACTGCTTGCTCAACATCCAGTATTGGATGAGCAGCAATTTTCATAAATTAAGTATCGAGAAGACTGAAGCCACTGTCTTCAGTCCCCACCACAAACTCTGCTCCCTAGCCAGTGACTCCATTCCACTCCCTGGCCATTGTGTGAGGTTGAACCAGACTGCTTATAACCTTGGCATCCTGAGCTCAGCTTCTGACCCTATATCCTCTCCATCCAGACCAACTACTTTCATCTCTGGAACATCACCTGACTTCGCCCTGCCTCAGCTCACCTGCATCCATGCCTTTGTTACCTCCAGACTCAACAATTTCCAATTCTATCCTGGCTGGCCTCCCACCTTGCACTTTCCATAAACTTGACCTCAACCAAAACTCTGTTGCCCATATCCTAACTCACACCAAGTCCTGTTTACACATAACCCCTGTGCTCGCTGGCCTACACTGGCTCCCAGTCTGGCAACAACTTGATTTTAAAATCATCATTGTTTTCAACTCCCCTCCACAGCATCACCCCATCCCATCTCTGTAACCTCCTCCAGTCTTACAACCCTCAGAGATCTCTAATTCTGGCCTCTTGCCTGTCCCCGATTTTCTTCACTCCACCACTGGCAGCCGTACCTTCTGCCGCCTTGGCCCCAAGCTCTGGAATTCCCTCTCTAAACCTCTCTACCTCATTTAAGTCGTTCCTTAAAACCTATCTCTTTGTCTAAACCTTTGGTTACCTGTCATAATACCTCCTGATGTGGCTTGTTGTCAAATTTTGTTTGAAAATCACTCCTGTGAAGCGTTTTGGGATATTTTACAATATTAAAAGCACTATATAAATGCAAGTTGTTATTGTTGTATAGTGAAACATTATAATGCATAGTTGGAAGCAACTATAAATTAGTAGGCCTGTAAATATTACTATTATTTCATGGAAAATTGTGCAATAGACCCAAGATCAACTTAACAAATGTAACAAACTGAAATTAGATTGTATTTCTTTCTGGACATTACAGCTGTGTTCCCTTCATTTGAAACAAGTGGCTTTGCTCACCTTCTTCCCAGTTTTTTAGAGTAATCTGGCAGCAGGGCAGTGGAGCTCCTACGCGGCCAGTGGAGTAGTCATACACTAAAATCAATAAAAGTTAATCGAGTGAAACGTTATTTAAAAAATTGTAAAGACTTATTATTACAGTACAGCTTTAAGAAAATTAAATATAGACTAACGTGGCATGGTAACCAAATGCCCATGAGGAACTTCTAAGATATTAATGTGGCTCAGTCTGCATGTCCTCCCAATCTCCCTCCCCCTATATTCTAAACTGTCGATGCAAGGGTCAGCTAAGGTTAAAAAAAAACTGTATGGTGACTATAATGTAGTCATCAATATATGCTGTAAAATCTTCACAGTTTTGTAACCTAATTTTCTGCTTCAAACTTATCCAAGTAATTTTAATTTTTTGCACATATAGATTTACATGGCAGCTAGTTTTTATATAAATCGTTATTGACATTGGAATGAATTATTTCAACAGTAAATGAACTATAGTTAATTTTTTTTTTTTTTTAAGATGAAAAGCTTCTTGTTGTTGAATGTTTTGTGCTTGGATTAAAATTTTTCACTAAGCTGATTTACACAAAATGTGAACAAATTACTGCCAGGTTCCTGATGGAAGCAAACATTTTTAACAATGTCCACTTTGTTGCTTACATGAAGAATCTGCAAGGATACTTCACAGCATAGGGGTTATGCAGATACTGCTATTGAGGAGGATTGTGATATTCTGGATGAAATAAATATAGAGAGGGGAAGTATTAAGGGGGTTAGCAGCTTTGAAAGTAGGTAAGTCCCCAGGCCCAGATGAAATGCATCCCAGGTTGTTGAGCGAAGTAAAAGAGGAAATAGCAGAGGCCTTGACCATCATTTTCCAGTCCTCTTTGGATCTGGGCATGCTGCTGGAGGATTGGAGGACTGCTAATGTAGTACCCTTGTTTAAGAAGGGAAAAAGGGATAGGCCGAGTAATTACAGTCCTGTCAGCCTAACCTCAGTGGTGGAAACATTATTGGAAAAAATCCTGAAAGACAGGATAAATCTGCATTCGGAAAAGCAAGGATTAATTAGGGACAGTCAGCACGGATTTGTTAAGGGAAGATCGTGTTTGACTAATCTGATTGAATTTTTTGAGGAGGTAACCAAGAGGGTCAATGAGAGTAGTGCATACGATGTAGTGTATATGGACTTTAGCAAGGCTTTTGATGAGGTCCCACATGGTAGACTGGTCATGAAGGTTAAAGCCCATGTAATACAGGGCAAAGTGGCAAGTTAGATCCAAAATTGGCTTGGAAGTAGGAAGCAAAGGGAAATGATTGATGGATGTTTTTGTGACTGGAAGGATATTTCCAGTGGGGTTCCGCAGGGCTCAATACTGGATCCCTTGCTTTTTGTGTACATATCAACGATTTAGATTTGAATATAGGGAGTATGATTAAGAAGTTTGCACATGACACTAAAATTGGCTGTATGGTTGATAATGAAGAGGAAAGTCATAGGCTGCAGGAGGATATCAATCTACTGGTCAGGTGGGCAGAGCAGTGGCAAATGGAATTGAATTCAGAGAAGTGTGAGGTGATGCACTTTGGGAGGGCAAATAAGGAAAGGGTATACACATTAAGCGGTAGGCCACTTAATAGTGTGGTGAACAAAGGGACCTTGGAGTGCTTGTCCACAGATCCCTGAAAGTAGGCCAGGTGGATAAGGTGGTTAAGAATGCATATGGAATGCTTGCCTTTATTGGCTGAGGCATAGAATATAAGAGCAGGGAGGTTATGCTTAAATTGTATAATACCTTGGTTAGGCCACAGCTGGAGTACTGCGTGCAGTTCTGGTCATCGTACTATAGGAAGGACATGATTGCACTAGAGAGGGTGCAGAGGAGACTTACTAGGATGCTGCCTGGAATGGAGAATCTTAGTTATGAGGACAGATTGGATAGGCTGGGTTTATTCTCATTGGAACAGAGGAGGTTGAGAGGAGACCTCATTGAGGTGTACAAAATATTGAGGGGCCTGGACATAGAGGATCGTAAGGGCCTATTACGAGGGAACATAGTTTTAAGATGGTTGGTGAAAGGTTTAGAGGAGATTTGAGGGGAGGGGCTTCTTTACGCAGAGGGTTGTGGGGATCTGGAATTCGCTGCCTGGAAGAGTGGTGAATGCAAAATCCCTCACCACTTTTAAGAGATGGTTGGATGGACACTTACAAGTGCAGTAACCTAGAGCATTACAGACCTAGAGCTGGTAATTGGGATTAGAGTGGATGACCTTTTGTTGGACGGCGCAGATACTGCAGGGAATAGAATACGGCCAGGGTGATCTCCTGGACTAGTTTCGATCGCCTGGATGGGTCGGAGAGGAATTTTCCCATATGTTTACTCTCTAATTTGGCCTGGGTTTTTAATCTGGTTTTTGCCTCTCCCAGGAGATCACATGGCTCCAGTTGGGGTGGAGTGTAGAATGTTTCAGTATAAGGGGTGTCGCAGTTGCGGGAGGCGGACTGGTTGCTCTTTGCCTTTCTGTCATTGTTCATAGGAGGCAGACAAAAAGCAAGAAACATAGAAACATAGAAAATAGGTGCAGGAGTAGGCCATTCGGCCCTTCTAGCCTGCACCGCCATTCAATGAGTTCATGGCTGAACATGCAACTTCAGTACCCCATTCCTGCTTTCTCACCATACCCCTCGATTCCCCTAGTAGTAAGGACTTCATCTAACTCCTTTTTGAATATATTTAGTGAATTGGCCTCAACAACTTTCTGTGGAAGAGAATTCCACAGGTTCACCACTCTCTGGGTGAAGAAATTCCTCCTCATCTCGGTCCTAAATGGCTTCCCCCTTATCCTTAGACTGTGTCCCCCTGGTTCTGGACTTCCCCAACATTGGGGACATTCTTCCTGCACCTAACCTGTCTAACCCAGTCAGAATTTTAAACGTTTCTATGAGGTCCCCTCTCATTCTTCTGAACTCCAGTGAATACAAGCCCAGTTGATCCAGTCTTTCTTGATAGGTCAGTCCCGCCATCCCGGGAATCAGTCTGGTGAACCTTCGCTGCACTCCCTCAATAGCAAGAATGTCCTTCCTCAGGTTAGGAGACCAAAACTGTACACAATACTCCAGGTGTGGCCTCACCAAGGCCCTGTACAATTGTAGCAACACCTCCCTGCCCCTGTACTAAAATCCCCTCGCTATGAAGGCCAACATGCCATTTGCTTTCTTAACCGCCTGCTGTACCTGCATGCCAACCTTCAATGACTGATGTACCATGACACCCAGGTCTCTTTGCACCTTCCCTTTTCCTAATCTGTCACCATTCAGATAATAGTCTGTCTCTCTGTTTTTACCACCAAAGTGGATAACCTCACATTTATCCACATTATACTTCATCTGCCATACATTTGCCCACTCACCTAACCTATCCAAGTCGCTCTGCAGCCTCATAGCATCCTCCTCGCAGCTCACACTGCCACCCAACTTAGTGTCATCCGCAAATTTGGAGATACTACATTTAATCCCCTCGTCTAAATCATTAATGTACAGTGTAAACAGCTGGGGCCCCAGCACAGAACCTTGCGGTACCCCACTAGTCACTGCCTGCCATTCTGAAAAGTCCCCATTTACTCCTACTCTTTGCTTCCTGTCTGACAACCAGTTCTCAATCCATGTCAGCACACTACCCCCAATCCCATGTGCTTTAACTTTGCACATTAATCTCTTGTGTGGGACCTTGTCGAAAGCCTTCTGAAAGTCCAAATATACCACATCAACTGGTTCTCCCTTGTCCACTCTACTGGAAACATCCTCAAAAAATTCCAGAAGATTTGTCAAGCATGATTTCCCTTTCACAAATCCATGCTGACTTGGACCTATCATATTACCTCTTTCCAAATACACTGCTATGACATCCTTAATAATTGATTCCATCATTTTACCCACTACCGATGTCACGGTCTATAATTCCGTTTTCTCTCTCCCTCCTTTTTTAAAAAGTGGGGTTACATTGGCTACCTTCCACTCCATAGGAACTGATCCAGAATCAATGGAATGTTGGAAAATGACTGTCAATGCATCCACTATTTCCAAGGCCACCTCCTTAAGTACTCTGGGATGCAGTCCATCAGGCCCTGGGGATTTATCGGCCTTCAATCCCATCAATTTCCCCAACACAATTTCCCGACTAATAAGGATTTCCCTCAGTTCCTCCTCCTTACTAGACCCTCCGACCCCTTTTATATCCGGAAGGTTGTTTGTGTCCTCCTCAGTGAATACCGAACCAAAGTACTTGTTCAATTGGTCCGCCATTTCTTTGTTCCCCGTTATGACTTCCCCTGATTCTGACTGCAGGGGACCTACGTTTGTCTTTACTAACCTTTTTCTCTTTACATATCTATAGAATCTTTTGCAATCCGTCTTAATGTTCCCTGCAAGCTTCTTCTCGTACTCCATTTTCCCTGCCCTAATCAAACCCTTTGTCCTCCTCTGCTGAGTTCTAAATTTCTCCCAGTCCCCGGGTTCGCTGCTATTTCTGGCCAATTTGTATGCCACTTCCTTGGCTTTAATGCTATCCCTGATTTCCCTTGATAGCCACGGTTGAGCCACCTTCCCTTTTTTATTTTTACGCCAGACAGGAATGTACAATTGTTGTAGTTCATCCATGCGGTCTCTAAATGTCTGCCATTGCCCATCCACAGTCAACCCCTTAAGTATCATTCGCCAATCTATCCTAGCCAATTCACGCCTCATACCTTCAAAGTTACCCTTCTTTAAGTTCTGGACCATGGTCTCTGAATTAACTGTTTCATTCTCCATCCTATAGACCAGTTAGCCTAACATCTGTGGTTGGGAAAATGTGGGTCCATTATTAAAGAAGCAGTAGCAGGACATTTGGAAAAGCAAAATTTGGTCAGGCCAAGTCAGCATAGATTTAAGAAGGGGAAGTCATGTTTGACAAATTTGCTGGAATTCTTTGAGGATGTAACGAACAGAGTGGATAAAGGGAAACCAGTGGATCTGGTGTATTTGGACATCCAGAAGACATTTGACAAGGTGTCACATAAAATGTTACTGCACAAGATAAAAGTTCACAGGGTTGGTAGTAATATATTAGCATGGATAGAGGATTGGCTAACTAGCAGAAAACAGAGTCGGGATAAATAGTTCATTCTCTGGTTGGCAACCAGTAACCAGTGGGGTGCCACAGGGATCAGTGCTGGGACCCCAACTATTTACAATCTATATTAACGACTTGGAAGAAGGAACTGAGTAACGTAGCCAAGTTTGCTGACGATACAAAGATGGGAGGAAAAGCAATGTGCGAGGGGGACACAAAAAAATCTGCAAAAAGGACATAGACAGGCTAAGTGAGTGGGCAAAAATTTGGCAGATGGAGCATAATGTCGGAAAGTGTGAGGTAATGCACTTTGGCAGAAAAAAAATCAAAGAGCAAGTTATTATTTAAATGGAGAAAGATTACAAAGTGCCGTA
This sequence comes from Pristiophorus japonicus, assembly GCF_044704955.1. Taxonomy (NCBI): domain Eukaryota; kingdom Metazoa; phylum Chordata; class Chondrichthyes; family Pristiophoridae; genus Pristiophorus; species Pristiophorus japonicus. Next base: position 216,072,472 of record NC_091982.1, read on the forward strand.
GTGCAGCGGGACCTGGGGGTACTTGCGCATGAAACACAAAATGATAGCATGCAGGTACAGCAAATGATCAGGAAGGCCAATGGTATCTTGGCCTTTATTGCAAAGGGGATGGAGTATAAAAGCAGGGAAGTCTTGCTACAGCTATACAGGGTATTAGTGAGGCCACACCTGGAATACTGTGTGTAGTTTTGGTTTCCATATTTACGAAAGGATATACTTGCTTTGGAGGCAGTTCAGAGAAGGTTCACTAGGTTGATTCCAGAGATGAGGGGGTTGACTTATGAGAAAAGGTTGAGTAGGTTGGGCCTCTACTCATTGCAATTCAGAAGAATGGGGTGTCATCTTATCGGAACGTATATTATGAAGGGGATGCAGAGAGGATGTTTCCACTGATGGGGGAGACTAGAACTAGAGGGCATGATCTTAGAATAAGGGGCCACCCATTTAACATAAGAATTAGGAACAGAAGTAGGCCATCTGCCTGCTCCGCCATTCAACAAGATCATGGCTGATCTGGCCGTGGACTCAGCTCCACTTACCCGCCCCGCTCCCCATAACCCTTAATTCCCTTATTGGTTAAAAATCTATCTATCTGTGACTTGAATACATTCAATGAGCTAGCCTCAACTGCTTCCTTGGGCAGAGAATTCCACAGATTCACAACCCCCTGGGAGAAGAAATTCCTTCTCAACTCGGTTTTAAATTGGCTCCCCTGTATTTTGAGGCTGTGCCCCCTAGTTCCAGTCTCCCCGACCAGTGGAAACAACCTCTGCCTCTATCTTGTCTATCCCTTTCATTATTTTAAATGTTTCTATAAGATCACCCCTCATCCTTTTGAACTCCAACGAGTAAAGACCCAGTCTACTCAATCTGTCATCATAAAGTAACCCCCTCATCTCCGGAATCAACCGAGTGAATCGTCTCTGTAACCCCTCCAAAGCCAGTATATCGTTCCTTAAGTAAGGCGACCAAAACTGCACGCAGTATTCCAGGTGCGACCTCATCAATATCCTATACAGTTGCAGAAGGACCTCCCTGCTTTTGTACTCCATCCCTCTCGTAATGAAGGCCAACATTCCATTCGCCTTCCTGATTACCTGAGATGAGGAGAAATTTCTTCTGAGGGTTGTAAATCTGTGGAATTTGCTGCATCAGAGAGCTGTGGAAGCTGGGACATTGAATAAATTTAAGACAGAAATAGACAGTTTCTTAAACGATAAGGGGATAAGGGGTTATGGGGAGCGGGTGGTGAAGTGGAGCCGAGTCCATGATCAGATCAGCCATGATTTTATTGAAATGGTGGAGCAGGCTCGAGGGGCCGTATGGCCTCCTCTAGTTCCTATTTCTGATGTTATGTTCTTATATGTAACCTTTAGAGCTGCTGACCAAGGGCCGTGCAGCTCTTTGTCGGATGGCGCGGACACGATGGGCCGAAATTGGCCTCCTTGTGCGTTGTAAATTTCGATGTTTCTATAGTGATGAAATATAAATTATACAAATTCTAAGTCAAAGAATGGCAAAACTTCACTCCTTTTTGGAATATTTAATCTACATATTGTGTTCTACTTTTCTGCAGTGTTCCTACAAAACTATAACAGTAACTTTTGAATTCATCATGCAGCCTTGCACCATTACAAGAATGAAAACAGAATTCAGATTGTTTGGTTCCCACAGTAATACAGTTCCACTTACATATCAAAAACTGTTCTTTTATTGCTCTTGGCAATAAATGATTTGCCAAAATAAAAAAGGAATACTTTAAAATACCACAGAACTGCGATGAAAAATGCTGAAAGACATTTTTAATGGAAACACCCCTTTAGTGGACAAAATATATCCAATATCCAGATGTTCCTAATTATGTAAATGACATCAGCCTGAATAGAATAAATTCTTGCCCGAATAAAGATTTTTCTTTAGATGCTCTCATCAACAGGTTTCTTCTTTTGTAGTCATGAGAATCTTTATGGGAATCAACAGAGCAGCAAACTGTTGTAGGGAGCATGAGAGAGCAGCAACTGATGAGCTGTTCAGGAGAGTGCAAAAGCCCTTTATATACAGTTCTCTTTATATATCGTTTCTTTTCAAATATTTTACTGAGTTATATTCTTGAGCTGATGAAAAATTTGGAGACAGAGTGCAAGGAGAATTGTGTGTAAAAAAGGAATCAGAAGACAGCAGTGGCACTTAGATTACTGGAAGAAAATAACAAAAGTACCAGGATCACTGATAGAAGTACACTGATCAGTGATTCCGAGGAACAGAGACAATTCCTCTGTGACTCTCAAGATAGCTAACAGAAGGCTTGAAAAGAAGATCCATAAACAAGCAGCTCCTCCAGCCAGCTGATCAATGTGCTCCTCATTCCAGTGAAATCTTGTCTATCCACTAATTCCTATTATCCACGGGGTAATCAGTACGATAGACAATTGATGTTTCATTTTATGTGAAATCGCTAAGAAAAGTATAGTTACGTGAGCTGCAAAGCCAATAATATTTGACTCCATTTCTTTTTCTCTGCTGTTATTACAGTGGAAATCCAACTCTATTATTAGCAATCTGCATGCATAAAATTAAATTTTCCAAGAATTAACTTCCATAATTAATCTGAATAAATTAATTTTAATTTACAAAAAAGCCAACCTTAAGCAAAATGTCTGCACACCGAATCTGTAAAAGATACTAATTCCAAAAAAAAACAGATTAAATATGCATTTTTGTCACTCAGATATGCAAATATACTGAGTGTGTAAAAACAATGTTAAGATGATTTCATACTTTTTGCCTTCAGTAATGTTTTACTTTATATAGCTTGTCAAACTATCTTGTACTACACTAAATATATCAGCCACTGACATATTGTTTAGAGTTTCTACTAGCTTTTCACTCCTTACAGACAAATGTGAATCAACCATTTAATGCCATAAATTGTCATGTGGCAAATATATTCACGTCTTTGAATACAGAAAAGGATTTAGCAAAGTAACAAAAGGCTTCCGTTTTCTTTCAACAGACGATGCTTCTCTAGCTACCTTTATCAATTGAGCTTTGTTTTTAAAGTTGAAAATACACATCCTTAGATACGCTAAACACATAACAGACAACTGAAAGTAAAAAGAAATCCCAGAAAATGACTAACCATCACTAATAGTCCCTGCTCCACAAGTCTCCGTTAATCCATATCCTTGTCCAACAGGGCAGCAGAAGCAGATGTTCATGAAAGTTTGTGTGGATGGTGACAACGGAGCACCCCCACACAGAATAAGCCGAGTGTTTCCTCCTAGTAATAAACGTATTTTCTGGAAAACCAACCTATAGAAGAAGAAAATATTAAGGTAAGCATTTCTTTTTTCAAATAGCTGCTCGTTAATTTCAGATTAGAAATTACCAACCAACAGCCAATCCTTATATAATTCAAATGATTTGAAAGTGATAATAAAATGGAATGGACTAGATGAAACAACTTTACTAACAATAATAGGGAAACTACAATAGAAACTTGCACTGATGTAGCACCTGTAACAGTGAAACGTCCCAAAACATTTGACAGTTGTGGAACAGATTCAAGAGGATGGGAACCGGAGAGGTAGCAGGTGGTGTTGTTGATGAGTAGCCTTGCAGGATGATTTTGAAAGTGGGGGACAGATTATAGCAAAACATAGGAGTTTAGGGAGGGCATATTACCAGAGAATCTACTACCAATGGTAGAGCAGAGAGAGGATGGGGGAAACTCAGGGAATGGACAGCAATGTAGGGCAGGATGACACTACAAAGATAGGGATAAGCAAAGATGAAGATGAGGATATTGGAGTTGATGCACTAGGGAATGGATGGACAAAGGTCAGCAAGGACCAGTGAATGAGATAGAATCTGACGAGTTGGGAGTTTATGTGGGGTGGAGCTCAGGAAGCAAGTGAGAAAGATAGGAAAAGTCAAGTCTGGAGGTGACAAAGACAAGGGTGAGTATTTCAGTGGCATTGGGGTGACGTAGGGGCAGTGAGTAGAGATGTTTTGAAAGTGTAATTAGGTAGTCTTAAGACTAAATGCAAGCTTTGAAGCTCAGTTCAGAGTTGAGCAGGACACTGAGTTTGTGCACCATTGGGTTGTGTTTGAGTGAACATCCAGAGAGGAGAAAGATGGTATTGGGGCTAGGGGACAAAATTTGTCCTGGGGGTGGTGGGGGGGCAGTGGGAAACAAACAGGATGGCTTTGGTCTTGCCAAAGTTGAACTGCAAAAGATTTCTGGCTCATTCGTAACAATTTTATTCAAGATTTTAAAGTAAAGTATGGTGTTCTAAGTTACCATTGAAGCGAAATCATCAAAAAGATGACTGCACTAATTTATATGAAAATCTATCTTTAGTGTAGAGCAACAAGGATATTGTCACAGTTCAGACTTCTTTGACCATTCTCATGAAAAGACTTGGACATAAGCAATTTCACTGTGTATTCTGGGCATAAGTTTGCCAGAAATGGAGTAGCTTCCCCAGAGAGCTCCATTCGGGATTAGACATTGTCCGCAGATGAGAAGTGATTTAAATGTAGGTTGGGCAATTATTTTGCACAGATTGCAAACAATGGCAATGTATTAGCAATGTCTTTACATTCAAAACGACAGCTAGCACCTTGATGTTGACAAATAGTTTTGATCTCAGAATCAGGACACAGACACCAGAAAATCAGCCAGGCAGCAGCAGCCGCAAAAAACGTACTCTATCTTGGTCAGGGAGAGTTTGTGTTTTTACATTATGTAATGGGCCCACCTGAAATGGCCTAGCATATGCTTGTATATATTCCAGTGAGGAGGAAAGGGTATAAGAGAAAAGATAGCCATCTTTGGCTAACCAAAGAAATAAAGGACAGTATCCAATTAAAAACAAGAGCATACAAAGTGGCCAAAACTAGTGGGAGGACAGAAGACTGGGAAGCTTTTAAAAACCAGCAAAGAATGACTAAAAAAATGATTAAGAAAGGTGTTGTGTATGCAATAACTGTTAGACTGAGTACTGTTTAACTCCAAGAGGTATGACCTCGGATCTGCTTTATTAAGGCCCAAAAAGTGACTAATATACAAAATGGCTAGCATTTTATGCTTGTGCTGCACACACGAGTGCAGCCCAATAGCCTCCAGCAGTGACGTCATCTAATGGCTAGTGATCCCAAAAGTACATACATGACAAAAGGGAAGATAGACTATGAAAGTAAACTAGCACAAAATATTAAAACAGATAGCAAGAGTTTCTTTAGGCATATAAAAAGGAAAAGAGTGGCTAAAGTAAATATTGGTCCCTTAGAGGACGAGACCGGGGAATTAGTAATGAGGAACATGGAGATGGCAGAAACTCTGAACAAATATTTTGTATCAGTCTTTATGGTAGAGGACACTAACAATATTCCAACAATGGATAGTCAAGGGGCTATAGGGGGGGAGGAACTTAACACAATCACAATCACTAAGGAGGTGGTACTCAGTAAGATAATGGGACTAAAGGCAGATAAATCTCCTAGACCTGATGGCTTGCATCCTAGTGTCTTGAGAAGTAGCGGCAGGGATTGTGGATGCATTAGTTATAATTTACCAAAATTCCCTGGATTCTGGGAAGGTCCCAGCAGATTGGAAAACTGCAAATGTAATGCCCCTATTTAAAAAAGGCAGATAAAAAGCAGGAAACTATAGACCAGTTAGCCCAACATCTGTGGTTGGGAAAATGTTGGAGTCCATTACTAAAGAAGCAGTAGCAGGATATTTGGAAAAGCAAAATTCGGTCAGGCAGTCAGCATGGATTTATGAAAGGGAAGTCATGTTTGACAAATTTGCTTGAGTTCTTTGAGGATGTAACGAGCAGGGTGGATTAAAGGGGAACTAGTGGATGTGTTGTATTTGGACTTCCAGAAGGCATTTGGCAAGGTGCCACATAAAAGGTTACTGCACAAGATAAAAATTCTCAGGGTTGGAAGTGATATATTAGCATGGGTAGAGGATTGGCTAACTAACAGAACAGAGAGCCAGGATAAATGGTTCATTCTCTGGTTGGCAACCAGTAACCAGTGGGGTGCCGCAGGGATCAGTGCTGGGACCCCAACTATTTACAATCTATATTAACAACTTGGAAAAAGGGACTGAGTGTAACGTAGCCAAGTTTGCTGATGATACAAAGATGGGAGGAAAAGCAATGTGTGAGGACACAAAAAATCTGCAAAACGACATAGACAGGTTAAGTGAGTGGGCCAAAATTTGGCAGATGGAGTATAATGTTGGAAAATGTGAAAGCATGCACTTTAGCAGAAAAAAATCAAAGAGCAAGTTATTATTTAAATGGAGGAAGATTGCAAAGTGCTGCAGTACAGCGGGACCTGGGGGTACTTGTGCATGAAACACAAAAGAATAATATGCAGGTACAGCAAGTGATCTTGAAGGCCAACAATATATTGGCCTTTATTGCAAAGGGGATGGCGTATAAAAGCAGGTAAGTCTTGCTACACAGCTATACAAGGTATTGGTGAGGCCACACCTGGAGTACTGCGTACAGTTTTGGTTTCCATATTTACGAAAGGATATACTTGCTTTGGAGGCAGTTCAGAGAAGGTTCACTAGGTTGATTCCGGATATGAGGGGGTTGACTTATGAGGAAAGGTTGAGTAAGTTGGGCCTCTACTCTTTGGAATTCAGAAGAATGAGAGGTGATCTTATCGAAACATAAAAGATTATGAGGGGGCTTGACAAGGTGGATGCAGAGAGGATGTTTCCACTGATGGGGGAGACTAGGACTAGAAGGCATGATCTTAGAATAAGGGGCCTCCCATTTAAAACTGAGATGAAGAGAAATTTCTTCTCTCAGAGGGTTGTAAATCTGTGAAATTCTCTGCCTCAGAGCTGTGGAAGCTGGGAGGTTGAATAAATTTAAGACAGAAATAGAGTTTCTTAAACGATAAGGGGATAAGGGGTTATGGGGAGCGGGCAGGCAGGTGGAGCCGAGTCCATGATCAGATCATCCATGATCTTATTGAATGGCGGAGCAGGCTCGAGGGGCCATATGCCCTAATCCGGTTCCTATTTTATATGTTCTTGTAGTACAGGTGCAGCGTCGAAAATCTGGAGTTCCGGAATCCAGAATGTTCCAAAATCCGGACCGATCGGTGGCAGGGTCGTCCGGAATCCATAAAATGTTGCAGAATCCGGACCCGCCGACCCTGGGGCCCTGCTGCTGCCCGCCCTTGGGCCTCACCGCCGCTGCCTCGCCCGCCGCCCTTACCTCGAGGCCTCATCATCGGCTCGCCCGAACACCACCTCGGCGAGGCGGGGCTCCCGCCCGAACACCACCTCGGCGGGGTGAGGCCCCGGCCCGAACACCTCATTGATGGGGCCGGCAGCCCAAACAGCTCCTCGGGGGGGGCCCCCTTTTCCTTTCTGATGTAACGAATCCGGAAACACCCAGGTTCTGGTATTTCCGGATTTCAGAACGTCAGCAAGACGATCGAAAGTTCGGAAAAACCTGGAATCTGGAACAGCCTCAGTCCAGAGGGTTCTGGATTCTCTCTGCTGCACCTGAACTAAGTGAATAGATTGTACCAAGTGTCTTATATACTCAGTGTGCTGTATGTTTTGCTTACTGTGCAATATGGCAGCTTCTGAATTGGACTAAATATTCCCTCGCTTAATGTTAACTCAGTCCACCCAAGGAGAACTGGAAGGGGCATGTGTGCGCAAGACATGAAGATCAAGTCTTTGTTAATTTCTTGGGCCCTGTTTTGTGCTAGCAGATGCAAGGCAGTGTCAGTCAACCTCTGTATAAAAGAGGCAACCCAACGGCTTAAGGGAGAAGCTGACAGCACTGAATCGGAGTAGATATCTGCAACATACCTGAATTATTTGTGTGTTTTAATAAGTTTAAAAATAAACTTACCTTAATGGACAAGGTTTTTAATATAAAAATGAGTGTTCAAATTAAATTTATATGTTTTAAAAGTGTTACGTTAGTAAATATAACCCATGTGCCTGCTTTTACCAGGCATAAAAGTTTGAAGGACATTCACTGGGCACGAGTTGGGCAAATAGCCCAATCTCTGTCGCGCAGATGTCCTTCTCCCAGTGATGCGTAGGATCTGTATGGAAAAATCTTGACACATCGGAGAATCGGCTTATGCGAGGCCTCGCTGGGTGCCTGCGCACTTCGTATGGACCCAGCGAAACTGCAATTTTTGGCCCAATCACTTTTACACATATTAAATTAGCAGACTTATTTATCGATATCCTACCAATCGGAGAGAGGTGTGCTGTAACCCAAATTCATCTGTTCCATTTTATAGTTGTAGGCAACAACAAAGAAAGTCCGCTGCACACTACTCATGTCTTCTATTTTGGTTACGATATTCTTATAAATTCGATCCATAATTTCCTGTTGGCACATAAAATGAAAGAGAATTTATAGCTTTTTAATTTTTTTTGCAAGTTGTCCATTATATGATTTGGGGATAGACTTCCACTATGATCGTGATATTTCCTACGTTAGTGCTTTTTGAATTTTTGAGGATCGCTGGAATATCGTCCATTTTAAAAACCACTAGTTTCGCCTTTTTAATTTGGGCGAAAGCCTTAGCAATGTGAGATGGGCGATAGTGTCATCGGTGGTCCATGATAGACGAGAGGCAGACCAGTGCCGCAAACACTGGAACAGTCTTGCTTCATTGGCAAGAGTAAATATTACATTTCTAATTGTAATGATGCACTAACTCATTAATTAGAATGTAAATCTGCCAGATTGTAATTAAGCTGGATAATCTTGGGTAGCTTCCCCGTTAAGATTTGGACTACGGTCGGAACCTGCGCCCTTTTACTCTAATGTTGCCGAGATGCCTTAAACTTAATTGACAGTATTAATTATCATTTAAACGCTTTGATTGAAAATTGGGGCCAAAGGAATGACTGGAAACAGACAGACCGGAAACACTCGGCATTTCTACCACTTTAGTTTAGAAGGAGAATTATTAAATTATATCGTTGCTTGCGTGCTGTGAGCAACTCTTTAACTTGGGCACCATCTCGTTTTTGATTAGGTTGGTGGATGGGGGCACGACTGAGCACTGAGGGGTCCGGTCAGCTTTGCCCAGACCGTGTGAGTCAGTCAGTCAGTGACCCAGCCTGGACTGGGGGAGAGCTGCCCTGGAACACTTTGGGACATTAACTCCAGCTACACGGAGGTCTCCGAACACAGCCCAGGGACACGGTGTCCCCTCCCCTCATAGCCCTGCCAGCGCTGAGCTCACCAGCGGTCCTGATTTCGCCCTCCTGCCCCCCGATTCCAATAAACCGCTTCCCTCCCCTCAGGCGCTGAATGGCACGGCCCGTGGATGAGGTCTTTCCTGGAGATTGTACGCGAGGGGGGTGGTGTCGAGCATTAGCTCCTAAACACGATTTTATTAAATATTTTCTCTGACCATGGATGTCATAAACATTCATCCATTGGATACAATTAGCATATAACGTTAACGATGAATGACACGTGGGGTGACTAATTGTGGATTACAATATCTGTTGTGCTTCCGTAATAGTACCTAGGCAATTAGCTTATGCCATGCTCTTGTCATGTTTGCAGAGGAAGATATCTAAGAATCAGGCGGAGCGGACCGGAGGAGGGCTTGCTGACCTTAACACTCTGACCGACCTGGAGGGGCATGCCGCAGCCTTAGTAGCCACGCACAATCGTTCTGCCACCCATTGCGGTGCAGATCCCGTTGTTGCGCCACGCGAGTAATGTGTAAACCAGTGGTAATTTAATGCCATTTGATTATAATCTTTGAATAATGTAATGTTATACATGCAGCTTCTATACTCTCATGTTAATCATATGTAACATCTCTTGTTCACATTTATTGCAGTAGTGTTGCTCCTCGTATATATGCCTGCGCAGTGCAAGCATTTTCACGTCTCCCCTTCTCTTCTATTAACCTCAATTATGTTTTCCAGCTCCCCAGGCTCATCAGGAGGCCCCTGGAGCATTACCCCGACCGCTGCAGGTCGTGTTAACCATGGGGGAAGAACAGGAAGAAGATATGACCGAGGAGGAGGATGTTGAGCCTGAAGGGCCATCTGTGGTACCTGCAGCCACATCACCCTCAACAGGCCAAGTGGCTTGCAGCAGGGCACTCCAAGTCGCCCAGTGCCCACGCCGACCCCGTGGAGGTTGGGTCGGCGAGGTAGGCACGCACTGCGATGGGCAGATGTCAATGAGGACATGGTGTCACTGTCGAGGGCGAGCGTCGACTTAGGTCGAGAGCTCCCCCAGGCGATTGGTGGGTTGACTGGCAACATTGCCACACTGTCTGCAGAATCTCTGAGGGCATGGGGCAGATGGTTGTGGCAATGCGGCGAATGACCGACTCTGCCGATGCCTTGCGGCATGCGGTAGTTTCAGATTATGGCACTGCACCCCAAGGTGCCATACCACCATCCAGCATGACAGATGTGAGACAGGAGGAAGAACTGCCTTCTGATTCGGAAGACATTTCTTCGCAAACGTCTTCTCGATCCACTGAAGTCATTCTGCCAACGTCACACACCCTCCCCTCCCCGCCCCCCCACAGCAGCAACCCTCGTGGTACTCTGCTGCAAGACGTATGGTCCCGTTACTAGGGGATTAAGTGGGGCTTACGACCCGGGGGGGGGGGGGGGGGGGGGGGGGGGGTAATAAAATTAGAGGAAGGAAGTGTGGCTGCAGGTGGTGGGGGGGGCAAGGGGGGCGCGGTATATTATTGTTATATTATTTTGTTTTTAATTTGTTGAATGTTGGGGGTGGTGGGAGGGTTTTATTGTTATATTGTCTTGAAAACATTTTGTTGGGGGTTGGGGTGTTGTTCTAGTTTGATAAAAAAATATTTTGTACCACTTGTTAAAATATAACTTTTTAATTGAACTTTACAGTTGTTGTGAAGTGTCTTCTAATAACGTATGGTAAAACATCAATACAAGGGTTACAAACAATGGCCATGCCAGACCACGCCAGGCAAGGATGAAACGTAATGCAACTGTAACGGTCAACAATGTAACTTCACGCAAAGCGTTCATTTATTAGCTGTTGGCGCAACAGTTTTGCAGCTGCGTAACTACCACGGGGTTTTTCCAGTGGTGTGGGGGGGGGGCGTGGGGGCATGGGTTCATCTACAGGCTGATTGTCCTCCTCCTCATCCACCTTCCCTCTCTCCTGAGGTAGACCAGCGCTCCCATCTGGCAATTATTGTCCTTTCCTGATAGCTAGGAGAGGACACCACAATGAACTCAGCGACCTGCTCATGATGGTATTGTAGGTTGCCTCCTGAGTGGTCCAGGCATCTGAAGCGCTGCTTCGGAACTCCAATTGTCTTTTCGATGATAGTGCGTGTGGCTATATGACTTTCGTTGTAGCGCTTCTCGGCTTCTGTCTGGGGCTTACGCGGGGGCGGGGGCAGTCATGACCAGCTGGCAAGGCCATATCCTTTATCCCCCAGCATTCGACCGTGACCTTGTGGCTGACTCTTAAAACGGGTCAGAGACAATGCTCTCATGCAAGATGTGCGCATCATGGATGCTCCCTAGAAAATTTGCATTTACTGCCATGATTATTTCCTTGTGGTGACAACAAGCTGCACATTCAGGGAGCGGAATCCCTTTCGGTTCCAAAACACCTCTGCATCCTGTAAATAGACTGTACGCAGGGCGATGTGCGCAAAGTCTATTGCTCCCTGCACCTTGGGGAAGTTTACTATTCTCGAGAACCCCAAAGTCCTCTCACTCTGTGCCTCCCTGGTCATAGGGAAGTTTATAAAGTCCATCCTGCGCGCGTAAAGGGCTTCAGTCACGTGTCGAATGCAGCAATGTGTGGCGTGCTGAGATACCGCAAATGTCGCCAGCTGAAGCCTGAAAGGAGCCCAATGCATAGAAGGAAAGTGCCACAGTAAGTTTAACAGCAGTGCAGTCCTGATGGTGCTGGTAAGTTTCCAGATGCTGCCTGACCTGCTGAGATTTCCAGCATTTTCTGTTTTTATTCCAGTTTTCAGCATCCGCAGTATTTTGCTTTTGTCAGGCTGCAGATCTCCCTTAACTAGCTAGCATATCTCACTGATGACCTCCTTTCGGAATCGCAGCCTTCGAACGCACATGTTATCAGACAAGCCCAGGTATGATCGCTTATCCCTGTAAATGCGTTGGATGCAATGTCTCCTCTTCCTCAGCAGTTTGCCACCTCTTTGATTGGGCACATAATGCTCTTCAATGAACCTTCTCCCATCTCTATTCTGCAGCATGTGAATAGTCATCAATAGTGGTTGAGAAATTAAAGGCCCAATCACTATAAATGCCCTAATCTGTCTTCTTAAATTGTCCTCAACAAATACAATGTGATTAGATGATTGGCAAGATTCAAATCACTCACGAATTATTCTCCTCCCAACCACTTTAAGCAGCCTTTTATTAAAGATCCTCCGAGTTTAAAAAATGGCATCCATACTGTCGAGTTAAGTTCATTGATTGCAGCTATTCTTGAGCGTCTTTTTGGGTGAGCGATCATCTGGGCAAATTATGGGCAAAATGCCGAAAGTAGCGCTCGGCGATAATCTGGGCGATAATCAGGCGCTAGTTTTCATTAAACAGTATTCTGGGCCTTTCACAAGGATGACAACATATTTTTTTTTTTTTAAAAGTAGGCCTGGCGATGCAGCTCATTCCTGTATGCCGAAAGTTACGCCGGCAATAAATGGGCGATAATCGGGCGCTAGTTTCCATTTTTTATCAAATATGGGCAATAACCTGAATCTCAGCGCTTATATGGCGCTAAGCAGGAGACGATGTGCCGAAAGTCTAGCCCTTGGTCTTTAGTATTTGACAAAACTGATTTTTTTTTTGGTAGTTTGGTTCATAATTCTTTAACTCAGCCACAAGACACAAGGGCCAAGGCTTTCCCAGTTCCCTTCCATCTGCTTTTCAACATATCTGCATGAAAGGTGCTCAGGGACATCCCCAACTTCCTTTGCCCTTTTTCCAGAGGTTAGGCTTCGAACAGCTGCAGATCAGCCATGTTATCTGTTCTGTTGGAACACTGGACACCAAGTTACCCTTCTGACCCTGGCATCGAGGATTCAATAGTTGGCAGGAACCTCAGAGGTTTCTTTACAAAGGAACTTGTGAAATTACTCAGTGTGGTGGTGCACAGCCTAGATATTTTTCAAGCAACTCAAGACACTGCCTCTTCCTCTTAATGAAATTACCTGTTACAAGGCTCACACTCCAATCTGCTGCAAGTGTCCAGCACAGATGAATCAGTAAATCAACTAATCACCCTAGGAACTGTTCTCGGGGGTATTTAATAAGCTGAAGATGTTCAACAAACTGAGCTGAGTCAAGTCGAACATAAGAAATAGGAGGAGGAGTAGTAGGCCATCTGGTCCCTCGAACCTGCTCCGCCATTTAATATCATGGCTGATCTGATCATGGACTCAGCTCCATTTCCCTGCCCACTCCCCATAATCTTTTAGTAGGTTAGAACCCCCTGAAGATAGGTTAGCCTAGATATCTCCCACAATTAGAAACAACTACCAGAGAAAAGTCCAGATTAAATTTAACATATATTGCAACCTTTTATTATTTTTTGTTCAAGAAAGTAATTATGTAATATCTAAACTAAATTAAAAATAATTGCTGTTATATATTCATGTTCATCTTTTGTTCAATAAAAAAAAAATTTTAAACTTAAAACAAGGTCGGATAGTGATGTTTTGCTGCTTTTATAAGAAAGAAGAATGTTCTTATAGAGGTACAGGATATATCCAGTAGCCATTGCTGCTCCAGCACCATCTCCCAGCTTCTGCTTTCTTGAGTTTGGACTACTTTTGTCCCCTTGCCCGGCAATAGAATGTTCAGCTGTAAGGGCCCCCAAACTGGTATTCTCGCTCTAAAATCTCTGCCTTGCCAGATCTCTCCCCACCTTCAAAAGCTTCCTCAAAACCTATCTCTGACCATTTTCACTAACTCTTCCCCCAATTCCTCTCATGTGCAATCTGCCCCTCTGAAACACACCAACATTGCACTGTAACTCCAGAGTATGTGCCCAACTGGACATCAGAATGAAGTGATGAGACTCCCTGGAAGATGCAGTCTCGCGCTGCTTGTACTCATGGGCTCTCAAACAATAAAACGTGGACACTGCAGAGCTCTATCCTGAACAGAACTGCAGTTCTACCCAGGCAGTATAAACAATATACTTCCCGACTAGAACAGGTAGCACAGCATCAATGCACTTTTAGAATTAAGCATTATAAGCACTTGTCTGAGTGCACAATGAAAACTCAACAAATGGTATAAATATTTCTTGTAATGACTGGCTCTGGTACTTAATCCAACATGTCCAAATGTTAACAAAAACTTACCGGTACAGCTGCCAATAGTGTTGGTTTAAGTACTGTTGTATCGCCTTTGCTTCCTTTCTTGATTTTGGCAGACTACAAAATAACAAAGAACTGTTACTTTTATAATAAAATAAACCAAACGTAAATGTCCTCCTTCAAGAATACAATTTAACTGTGCCTTTCACCACTTGATTCAGATTAATATATTTTCACAATTAAAAATGCATGTTTAAGAATGCACATTATAGAGATTACAATGATATATTATAGCTCCCCTCAACTAGAATACACAATGCTATTTTTCAACTTTTAAAAGTATCGGTGAAAATTCAGTTATGCTAATATAAGCAGAAATGACAAGTGGCAAAAAAAGTACTGCAAAGTATTGTATATAAAGTAATTGGTAGGCTGTTAATGAAAAGAGAAACAGAAATAGAAAACAACACTGTTTAAAATGCAGATAGGTCTATTTAATATTTTACCACCATGACCATTCTAAATGTGATTTTAAAAAGGAATTTATTTGGTTAACCTGTACCTGGTCTGCTAAGGTCTGAGGGGAGGAGTAGCCAATACAACAGCCGCAAGCCATACAAAGAGTTTCCGCACTCAGCTCCAGGACATGTGCCAGGGGTAGGTAACCAATGTAGGTATCCTTTGGTCTTTAAAATAAATATAAAATCCAGATATGTATATTTTCAACAACTACACAAGGAATGGATATTAGAAAAACAGATACATTTAACAGAATTTGACACACTTAATGGGCCCAAGTTTCCACAAGAAAAAAAACGGGCGCCCCTCCGAGCTGGGCGCCCGTTTTTCGCGCCTAAAACGGCGCCTAAAAAAATCCTCGGTAGTCTGCACCTACTTACAGGTCCTCTGGCCCTGGGCGCAGTCAGCACGAGCTGTGGGGGGGCGGAGCAAGGTCCCGGCGCTGAAAGCAGTGCCGGGACCTCTGCACATGCGCGCTACAGTCGGCACGCAAGTGCAGTAGCTCCAGGCGCCGAACTGTGTGGGAGGGGCCCGAAGCACGCAGCCCCTAGCCCTGGCCCAATGGCCTCACTGGGGCTCCTCCCACGGCCAGCTCCTGCTCCCCGCCTGACCAGACCCGACACTCGCTCCCCCGCCGACCAGACCCGACCCGACACCCGCTCCCCACCTCCCCCCCACCCGACGACCCGACACCCGCTCCCTCCCCCACCCCGACCCGAGACCCGCTCCCCCCCCTGCCCAGAGACCCGACACCTGCTCCCCCCCCACCCCCGCACCGACCCGAGACCCGACACCTCTCTCTCTCTCTCTCTCTCTCTCTCTCCGGCACGAACGGCTGCAGAATTCTCCCTGGCTGAAGCACTTTCACACAGGTAGGAAGATGGTTTATTTAATCTTTTCGTGGCTTATAAATGTTTATTCAGGTTGGATTTATTTGTATAATATTTGTAGAAGTATAAATAAGGATTTATTGTCGAATTTAATGAGTTCCCCCCCCCCCCTTCCCCCCCACCTCGTTCTGGACGCCTAATTTGTAACCTGCGCCTGATTTTTTAATGTGTAGAACAGGTTTTTTCAGTTCTACAAAAATCTTCACTGGCTCCATTCTACTTTAGTATGGAGTACATTTTCACTGTGGAAACTTTCAAATCAGGAGTCAGTGGCCGGACACGCCCCCTTTTGAAGAAAAAATTCTGTTCTAAACTAGAACTGCAGAAAAAAAAAATGTGGAGAATTGCGATTTCTAAAATAGTCCGTTCTCCACCAGTTGCTCCTAAAAATCAGGCGCGAATCATGTGGAAACTTGGGCCCAATATCTTGGCTCAGTGGTAACACTCTTGCCTCTCAGTCAGAAAGTTGCAAGTTCATGCCCCACTATAGAGACTTGAGCACATAATCTTGGCCAACACTTCAGTGCAGTATTGAGGGACTGTTGCAAGGTCGGAGGTGTTGACATTCAGGTGAGATGTTAACCAAGGCCCTCTCAGCTGGATCGAAAAGATCCCATGGCATTATTTCGAAGAAGAGCAAGAGAGTTTTCCAAATGTACTGGCCAATATTTATCCCTCAACCACCATCACTAAAACAGATTATCTGCGCATTTGTCGCATCGCTATTTGTGAAACCTTGCACTGTACAATTCGGCTGCCAAACTTACCTACATTACAACTGTGACTACACTTCAAACATACTTATTTGCCTGTAAAGTGTTTTGAGATGTCCTGAAGTTGTGAAAGGAGCTATAAAAGTGCAAGTTATTTTTCGTTCTTGCTAAAAGAATTATTCTTTGCAATAAACAAGCCTGTTTTTTTTAAATAGCATTATATTTCAGTGATAAAGATTTTAGCTCATCCATGAAGATTAGGTTTCTACCCTCAGTATTTGATTGTGCTTAAAGCAATGCAACTCGATAGTGAGGCCTGACTCAGGAGGGAGAAGATGAGAGATTTCCCTGGAGGATTTAGATTTACACCACTTGAATTTGACGCCACAAGGAGTACTACTCAATTAAGAATTTGCGGTTAATCTGAGGTGGGACCAATACAAGCCAGACAGTCTGCACCTGGGCAGGACCGGAACCAATGTCCTAGGTGGAGTTTTTGCTAGTGCTGTTGGGGAGGAGTTAAACTAATATGGCAGGGGGATGGGAACCTACGCAGGGAGACAGAGGGAAATAAAATGGAGACATAAGCAAAAGATAAAAAGGAGAATAGTAAAAGTGGAGGGCAGAGAAACCCAAGGCAAAAAACAAAAAGGGCCACTTTACAGCAAAATTCTAAAGGGTCAAAGTGTGTTAAAAAGACAAACCTAAAGGCTCTGTGCCTCAATGCGAGGAGTATTCGGAATAAGGTGGACGAATTAACTGTGCAGATGGCAATTAACAGACAAGATGTGATTGGCATCACGGAGACATGGCTCCAGGGTGACCAAGGCTGGGAACTCAACATCCAAGGGTATTCAGCATTTAGGAAGGATAGACAGAGAGGAAAAGGAGGCGGGGTGGCATTGCTGGTTAAAGAGGAAATTAATGCAATTGTAAGGAAGGACATTAGTTTGGATGATGTGGAATCAGTATGGGTGGAGCTACGGAATACCAAAGGGCAGAAAACGCTAGTGGGAGTTGTGTGCAGGCCACCAAATAGTAGTAGAGGGGTTGGGGGCAGCATCAAACAAGAAATAAGGGATGTGTGCAATAAAGGTACAACAGTAATCATGGGCAACATATTGATTGGGCTAACCAAACTGGTAGCAATGCGGTGGAGGAGGATTTCCTGGAGTGTATTAGGGATGGTTTTCGAGACCAATATGTTGAGGAACCAACTTGAGGGCTGGCGATCCTAGACTGGGTGATGTGTAATGAGAAGGGACTAATGAGCAATCTTGTTGTGCGAGGCCCCTTGGGGAAGAGTGACCATAATATGGTAGGATTCTTTACTAAGATGGAGAGTGACAAAGTTAATTCAAAAACTAGGGTCCTGAACTTAAGGAAAGGTAACTTTGACGGGATGAAGCACGAATTGGCTAGAATAGGTTAGGCGAGTGGGCAAATACATGGCAGATGCAGTATAATGTAGATAAATGGGAGGTTATCCACTTTGGGGGCAAAAACACGAAGGCAGAATATTATCTGAATGGCAGATTAGGAAAAGGGGAGGTGCAGCAAGACCTGGGTGTCATGGTTCATCAGTCATTGAAAGGTGGCATGCAGGTACAGCAGGCAGTGAAGAAGGCAAATGGTCTTACAGATCAGCCATGATCTTGTTGAATGGCGGAGCAGGCTCGAGGGGCTAGATGGCCTACTCCTGTTCCTAATTCTTCTTATGTATGTTGGCCTTCATAGCAAGGGGATTTGAGTATAGGAGCAGGGAAGTCTTACTGCAGTTGTACAGGGCCTTGGTGAGGCCCCACCTGGAATATTGTGTTCAGTTTTGGTCTCCTAATCTGAGGAAGGACGTTCTGGTTATTGAGGTAGTGCAGCAAAGGTTCACCAGACTAATTCCAGGGATGGTTGGACTGACATATGAGGAGAGACTGGATCAACTGGGCCTTTATACACTGGAGTTTAGAAGGATGAGAGGGGATCTCATAGAAATGTCTAAGATTCTGACGGGACTGGACAGGTTAGATGCGGGAAAAATGTTCCCGATGTTGGGGAATCCAGAACCAGGGGACACAGTCTTCGGATAAGGGGTAGGCCATTTAGGACTGAGATGAGGAGAAACTTCTTCACTCAGAGTTGTTAACCTGTGGAATTCCCTGCCGCAGAGTGTTGTTGATGCCAGTTCATTGGATATATTCAAGGAGGAGTTAGATATGGCCCTTACGGCTAAAGGGATCAAGGGGTATGGAGAGAAAGCAGGAAAGGGGTACTGAGGGAATGATCAGCCATGATCTTATTGAATGGTGGTGCAGGCTCGAAGGGCCGAATGGCCTACTCCTGCACCTATTTTCTATGTTTCTATTCTTCAGTCAAAAGCATTTAGATTGGAGTTATAAGAAACCTTTATTGGGTAACCAAATATAAAAGCATTAGACTACATATGATCCCAACGAGGTAAAGCCGTGGTAGGGTTACTTTATATTGACACTACTTTCTGGGCTTTTCTTTCCTTTCTCGTGCCCAAGTTTCACCTGTGTAAATTTGTCTCCTATTTCGCTACTAAAGTTAATTAAAAGCCTAGGACACACCACTGCATGAATTGAACCCTAATGAAATGTTAAAAATGCATGATGTTTATTTATACACCACATTTTACCATACTTTTCCAATGTAGGTCAATAAAACTTCCCTTTGGATCATTAGTCAAACATACCCCAAGTCAGGAACTCTAGAACACATCCCTGCGATTCCAGCAATGAGGTTGCTGTGTGAGATCATCACTCCCTTTGGCAGACCTGTAGACCCGCTTGTATACATAATTACTGCGATATCTGAAGATGTTGGCTTGGTCCGAACTTTATTCACTATGATGGAAGAAATAACCAGTTCTTTAATTGCTGAAAATAAGGATTTAAAAAGGTGAAACATATACTAAAATTAGTTTGTCCCGTTATTAGAGATATATTTTACGTAACAAACATTCGGATTGCTTTACTGATCACCATCTCAGTGCCAAACACAGCTCATTTATTAGCAAATCATCTTGCTCACAAGCTTGCTTGTAGACAACTGTCAAGGTAGTGACAGGGACAGATAGAAATACTTTCAAGACGTTATTTTCAGACACTTTCACAACTTTGAAACCATCCATTTCCCCATGAAAAAATTTACCCTTTTAAAGACAGCTTTAAGAAAAATGAGGTAACACTCTCCTAAATGATATTTGCTGTTATTGACCAATTGCAGTGGACTAAATTTAATTTGAAGCTAAAATAAACTGGAGCATTGTTCCAAAAACTGCAGTCAAATTGTACAATAATGACAAGTGAAATCAAATTATTTTATATATGTAAAAGGAGGTGTTAACTGATTAGGCTTTTAATATTTCCATAACTGTGACATTGGTTATTTTTGTATCCATGAAGATGAGCATCAGGCTAGGGAACAGAATACTTTTGTCACTTTGCGCAGCGAATGCCAATGTAAGCAACCCCTGGACTGATTTTGCATGGTTAGATTTTTGGTCAAGTTCTGTCTACTCTGCCTCAACAATAAGTCTTCGTCAACCTTGGAAGAACACCAGTATGATACCAGCCACCTTTATGTCCTGAGTGAGATTGCCACCTTAGTGCCAATTTGAACAAGTGGATCTATGGTCATCAACAACTAGATTACAATTGCTCACCTCATTTTACATAGAACCGTTAAACCTAGGAAAGAGAAAACTTCCTGTACATCAGCCTGGGCTGGATTTAAACAGGGTCGCAGAGATGAAAGGATAGCATGCTTAACTAGTAAAGTTTTACATTCTCATATATATGTCCTGTAATAAAAAAAAGAGACTTTGCTATACAGCTGCTTTAAAAAAATGGCCTGGAACAACTGAAGTAAAATATTACCCATTTTAAAACAAAAGTTAGAGCAATAGGATCTTTCTAAGAACAGCTGCACCCGAGTCCCATCAGACAAGCAGAAGGCACATATACATCATCACATCTATAAGCACAGTTATGTTGTTACATATCGCCCATCTAAACGGTCACACAAAATGTACAGGCTATTCCTTAGATACTATTTTATGGGGATATGGCTTTCTGCAAATTAAGGGGCACAAAGCCATACAATTCATCTACTGCTTGTAATTAGCTACAGATGTGCTAGGTCTCCACTAAATGGAGTTGTCCTTTATTCACATGCCCTTGAGACTTTCAGCAAATGGATACACCATGAAAGAAAAACAAGGCATGGAAAGAACGATTTATAAAGCAGGAAGGCAAAAGAAAAATTCATTCAACAAATTTCTTATTCTGAAATATACATTACTATGCAGTGAAAGTATAAGTGCGCAAAATTCAGTTTTCTTATGATTTCAGAGATCAAGAAAAACATTTCAGTTTTTAGTGTTATGGTTCTAATGTACTACAAAGAACAAAACCGCCAGACAAGCTGTTCTCTGGCATATGGTCAAACTAACAGAACTAATAATTCTTACTACAGCTTCCCACTGACAGAAAATATTCTCACACAAGCTAGGAACTGATAGCCAGTACTTCTCATGATTGACTGAGCAGCTGACTGCTAATATAAAGCAGCGTATGGTGAATGGGTTACACCACAGTCTTTTTCACCTTTGGACTAGGGTTCAAATCCAGCTGAGACAAACCTCAATAAAAACTTCCTGTGTCCGATAGCATAAAGACAAGAGGTTCTGAAGCCATTGTGCAGACCCAATCCACTCCGCAGTTTCTGCAAGACTTAAATTTAATTTGAACCAGCATTAGTTAAACAGTCTCACTCAAAGAGGCCAAAAGCGTAACAGGTGTGGGAAATGTTAAGTCGCACCTGTCATTCCTATCAGAGCAATGCAAATGCCACACTGATGAAACTGAGGGTGTTGTTATGATCCTGTAATTGATGCACATTGTTTAAGCTGCTCTGTAAATACACCAAAACTATAACAGCCTAGTTAGGAATACCAGGCTAAGAACATCAAGAAAAATAAAATATTCATCATTGCCCTTTCTTATCTTGACAAACCTTGTCCCACTTTACTAAATAAATTATGCATTGCAAGTCCATATATTTAATTCTATTAACCAATTCCCAACATATTTTATAGATAAAAAGAAAACTGTAAATGTTGGAAATCTGAAATAAAGGAGGAAATATTCGAAATACACAGCAGGCCAGCATCTGAAAGAAAGAACACTAATATATATTTTGGTTGAAAACTCTTTCAAAACCTCAAGAGTTGTGAAGGGGCTGAAGCAGAAATATTAAACTTGTGTTTGCTCTTTCAAAAGCTGACGGGCCTGCATGAATTTCCAGTATTTTGTGCTTTTCTATTAGCTGGATACAAATGTAACTTCTGCATGTCTTTACCTTGCACAGAAAGGTATATAAACACACACAAAGTAAAGAGAAAAGAAAACCTAAAATACACACAGTTTTCTGGCTTTGCACCCAATGCTTCCACTGCTGCCATATTGTGAACCATGATGCCACGTGGATATTCAGCCCATGCTGTTGGCTTATCATCTACAATGATGATATGCTGTAGTTTTGGAACATTAAGGAGGATTTCCTGTGAAACAGAAATGGGAAAGGATGAAAAGTCTAGGATGAATCCAGGCCCATCACTTTAAACAACTGTTTCGTGTTTATTTGGTGAAAAATGGATGTTGCAACATGAATAATGGGTCTGAATTTGAAGTCGGAGGCTTCCCGCGGGCAGATGCCTCCGAACCGCAATAAAACTACGAACCTACCCGATGGTCCTGGATCCACGGAGACTCGCGCTCTTGGGCCTCTCCGGGTTCACCTGTGTAAAGGCCCATGTATCCCGGGGCACATGTGGTCCACAAATGCCCCTGGGATCACGTGGGCCAACCCTACCAATCAGAAAGGGGATTCCCATTATGCTTTTGGGGATTCCATTTACATACAGAATCTGCATAAGCTTAATAAGAATCACCCAAAAAATACATGTACACAATCTTGAAATTAAAAAACAATTACATGTTTAAATTAACAAAACACTAATTTTGAAAAATAAATTTAAACATTTGTAAAGGGGCTAAAAATAACTAATTTTAAAGCTTTTTTATGTTCAAATAATTAAAAAAAAATGTTTTAATACAGGTACTTATTTAAATTCTTACGCTGGTAAAAGGCCCTTGATTCTTGACAGATTGCAAGTTGTGGTTTTTGCACTTGCGCATTGCATGCAGAAACCCAGATCCTGCGAGCCACTTACAGCCACGTAAACACCTCGTATGCAGTTATGGGCCCCAGAAAATCCGGGCCAGTATCATTAGAATTATTGCTATTGTCAAAATTGGGTAATAT
Source organism: Pristiophorus japonicus (assembly GCF_044704955.1). Lineage (NCBI taxonomy): Eukaryota > Metazoa > Chordata > Chondrichthyes > Pristiophoridae > Pristiophorus > Pristiophorus japonicus. The sequence continues at coordinate 216,095,288 of NC_091982.1, forward strand.
GGTGAGACAATCACAAAACTTAAAATGTTGAGATTTATAGACAGATAGTGGAATATGAATCTACTGAGGTTCTGCCAAGGCTGTACAATGCACTAACCCAGCCACACTTGGAATACAATATATAGTTCTGGTTGCCCAGCTACAAGAGGAATGTGTAGCAATTGAAGAAACTGCCGCGTGCAAGAAAGGTTAAAAACTCAGTCCCTACAGACTGGGAAAAGATCTTGAAGGATATAAAATATTCAATATGCTTTAGATAAGGTAAATCTTGAATATTATTCAAATAAGACAGGATAATCAGACCAGAGGTCAATAGCATAAACTAAGCAAAACATTACTTAGAACAAATAATATCAATACATGTCTGGAATAATCTGCCAGACAGTGTAATAGAGATACACTTTAAAGACGTTCAAAACACAGCTGGATGCTAGGCTGGGACAGTTAGCATGCAAATTTCAATGGGCTGAATGGCCTCTCTTATCCTTGACTTTTTGTAGGTTTTTATGAGCAATATATATCTAACGGCTAAACTATCCTTAATGAAGTAATAACAGTGCAATTTTTTTTAAACTGATTCCAGATGCATAGACACTGCACTAATTCAATTCAATTGACAAAACACAAAGATTAACATTGTCAAATTATGCTAAAAGCAGTTAATAAAAGCTTTGTCTATTTTCAGTTTTAATATTAGAGTGCGAGGTCATTTTCACAATCTTCACACAAAACATTTTATCTGATTACATTTCCAATAAGCTAAAGAAAGAAAATTTGAGTTTCACGTTTGTGCTAGAGTTCTTTAATCCTTGAACTACTGAGTTCCACTACTGAAGTAACCCAGTTTAACCATAAATGACCTCTCTCACCCAACAATACATCAAAAGATCGTATCAATCGTTCCCTACCTTTTAAGTGATTTGTAAATTACAGGAATGTTTAACCTCTTGCAGAGACACTGGAAAATTGAGAAATAAACAAAAAGAATCTTGCAATCAGCAATGGAATTCTGTGACTTACCTTCAGCTTTGTTTGCAGAAGTTTCTTGCTTGTGATGATATGAGTGACTTCTGTTTCATTTAAACCATGTGCAATTGCTTGACTTCCCAAAGTTGCATATAGGGTAACAACTGGAAATTAAAATAATAACTGAACTTCAGTACAATTCCCACATAATGAATTCACTGTACTCCAATCAATAAACCTTCTGAAAAGGCACAAAATAACTATCTAAATGCCAGTTTATGACCAGGCTATATAGTGAGCTTAAATGTAATTCAAAATCCTGTGAGATCAGGATTTTAAAGAAAAAAATAAATCACTTAGGTTAACTTGTCTTAAATGTCACAAAAATCTTTTGAAAGTACCTCCAATTGACTGTTTTTTATACTCCTATCTCAAAGTTGCAACAGCAATTACCTACAAGGACATTGCAAATTGTTTAAACCATTTTAATACAGCATACATTAAACTGCATTTTTCTCATCTTCACATTCTCACTCTATTTAGCTGATTTATATGTTGTGTAGAAATGGATCATAGAAACAGCACAGGAGGCCGCCATTTAGCCCATCGTGTCTGTGCCAGCTCTTTGGTAGAGCTATCCAATTAGTCCCACTCCTTTGCTCTTTCCCCAGAGCCCTGCAAAAAAAACAATTCTCCAAGTATTTATCCAATTCCCTTTGAAAGTTACTATTGAATCTGCTTCCGTCACCCTTTCAGGCAGTGCATTCCAGATCACAACAACTCGCTGCGTACATAATCAGTTTCAAAGATAATGTATTCCTTGCTGAGATCATGGAATCAACATTAACAGTACAAAAACATTTCTGGTCATAATGTCAAAAGCTGGGAGTCGACTAATTTCATAAAGTGTATTCAGTCAATTAGTGGGTCAATCCAGACAAGCTAAAGTGTTTTGGAGGGGGATTTCTTTTCTAACAGCCTTTAAGCACTATGAGAAAACTATGTCTGACAGCACTCATTTCCTGTTGCAGGATTAGATTGAGATAAATTATTCGAGTTTTTATTTAGGTGGGTTCAAGATGCAGAATGACCGCCTTCATTCCCACGAGCACTCACCACACAGTCCAATGACCTTTCTACCAGAACACAATAGAGGAACATTTTAACCTTATTCAAAAAAATAACTTAAATACAATACCATCTGCTACAAATATAGAGTAACATTTCATAGGATGATGAAACAAATGATTTTCCATTTTTGTTTTGTCAATGTGTTAAAATATTTTTTTTGCAACTGCTGCATTAAGGAGTTAAAGAATTGTGTATTCTTCACAATTATGTATTGACGTCATGGAGAAAAACAGGAAGGAGGACTGGGCAGATGTAATTCATTGACACCATCACTGACCTAAATGTCATCAGCTCCAAGCCGAGTCACCTAACACTTTCTCAGGCAAGGCTGGGTGGATACGTGTGTAAGCTCATGGCAAGCTTGCTTGGAGCATAAACATCAGATTGCAAGTCTGCTTGTATAATCAGCCTGGCTGGGGCCATCATAAGGGTTGCAGTGTGCTTTAAAAGTATTTGAAGCAGTATGCAGAAGAAAAGCAACTACAAATTTGCAATATGACAAACAACAGATCTCATGAAACCTTTGCCATTCTCCAAATTTTTACTACTTTTAAAGCACAAATTCATGATTTCCATTAAACTTTACTGTTGTTTCTGGTGTATTATTCAACAATGAGTAAAAGAAATAGAGAATCACCATGGATTCTAATGCAACACATTATATATTTTCAGCACCGAAGCTATGATCGGCTTTGCTAGATTTAATAAGTTCATTATTAGCTAAACATTTACAAATGTCAGATATTTAAGATTTTTTTTTAAACTCAAACAAGATGAGAAGTAAAGTACATGCTTTACGAATCTGCTAATTTATTAAATCAGACCCTACCAGCACAAAAAAAAACTTAAAACAGAATTTGCTTGGACTTTTGGAAGACACCGCGCCCAAATCTCAGTGAAGAGATTCTGGCAATAAATTTGTGACATCAACAGGAACCAAAACTGAATTACAGACTTTGAACTCTGTTACATACTGCTTTTTTAAATGCATATTGAATAAATGAATACATTTTTGTGATCAAAGTTGTGGATGTTGGCACTGGGTAATAGAACATCTAATCACCCAACATCTGCATTTTCAGCTTAAGAACAGCACTAACCAAATGCAAGTAAATCCTTCTACTCCAGTTCCACAAGATGCTGTAACTTCAGCTTCAGAAAACTCTCACCCAATATGACAATTCCATTTATTACACGTCAACCACACTTGTAATTGCTCAGATACGTTGCATAAGTAATAACATGAATCACAGATTTACGCACACAAATTTGGATAGATTCACCCTCCATTTTCCTGTCATTTCATCCAACTAGTTCACACAGGGCTTTTTCTTTGTAGAGGGGGGAAAAAAAGCTATTGATTGACCATGCCCTAGCTTTTCTGCAAGAGTGTTTTTTAAGCCTGATACTTCTCCATCAATAAATGCAATTTAAACTAAAAAGAAATATATATATATATATATATACACACACACACACACGTGTTTATACAGACACACATACATACGCAAACACACACACACAAATATCTAAAATTGGGTTTTGGTAATCAGTTGTTAAAACCAAATAATTTATGGCATAAAGTGGACATTGGTTTCTGTATTCAAATCCAATCTGGCACTCTCCCTTCACCAATAATAGGCCAGTCTATTTTTTGAAAATGAGAGAGAAGTTTTGTGTTATGGGATTTTATTTTACCAAGTTAAGCCATTTTATCTATTAAACTAAAAAAAATGCTGGAAATACTCAGCAGGTCAGGCAGTATCTGTGGAGAGAGAAAAACAGAGTTAATGGGCCAAAATTTGCCCAGGAGTTGCTCCATTTTTTTTGGAGCAACTTGATTTTTCTGGACTATCTTAAAAATCCCCATTCTGCACATTCAATTTGCGCCAGTGGAAGCGAGTTAGTTAGGATTTTTTTTGTTCAGTTTTTTTTTTCCCCAAAAAGGGGCGTTACCAGCCGCCTACGCCCATTTTGGCCATTTAAGCCAGTCTGGACAGCTAATAGTTGCTCCAAACTAACTTAGGTCTGCGTATGTGGTCACTTGTGGTCGCACAGAAAGCCCTTGCGGGGAGTTAAGAAATAAGTGCAGGTAGGAACTTAATGACTTAACTAAAGAATGTGAATAGAATCAAGCAGCTAGACAGGGCATCATATGAAAAACTTCGCAAAGTGAATTTACTATACAACAGAAGCATTCATGAAAGCTTAAACTACAATAATAAAAATAGAGACAAAACATATTTACATAATTTTTCAAAATATCCGAATAAAAAATAGAAGTACCTCCTGCTCGTAATTCTTATGTTCTTATGTAGAGAAGTATTTTCATCAACAGGGTTAAGGAAAGAAGTCTCGAGTAAGCTCATTACAATTACTGGCAACACCGCTATTACCCCCTCCCCTCCCACATCAAAACTCCCCCCTCACCCACCCGCGATCAAAACTCTTTTCCCCCTCCCCTGCCCGATCAAAACTCTCTTTCCCACTTCCCACCCCACCCCCGCGCCCTCCCCACCCACCACCAAAACTCTCCTCACTAAACAAAGCACAACCATCAATAATAAATAAAAAAATAAAACTTAAGTCCTACCTCAGCCCGGGAAGTCAGTGGACCGGCCGGCCGGTGCGGGAGGCCACTCGGTGGGGATAGGTGCAGGACTCTCTCCATGACGTGTAGCAGCCCGGCGCGTGTCGTGACGCCACTCGGCCTGGGATGGGGGCAGGACATCGGGTCCCACGCTGCAGAGGAGCTACTGCGCATGCGTGAAACCTCGTGCGCATGCGTTGAGCTGCCGGCACTCTTGAGCGCAGGTCCCTAGCTCCGCCCCCTAATTGAATTGCCACACCACGCCAAGCCCCGGGAGAGTCGGCAGAGAGGCCAGACTCCGGGGACATCTTTTTGCCACCATCTGGATGGTAGGAAGTTGCCGCATTTCATGTGAGTGCGTTGAAAAAACGGGAGGGCCAAATTTGGGCACAATGTTTCAGGTGGATGACCTTTTGTCTGTTTCTCTCGCCACAGATGCTGCCTGACCTGCTGAGTATTTCCAGCATTTTTTGTTTTTAATTTAATAGATAAAATGGCTGAACAGCATTTTCGTTTTTTATTTCAGATTTCCAGTGCGCGCACACGGTGTTAATATACCAAGCACACTGACAGCATTGGAGGTGGCCTGGAATCTGGATGCACTGAGAAGGGGACCCAGGGTCTGGTAATGCTGGATAGATTCTCAATATCTAGCATCATTTTGAGGGATAGACCCAGTGTCTGGCATCAATGGGGAGGGTGAAAATCCCAGGAGAGCTGCACGGCCCATTCAAATTTTCACACATGCACTGTTTCTTACATGTAAAAGCTGTGAGCAGCCTATGTGGGACCACCAGATCCCTGCGCGGCTGTGCAGCTTAGTGGGAACAATGGCTGGGAGTGCACTCTAGAGGCCTGGTAGCACTGAAAGGAGTTCAGCAGATCTCCAGAGGGGGATGGGGGGTGCGGGGGTGGAGATTTTGGAGCATAGAGGAGAGGGTGCAAGAATCCGGCAGTATCTCCCCCATTTCCCCTTGCCTCCATCCTCTCCGGCTTCCTGTCCCACGTCCAATTCCGCTCTCCTCCCCTCTCCATCTTCTGCCTCTGCTTTCCTCCAGCTCACTCTTTCCTACCCACTCCACCAACCCCCATCTCCCTTTTCTCTCGGTTCCAATCATTCCTATGCCCTCTTGTCCTGCATAGTACACATGATCTTGACTCGCTGTGTCAGTACCACGGGAGATTGACTGGTCAAGTTTAAATCCACAAGCTAAACTTTATGATTGTGAGCTCTTGTCACAGATCCTCACTCTCAACAGGAAACTGCACAGACAAACCAAGTTTGCTGATGATACAAAGCTAGGTGGGAATGAAAGTTGTGAGGAGGTTGCAGAGACTTCAAGGAGATATAGACAGGCTAAGTGAGTGGACAAGAACATGGCAAATGGAACATAATGTGGAGAAATGTGAACTTATCCACTTTGGTAGGAAAAGAATAGAAAAGCAGAGTACTTTTTAAAAAGATGAGAGATTGGGAAATGTTGGTGTTCAGAGGGACCTGGGTGTCCTTGTACACGAATCACTGAAAGGTAACATGCAGGTACAGCAAGCAATTAAGAAAGCAAATGGAATGCTGGCCTTTATTACGAGAGGATTTGAATACAAGTGTAAATACGTTTTACTGCAGTTCAAATGGGCCCTGGTGAGACCGCACCTGGTTATTGTGTACAGTTTTGGTCGTCTTACCCAAGGAAGCATATACTTACCATTGAAGGAGTACAACAAAGGTTCACCAGACTGATTCCTGTATGGGGATATTGTCCTCCGAGGAGAGATTGAGTAGACTAGACCTATATTCTCTAGAGTCGAGAAGAATGAGAGGTGATCTCATTGAAACGTACAAAATTCTTGCAGAGCTTGACAGGGTAGATACAAGTAGGATGTTTCCTCTGACTGGGGAGTCGAGAACCAGGGGTCTCAGAATAAGGGGTCGGCCATTTAGGACTGAGATGAGAAACTTCTTCACTCAGAGGGTGGTGAATCTTTGGCATTCTCTACCAGAGGGCTGCAGAGGCTCAGTCTTTGAGTATATTCAAGACCGAGATAAATAGATTTTTGAATTTAAGGGAATCAAGGGATATGGGGATAGCAGTGTTGAGGTAGATCAGTCATGATCTCATTGAATGGCGGAGCAGGCTCGAGGGGGCGCATGGCCGATTCCTGCTCCCAATTCTTATGTTCTTATGTCCGAAACCATGATTTACCATCCATTAAAATTAATCAAGTGTAAGTAGTAAGTTTACTCTGCGGTCCCATTAATTTGTATATATCTCAAGTTGCTAGGACTAACATCTGTGTTCTAATTGAAAACATAGAAACATAAAAAATAGGTGCAGGAGTAGGCCACTCAACCCTTCGAGCCTGCACCACCATTCAATATGATCATGGCTGATCATTCACCTCAGTATCCCTTTCCCGCTTTCTCTCCATACCCCTTGATCCCCTTAACCATAAGGGCCACATCTAACTCCCTCTTGAATATATCCAATGAACTGGCATCAACGACTCTCGGCGGAAGGGAATTCCACAGGTTAACAACTCTGAGTGAAGATGTTTCTCCTCATCAGTCTTAAATGGCTTACCCCTTATCCTAAGACTATGTCCCCTGGTTCTGGACTTTCCCAACATCGGGAACATTCTTCCCGCATCTAACCTGTCCCATCTAGTCAGAATCTTAGACATTTCTATGAGATCCCCTCTCATCCTTCTAAACTCCAGTGTATAAAGGCCCAGTTGATCCAGTATCTCCTCATATGTCAGTCCAGCCACCCCTGGAATCATAGAAACATAGACATAGAAACATAGAAAATAGGTGCAGGAGCAGGCCATTCAGCCCTTCTAGCCTGCACCGCCATTCAATGAGTTCATGGCTGAACATGAAACTTCAGTACCCCCTTCCTGCTTTCTCGCCATAACCCTTGATCCCCCGAGTAGTAAGGACTTCATCTAACTCCCTTTTGAATATATTTAGTGAATTGGCCTCAACTACTTTCTGTGGTAGAGAATTCCACAGGTTCACCACTCTCTGGGTGAAGAAGTTTCTCCTCATCTCGGTCCTAAATGGCTTACCCCTTATCCTCAGACTGTGACCCCTGGTTCTGGACTTCCCCAACATTGGGAACATTCTTTCTGCATCTAACCTGTCTAAACCCGTCAGTCTGGTGAACCTTCGCTGCACTCCCTCAATAACAAGAACGTCCTTCCTCAGATTAGGAGACCAAAACTGAACACAATATTCCAGGTGAGGCCTCACCAAGGCCCTGTACAATTGCAGCAAGACCTCCCTGCTCCTATACTCAAATCCCTTAGCTATGAAGGCCAACATGCCATTTGCCTTCTTCACCGCCTGCTGTACCTACATGCCAACTTTCAATGACTGATGAACCATGACACCCAGGTCTCGTTGCACCTCCCCTTTTCCTAATCTGCCACCATTCAGATAATATTCTGCCTTCGTGTTTTTACCACCAAAGTGGATAACCTCACATTTATCCACATTATACTGCATCTGCCATGCATTTGCCCACTCACCTACCCTGTCCAAATCACCCTGCAGCCTCTCATCATCCTCCTCACAGCTCACACTGTAGTGTCATCTGCAAACTTGCAGATATTACACTCAATTCCTTCATCTAAATTATTAATGTATAATGTAAAGAGCTGGGGCCCCAGCACTGAGCCCTGCGGCATTCCACTAGTCACTGCCTCCCATTCCGAAAAGGACTCGTTTATCCCGACTCTCTGCTTCCTGTCTGCCAACCAATTCTCTATCCATGCCAGTACATTACCCCCAATACCATGTGCTTTGATTTTGCACACCAATCTCTTATGTGGGACCTTGAAAGTCCAAATACACCACATCCACTGGTTCTCCCATGCCCACTCTACTTGTTACATCCTCAAAAAATTCCAGAAGATTAGTCAAGCATGATTTCCCTTTCACAAATCCATGCTGACTTGGACCGATCCTGTCATTTTCCAAATGCGCTGCTATTTCATCCTTAATAATTGATTCCAACATTTTCCCCACTACTGATGTCAGGTTAACCGGTCAATAATTACCCGTTTTCTCTCTCCTTCCTTTTTTTAAAAAGTGGTGTTACATTTGCTATCCTCCAGTCCATAGGAACTGATCCAGAGTCGATAGACTGTTGGACAATGATCACCAATGCATTCACTATTTCTAGGGCCACCTCCTCAAGTACTCTGGGATGCAGACAATCAGGCCCCGGGGATTTATCGGCCTTCAATCCCATCAATTTCCCCAACACAATTTCCCACCTAATAAGGATATCCTTCAGTTCCTCCTTCTCACTCGACCCTCAGTCCCCTAGTACATCCGGAAGGTCATTTGTGTCTTCCTTCGTGAAAACAGAACCAAAGTATTTGTTCAATTGGTCTGCCATTTTTTTGTCCCCCATTATTAATTCACCCGAGTCCGACTGCAAGGGACCTATGTTTGTCTTCATTAATCTTTTTCTCTTCACATAGCTATAGAAGTTTTTGCAGTCAGTTTTTATGTTCCTGGCAAGCTTCCTCTCGTACTCTATTTTCCCCCTCCTAATTAAACCCTTTGCTGAATTCTAAATTTCTCCCAGTCCGCAGGTTTGCTGCTTTTTCTGGTCAATTTATATGCCTCTTCCTGGGATTTAACACTATCCTTAATTTCCCTTGTTAGGCACGGTTGAGCCATCTTCCCTATTTTATTTTTACTCCAGACAGAGATGTACAACTGTTGAAGTTCATCCATGTGATCTATAAATGTTTGCCATTGCCTATCCACCGTCAACCCTTTAAGTATCATTTGCCAGTCTATTCTAGCCAATTCGCGACTCATGCCGTCGAAGTTAGCTTTCCTTAAGTTTAGGACCCTAGTTTCTGAATTAACTGTGTCACTCTCCATCTTAATAAAGAATTCTACCATATTATGGTCACTCTTCCCCAAGGGGCCTCGCACAAGATTGCTAATTAGTCCCTTCTCATTACACATCACCCAGTCTAGGATGGCCCGCTCTCTAGTTGGTCAAGAAAACTGTCCCTAATACACTCCAGGAAATCCTCCTCCACCGCATTGCTACCAGTATGGTTAGCCCAATCTATATCTAAATTAAAGTCGCCCATGATAACTGCTGTACCTTAATTGCACACATCCCTTATTTCTTGTTTGATGCTGTCCCCAACCTCACTACTACTGTTTGGTGGCCTGCACACAACTCCCACCAGCGTTTTCTGCCCTTTGGTATTCTGCAGCTCCACCCATACCGATTCCACATCATCCAAGCCAACGTCTTTCCTTGCTATTGCATTAATTTCCTCTTTAACCAGCAACGCCACCCCGCCTCCTTTTCCTCTCTGTCTATCCTTCCTAAATGTTGAATACCTCTGGATGTTGAGTTCCCAGCCTTGGTCACCCTGGAGCCATGTTTCTGTGATGCCAATTACATCATATCCATTAACTGCTATCTGCACAGTTAATTCGTCCACCTTATTCCGAATACTCCTCGCATTGAGGCACAGAGCCTTCAGGCTTGTCTTTTTAACACACCTTGCCATTTTAGAATTTTTCTGTAATGTGGCCCTTTTTGCTTTTTGCCTTGGGATTCTCTGCCCTCCACTTTTACTATTCTCCTTTCTATCTTTTGCCTCTGTCTCCCTCTTGTTTCCCTCTGCCTCCCTGCATAGGTTCCCATTCCCTTGCCATATTAGTTTTTAACTCCTCCCCAACAGCACTAGCAAACACTCCCCAAGGACATTGGTTCCGGTCCTGCCCAGGTACAGACCGTCCGGTTTGTACTGGTCCCACCTCCCCCAGAACCGGTTCCAGTGTCCCAGGAATTTGAATCCCTCCCTTCTGCACCACTGCTCAAGCCACGTATTCATCTGAGCTATCCTGCGATTCCTACTCTGACTAGCGCATGGCACTGGTAGCAATTCTGAGATTACTACTTTTGAGGTCCTACTTTTTAAATTTAGCTCCAAGCTCCTTAAATTCGTCTCGTAGGACCTCATCCCGTTTTTTACCTATATCGTTGGTACCTATATGCACCAAGACATCCTTGACCCTTGCACCAGGGAGGCAACATACCATCCTGGAATCTTGGTTGCGGCCGCAGAAACGCCTATCTATTGCCCTTACAATTGAATCCCCTATCACTATAGCTCCCCCACTCTTTTTCCTGCCCATCTGTGCAGCAGAGCCACCCACGGTGCCATCAACTTGGCTGCTGCTGCCCTCCCCTGATGAGTCATCCCCCTCAACAGTACCCAAAGCGGTGTATCTGTTTTGCAGGGGGATGACCGCAGGGGACCCCTGCACTACCTTCCTGCACTGCTGTTCCTGTTGGTCACCCATTTGCTATCTGGCTGTGTACCCTTTACCTGCGGTGAGACCAACTCATTAAACATGCTATTCACGTCATTCTCAACATCGTGCATGCTCCAGAGTGAATCCACCCGCAGCTCTAGTGCCGCAATGCGGTCCGTCAGGAGCTGGAGACAGATACACTTCCTGCACACGTAGTCATCAGGGACACCGGAAGCGTCCCTGACTTCCCACATGGTACAGGAGGAGCATAACACATGTCCGAGCTCTCCTGCCATGACTTAACTTTTAGATTAACTTAAATTGGCAACAACAATGCTAAGTGTTATTTAGTGATAAAGAAGGAAAAAGAAAAGCTACTTACCAATCACTTACCCCCCCCTTGGTTGTGATGTCACCTTTTGATTTCTTTCTACTTCTTTATTGCCTTCTCCCTGCAGCTGCACAAGCTGGCCTCTCCAACCCCAGGCTTTCGCCTCAGCGACGCACCTCCCGACTCCTGATCTCGCGGCCTTTATAGGCCTCTCCGACCCCGGACTCTCGCCTCAGCGACGCACCTCCCGACTCCTGATCTCGCGGCCTTTATAGGCCTCTCCGACCCCGGATTCTCGCCTCAGCGATGCACCTCCAGACTCCTGATCTCGCGGCTTTTATAGGCCTCTCCGACCCCGGACTCTCGCCTCAGCGACGCACCTCCCGAATCCTGATCTCGCAGCCTTTATCGGCCTCTCCAACCCCAGACTCTCACCTTAATAAGCATTAATAAGCAACATGATGCGGAGGGAAGTAAAGGTGAAATTGCAGAGGTACTGGCCACAATCTACCAATCCTCCTTACATACAGGGTGGTTCCAAAGGATTGGAGAATTGTAAATGTTACACCCTTGTTGAAAAAAGGGTGCAACAAATAAACCTAGCAACTGCAGGCAAGTCACTTTAACCTCGGTGGTAGGAAAGCTTTTAGAAACGATACCAGGGACAGAATTAGCATTCACTTGGGACAAGTGTGGATTAATTAAGGAAAGCCAGCACAGATTTGTTAAAGGCAAATCATGTTTTACTCACTTGATTAAGTTTTTTGAAGAGGTAACCGAGAGGGTTGATGAGGGCAATGCAGTGTTCAAAATCATGAGGGGTCTAGACAGAGTCGATAGAGAGAAACTGTTCCCATTGGCAGAAGGGTCGAGAACCAGAGGACACAGATTTAAGGTGATTGGCAGAAGAACCAACGACTACATGATGAAAAACCTTTTTTTACACAGCGAGTGGTTATGGTCTGGAATGCACTGCCCGAGAGGGTGGTGGAGGCAGATTCATTCGTGGCTTTCAAATTGGAATTGGATAAGTACCAGAAGGAGAAAAAAATTGCAGGGCTACGGGGAAAGGCCAGGGGAGTGGGAATAGCTGAAGTGCTCTTGCAGAGAATGGCCTCGTTCTGTGTTGTAACCATTCTATGATTCTATAAAAGCAGCCCTGTCCAGATCACCAGCTTCACAAAATTCAAACAAGACAAATCAGCAAATAAGAAATATAAACACAGTAGGAATGGAGTGCCCAGGCTTTGAGGCCATAACTAACAGGGCCGAGGAGTCAGATACAGTCCGAGGGTCATAGGTTTGTTTCCACCATTCTTTTCGAAGGTTACTATGCAATTTTTTAACTTTCACAATTTGTGACATTGTCGGAATCCCCTTGATAGCAATAGCAACCAGCACACATGGAACCATAGCACAGCAAGAAACCAATGCCTTCAGAAAAGGAAATAGATCAGAGACCATTAATGGTTTTTATTTTAGAAGAGCTTTTTTTTAAAAAAAAGCAGAATAGTAAATTTAACGATTCCAGCACAACTGTCTAAGGACAAGTTTCCCTAGTGAAACACATACAATTACACTCAAAACAAGTGAGTTTGAGAAAGATGGGTCTCATCATGCAGCTGCAGCTCCCAAGCTGAAGCAATTCCAACACCGCAGACCTAGCAGAGAAAGAAACATTGCTTCAATTTGACTGACCAGTAGAATAAACTTAAGATAATTAGCACTGTATAAAATATTGCAGGTGTTATTTGGTGTGGGGAGAGGGCAGAGGAAGTCTGGCAGTGGAAAAAGGTTGTCAGTTTTATCCGTTTAAAAAAAACATGAAGCACACAGAAAAGAAAGATTTATAACAGAATGTTGCACAATATAGTTACAATATATCCCATGAGACAGTGCAACTGAAATTTACTAAGATAATACCAGGGATGAAGGGTCTTAGTTATAAGGAAAGGCTAAAGGAACTAGGGCAAAAGCAAAATACTACAGATGCTGGAAATCTGAAATTTAAAACAGAAAATGATGGAAATACTCATCAGGTCAGGCAGCATCTGTCGAGCAAAACATATTTAACGTTTCAGGTCGATGGCCTTTCGTCAGAACTCCGTTAATTCTCTTTCTCTTTCCACACATGCTGCCCGACCGGCTGAGCGTTTCCTACATTTTCTGTTTTTATTAAAAGGAACTGGGGCTTGGTTCGGTCAAATTGAAAGGGAATGAAATGAGGAAATTTGAAATGAAAATAGAAAATGGTGGAATCATCATTTATAGGGAAAAACTGCAGTTTGAGATGCTTTGGGTGTGAATCCTTCATCAGATCTTAGACTGAGAGGAGATTTGATAGAGGTGTTCAAAGTGATAAAAAGGAAGTGACATGAGCATAGATAGTTTATTTCTATTGGTACATAAATCAAAGACACAAAGCCATGATCTCAAGATAAACAAAACAAGGTACATAAAGGGAGAGATTAGAAGCTTTTTCAGCCAAAGTTATCAGAATGTCGAATGCTTTAACCACAGATGGTGATCAATGCTAAAAATCAATTGTCTCATTCAAAAAAAACCACAATTGTGTCATTTAAAAAGGCACTGAATAATTATTCAGAGAATATAACAGGGTACAGGGATAAAGCAGGTAAATTGAATTAGACTGGGGTACAGGGAAAAAGAATGGTGAAAAAAAATCACTAAGAGGGGCTTAAATTCAGCTCAAGGGAAAAGGGCGGAACGACCTCCTCCTGTGTTAACATTTCTGTGTTGAAAATACTAAATTAGACATCACTGAATTGTTAGTTTTGAACTTGAAGAACTTCAAAATAGTTTACAAAGATCAGTGAATTCAAGGCACTAGATTGTGAAATGATGGAATAGTGGAGTCTTTTCAATATTTATATTATCACTACTTAAACAAACAATTCTAAACAGGATTAAACTTATCATAGATTAAACTGGTGTGTGTGTCTAGCACTAAATAAAATAACTGAATATATATGCCCTTAATTTATAGAATTCAAGGCAGTGAATTGATAAAGAAAGCTACAATTTACCCAACTCACTCTCAAATGGGGGATATAATGTGACTTTTTCCAGATGCAATTATGAACTTGTCTTCCCAATGGCTCCAATGGCCAACTTAGCCATACAGAGCAAGAAACGCCTCTGGTTGAGGTGGAAATCAGCATCCCAATCCGTATTGTAATTCAGCAATCCTGCTGGAAGTTTGTGCGTCAATGTCAGCTGAGGACAGTGCGCAGCCTCCCCAAGTTCAACAACCCATCAATATTCCGTTGAGCCTCACACATGAAGAATGGTTACTTTGCTTAGATACCACAAGGCAAATCACATCCACGGAACCATACCCCAATATGAGGGAAGGAGAGGAAATTGGTTGAGGGGAAGGTTAGGTGCATGTTTTTCCAGATTCAATGAATTGTAAAAATCTTTAATTTTTGTCTGCATGTTTAACCGAAGTTGAATAAAGTACAACTAATATCTGGAAACCATGAATCAAAAATGAACAACTTCAATTTTTTCCAAAATAATCTGCTTCCCTCTGCTCAGTGTATATTGTGAAGTTAAAGCACATGGGATTGGTGGTAGTGTGCTGACGTGGATTGAGAACTGGTTGTCAGACAGGAAGCAAAGAGTAGGAGTAAACGGGTACTTTTCAGAATGGCAGGCAGTGACTAGTGGGATGCCGCAAGGTTCTGTGCTGGGGCCCCAGCTGTTTACATTGTACATTAATGATTTAGACGAGGGGATTAAATGCAGTATCTCCAAATTTGCGGATGACACTAAGTTGGGTGGCAGTGTGAGCTGTGAGGAGGATGCTATTAGGCTGCAGAGTGACTTGGATAGGTTAGGTGAGTGGGCAAATGCATGGCAGATGAAGTATAATGTGGATAAATGTGAGGTTATCCACTTTGGTGGTAAAAACAGAGAGACAGACTATTATCTGAATGGTGACAGATTAGGAAAAGGGAAGGTGCAACGAGACCTGGGTGTCATGGTACATCAGTCATTGAAGGTTAGCATGCAGGTACAGCAGGCGGTTAAGAAAGCAAATGGCATGTTGGCCTTCATAGCGAGGGGATTTGAATACAGGGGCAGGGAGGTGTTGCTACAGTTGTACAGGGCCTTGGTGAGGCCACACCTGGAGTATTGTGTACAGTTTTGGTCTCCTAACTTGAGGAAGGACAGTCTTGCTATTGAGGGAGTGCAGCGAAGATTCACCAGACTGATTCCCGGGATGGCGGGACTGACCTATCAAGAAAGACTGGATCAACTGGGCTTGTATTCACTGGAGTTCAGAAGAATGAGAGGGGACCTCATAGAAACGTTTAAAATTCTGACGGGTTTAGACAGGTTAGATGCAGGAAGAATGTTCCCAATGTTGGGGAAGTCCAGAACCAGAGGTCACAGTCTAAGGATAAGGGGTAAGCCATTTAGGACCGAGATGAGGAGAAACTTCTTCACCCAGAGAGTGGTGAACCTGTGGAATTCTCTACCACAGAAAGTAGTTGAGGCCAATTCACTAAATATATTCAAAAGGGAGTTAGATGAAGTCCTTACTACTCGGGGGATCAAGGGTTATGGCGAGAAAGCAGGAAGGGGGTACTGAAGTTTCATGTTCAGCCATGAACTCATTGAATGGCGGTGCAGGCTAGAAGGGCTGAATGGCCTGCTCCTGCACCTATTTTCTATGTTTCTATGTTCGCCTGAATTGCGTGTTTGGGTGTTCAATAAAAACTGACCCTTTTTACAGCTGTATTCCATCCAAGACACCAAAAGGTTATAATCTCATGATTTTACAATAACTAAATTCAGCAGTGCCACTCTTATTATGACAACTACTTTTGTTTTAAAGTTTGTAATACAAAAATCTTAACGTTATGACTACTTGGTTAGGTCTGCCACTTTGAATTTGTCCTGTACCACTTTTATAATTCAAGTCCCCACAAATAGCAGCTTTTTAGTCCTGAGTACCATTATTTTAAAATAAACAACTTCATAACATTTACAAGTTGAGCAGGGAGCTCATTATTTTCTCACTGATACTATGCTTAATTTAGTAATTTTTGATAGCAACATATTTCAAAGGAAAAATATAGCACTTTACACACCGTAAGTGACATCAATACTGCTGTCAATGAGGATACACTTACACTACAACTGTAATGTCAGCACAAAGCAGATTTAATTTGCATTGTTGTACTATACATTGGATTCAGAGCCCGTAGACAATTCAAAATATCAAAAACTGAAATAATTCATATTGGCTTTAAATCTTCCAGTAAAAGACACGTATAAGGTAACTTGGCTGAACAACATTCCTTCGCTCAATTTCTCCCCTCCAGAAAGCAGCAATTTATGCCATGGCGCAGTTCAAAGGGCACTGGAAACCTCATTTACCCAAAATGGCATTTTGTTGTGTGGGTATAGATGAGCTATCTGATCCTGGGGTTGATCATCACAGCTCAGCATGATCTTGCTTTCACCCAACAGCCTCACACTTGCACTTTCTAGCAGAGGTTACTGTATAGCAATCAGTAGAGATCAGGGCTCAAACTTCATAGTCTGCTTGGTTTAATATGATCCCACATGATGCATTCACCCATAGAGTCATTGTATCAGTTTGAAAACAGATATCACCAAATCAGAGTGCAACAGCCATCACAGCTCCATTTATCCCTTCATTTGCAAAATGCAATTTTATCTGCAATTACATTACTATTTAGTATCTACTAGTTCGCCTCAAACTACTAATTAGATAAAATATACATCGTTAGTCCCTACTAAATATCAACTTTGATATGAATACATTAATGCAAAGTTTTACTCACGAGGAAAGTTGTACATGAAGCAGGACTGTGCAGCTATCATCCATTCAGCTCTGGTTTCACAGAAAATGGCGATGTTGAATTTGGGTCGTTGGCCCAACACAGCCAGCCCACTACCAAAATGTGTAATGCGTTGATAGACCTCGTCATAGGTGAGCCATTTGTAATCCCCAAGAATCAACTGGTTTGGACAAGAAAAAAAAATAATTTTAAAGCACCAATATTGCAAATAGATAAAAAAAACACATGCATACATATGTATTACCTGTGCATAATATTTATAGCACAGAAACAGCTCAGCACATCCATGCCAGTGTTTATGCTTGACACAACCCTCCTCCCATTTCATAATCTCTTAGGTCACCCCTCAGTCTTCTCTTTTCTGTAGAAAAAAAGCCCCAGTCTGTTCAATCTTTCCTGATAGGTATAACCTCAGTTCTGGTATCATTCTAGTAAATTTTTTTTGCATCTTCTCCAGTGTCTCTACATCCTTTTAATAAATCAATGTGGCTATTTGTACTAACTATTTTCTCGTGCTTCTGTGCCTGCGCCCGAAACCGGAACTGGAAGTGGGACCCCGCAATTGGCCACGTTGATTTTGACCATGTTGCCCGACTGAGCCGCCCGCGCCCCGGGTCTCCCGCTGAGTCGCAAGTCACTGAGCCTCCCGCCAAGCCGCTGAACTGCCTGCGCCCTGAGCCTCCCGCCGAGCCGAGCCTCAAGCCGCTGAGCCGCCCGCCAAGCCGCAAACCACTGAGCCGCCCACACCCTTAGCCTCCTGCCAAGCCGCTGAGCCACTGAGCCGCCCTTAGCCTCCCGCCAAGCCGCAAACCGCTTAGCCGCCCGCGCCCTTAACCTCCCGCCAAGCCGCTGAGCCGCCCGCGCCCTTAGCCTCCCGCCAAGCCACTGAGCCACCCGCAGCCTCCTGCCGAGCCACAAGCCGCCGAGCCGCCCGCGCTGAGCCGCAAAGCCGCCCGCCCGCGCCCTTAGCCTCCCGCCAGGCCGCAAGCCACTGAGGCCCCCACTGAGCTGCCCTGAGCCCCCTGCTGAGCCGCAAGCCACTGAACGCTGAGCCCTCGAGCCCCAAGAGAGCTGTGGTGGTGGCGGGGGGGGGGGCACGGTAAGGTCTTGCACTTGCGCTTGATTAAAGGACTTCGGCTGGGTGAGGCAGCACTTGTACTGGAGTAAGGGACTTCGGCTGGAAGAGGGATGTGTCCTTTCTGATTTCTGAAGTCAAAATAGATCATGTTACAATGTATAACGTTAGGCTAGGTGGTTCCATTTACACATTGCAGAGAAACTTCAGGGTGTGGCTTATCCTCCAAGGGGACCAATCAGCAATAGGTCATGTGATAATGGAGAGCCAATCAGAGAAACGGCCACCATTCAGTTAGTACAAATAAATGCATTCTTTAACAATATGGGGCACAGTACTCCAAAGTGTGATCTAACTAAGGTTCTATACAAATTTAACGTAACTTCTGCTTTTCAGTTCTATTCAGTAGAAAAGAACCTCAGTGCTTTGTTTGCTTTTTTATGGCCTTATTTACCTGTGTCGCTACTTTGTGATTTACATATCTGTACCCCCAGATCCCTCTGCTTCGCTACCCCATTTAGACACTTATGTTCCAAGGATTATGTGGCATTCTTCCTACCAAAATGTACCACCTCTTCAATATAGATATTATGTTACATTTCCAATTAAACACCCATTCTGTAAGTTTATTAATGCCTTCCTTTATTTGGTCAATCCTCCTCTATTAACTACAACCCCCAATTTGGTGTCCTCTGCAAATGTTATTTCCAATACCAGAGTCTAAATCATGAAGAATGAGAGGTGATCTTATCAAAACGTACAAGATTATGAGGGGGCTTGACAAGGTGGATGCAGAGAGGATGTTTCCACTGGTGGTGGAGACTAGAACTCGAGGGCATGATCTTAGAATAAGGGGCCGTCCATTTAGAACTGAGATGAGGAGAAATTTCTTCTGAGGGTTGTGAATCTGTGGAATTCGCTGCCTCAGAGAGCTGTGGAAGCTGGGACATTAAATAAATTTAAGACAAATAGACAGTTTCTTAAATGATAAGGGGATAAGGGGTTATGGGGAGTGGGCGGGGAAGTGGAGCCAAGTCCATGATCAGATCAGGCATGATCTTATTGAATGGCGGAGCAGGCTCAAGTGCCCGTGTGGTCTACTCCTGCTCCTATTTCTTATGTTCTTATATAAACGGTGTACAGCAGTGGGCCCAGCACCAATCCTTATGGAACTTCACTTGCAAGCTTCTGCCAGTCTGAATAACTAGCTTTAACCCCTACTCTATTTTCTGTTTTGTAGCCAGCTGCTATTCATTCTGCTACGTGTTCCCTGATTCCACATGTTCTGACTTTAGTCATGAGTCTACTATGTGGTACCTTATAAGAATATAAGAAATCGGAGAACGAGTTACCCGTACGTTGCTTCCAGCTTGTTTCACCATTCAGTATCATGGTTGATCTTCAAACTCAAATCCACTTACCCACCCAATCCACATATCCCTAGATTCCCTGAAGAGTCCAAAAATCTATCGATCTCAGCCTTGAATATTTTCAACAACTGAGTGCCCACAGCCCTCTAAGATAGAGAATCTCAAAGATTCAGAAACCTGAGTGAAGAAATGTCTCCTTATCTCAGTCCTAAATAGCCGACCCCTTATCCGGAGTCTATGACCCCCTAGTTGTAGAGTCACCAGCCAGGGGACAAGCCGCTTAGCCCTCAGAGTTGTGTGTGTTTCAATGAGATCATCTCTCGTGCTTCTAAACTCCAGAGCTTCCACTCAATCTTTCCTCATAGGACAACCCTCTCATCCTCGGAATCAATCTAGTGAACTTTTGCTGCACCGCCTCCAAGGCAAATATATCCTTCCTTAGGTACAGAAATCAAAACTTTACACAGTACACCAGGTGTGGTCTCACTAAAGCCTTGTACAATTGCAGCAAGACTCCCTTACTCTTGTACTCAACTCCCTTGCAATACCATTTTCCTTCCTAATTGCTTGCTGTACCTGCATTTCGTGTATATGGACATCCAAATCCCTCTGAACACCAACATTTAATAGTTTCTCACCATTTAAAAAAATTCTGTTTTTCTATTCTTCCTACTAAAGAGAATAACCTCACATTTCCCACATTATATTCCATCTGCCAACTTCTTGCCCACTCACTTAACCGGTCTATATCCCTCTGCAGACTCTCCTCCTCACAGCTTTGTATCAGCAGCAAACTTGGATACATTATTCAGTCCTTTCATCAAAGCCATTAATATAGATTGTAAATAGCTGAGGCCCAAGCACTGATCCTTGCAGCACCCCACTGGTAACAGCCTGCCAACCTGGAAATGGCCCATTTATTCCTACTCTTTGTCTTCTGGCCTTTAACCAATCCTCTATCCATGCTAATATATTACCCCCAACTTCGAGACTTTATTTTGTGCAACAACCAATCGAAGGCCTTTTTGAAATCCAAATAATACATTTTTTCCATTACTCTTATCTACCCCTTGTTACGTCTTCAAAGAATTTAGTAAGGTTGGTCAAGCATGACCGTCCCTTTTTAAATCCATGTTGACTACTCTATTATATGTTCAGGTTCTAGATATTTTTCTATTGCATCTTTGAACAAGGATTGATTCCATTATCTTTCCTACCACCAACGTCAAGCTAATTGGTCTATAGCTCCCGGGACGACTTCTATCTCCCTTTTTAAATATAGGAATCACATTAGCTGTTAATACACCAAGAATTAACAGCTTCATTCCTGTTTTTATTTTAAATACTAGATGAAAGTTTGGCAGTGGATATGTAAATTTGTTGCTAAAAATGGACAACGGTGCAGCCAAATCATATTTTAATTCAGCTGCTCCACTTTTAATCAGACCAGTTTTGGCTGGACACATTGATGCTTCAGTACAGCACTATAGCAAGCGCAACAACCCAAATACCAATGACATCAAGACATCACAATTTCATAGCCTGAATTCAAACTGTCCTATTTAATTGAAAGTCTGACCCCCTCTTCCCCTTCCCCCAGCACCCTCATTTACTGCCAGAAAGTAGCTTTAGATGTGCATGTACATGAAGCAGAAAATATTGAAGGGGGTGGGCGGACGACACAATTTCCACAGTGGTTCTCTTACTCGTCGGTCATAAAAACATACTTCCAGCGTTCCTGCAGTTCTTCTGCAGAAGTTACAGTACATGAGCAAGAGATCCCACTCCCCACCTTTTTTCATTTCCTATGAACCCAGAGAACCACTGGATATGTGCAGGCACCTCATTCTTTGTACATGCATGTTTTTGTATATGTAGCACTGGTTTGATTTTGAAATGAAGGCAGAGTTCCACCCACACATCCTCTGGACCTGCCACATATGTGAGATGGATCTTACTAGATGACAATTTTGTCCATAATGTATAATTAGGCTGAATAATTTCAAGATTCAAACAGACACCTCAGAACTGCTCTTAGCAGAGATGCTAACAGGAAAGCTACATTTAGCACTCTGCTCTGAACAGGGGGAAGACATCCTTTTCAATCTACACCAAGATAAATCTCGAGATTTGTAAAATTACACAATGTACCATCTGAAGTAGTCAGAAAGGCTCTGAACCAACACATCAACTTATGTATCATCACAGTGCAGTTACTATTGCCAATAAATGCTAAAATCTTGCACAATTCCTCTCTCCAATCATGAGCTGGAATTGAAAAAGGACAAAAGATGCATGAACAGCTACACTAAGTCAGTTGCCCACTAGCTAATGTGATGTGAAAATGCTGCTGTTGCCAAAACAGAAAGATCAGTGCTAAACCAATCGGTATAGCTGACTTGCACTGATGTGTAAATGAACCAACAGATATTAAATAGAATTTGATTTTGATTAAAAAAATGCTAATGATGATGAATTGTTATAAACCATGGTTACTAAAATATATTCCACTGTATTAAAAACTGCAAAACTGATTTTCAGTTAGTTAAAAATAACCAAGCAGAGATAGTTATTCAGTAGGTATAGTTGCATTATTTTAGTGAAAAGTGCCACTTTGATGGAGTGACCAATCTTGATAAGCTTAAGTACGTAAAGGGAACATTTTGCAGAAGTGTTTAGGAAGAGGTCTGTAAATGATACTTTGTATTAACTTTCGAGGGCCAAAGGCAAGACACAGTTGGGCGTTTGAAAGTGCCATTGTAAGTGACGAAAGAAGTTTTTTCCCGGGGTGGACACAGAAAGAAGTGGGAAAGGGGGATGCAAGTGGTGAGGGTTAGGAAATGATAGAGATGGCCTTGTCTGTGAATGAGACAATGGGAATAGAGAGGCCACGTGAGATGGCAGCCGTGAATACAGGTAGGAGAGTTCTTATGGAGGGAGAGGGTAAGGGAGGACAGGAGGGCAATGAACTCAGAGGACAGAGGGCAAGATGAGTTAAGATGGAGGTTAATATCACCGAGCATGAGAAGTTGCACAGTGCAGATGCTGAGAGAGGAAAACAGTGTGGACTTTCGGTGAGAAACTTGGGGTGGGCGGTAGAAAACAAGGATTTCAAAGGAAAGTTGAAAGGGTGAAATGAGGTGAAGTGCTCAAAGGAGAAGGTGCCAGAGGGTTAAGATAGGCATACCGAGAAATTTGGCAATAAGGGCAATACCGCAACTGCGGCAGTTTGGGCATGGGAGATACTGGAATGTATAGCCAGGTGGGGAGGTTTCAGTCAGTGGAAGGCGCCATCACCCATGAGCCATTTCCATCAAGGCCATGATGTCAATACAATCAGCCACAATAAGATCATGGATGACAACAGCTTTGTTCGCAAGTTCAGAATAGGTGTATTAGGACATTACCGTGCATTACATTATATAGGCATCTGATTTACGATGACTAAATAAGTCAAATTCTCCTCTATTGCACGTCAGAGTTAAAAAAGTAACAAGGGAAGGAGCTGATTGTTGAGTAGCTGGCGAGTGTTTTTTTTAAGTTTTAAGTTTATTTCTGTTACGTTAGTTCTTAGTCTATTAAATAGAGGCATAGCACGGCAGCTCATACTTGTGCAATGTATATCCTATGCCATGTAATAAGTCCTGACGTTTTGCATGGCCTGGGCGACCATATGTGCAGGAAGTGTCACCAGCTACGGCAGCTCAAGATCCGTGTTTTGGAGCTCAAGCGGCAGCTGGAGTCACTGCAGTGCATCCGCGAGGCTGGTGTGGATATTACGTTTCAGGAGGTGGTCACCCCGCAGCTGAAGAGTGTGCAGGCAGAGAGGGAATGGGTGGCAGGCAGAGAGGGAGTGGGTGACTGCCAGACAGACAAGGAGGACCATACAGACAAGACAGGAGTCCCAAGTGCATCTCGCTCTCCAACCAATATTCTGTTCGGAGTACTGGTGGGGACACTGGTTCCTCTGGGGAGTGCAGCCAGAGCCAAGTCCACAGCACCACGGGTGGCTCAGCTGCACAGGGCTGGCAGGCGGGGCGGAAGGAAGAAGAATGGAACAACAATAGTGGTAGAGGATTCAATAGTCAAGGGAGCAGTCAGGCGTTTCTGCGGCCGCAGACATGACTCCAGGATGGTATGTTGCCTCCCTGGTACCAGGGTCAAGGATGTCACTGAGTGGCTGCAGAACATTCTGAGGGGGGAGGGTGAACAGCCAGAGTCATAGTCCATATCAGTACCAATGACATAGGTAGAAAGAGGGATGTGGTCCCGCAGGCAGAATTTAGGGAGCTAGAAAACAGATTAAAAAGCAGGACCTCAAAAGGTAGTAATGTCTGGATTACTCCCGGTGCCACATGCTAGTGAGTACAGAAATAGGAGGATAGAGCAGATGAATGCGTGGCTGGAGAAATGATGCAGAAGGGAGGGCTTTAGATTACTGAGGCATTGGAACGTTTCTGGGGGAGGTGGGACTTGTACAAGTCAGACAGGTTGCACTTCAACAGAGCCGGGATCAATATCCTTACGGGAAGGTTTGCTAGTGCTGTTGGGGAGGGTTTAAAAGAGCTTGGCAGGGGGGATGGGAACCAGAGAGTAGATTCAGGAGGAAGAGAAGCAAAGCTTGAATTGGAAAGCATTAGAAAGTGAATTTGGAAGGCAGAGGAAACACAGAGAAAATAGACAACAAGGGAGTTTGGCAGTGCTAAATGGTATATACTTCAATGCAAGGAGTCTGGGAATAAGGGAGATGAGCTGAGAGCACAGATTGACACTTGGGAGTACGATATTATAGCTATTACTGAGACATGGCTGAAAGGACAGGAATGGCAGCTCAACATTTCTGATTACAGGCTTTTCAGACACGATAGAGAGGGGGATAAAAAAGGAGGGGGGTGTCGCAGTATTAATTAAAGAAACAATTACAGTTGTGAGGAGGGGTGATATGTTAGAAAGATCAAATGAGGCCATATGGGTTGAACTGAAAAACAAAAAAGGGGCAATCATACTGCTGGGGGCTCTACTATAGATCCGCAACAGTCGGCGGGAGATAGAAGAGCAAATATGTAGGCAAATTTCTGAGAAATGCAAAAACTATAGGACAGTAATAGTAGGGGATTTCAACTACCCTAATATTAGCTGGAATAGAAGTCATGTGAAAGGTATAGAGGGTGCAGAATTCCCAAAATGCATTCAGGAGAACTTTTTTAACCAGTATGCAGCAAGCCCAACAGGAGAGTGGTTGGTTCTAGACTTAGTTTTAGGGAATGAAGCTGGGCAGATGGAAGGGGCATCAGTGGGAGAGCATTTTGATGCTAGTGATCATAATTCAGTTAGATTTAGGGTAGTTACGGAAAAGGATAAAGATAGGCCATGAATAAAGGTTCTCAATTGGGAAAAGCCAATTTTACTAAGCCGAGAGGTGATTTAGCCAAGGTGGACTGGAAACAGCTACTTGAAAGTAAATCAGTGTCAGAGCAGTGGGAGGCATTCAATAAGGAGATCCTGAGGGTTCAGAGCAAGTATGTTCCCTTCAAGAAAAAAGATGGGACTCACAAATCTAGAAACTCCTGGATGTCAAGGGACATACAGGGTAGGATAAAGAAAAAAAGGGAGGCTTATGACAGATAACGAGTGCGCAATAAGTCAGAAACCCTAGAAGAGAATAGAAAGTGTAGGGGTGAAATTAAAAAGGAAATTAGAAAAGCAAAGAGAGCATGAAAAAATGTTGGCAAGTAAAATCAAGGAAAACCCCAAAGATGTTTTATAAATACTTTAGGAGCAAGAGAATAACTAAAGAAAGAGTAGGGCCTATTACAGACCTTAAAGGTAATTTGTGTAGAGAAGTGGTATAGTTCTTAATGAATACTTTGCGCATGTTTTCACAAAGGAGATGGGCAATGCGGACATTGCAATAAGGGAGGAGGAGTATGAATTATTAGATGAGACAAACATAGTGAGAAGGACATATTAAGGGGCTTAGCAGCTCTGAAAGTAGATAAATCCCCAGGCCCGGATGAAATGTATCCCAGGCTGTTAAGAGAAGCAAATGAGGAAATAGCAGAGGCTCTGACCATCATTTTCCAATCCTCTCTGGCTATAGGTGTGGTGCCAGAGGATGGAGGACTGCTAATGTTGTACCTTTGTTCAAAAAGGGAGAAAGGGATAGACCGAGTAATTATAGGCCAGTCAGCCTAACCTGAGTGGTGGCAAAGTTATTGGAGAAAATTCTGAGGGACAGGATAAATCTTCATTTAGAAAGACATGGATGAATCAGGGGACAGTCAGCATGGATTTGTTAAGGGAAGGTCATGTCTGACTAACTTGATTGAATTTTTTGAGGAGGTAGCAAGGAGGGTCGCTGAGGGCAGAGCGTTTGATGTAGTGTACAGGTGTGATGTCCGAAATCCGGAAACCTTGGGACCGAGGCCATTCCGGATATTTCCAGATTTCGGAACGTATTTGCCTCGGCAGAGGTCGGTGGGTGGGGGGAGGGCAGAGGTGGGTGGCCGAGACCAGGATTTCGGAAAATTTTTCGGTTTCCGGACGACCCCGCCACGGATTGGCCTGGTGTCCGGATTTCGGAACATTCCGGATTACGGACACTCAACCGGTATATGGATTTTAGCAAGACTTTTTAAATAAGGTCCCACTGGTCACAAAATTATAAGCTTATGGGATCCAAGGCAAACTGGCAAGTTGAATCCAAAATTGGCTCAGTGCCAGGTTGCAAAGGGTAATGGTTGATGGGTGTTTTTGTGACTAAGGCGGCTTCCAGTGGGGTTCCACAGAGCGCAGTACTGGGTCCCTTGCTTTTTGTGGTATATATTAATGATTTAGACTTGAATGTAGGGGGTATGAATATGAAGTCTGCAGATGATACACAAATTGGCTGTGTGGTTGATAAAGAAGAAAGCTGCAAACTGCAGGAAGATATCAATGAACTGGTCAGGTGGGCAGAACAGTGGCAAATGGAATTCAATCTGGAGAAGTATGAGGTAATGCATTTGGGGAGGGCTAACAAGGCAAGGATATACACATTAAATGGTAGGACACTGAAGTGTGGAGGAACAAAGGGACCTTGGAGTGCATGTGCACAGATCCCTGAAGGTAGAAGGCCAGGTAGAAAAGGTGGTTAAAGAAGGCATACGGAATATTTGCCTTTATTAGCCGAGACATAGAATACAAGAGCAGGGAGGCTATGCTTGAACTGTACAAAACACTAGTTAGGCCACAGCTAGAGTACTGCGTGCAGTTCTGGTCACCACATTACGGGAAAGATGATTGCACTGGAGAGGGTACAGGAGATTTAAGAACATAAAAAAATAGCAGGAGTAGGCCATAAAGCCAGTCAAGCTCTCTCTGCCATTTAGTACGATCATGGCTGATCCGATCATGGACTCAGGTCCACTTCCTTGCCCGCTCCCCATAACCCCTTATCAGTTAAAAAACTGTCTCCGCATTAAATATAGTCAATGACCCAGCTTCCACAGCTCTCTGAGGCAGCGAATTTGACAGATTTACAACCCTCCGAGAAGAACGTAAGAAATAGGAGCAGGAGTAGGCCATTTGGCCCCTCGAGCCTGCTCCGCCATTCAATAAGATCATGGCTGATCTGATCATGGACTCAGCTCCACTTCCCTGCCCGCTCCCCATAACCCTTTACTCCCTTATTGCTCAAAAATCTGTCCATCTCCGCATTAAATATATTCAATGACCCAGCCACCATAGCTCTCTGGGGCAGAGATTTACAACCCTCAGAAGAAATTTCTCCTCATCTCAGTTTCACATGGGTGGCCCCTTATTCTAAGACTATGTTCCCCAATTTTAGTTTCCCCTCCGAGTGGAAATATCCTCTCTGCATCCACCTTGTAAAGCCGCCTCTTATCTTATAAGTTTCACTAAGATCACCTCTCATTCTTCTGAACTCCAATGCGTATAGTTCCAACCTACCCTCATTAAGTCAACCCACTCATCTCCAGAATCAACTTGGTGAACTTTCTCTGAACAGCCTCCAATGCAAGTATATCCTTCCTTAAATACGGAGACCAAAGCTGCACGCAGTATTCTAGGTGTGGCCTCACCAATACCCTGTATAACTGGAGCAAGACTTCCCTGCTTTTATACTTCATCCCCTTTGCAATAAGGGCCAAGATTCCATTGGCCTTCCTGATCACTTGCTGTATCTGCATACTAACCTTTTGTGTTTCATGCACCAGGACCCCCAGGTCCCGCTGTACTGCAGCACTTTGCAATTTTTCTCCATTTAAATAATAACTTGCTCTTTGATTTTTTTCTGCCAAAGTGCATTACCTCACACTTCCCAACATTATACTCCATCTGCCAAATTTTTACCCACTCATTTAGCATGTTCTATATCCTTTTGCAGGTTTTTTGTGTCCTCCTCACACATTGCTTTTCCTCCCACCTTTGTATCATCAGCAAACTTGGCTACCTTCTTCTAAGTCATTAATATAGATTGCAAATAGTTGGGGTCCCAGCACTGATCCCTGCGGTGCCCCACTAGTCACTGATTGCCAACCCCAGAATGAACCATTTATCCCGACTCTGTTTTCTGTTAGTTAGCCAATCCTCTATCCATGCTAATATATTACCCCCAACCCCGTGAACTTTTACCTTGTGCAGTAACCTTTTGTGGCACCTGGTCAAATGCCTTCTGGAAGTCCAAATACACCACATCTACTGGTTTCCCCCCTTCATCCACCCTGTTTGTTACATCCTCAAAGAATTCCAGCAAATTTGTCAAACATGACTTCCCCTTTATAAATCCATGCTGACTCTGCCTGACTGAATTATGTTTTTCCAAATGTCCTGCTATTGCTTCTTTAATAATGGACTCCAATATTTTCCCAACCACAGATGCCATGCTCTAAAACTGCTCCTAAACCTCAGCTATTTCTGCTAAACACCATTATTTCTGTACTGTTATTGTGTGTGGTTTCAAAGATTGAATTTCAAAGGTTTAAATGATGTCACTGCTGTTGGGAGGAATAAGAGCTGAATACTGGACATAGATGATGACAGAAAATACAACTACGCGAACGTTTATACAGTTAACCCAGTTTCTCAAAACTGATTGCATTCGGCGATGGAAATAATCATCTCTAATGCTCAAGAAAATATGCAAGATTCCAGCAAAGAGGAATCCGGCCAATGTATTCAGCACATAATTTCCAGTGGAATGAATTTCTTATGCTACAGTGTACTGAACTCATCTCCAAAGAATGCTCTAGTTATGGAATGTGAAAACCTGCATCTTTTTCCACAAGTAATTTAAATCCAACATAATCTGTGAATTAATAATTTAGTAAAAGATATCTGCAATACATAAACCAGCAGTGTAGATTTTGTTTATGTAACCCGTCTCAAACTTATAACTTACATTTCACTTTATGCAGTTATGCATTAGGAAGACAAAGCATCATTTTACATGCTGGGATGCTGCAGATTATACTATCAGCATGTGCGGCTTTGGAAATAGTTTTCCGTTCACTTTGCAAAATAAATGTTTTAACATCTGTAGTGGGGAAAATGCTTGAAGCTATCATTAAGGAAGAAATAGCGGGACATCTAGATAGGAATAGTGCAATCAAGCAGACGCAACATGGATTAATGAAGGGGAAATCATGTTCAACTAATTTACTGGAATTCTTTGAGGATATAACAAGCATGGTGGATAGAGGTGTACCAATGGATGTGGTGTATTTAGATTCCCAAAAGGCATTCGATAAGGTGCCACACAAAAGGTTACTGCAGAAGATAAAGGTACTCGGAGTCAGAGGAAATGTATTAGCATGGATCGAGAATTGGCTGGCTAACAGAAAGCAGAGAGTCAGGATAAATGGGTCTTTTTCGGGTTGGAAATCAGTGCTTAGTGGTGTGCCGCAGGGATCGGTGCTAGGACTACAACTGTTTACAATATACATAGATGACCTGGAAGAGAGGAGAGTGTAGTGTAACAAAATTTGCAGATGACACAAAGATTAGTGGGAAAGCGGGTTGTGTAGAGGACACAGAAAGGCTGCAAAGAGATTTAGATAGGTTAAGCGAATGGGCTAAGATTTGGCAGATGGAATACAATGTTGGAAAATGTGAGGTCATCCACCTTGGAAAAAAAAAACAGTAAAAGGGAATATTATTTGAATGGGGAGAAATTACAACATGCTGCGGTGCAGAGGGACCTGGGGGTCCTTGTGCATGAATCCCAAAAAGTTAGTTTGCAGGTGCAACAGATAATCAGGAAGGTGAATGGAATGTTGGCCTTCATTGCGAGAGCGATGGAGGACAAAAGGAGGGAGGTCCTGCTGCAACTGTACAAGATTTTGGTGAGGCCGCACCTGGAGTACTGCGTGCAGTTTTGGTCACCTTTCTTAAGGAAGAATATACTAGCTTTGGAGGGGGTACAGAGACGATTCACTAGGCTGATTCCGGAGATGAGGGGGTTACCTTATGATGATAGATTGAGTAGACTGGGTCTTTACTCGTTGGAGTTCAGAAGGATCAGGGGTGATCTTATAGAAACATTTAAAATAATGAAAGGGATAGACAAGATAGAGGCAGAGGTGTTGTTTTCACTGGTCAGGGAGACTAGAACTAGGGGGCACAGCCTCAAAATACGGGGGAACCAATTTAAAACCGAGTTGAGAATGAATTTCTTCTCCCAGAGGGTTGTGAATCTGTGGAATTCTCTGCCCAAGGAAACAGTTGAGGCTAGCTCATTGAATGTATTCAAATCACAGATAGATAGATTTTTAACCAATAAGGGAATTAAGGGTTACGGGGAGCGGGCGGGTAAGTGGAGCTGATGATCTTGTTGATCAGCCATGATCTTGTTGAATGGCGGAGCAGGCTTGAGGGGCTAGATGGCCTACTTCTGTTCCTAATTCTTATGTTCTTATGTTCTTATATAATCTGCATTGAGCAAAATGTTTTCAGTTATCTTCAGGAGCTGAGGTAAAGTATGATGCATCAGTGTGTCGTTGCAAAGGTTTTGCTGAGGCAAAGCTGAGTAAAAATTCAACAGTAAGCAAGTGTCCAAGAATCCTACTGCTCAGGTATTCCAGTGCTACCCAGTTTCCAAACTAAAGCACAATCTTATCATAATGTGACACCATCATGGTACATTGAACAAAACAACTCGAAGAAAACAGTGTAAAACCAGAGTTTGGGCTCTGAAATCAATAACCATTAACCCTTTTTATTTTTAATTTGCAGTTATTCCTAAACGACTGAGGAACCCTTATCACATCACATTTAGCCTTAACAACGGGGTTGCAAAACAGGATACAGAAAAATATATACAGAAATAATGACAATTTACTCTGTCCTTGTTATTTGTTCGGAAGAACGGAGTTCTTTATATAGGTGCTAACGTATGCCTGTGGAACTCTGGAGACCGATTAAATAGCCCCCTAATGGTGAATTAACTCTACTGCGCGTACACGGAAGAGCTCATGCGCGCTGGATTACCGGGCACTGTACAGGGGATAACACTGTAAATGTCACAGGATCGACGATTGGTGCAAAACGGAGGCCAAGAACCCCTATATCCACACGAAACTATGTGCGTAGGAATGATGATATGCATTCACCCAACAGTGCTAGAAGTCACGCATCGAAACGAGGTCAACAGTCGTGCAATTGGTGGAGTGTGCTCTCGTCTAATGGAATATCAACACTGCCCTCCAGCGTCGAAAAAGGTTAGAAATGTTTAACTGCCAACGAATTTTCTCTTAAAAGTATACATCGATAAAAATTTAATATTATGCTCTACCTGTACTCAAAGAATGAACAATGCCTAGGTCTTTGCCTCCTGACTGTTATTTTGCACTACAGTTTAGATTGATCTTTATCTTGTTGCTTAAGTCACGAACTAGAAAAATTACATTTTCAAAGTCTCATGTTCTTGGGACAAGGCCATTTGAAGAGAAATGCAGAATATTCATCCAACTTTACTACATGCATCAAGAAAACGAAGCAAACTTTAGCTAAATTTCTTATGCAGGTTTCATAGAATCATAGAAATTTATTGCATAGGAGACCAATCTGCCCATTGTGTCTGTGCCCGCCGAAAGAGAGCTACTCAGCCCAAACCCACATTTCAGCTCTTTGTCCATAGCCCCTGCAAGTTATTGCACTTCAAGTGCATATCCTAGTACTTTTTAAATGCGTTGAGGGTTTCTGCCTCTACCGCCTTTTCAGGTAGTGAGTTCTAGACCCACCATCACCCTCTGGGTGAAAAAAGTTCTCCTCAACTCCTCTCTAATCCTTCGACCAATTAGTTTAAATCTGTGCCCCCTGGTTAATGACCTCTCTAAGGGAAATTTGTATGATACTTGAAAGCAGAAACCTACACAAAATGTCTCCAGATAAATTGTGTAATTTAGGTAAATGTCCTAAAGCAATTTAAACATCTTTCAATTTAGGCAACAGAAGGGCGTTTGCTCCAGGATGCGTAATATTTTAAGCTGGCCATCAAATACACATTTGGTCAAGAATCACCTGCTAAATTTCTGCGTGGACACATCTTGTTTAGGAAATACTTGCATTTATATAACGGCTTTCAAAACCTCAGGACATCCCAAAGCACTTACAACCAATTAAGTACTTAAGTATAGTTACGGTCATAAATGTAAGAAACCTAGGCTAGACATTCCCTAATGCCCATCACCGCCCGATTGCCACGTAGAAACTCCGCTAAAGTTCTGCAACTCATGCTGGCAAAGATTTCCACAATAAAAAGGTCAAAAATATCGCCCGGCGAGAAAATCGATCTTGCACCAAGATTTTCGGCGGTTAAAGAGGAAACTAGGTGAAATGGGTTCTTACCGGAATGGATGGTAATTACTTAAAATTTAGTCCAAGGCTGCGGCCTAGGGAGGGGCAAAACTCAAAAAATATTTTTTCCACTTAAAACAAAAAATAAAAAGTTGTAAAACATTCTCAAGGCACTTAACATAATCGCCGTTTTAGAATTTTAAAAATAATAACAAACTTTTAACTTACCTTTCTTTGCAGGGTACTAACCTACCACCCTGTTTCAGGCAGCTTTTCGTGGGCGGTTTCCTCGGCGGTGTGTATGGATCCCCATTGAGGCAAAACTTAGATCCTAGCAGTTTTCTCGGCGGGGCACGCAGGCAGTTTGCTCCCTGGTGGTCTTTTCAAAATGTGGGCGGAACTCTTTAAAACATAGAGGAAACTTTCGCCGGGCGGTTTTTCATCAAAAAACAGTTGTACCGCCAAGAAAACTGCCGAAAATGAAGGTGAAAGTCTAGCCCTTAGCCACCAAAATAAATTACTAGATAATCTGTTTTATGTGTTGGTTGAAAGATAAATTGCTAGGATACCAGGAGAACTCCCCTGCTCTTCTTTGAATCGTGTGATCTTTTATGTCCACCTTCGAGGATAGGCAGGGCCTCAGTTTAATGTCTTATCCAAAAATGGGCACACCTCGGACAGCACAGCACTCACTCAGTACTGCACTGAAGTGTCAGCGCAGATTATGTGCCCAAATCTCTGCTTTTTAAAAAAAAATACAAATTATAATCACTGACTATTAACTTTAAAGTCTAAACAGTTATACTTGGCACACAGGATAAAATGTCCAAAAATTGTGAGATTACATAGTCTTATTCTTTAAAAGAAGTTCAATCTCAATGCACAATTGCGGTTTGCCATCATCCAAGGGGGTGGAAAGTCATCCAAGGCATACTGTCTCTTGTAAATGTTTTACATCCCTAAAGGCCATTTGCATCAGGTGAGTTTCACTGTCCTGAACCACACCCTTAGTTATGTGATCAGAGAAAAAAAACAAAGACCTCAAACAAATAATTGTCCTGGATATTAAATTACTGGGAGAAAATTCAAATTAACAGCTTCAAACAGCATTGGCTCAGGAAGAGAATCAAGTAGTAGGTTTAGTGGGAGCACTGGATGTGGAACTTATTTCAAAGATGGAGTAAGATCGTATCTACTTTAAACTAATCTAAACACTTTCATTTCTTCAACTCCACATACAAACAGGATAATTCCAAAGTAGTACTAAAATTGCTGGGACTCTAAAGAAACAATTGTTCAAGTCAGCTTAGAGCACAGCACTGCTCAGCTGTCTAACCTCATCAAGACAATAATGCTTGTTGAAAGCATGTAAATTATTCTTGTAGATGGCCTGGGAAAAACTCTGCACTTGGACTGATGGGAGTTCAAGGCACAGGTAGGATGAGCTTCAACTTTCCCTGTTGATTCCTACCCTGCCAGAGAATAATGTAAGGAAATACATTTTACAATTTAATTTTCTAACTGCTATTAAGTAATGGTTTGATCTAATGTAAATGTGGTCAAATTACTGCTGTCTCCATGCATTTGCAATGGGTATCAATGCTGGAGTATGGGTGTGGGGAGAGATGGATATGCCACCAACATGATTTGGAAAGAAGCATTACGTTATTTAACAAGTTATTTAGAATATTGGGAATGAATGAGAGTGGGAATAGACTAGGTTGCTCATGTAAAGAGAAAGACCAGTGAAAACTTGATGAGCTTACTATAGCCTATGTCGGTGCTGTAACATTCTATGATTCTATATTTGTGATATGTGCTAGAGGACAGTAAAATGTTTTTCAATTTTCTGGGAAATTTGAGCCAAATCAGACTTTGTTGTGGGACAGGCACTTCACATTTATGATGAAAGCACATCACAACAACATATGTTGCCAGCAAGCATATTAGCAAGTCTCCTGTGGCACTGCTCAAAGTAAGTCAAAGGATGTGCTGTTTTAGGTCAGGAACAATATACCATATGACATATCAGTCTGTGTCCCTTTAAGGCTAGGAGGTTTAGTTGTGGTCAAGTAAACACAGGTCAATTAAGGCATTGCAGCTGAGTAAACACAGTTTAGTTCACACAGATATCAATAAGGAGACTGTAAGCATCCTGGCTCCCATATTGTGTGTTCCTGGCAAGTTCCTTTGTAGCTTTGTTTGAAATGTTACATAAAAAGTTGAATATGATACATGAACTGCGATAGAGAAGTGTGATAGATAGGAAATGAGTGCTAAACAGTGAATCTCCTGCTCATAGTAATGTTAAAGGTTGTGCTGTTTTATAAAAACAAGCAAACATAATGGCCCGGATTTTGCAGTGGGTATGACTGAGTACATCGTCATACCATCTTTGAAATACACCGCAAGTTCGGGACTTCCGATTGTACTTGCGCACATGCTGAATCCTGAACTTGCAATCGGTTAAGTTACAGCTTGACATATCATCTGCACCGCTGAGGAACTCACAATTGCTGGCAAAGAGTTGGGCGATTTTCCCTCCAACTGCCCAACTCTTACGATTGCTGAAGATCTGCAGTTGAAAAATCACCACTTTGCATTTCTCCGATATCAAGACAAACACAGGATAGCACCATTTACAATCTTATCAATCGATTTTGATTGGAAATGCGTTTCAAAATGATTAAGAAAACATATGGGTGGACTAATGTTACAAAGCAATTTTAGGGGTATATATATTTTGGCCGTTTACTTATATTTTCCCTAGAAATATTGGCAAATATATCTTTGTAAAGAGAAACTCGATAATTAAACTTGCAATATGTGTGGCCCTTGGCTTTTGCTGCAGTATGATAGGGTATAAGGCCAAATAAATTATATAACAATTCTGAAGTTCTGTTATAAAATGTGCCCCAAAACTATCTTTACTGAACTTGTGGAAATGAAATGATTGGCAACAATATATAATCAAACATATTGATGGACACATTATACTTGCAGAATTGTCACATTAAAACAGCATCTATAACAAGGAAACTATGTTGGATCTATTATCAGTCTAAATGAGGTTTGAATAATATATTTTAATCCTGAAAATTAACATTGAATATATGGCTGGGAATAGTTTTCTGACGTTCAATATTACTTGTCGGAGTGTTCGACCTTAACTGACTATCTAAACAGGAAGTTGTATACATAGGGACTAATAAATTGAGAGTTTACAGAATGCTAATATATGAAATAAATCCAAGTACCAATTTAATTAAAAGTTTTGAAGAAGCTTTTAAAATGTAATTTCATTGTAGAACAGATAAATTTCTGTGGGCGTGGTTTAGTTGTGACAGCTTTTGTGGGCATGTCTTCCCTTATGCATAGGCTGTATGCTGTGCCCCTGGCCTTCCTGATGTAATATGCTGAGCACAACTCTGCAGCACTAAAGAGGAAGCCTCCATTCCAGTCCTTGCTGGAGAAACGTACACATTATTTTTGTAGATCGGCGGCGTATTCTGGAGCTATGCCACTGACCGCAATTTTTGGCCCAATATATTATTCTGCTGAAATCTAGGTGTGTATCCATTTAAGGTAAAGGTATAATTGCTCTGCGTTCTTGAATGCTCAGTTCAGGTAGAGGCTAGCCTACAAATGAGAACCCTGGTTTGCTTGTTGAAGGGTCAAATAAGAAGTGCAGACATTCTGGGTCTGGTATTAGGTGGAATATAGAAACTTGCAACAGTGTGTGAAGTCTTGAATATGATGTCTGGAGTGTTGACAGGCCATTATTAATAATAACAGATCACCTGTGAGGATTGCTCATTGAGTCGGAGGATAAACTCTATGTTATCTGTGCTTTGTGCTGCTATTTCTGTTTCTTCCATCCTGTTAGATGGGAGGTGCTGGGTGCTGTGACGTGGTGGTGCCGAGGGCTGCAGGCTGAATTTTCCAAAGGTGGGTGCGAGGTGCTGTTTGTGGGACGAATAGTCAGGATTGGAGGCTAGCAGGTGGCTTTCAAGCTTCAGGTGGGAATGAAATCCATGTTTTATTCAAACAGCAAATACTGTTGTTTAAAGGTTGTATTTGCAAAGAAAGAAAGTTGGGCAGGGTATGTAGTGGTAGCTGCACACACCCGACTCCAACGCGGTCATTGCGGCCGCTTTCTTGCACCCCCTGCGAGATTCAATGAGTGCGGCTCCTTGCCTCTTGATCTAGTAACTGGTGTGTCTCACCTAACCCTTTTTACATGCCTTGAGCTGCATCCCCATTTGGCCAGTCCAGCTGTTATTTTACTCCTCCCCCAGTTCATGCTCTTGGCCGTGACCCAGCCTCCGATTGTTTGCTACTTCTCTCCACCCCAGTCACCACCGTCTGCACTTTACATGCACCAAATTAAAATTAATGAGGGTTTTAGTTTCTGTCAGGATCCATCACCCATAATAAATGCAGCAGATTCTGTGCACTGTTTATGCTCCCATCAGCTGGTGGCTGTGTGCAAGGAGGCCGCCGACACGGGACACACAATGTGCAGCTCAGTGCCTGTAGGTCCGGACAATGTGCATCAACTGGAGGCTCCATGCTCCTGCTATCCTGGCCTCAACTCGATAGCTGTTGTCAATTTCCTGACAACGGATTCACCTTAGGCTCTGGATAATACAACTTTGACGTCACTCCCATGACACGACCTCGGGTTAAAATGGCAAGCAGTCATATGACATAAAACTTGACCATTTACCAGTGGTCTGGCACCCTCACTCAACACTGGCCTCAGATTACCCATCACCGATTAACAGGATTGTTCACCCGCTTGGTGAAAATCATTGCAAAGCGCTACCTGCCAGAATCAATTAGCAGCTATTTACACAAGAACATCAGAAATAGGAGGAGTAGGCCATTCGGTCCCTTGAGCCTGCTCCACCATTCAATAAGATCATGGCTGATCTTCTACCTCAACTCCACTTTGCTGCACTATCCCCATATCCCTTAATATTCAAAATCTATCATCGCTTTCTTGAATATACTAAACGACTGAGCCTCCACACCCCTCTGGGGTAGAATTCCAAACATTTACCACCTTCTAATGAAGAAATTTCTCCTCATCTCAGTCCTATATTGCCAACCCCGTATTCTGAGACTGATCCCTGGTTCTAGAGCCCCAGCCAGGAGAAACATCCTTCCTGCATCTACCCTGTCAAGCCCTGTAAGAATTTTGTATGTTTCAATGAGGTCACCTTTCATGCTTCTAAACTCGAGAGTATAGGCCTAGTCTACTCAATCTGGCAAGTATATCCTTCCTCAGGTAAGGAATTCAAAACTGTACACAATATTCCAGGTGTGGTCTCACCAGGGCCCTATATAATTGCAGTAAGACATCTTTACTCTATTACAAGAGGATTTGAGAATAAAAAGCCAACATTCCATTTTCTTTCTTAATTGCTTGCTGTACCTGTATGTTAACTTTCAGTGATGTGTGTACAAGGACACCCTGGTCCCTCCGAACAGCAACATTTCCCAATCTCTTGCCATTTAAAAAATACTCTGCTTCTCTATTTTTCCTACCAAATTGGATAACATCACAGTTCTCCACATTATATTCCATTTCCCATGTTCTTGCCCACTCTCTTAGCTGGTCTATATCTCCTTGAAGTCTCTCTGCATCCTCTTTACAACTAACATTCCTACCTAGCTTTGTATCATCAGCAAACTTGGTTTGTCTGTGCAGTTTCCTGTTGAGAGTGAGGATCTGTGCCAAGAGCTCACAATCAAAGTTTAGCTTGTGGATTTATACTTGACCAATCAATCTCCCGTGGTACTGACACAGCGAGTCAAGATCATGTGTACTATGCAGGACAAGAGGGCATAGGAATGATTGGAACCGAGAGAAAAGGGAGATGGGGGTTGGTGGAGTGGGTAGGAAAGAGTGAGAGGTAGAAGAAAGCAGAGGCAGAAGATAGAGAGGGGAGCAGGAAAGGGGAGGAGAGGGGCAGAGAGGGGAATTGGAAGGGAGACGGGAAGCAGGAGAGGATGGAGGCAAGGGGAAATGGGAGAGATATTGCCAGACTCTCGCACCCTCTCCTCTATGCTCCAAAATCTCACCACCCCGCCTTCCAGAGACTTGCTGAATTCCTTTCAGCGCTCTAATTTCCTGATTTATACTCATCCCTACATTACCATTACTGTTTGGGGGCCTATAAACATCATCCACCAATATTTTCTGCCCCTTGCTGTTTCTTAGCTCCACCCAAACTGATTCTACTTCTTGATTTTCCAAGCTAATATCCTTTTTCTTTACTGTCTTTATCTCATGCTTTATCAGGGCTACACCTCCACCTTTTCTATTTTGACTATCCCTTCTAAAAGTTAATTATCCTGACATATTTAGTTCCCAACCTTGGTCACTTTGCAATCACGTCTCCGTAATGGCCATTAAATCAAACCTATTCATTTCAATTTGTGTCATTAATTCATCTATTTTGTTGCGAATGGTTCGCGCATTCAGATATAGTGCCTTTAGCTTTGACTTTTTTCTATTTTTCTCTGATGTCACCTTAGTCACTGATGCCTTATTACCTTTGTTACTCTCTCTGTCCCTTCCTGAGCCACTCTTGATTTTTACCCAAAACTTTTCTCTAGCGCCTTGACATTTCTCTTGATGCTTTTAAACTTACTCTTTCCCGAATCCTCCCACCACCACCAGCCCCCTCCCCCCCATCATTAGTTGCATACTGCTCTAGTTATTCGATTCGGCAGGACACTGGTTCCAGCCCAGTTTAATTGGAGCCCGTTCCAATGGAACAGCTCCCTCTTTCCCCAGTCCTGGTGCCAGTGCCCCACAAAGCAAAACCCTTGCCTCCCATACTTCTAATCTGCTTATCCCTATGGCAATTGGCTCAGGTAACAATCCAGAGATTATTACCTTTGAGGTTCTGCTTTTTAATTTGGACCCCAACTCCTTAAGCTCTCAGCAGAACTTCATTCCTAGCTCTACTTATGTCGTTGGTTCCGACATGGACCACAACATCTTGATCCTCCCCTTCCCACTCTAAATTCTTCTCCAGCCGTGAGATGTCTTTAATCCTGGTATGCAACATAACCTTCGGAACTCCCGGTCACAGCTGCAGAGAACAGTATCTATCCCTCGGACGATACTGTCCCCTACCACAACTACATTCCCTTTCACTCCTCCCACTTGAATGGCCTCCTGCACCATCCATCCTGCAGGCTTTTCTCTCATCCACACAGGCAGCAAGAACCTCATACCTGTTGGATAAGGACAAATGCCGAGGCTCCTCCAGCCCTGTACCTGGGGTCCCCTTATCTATGAGTTACAGTCACATCCTCCTGTCCCTCACCACTAACCAGACCTGTACCACTACCTAACCCAAGGGTTGTGACTGCCTCCTGGATTAAAGTGTTTGGATATCTCTTCCCCCCGCCCCCCCCCTCCACGCTGCTCTCCAATGTCTGCACCTCAGACTCCAGTTCAACAACTCTCAGCTTAAATTCCTCAAGATGCAGGCACTTACTACAAATGTGGTTGTCCAGGATCACAATACTCTCCACAAACTGCTGCAAATGGCAGACCAATTGAATAAATACTTCGGTTCTGTCTTCACGAGGGAAGACACAAATAACCTTCCGAATGTACTAGGGGACAGTGGGTCTAGTGACGAGGAGGAACTGAAGGATATCCTTATTAGGCAGGAAATTGTGCTAGGGAAATTGATGGGATTGAAGGCCGCTAAATCCCCGGGGCCTGATAGTCTGCATCCCAGAGTACTTAAGGAAGTGGCCCTAGAAATAGTGGATGCATTGGTAGACATTTTCCAACAGTCTATTGACTCTGGATTAGTTCCTATGGACTGGAGGGTAGCTAATGTAACACCACTTTTTAAAAGAGAGAGAGAAAATGGGTAATTAAAGACCGGTTAGCCCGACATTACTAGTGGGGAAAATGTTGGAATCATTAAGGATGAAATGGCAGCGCATTTGGAAAGCAGTGACAGGATCGGTCCAAGTCAGCATGGATATATGTAACGAGAGTGGACAAGGGAGAACCAGTGGATGTGGTGTATTTGGACTTTCAAAAGGCTTTTGACAAGGTCCCACATAAGAGATTGGTGTGCAAAATCAAAGTACATGGTATTGGGGGTAATGTACTGAAGTGGATAGAGAACTGGTTGGCAGACAAGAAGCAGAGAGTCGGAATAAACTGGTCCTTTTCAGAATGGCAGACAGTGACTAGTGGAGTGCCGCAGGGCTCAGTGCTGGGACCCCAACTCTTTACAATATGCATTAACGATTTAGATGGAAGGAATGGGTGTAATATCTCCAAGTTTGCAGATGACACTAAACTGGGTGGCAGTGTGAGCTGTGAGGAGGATGCTAAGAGGCTGTAGGGTGACTTGGACAGGTTAGGTGTGTGGGCAAATGCATGGCAGATGCAGTATAATGTGGATAAATGTGAGGTTATCCATTTTGGGGGCAAAAACACGAAGGCAGAATATTATCTGAATGGCGGCAGATTAGGAAAAGGAGAGGTGCAATGAGACCTGGGTGTCATGGTTCATCAGTCATTGAAAGTTGGCATGCAGGTACAGCAGATGGTGAAGAAGGAAAATGGTATGTTGGCCTTCATAGCAAGGGGATTTGAGTATAGGAGCAGGGAGGTCTTGCTGCAGTTGTACAGGGCCTTGGTGAGGCCTCACCTGGAATAGTGTGTTCAGTTTTGGTCTCCTAATCTGAGGAAGGACCTTCTTGCTATTGAGGGAGTGCAGCGAAGGTTCACCAGACGGATTCCAGGGATGGCTGGGCTGTCATATGAGGAGAGACTGGATCAACTGGACCTTTATTCACTGGAGTTTAGAAGGATGAGAAGGGATCTCATAAAAACGTATAAGATTCTGATGGGACTGGACAGGTTAGATGCAGGAAGAATGTTCCCAATGTTGGGGAAGTCCATAACCAGGGGACAGACACAGTCTTAGGATAAGGGGCAGGCCATTTAGGACTGAGATGAGGAGAATCTTCTTCACTCAGAGTTGTTAACCTGTGGAATTCCCTGCCGCGGAGAGTTGTTGATGCCAGTTCATTGGATATATTCAAG
Organism: Pristiophorus japonicus; assembly: GCF_044704955.1. Classification (NCBI taxonomy): domain Eukaryota; kingdom Metazoa; phylum Chordata; class Chondrichthyes; family Pristiophoridae; genus Pristiophorus; species Pristiophorus japonicus. Next base: position 216,136,811 of record NC_091982.1, read on the forward strand.
AGGGAGTTAGATATGGCCCTTACAGCTCAGGGAATCAAAGGGTCTGGAGAGAAAGCAGGAAAGGGATACCGAGGGAGTGATCAGCCATGATCTTATTGAATGACGGTACATGCTCGAAGGGCCTACTCCTGCACCTATTTTCTATGTTTCTATGTTTCAATTGCAGCACATCATCTACCCTGCCATCTCTATATGTCTTGTGACAGTCCAAACTGGTGCTTTCCACTCCTGTCCTGTGACAGTGGGAACTGGAGCTCTTCACTCTCTCTCCGGTAACAGTCTGAACTGGTGCTCTCCACTCTCCTGCCCAGTGACAGTCGGAACCGTATTTACCTACAACAATTATATTTAATGAAAACTAATTCAAGAGCAATCCTCAATCATCCATTTCCTTTAATACTGTTTGAATCAATAATTATTCATCTATGAGAAGAATTTTATTGCTAGCTGTTTCCATTAAATTCAGGATGCCTTTAATAGTTATCCTGAGTGTGCTCCAATTTTCTATTTATAATTTAATTTACAACTCAATTCTTTGCAATAAACTCAAATCAGTGCCTGAAACAGAGAAGTTTTGATTTACAAATAAATTCATCAAATTTTCTGTAGAGTGGGTAACAATTTTGTCGTGAGTTAAATTTTTTGTTGCTTAATGCTGGATTTATTTTGGTTGTATGTGGCAAATACTGAAAAGAAAAGCTTAGTAGGAAGTAAAGAGGGGGACCTACTTAACTATTATGAATACTTATACACTTTGGAAAGTTATTGCAATAGTTGAAGCATAGCTATTCCAGCAATTAATATTCACATTTGCTGCTTGCAAAAGACAATAGCCTGGATTTTCAGTCAGCAGTGAACAAACAGCGTTAACGGTTCACCATATTTACACTTGTCTACAGACTCTCTATGGGCTTTTGCACTGAAAGTTGTAGTAATTAGACTCCACAGGGAATCTGAGACCTGTGTGGCAAATACATTTAAGGGGAGGCTAGATAAGCATGAGGGAGAAGGGAATAGAGAATTATGCTGTTTGAGTTAGGTGAGGAAGGATGGGAGGAGGCTCAAGTGGAGCATAAATGCCGGCATGGACTGGAATGGCCTGTTTCTGTGCTGTATATTCAATGTAACCAATCAGTTTGAAAAATCCTTACTGAGGTAGGCAGAGTCTGAACCAGAAAGTGTAAGTTAGGATAGTTAATCCAATGTCAAATCATGTACAGAAAGCAAAATAAAGAGGGAGAGGTGGGATTGAGAGAAAGATGAGACAGAAATAAAAATAAAGTATCACATTTTTTTTAAATCTCCAACAATAATTGAAATTGGAATGAGATGCCACACTTGTAAAAGTTCATTTTTAGTGCTAAAGAGCTTGTTTGGCAGTAATTACGACTCATCATGCCGTTAAAAATTCATTTACACTTGATTAGACAAGCTCAAATTTTTTTGCCGTGTTATCTAGTGGGCAAGTACTGTAACTTCACATGTTCCATGTATTTGAATGCAGTCTCTCAGCGAGACACACCGGTGTAACACAGCTTCTGGAGGAGTAGGGTATCTCGGGCAGCAGCTGCCTGATTTCTGCGTTTAACTGCACATGTGCTGTCGCCGGAAGTTGCTGTCCGATTTACTCATTAGTAACAGTGAGCGCCGATAGCCTCATCATTATTTTTACCGCAAAATCCAGGTCAATGAAAATTGTCAATACCAATTTGTGCATCCCAATCTAGAAAACTTAGAAAATCTGACCAACCGCTTCAAAAAAGCCAACACCAAAAAACATGACAACTCAAAACACATACAACTGAAAATAAGCCCTCAATAAAAAGGTCCACGACCAATGCCACTGCTTCAAGGCAATTGAATAAGTTGAATTTCTTTTTATTACATTGAATTTCAGGATTTTCATTAATGTTTTAGGATCACATTGCTCAATTTGGTTTTTTTTGTGAAACCTGAAACCCTTGCGTCACTAACAGGAGTTTCAAAGCTTCTGAAGAACAAAAGGCCTTTGATGTGGATCAGTAAGAGCTATTCACAACAGCCTGCTCAAAAATCACCCGACAGAGGCAACAGAATCAGTTCACCCAGATGTAGTAAAAATGCACAAAAATATGGCGCATCCACAGCGCTTGGTCGATAACTCACGTCCAAGTAACGAAACTTTGGCAAATCTCCTGATTTAGTCGGCATGGAGCATTTACGCGTACATCTAAATTCTGCACACTTTCATCACCATTACCAACATACTGTGCTGTATTAGAGACGCTCTTGTGAAACTTATATATCTTTTCAATAAAGAGACACAATGCAGCCTGTACAGTGTCAAAATTCTACTCACAGCTGGAGCTTCAGATGTCAGATAGTTATGCACCTACTGGTGAAATGTACTTGTGCAACCTGACCATACTGCACTAATTTAAACTAAACACCGTGTAGTTTAACACTGCACCTTATAGCTTGTTCAGCAAGTGTTTTTTTAAATTAATTTCATATAAAGAGCCACACAGTCCATATCCAATTACGTAGGATCCCAAAATCTTTCATCATAAATGCCTATCTGAACACAACAAGGAAGGTGCAATCTCTTCCATTTGGCACCTCCCATGAAGGTACTACAATGTAAAGCATCTTAAGAACATTAATCATGGGTGAGGAAACAAATGTAGATGCAGCAATGCTGAGCTATTACTACCGGTTACACAGGGAATTTTCAGCAGTACCCTTTGATGAAAGGACAAAAATCCTAGTACGTTGCTAATAGCAGCTAGAAGTATAGAACAAGCATGGGTCACATGCAGATACAACGCAAATACCAAATACATAGATACACAAACTCACACGTATACAAATAACCACATATATCCTTATTTTATACACATATGCACACAAAGAAATACACTTGCCCACATGCATACACAAACAGCCTGAAATACATATGCAACATACATTGTGAGTGCATGTGTGCATCACATTGAGGGCTATGATCAGCAGAGGTCAAGTACTAATGCACACATGCAGATAAAATGAATCTTGCTGTCACTCTCCCACAGATAAATGTTGATTTGCACTTTGGCGCACACAGCCTACATTTAAAGCCCTTTAACTTTCACTTTTTTGGCAAGGGTCTTGGTTACGAATGATTGGACATACTGAAGGGAAATATGTAGAGGAACAGTAATTGTTGATCCACCAGCAGAGTTCACGGGGACAGTGGTGAGGCGCGGGGGGGGGGGGGAGAGGGGGGGGGAGAGGGGAGGGGGGAAATGGGACAGGAATGAAGTTGTTGAGGTTAGTCCCCAGCAGGTGCACTGGACAGGAATGTTGGCAAGAGAGGAGAATGGAACCGTAGGAGTTACAAGAAGGGCCTACAAAGAATAAAAGAGAGGGACAGAGGAGAGCTGGGATTGTGGCAGGAGTCAGAAGGCAGAGGAATAGTGATGGATTGGAGTGGGGGCACAGAGAGGAAAGAAATCAAAGATGGCATGGCCAAATAACAGGAAGGGGTAGAGAGAGGAGAGAAGGACCTGAGGAATAAAAGGGAGATAGAATCAATAGTCTTGGATCCAGAGTGGCAGCCAGAATGCATAGCAAAAGGACACAATAGTGGCAATTTTAAACCTTCCCGCCGCGCAAAAACCTGCCAATGTCCTGTATGAATCTTGATAATTTCAATTTTAACCTTCTCTTTTGAACAGGTGGCAAGGGCACCTGGCTGAAGCCAATGGGGTTCTTCTTTAAATATGCAGATTGGGATTCAATAATCTCATCGGGTCCAGACTGCAATTTTAACTCTGACCTGAGCGTGGAATCCATTGTGGATTTTCCACTGTGGGGGAGTCCCAAGGTCTGAGGGGAGGTAACAGGGTGTGAGCACTAGAGTTGAAGGGTACAAGGATGCATCAGAACTGGGTAGAGTATCAGGATCTGCCTACACGACAGGAAGGACTTGGGAAGGTAACTGTGGCATGTAGTTCAGTACACTGCGAGTTTGGAAGGAGGGGGAAATAGGGTCCTAGGGTGTGGCAGCACTGGGATGTTACAGACTGCAAGTACTGAGGAAGGAGGGGACATGGTCTGATTGCATTATGGGGAGGGGAGGAATCCCAGAGTTCCCCTAGGTCTGGGAGCAGTGACAAGAGGGTACCTGGGTTTAGAGCACTAGGAGTTGGGGGAGGGGGTTCCCTGGATCTGGTAGCAGTATGTCTGGGAAGCTCTGGGGTTTAAGAGCATCAAGGTGGCTGCAGAGATCTGGCAGCATTTGGGCAAACATCAGTGAAATTAAAGCTTCAGGCTGGAATGTGGCTGACAACTCAAGATGACATAGGAACTTAGGAACATCTGACTCCCAGGAAAAGCCATGGCTGGTATGGGGGAGGGGTGGTAGGGGCAGGAAACAGGTATTGCAGTCTCCGTCGTCTCTGATTTACACTTACACCGTCTGACTCACAGTCTTCCTTTTTCGTTGATTTCTATCCTTTTCACCAAAATTATCCCCAAAAATTGAATTACCATACAAATTTCCAAGTTTTCCCCACTGAGTGTTCATTTGATAGGAAAGAGAAAAGTTCCTAATGATACATGAAGTCAAAATGAAAAGTGAAAACATTTTAATTCTTTGTTTTAGCTCATTATAAATGACAGAAAGGATGATTTTGTGTGTATCTTGCTTTCTCCAAGGTAAATTTTTAAGCAGTTTCAGCAAGTTAAAATGTAAACAGCATCTGAAGTAAAATGAAAATTGTTCTCCGTAGTGTCAGCCGCAGCTCAGTTGGTAGCATGCTCGCCTCTGAGTCAGAAGGTTGTGGGTTCAAGTCCCACTCCAGGGACTTGAGCACACAAAATCTAAGCTGACACTCCAGTGCAATACTATGGGAGTGCTGCACTGTTGGAGGTGCCATGTTTCGGCTGAAACGTTAAACCGAGGCCCCATTTGCTCTCAGGTGGATGTAAAAGATCCCATGGCACTATTTCAAAGAAAAGCAGGGGAGTTATCCCTGGTGTCCTGGCCAATATTTATCCCTCAATCATAACAAAAAAAAAAAAAGATTATCGGGTCATTATCACATTGCTGTTTGAGGGAGCTTGCTTGTGCGCAAATTGGTTGCCGCGTTTCCTACATTACAACAGTGACTACACTCCAAAAGTACTTAATTTGCTGTAAAACATTTTGAGATATCCGGTGGTCATGAAAGGTGATATATAAATCCAAGCCTTTCTTTTTCTCCAGTGTATTTTTGAATTATTTGGAAGAAATGCTCTCACTGGATAAATAGTGCTGCAAAATCGTAGGCTCATGTTGGGCATAAAATACTGACAGACCATTTAGGCCAAATGGCCTGTTCTGTGCTGTAAATTCTATGTAAAAATTTTATGCAAGCTGGGAAATCATACACACTGCACATACTTGGACTGTGGCATTGCTTGAAGTGAACGGATCTATAGCAACGGTTTTTGAGGCAAAATACAGCTCTACGGGTAAAGTTAACAATGTTATTGCAAAATAATGTACATTTTCATGCTACTATATTGTTGCATTTGAATTTGAGAAATGTCAGTTATTGAAGGGGGGGGGGGGGGGAGAAGAGGAGCAGAGAAAGAGAGATTTGGATTTTCTGTGAGCGATTTGGTTGATTCATCTTCGACTTTCTTTTATTCACAGGCGCTCCTGACATTGTTTTCATATATCCTTAGTAGTTTGTAGTTGGTTTCCTTGCTTTTGATTTAATGTTCACTACGTCTTCAATTCTGATCAGCTCAAAGTAAAGCAGCAGCTAATCAAAGTGTGATAGAAAAAGTGGGGCAAGAAAGTAATTGTTACACTTAAGTGTGCACTATACAGAATTTTCTTTTAGGGTAAAGTTACTAACAATCCTGTGGCATTGCTCGCTACATATCAGAATACGCAGTTTCACAACATTTTAAACAAAGATTATTTACAGATTTTTTTTTTACCAAATGGAAAGTCAAAGGTGTCTTTGCTCAGTGTTTATGTTCTGAGGTGGAAAATTAATTGACATGTTTTTCCTGTAAAATGTCTTTGTTATTCCCAATTAGTTGCTCTCTATGCAAAATTCTGTCACGTTCCTATCTTCTTCAATTTGGCTCCAAATGTAGTTCAGGATCTCTCTTTTTGAGTCAGGTGAGCATTCAATTCATTCATGTGTCTTCAGGTTGTCCATTCAACTCAAGGGATATGCTTTACAGAGCCACATTCCTTGTAGTTGAGTGGACAAGCTGGAATCATCAGAATTAATTTTTTTGTATTAAAACTTCAATATGAACTATTTTCTTGTCATCATGTTTCTAATTTCAAAAAAAAATTCATTGGGACTTTTATCGGAGGTCAATTCTGGAAACATCATTGATCAAGACCGCCCAGTCACAGCGGATGCTAAGTCCTACCTGATGCACGAAGAAATGTACTATTGTACTATTTCAAATGAGACATTAAACCGAGGCCCCATCTGCTCTCTCAAGTGGCCACAAGAGATCCCATGGCACTATTTCGAAGAGCAGGGGAGTTATCCCCAGTGTCCTGGCTAATATTTATCTCTCAATCAACATAACAAAAACATATTGGCCCCAAGTTTCCACATGATTTGCTCCTGATTTTTTAGGAGCAACTGGTGGAGAACGGAGTATCTTAGAAATCGGAATTCTCCACATTTAAGTTTTCTGCAGTTCTAGTCAGGTAGAACAGTTTCACTTTTGAACAGAATTTTTTTTTCCAAAAGGGGGCGTGTCCGGCCACTGATGCCTGATTTGAAAGTTTCCACAGTGAAAACGTACTCCAAACTAACTTAGAATGGAGCAAGTGAAGATTTTTATACGCTTGAAAAAAACCTCGTCTCCACATTAAAAAAATCAGGTGCAGATTACGAATTGGGCGTCGGGAACGAGGTGGGGGGGGCGGGAAAAGGGAAGTCATTAAATTCTACAATCAATCCTTAGTTATACTTATACAAATATTATACAAATAAATCCAACCTGAATAAAAATTTATAAGCAAAGAAAAGATTAAATAAACCATGTTCCTACCTGTGTGAAAGTGCTTCAGGCAGGCCTTTCAGGCAGCGGTGTGGCGTCGGTCCCGACGGCCGGGGCAAGCAGCAAGCAGCCTCAGTGCTTGAGGCAGCGGTGTGCCGTGGCGTCGGTCCCGACGGCAGGGGCAAGAAGCAGCAAGCAACCTCATTGCTGATCATGGAAGGGCAATGTGGTTTTATTAAAAAATTTTAAAAATTGAACAGCTACAAAGAATTTGAATAGTCTCAAACAAGTGCATGTGTCCCGTTTATCACAGTCTATCTTTAATTACAGAATGAGTGGTGGAGATTGAAACGGTAACGAGTTGTAAAGGCTGAATTAAAATGCGCAGTTGCTGCAGTAACACTGGTTAAAGAGCCAACATTAATTCAGCAGGTGATTTATTCAGCAGTGCTGCTAAAAGCATTCCCTCACACACAGAAATATCAAGAAAATTAAAATGCATGCCTTTGCAAGGGTTCAATAAACAAATTTTCACTTTTTCTGCAGCACTTTTAAAAATGGCCGAGTGCCAATGTTTACTTCAGACTGCACGTGCGCGAACACTCCAACGCGCACGCGCAGGGTTGCCGGCACCAAAAAAACTCATTTAAATTGTACCCGCCCCCTCCTACTTACAAAATCGGCGCGATTGAGAACTGGTTGTCAGACAGGAAGCAAAGAGTAGGAGTAAACGGGTACTTTTCAGAATGGCAGGCAGTGACTAGTGGAGTGCCGCAAGGTTCTGTGCTGGGGCCCCAGCTGTTTACATTGTACATTAATGATTTAGACGAGGGGATTAAATGCAGTATCTCCAAATTTGCGGATGATACTAAGTTGGGTGGCAGTGTGAGCTGCGAGGAGGATGCTATTAGGCTGCAGAGTGACTTGGATAGGTTAGGTGAGTGGGCAAATGCATGGCAGATGAAGTATAATGTGGATAAATGTGAGGTTATCCACTTTGGTGGTAAAAACAGAGAGACAGACTATTATCTGAATGGTGACAGATTAGGAAAAGGGAAGGTGCAACGAGACCTGGGTGTCATGGTACATCAGTCATTGAAGGTTAGCATGCAGGTACAGCAGGCGGTTAAGAAAGCAAATGGCATGTTGGCCTTCATAGCGAGGGGATTTGAATACAGGGGCAGGGAGGTGTTGCTACAGTTGTACAGGGCCTTGGTGAGGCCACACCTGGAGTATTGTGTACAGTTTTGGTCTCCTAACTTGAGGAAGGACATTCTTGCTATTGAGGGAGTGCAGCGAAAGTTCACCAGACTGATTCCCGGGATGGCGGGACTGACCTATCAAGAAAGATTGGATCAACTGGGCTTGTATTCACTGGAGTTCAGAAGAATGAGAGGGGACCTCATAGAAACGTTTAAAATTCTGACGGGTTTAGACAGGTTAGATGCAGAAAGAATGTTCCCAATGTTGGGGAAGTCCAGAACCAGGGGTCACAGTCTGAGGATAAGGGGTAAGCCATTTAGGACCGAGATGAGGAGAAACTTCTTCACCCAGAGAGTGGTGAACCTGTGGAATTCTCTGCCACAGAAAGTAGTTGAGGCCAATTCACTAAATATATTCAAAAGGGAGTTAGATGAAGTCCTTACTACTCGGGGGATCAAGGGTTATGGCGAGAAAGCAGGAAGTGGGTACTGAAGTTTCATGTTCAGCCATGAACTCATTGAATGGCGGTGCAGGCTAGAAGGGCTGAATGGCCTGCTCCTGCACCTATTTTCTATGTTTCTATGTTTCTATGAGTGGTAGGCTCCGCCCCCTGTGCGCCGCGCCAAGCAGACATCGAGCTGCAAGGAGCTCGAGAATACCGCGTTTTTTTTCAGGCGTTTTGCCGCATGTGGAAACTTGGGGCCTTTATCTGGTCATTATCACATTGCTGTTTGTGTGCAAATTGGCTGCCGTGTTTCCTACAATACAACAGTGACTACACTTCAAAAGTACGTCATTGGATGTAAAGCGCTTTGAGACGTCCTGTGGTCGTGAAAGGCGCCATATAAATGTAAGTCTTTCTGTCTATAAACAGATTTTTATTTTTATATCCTGGATGTGGGTGTCATTTATAGATACAATTTAGTGGCTTGCTCAGCCACCTCAGCGTCAAGTGTCAACCACATTGGTGGAGTTAAATATAGGCCTGACCAAGTAAGGACAGGTTTCCTTCCCTAGAAGGACATTAGTGAAGCAGTTGGGTTTTTAATGACGATCCAACAGTTTCATGGTCACTTTTATTGATACCAGCTTTTCATTTCTATTTTAAAAAAAAACTAAATTCAAATTCTCGAAAGTGCATGGGTAGGATATGAACTCATGGTCCCTCGATTATTAGTCCAGGCCTCTGGATTACTAGTCCAGGCAACTTAAAAATGGCACTACCGTACCCCAATTCTGCTAATTCAAAAAAAATATATATTATTTTTGAATTAAAAATGGAAACAGCATAAAACCTGAACTTCTGAACGTTTTAGGGAAGGAAACCTGTCGTCCTTACTTGGTCAGGCCTATATATAACTCCACCAATGTGGTTGACACTTAACGCTGAGGTGGCTGAGCAAGCCACTAAATTGTATCTATAAATGCCACCCTTGCCAGTGACACCTACATCCAGGATATAAAAATAAAAGTCAGTTTACAGACAGACAGACTTACATTTATATGGCGCCTTTCACGACCACCATCCAGTGACGTACTTTTGAAGTGTAGTCACTGTTGTAATGTAGGAAACACAGCAGCCAATTTGCGCACAAACAGCAATGTGATAATGATCAGATAATTTGTTTTGTTGGCCCCAAGTTTCTACATGATTTGCTCCTGATTTTTAGGAGCAACTGGTGTAGAACGGAGTATCTTAGAAATCGGAATTCTCGTCATTTAGTTTGCTCCAGTTCTAGTCAGTTAGAACAGTTTCACTTTGGAACAGATTTTTTTTTTTCAAAAGGGGGCGTGTCCGGCCACTTACATCTGTTTTCAAAGTTTCGTCAGTGAAAACTTACTCCAAACTAACTTAGAATGGAGTAAGCGAAGATTTTTGTACGCTCGAAAAAACTTTGTCTACACTTTAGAAAATCAGGCGTAGGTTACAAATCAGGCGTAGGGAATGTGGGGGGGGGGGGGGTTTAAAAGGGAAGTTTACAAACACTAAACACTTCAGTTTTACAAATAAAGAGCCATCATCAATAATAAATGATAAATACATCAATAAATCATCCAATAAATCGATCAAAAAAATTAATAAGAAATAATTGTTTTTTTAAAAAAATCAATAAATAAAACATTTTCTACTTACCGACTGCAGCACCGGGAGCCCTCCAACAGCGTGCTGGGATGCCTCCCCCCCACCCCCCACAGTGTGTCTCTGTCAGTGTCTCTATCTTTCTGTCTGTCAGTGTCTGTGTTTCTGACGGAGATGGGGTGGGGGAAAGGGAAAAGGGAAAGGAGATGGGGTGGGGGAAAAGGGAAAAGGGAAAGGAGATGGGGTGGGGGAAAGGGAAAAGGGAAAGGAGATGGGGTGGGGGAAAGGGAAAAGGGAAAGGAGATGGGGTGGGGGAAAGGGAAAAGGGAAAGGAGATGGGGTGGGGGAAAGGGAAAAGGGAAAGGAGATGGGGTGGGGGGGGGGGGGGGAGGAGGAGATTTGGGGGAGGGGGGGTGAAGGGGGGGGGAAAGGAGAAGGGGGATGGAGACTGAACTGGCCGGGCCCGAGACTTCGGGCAGGCCCGTCCCCAGCACCAGATTTACAGGTAGGTGGCGTTGGGTCGGGTCGGGGGGTTGGTGGGAGGGAGGGAGGGAGGTTCGGGTCAGGGGGAGGGGGGGGGGGGGGGGGAGAAGCGGGAGTCGGGTCAGGTCCTTGGGGGGGGGGGGGGGGGGGGGGGCGGGTCCGGAAGCGGGAGTCGAGTCAGGAGGAGCCTTATTCACGCAGCCCCAGTGAGGCCATTCGGCCAGGGCTAGGGGCTGCGTGCTTCGGACCCCTCCCACACAGTTTCGGGCGCCTGGAGCTACTGCACTTGCGTGCCCACTGTAGCGCGCATGTGCAGACGTCCCGGCACTGTTTTCAGCGCAGGGACCTAGCTCCGCCCCCTACAGCTCGTGCTGCGCTGCGCCGAGGGCCAGAGGACCTGCAGGGAGGTGGAGAATCTGGAGATTTTTTTTAGACGCACTTTGTGGCGCGAAAAATGGGCGTCCAGGTCGGGACTGCGCCGTTCTAGGCGCGGCTCGAAACTTGGGCCCGTTATGTTGATTGAGGGATATTACCAAGGACACCAGGGATAACTCCCCTGCTCATTTTTGAAATAGTGCCATGGGATATTTTACATCCACCTGAGTGTATAAACGGGGCCTCGGTTTAATGTCTCATCCATTGCTGTTTGTGGGAGCTTGCTGTGCACAAATTGTCCGCCACCTTTCCCACATTACAACATTGACTACACCTTCAAAAGTACTTCATTGAATGTAAAGCACTTAGACATCCAGTGGTTGTGAAAGGTGCTATATAAATGAAAGTCTTTTTTTCTTCAAAAAAAGACAGACAAACATATACAGGGAGAGGATTATTTCTATTTATTTATGCAGCTTCCAGTTTTCCCAGATCTCAGGATCTGCACTCAGGGTGCTGCCAGACCAAGGAATCCCCCTCCCAATACCACTAGACTCTGGGATTCTTCTCCGTGCTGCTAGAACACCCTCCAATGCTAGCTGCCCCAATATTATCTGACACCAAAAGCCCCCCCTCCCACTGCGACCAAACTATAGGAATTCCCCTAGCTCCTTTCTAACACACCCAGGCCACCCCTGGTACTCCTGTCACTGGTTATCTTCATAATACAGTCCCTCGAAACGAGGATGACTTGCTTCCATTCCAAAAAAGGGATGAGTTCACAGGTGTTTCAATGAAGGACCTAATATTCCAGGTCCCGAACTACATCCTGAAGGGTGGAAAATGCTCCTGCGTGGATTTAAAAAAAAAAACGCATGTTGACCGTTGCACACTAGCCACTACATGAGCTTGACAGAGCAAGGTCTTGGTCCAGTGGCAAGGGTTATCCAAGACGAATGGAGACCTGCTCTGTTGCACGGACCTAGTGCACACACATAGCGCAGTGTGGGCTGGCCCGTGCTGCCCCTGGGCCCCTGGCCCCAAACTCACGCCTCTTCAGGGCCCCAATCACGTGCTGGTACCTTGCTGCCAGACCCCGATTCCCTGTCCTGTATCGTCCACACATGCTGTGATAACCTACTGCTCCCAGAACCAGAGACTTCTCTTTCCATTGCTTCCAGACCTCCACAAAATCATCAGTTCAGACACATCTTGGGATCCCCACACATTGGTCCAAACCCTGGCACCTTTCCGACTGCTACCACCTTCTAGGACCCTCTGCACCCAATGCTGACAGACCCGAACACCTCCCCAAAACTCCACGACTTCCTCCCAGAGTTGACAAAAATAAAGAAACCGTAGCCTTCAATGTTGCTGCCCAAACCTTGGAAACCAAACACCATTTTCCCCAGATTCCTCCTTTCGAGTATAGCTGCATCACAGAAATCATTCACAATGCTGTCATAGACTATCATATCCGTATAATTACTGCTAAAGCAATTCCACTCCACCACCCGCCTCTTCCCCCCCATTCCCCCCCTCCGCCCCAGCCCCCCATCACCACTACTGCTAATCCCGACATACTCACTTTCAATCTACTACATTTAGCCTACCATCTTTCATTTGTATCTTGAGCTTTAAAATGGTAAGAGATAAAAATTTCACATTTTTATATTTCCCTTTACCTACAAAAGCCACTCATTTATGGTTTTCATGGAAAATGGACAGTCATGGAATTTTAAAAAGGGAAAAAAATACCAGAACATGTAAAAAAAATGGAATTTGACTTAACCATAAATCAGTGGTTCTCATAATACACTGCATTACATGGCATATTACTAGTTCTGAACAGAATATCCTCAAACTCACTTGTGAGCAACACCACAGCAGATTTGCTGGTAATACAATAAAATGGTACAGAAACTCGGTTTTGTCAGAGTTCTTGTGTTACACCTTATATGCAAATTCCATGTTCAAAATTTTTCCAATTACAAATTTATATATTTTTTGTACTTTATAGCCAATGTAAATTTCTCCCAACTAAATGGCTAATATGCAAATGTAATGGACAAGAAAATTACATATTTCACAATATTCTGATTATGCTTGCCCAAATAAACTGTAGATGAGTCACTTTATTAATATTTTTACTTGAAGGCCTCAGCGTCTCAAAAGCTTGGTCTTGAAGTTCATATTTTGATGCAAGGCTATCACCATTAGCTTCTGCGAGTCTGAGGCTGACTCAAAGGGCTATATCTACTCATGCTATTTCAGAACCGTTCGAAATTATTTAACAAGCTTCAGAATACATTTTTCATGTAAACTGTTAAGTTACTATTATTTTTTTTACTTCAGAGAGTCAACACAAGTCAGAAACAGCTACAGGAGGAAAAAAAAGCGAGTGCGACAGCAAAAGAAAAAAAAAGAGGCGCTGATTTTGCAATGTGGCACACTATCCAACACTGGCAGCTCATGGGGTGGGTTACACTGAACTTTGCAGTGGCAAAAGCTCTATCCATTTTGAAAGGCTTGTCAGACAGCTTGGCCTGTAGCACACTTGGCTAGGGAGAGTAAAGTCTGGCAAGGTAGCAGCTCTTAAAAGGCTACAGCTCACTGTTCTCGGAACAGGAATAGGCCATTCAGCCCCTCGAGCCTGTTCCGTCATTCAATTAAATCATGGCTGCTCTGTATCTTAACTCTATTTACCTGCTTTGGTTCCACGTCCCTTAATACCCTTACCTAACAAAAATCTAGCAAGATCAGTTTTGAAATTTTCAATTGACTTTGCCTCAACAGCTTTTTGGGGAAAGAGAGTTCCAGATTTCCACTGCCCTGTATGTAAAGAAAAGTGCTTCCTGATTTCACCCCCAACTGGCCTAGCTCTAATTTCTCGCTATCTACCCCATCAAACCCTTTATTCATCTTAAACACCTTGATTAGATCACCCCTTAATCTTCTATACAAAAAGGAATACAAGCCAAATCTTACAACCGGTTCTCATCATTTACTCCTTCTCGCCCCAGTATCATTGTAGTGAATCTACACTGCGTCCCCTCCAAGGCCAAAATATCATTCCTGAGGTGCGGTACCCAGAACTGAATGCAGTACTCCAGATATGGTCTAACCAGGGCTTTATACAACTGTAGCATAGCTTCCACCCCTTTGTATTCAAGCCCCCTTGAGATAAAGGCCAACATTTCATTAGCCTTTTTAATTACTTTCTGTACATGCTCACTAGCTTTTAATGATTTATGTACATGGATTTCCAAATCGCTCCACTCCTCCACAGTTCCTAGCTTTTCACCATTTACAAAATACTCTCATCTATTTTGCTTAATTCCAAAGTAGATGATCTTACACTGCCCCACATTGAATTCCATCTGCCAGTTTTGCCCAGTAAGTAGTAGTAATGATTGAAATGCAGACTAACTGTTCAAAGTAGAACAGTGGAAACATGTAACAGTGCTTCTTTTGATGGAGTTGGAGGTCCAGCTCTAGGATGATGCACCAAAGGACACCCTCTCCACTAAAAACTGGTGCAAGCTGTAACGTGAAAAATTACTGATCAGAAGATGAGGTTAACTTTCAGGAGGAGGAAGAGAAAGGCAAGTGTGCTTTTCACTTGCTCACTTTTTTTGTAGGGCTCAAAGATTGGAAACTCCTGTATTCTCTGAGGAATTTTATGAGCGCATGAATTTGGTGGAGAGGAGGCAGGCGGTGGAGACGTCAGACTGAAAAGGAGTGGAGCCACAGAACCCAAGGTGTCTAAGTTAATAGATAGGAGAGCGGAGCTACAGGACGAGAGGAGCAGCTGCAGACAGAGGTAGGCCCAAGGGTCCGGAGGGAGCACAAGTGTCAGGGAGCAAGGTAAGTGAAGTCAGCGCAAGGGAAGGAGCTGATTGGCGAGCAGCTGGTGATTGTTTTTTTTAAGTTTTAAGTTTATTTCTGCAGCACAGAAGTGTGCAGGCAGAGA
Source organism: Pristiophorus japonicus (assembly GCF_044704955.1). NCBI lineage: Eukaryota > Metazoa > Chordata > Chondrichthyes > Pristiophoridae > Pristiophorus > Pristiophorus japonicus. The sequence continues at coordinate 216,151,912 of NC_091982.1, forward strand.
GGGAATGGGTAACCGTCAGACAGACAAGGAGGAACAGGCAGGTAGTGCAGGAGTCCTTTGAGTGCCTCTCGCTCATCAACCAGTATTCAGTACTGAATATTGGTATGGGCAATGGTTCCTCTGGGGAGTACAGCCAGAGCCAAGTCCATGGCACCACAGGTGGCTCAGCTGTACAGGGGGCAGGGTGGAAGAGGAAGATCGGGAAATCAAGAGATAGGAGATAGTTAGGTGAACAGACAGGCATTCCTGCGGCCGCAGACGTGGCTCCAGTATGATATGTTGCCTCCCTGGTGCCAGGGTCAAGGATGTCACTGAGCAGCTACAGAACATTCTGAGGGAGAGGGTGAACAGCCAGGAGGTCCATATAGGTATCAACATAGGTAGAAAGAGGGATGAGGGCCTGCAGGCAGATTTTATGGAGCTAGGAAAGAGAGATTAAAAAGAAGGACTTCAAAAGGTAGCAATCTTCAAATTACTCCTGGTGCCACGAGCTAATGAGTATAGAAAAAGGAGGATAGAGCAGATGAATGCGTGGCTGGAGAGAGAGATGGTGCAAGAGGGAAGGCTTTAGATTCATGGAACATTGGTACCGGTTCTGGGGGAGGATGAATCTGTACAGGCCGGACGTGTTGCACTTCATCAGAGCTGGGACCAATGTCCTTGTGAGGGGGTTTGCTACTGCTGTTGGGGAAGGTTTAAACTAATTTGTCAGGAGGATGGGCATTAGGATGTAGCCTTATAAAAGGAGAAACAAGATGCACAAACAATTGGGAGAGACAGATAGCACTAGAGAAAGAATCAGTACAGTACTAGTGGGGTCAGACTAAGAGAAAATACAAGGTGGTCCAAGATAGATTTACAATGCATGTGTGTGAATGCATGAAGTGTGGTAATTAAGGTTGGTGAGCTGCAGATGCAAATAGCCACATGGGAATATGACGTAGCAATAACGGAGAACTGGCTTAAAAAAGGTCAGGATTAAGTACTAAATATTCCTGGATACAAGATGTTCAGGAAAGATAGGAAAGGAGGTGGGGTGGCAGTATTGATTAAGGAGAATATTACATTGCTGAAGAGAGAGGATGTCCTGGAGAGGTCTAGGACAGAAGCTATTTTGCTAGAGTTGAAAAACAATAGAGATGCCATTACACTACTAGGTGTATTCTATAGGCCGCCAACTAGTGGGAGCAAATTTGCAGGGAAATTACAGAGGTGCAAGAACTATAGAGTCGTGCTAACAGAGGACCAACTACCCGAATATAGACTGAGATAATAGTGCAAAGGGCCAAGAGGGAGAAGAATTTATGAAGGGTGTTCAGGAGAACATTCATGATCACATTTCCGGCTAAACGAGAAAAGAGGCGTTGCTGGATCTGGTTCAGGGAATAAGCCCAGCAACTACAGGCCAGTCAGTTTAACCTTGGTAGCAGGGAAGCTTTTAGAAATGATAATCAGGGACAAAATTAAGAGTCACTTGTACAAGTATGGATTAATTCAGGAAAGCCAACACAGATTTGTTGAAGGCAAATAGTGCTTAACTAACTTGATCGAGTTTTTTGATGAGGTTACAGAGAGGGTTGATGAGAGCACTGCAGTTGATGTGGTGTACATGGACTTCCAAAGGCATTTGATAAAGTGCCACATAATAGGCTTGCCAGCAAAGTTGAAGCCCATGCAATAAAAGGGACAGTGCCAGCATGGATACGAAATTGGCTAAGTGACAGGAAACAGAGAGTAGTGGTGAATGGTTGTTTTTCAGACTGGAGGATGGTATACAGTGGTGTTCCCCAAGGGTCGATACTAGGACCACTGCTTTTCTTGATATGTATTAATGACTTAGACTTGGGCGTACAGGACATATTTTCAAAATATGCAGATAACATTTTTTGGAAGTAGAGTGAACAGTGAGGATAGTGAAAGAGTTCAAGAAGACAGACAGACTGGTAGAATGGGAAGGCACATGGCAGATAAAATTTAACGTAGAGAAGTGCGAAGTGATACATTTTGGTAGGAAGAAGGAGGAGAGGCAATTTAAACTAAGAGGTACAATTCTAAAGGGGGTGTACGAACAGAGAGACCATGTGGTATATGTGCACAAATATTTGAACGTGGCAGGGCAGATTGAGAAAGTGGTTAAAAAAGCATACGAGATCCTGGGCTTCATAAATAGAGGCAGAGAGTACAAAAGCCAGGAAGTTATGAAGAATCTTTATAAAACACTGGTTTGGCCTCAATTAGGGTATTGTGTCCAATTCTGGGCACTACACTTTAGGAAGGATGTGAACGCCTTAGAGAGGGTGCAGAAAAGATTTACAAGAATGATTCCAGGCACGAGGGACTTCAGTTACATGGATAAACTGGAGAAGCTGGAGTTGTTCTCCGTAGAGCAGAGAACATTGAGAGGTGATTTGATAGAATTGTTCAAAATTATGAGGGGTCTGGATAGAGTAGAGAGAAAAACTGTTCCCATTGGCAGAAGGGTAGAGAACTTGAGGACACAGATTTAAGGTGATTGGCAGAAGAACCAAAGGTGACATGAGGAAAAACTTTTTTACGCAGCGAGTGGTTAGGATCTGGAATTCACTGCTTGAAAGGGTGGTGGAGATAGATTCAATTGTGGCTTTCAAAAGGGAATTGGACAAGTACCTGAAGGAAAAATATTTGCAGGGCTACAGGGAAAGAACGAGGGAATGGGACTAGCTGACGTGCTCTTGCAGAGACCTGGCACAGGCTCGATGGGCCGAATGCCTCCTTCTGTGCTGTAACCATTCTATGATTCGAATTACGATTTCAAGCACTCTACAATCATTACCTTTTTACACATACTCTTTCATTGAAGAAGCACCTGCTGTGTCCTCTCGGGATGGCGGCATACAAGAGTCCCTGCCATCCACTCCACCAATGCCATAATCAGTACCATACAGCTGGCTGGACCAGACTGCCCCAGCCCATGTCAAGATGTTGCAGTCTGTGGTTGGGCCCTCAATGCCTAGAGCTCGACGTCTTCTACCATGGTTATCTGAAGTGTCCTCATTGGAAGCACAATAGCTTTCCACCTCCCAAACTCTGGCCACTTGGTATATACCTTGTAAGAGCACTAGAATAGATAATCAAATATACAAGTCAAGCAGAAAGGTGATTCTTAATTATTCCACTTAACTGTTGTTCAAATCTGAAGTGAATAAAGTTTCTGTTTTCTGATTTGGTGCTATTTGTCATCAGGTGTGGGCATGACCCATGAGGTTGGACTGAAGGAAGGCAAGCAATTGAATTATAGTAATAAGGACAGTGATAAGGATTACGGGATTGTTTGTGTATTGCGGATGGGAGGTATTGTTCATGTGAAGCACTCTTTGATGAGTTGCTCTCAGAAGTGCTTTCAGAGCTCTGGCTCTGGGCATTGGCTAATAGCACCACAAGTTGTTGGGCAAGATTATAACATGGCAAGTTAGATGCTGGGCAGACCAGCGAAGAGCCCTTATTTAAATATTATAATTAGTCTAGAGTAGTCCAATCGAGTATGGTGTTTTCCAAGCGCAGGACAGACATCATCTGTCATATTGGACCTTTAGGCTCTCGTTTTATGGCTGAAAATGGGCACGGCCCGATTGAATTTCTAGTCCATTGAGGCTGAATAAATGAGGAAAAATCAACTATTTGCCTTATATACTCAATTTTCTACAACAATGATGCTTACAGAAATTATCCATTTTATATTAACCTTCTGGCTTAAAAGTACCAGTTATTTTTCTTCTCGTTAATTTTTTCCCATTCCTTTCTGAAAGCATTCATTGCTTGCTGTATAGTTCCACACACATAAGGTAACCCCCAGTATCTCTAGTTTGGACAATATGTGTTGAGTTTAAAGTGCTGGCTTATATTCAGTGGGTTATGTCTATATTGAGCTCCTGCTAAAACTTTTTTGAAACCACTGACATCACACAAACTCCCGACCATTCAACGTTAAAGTACAGGTACCCGAGAGAGCATTTACTTGCAACTTATTTTGCTTTAATTTATTATCTGCGCCAGTTTTAAAAATGGGGGATGATAAAAAATTACTACATGGTTTTATGAACCTTTCTAATAACCAGATTCCAAACTCAAACTGCTATTAGAGCACATTCAAAAATTTGCATCATAACCTTGATGTAAATGTGCATCAAGCTAAACTTGAGCACTTAATCTAGGCCAACACTTCAACACAGTATGGAGAAATTGCTGCATTTTGAAAAGTACTGTTTTTCTGGAGAAGATGTAAACCGATGCCTCATTTGCCTATTCCAGTGGTTCAGGTCAACATACAGGATCCCATGAAACTGGTCATTCAGGATATTCTGGCTTACATTCCTCCCTCAAAAGATCACCATCAAAAATTGGTTATTCGTCTCATTTGCTGGATTTTGCTGTGCACAAGCAGGCTGTCAGATATGCCATCATAAAATAGTGACTGCACTTTAAATGTAATTCGTTGGTAGTAAGCACTTTAGGATGTTCTAATGGCGTGATTATCGTATCAACTTAGCACAGCTTGATTACATATGCACCAGTAAATCGCACAAAGAACAAAAATTTAAATTAAATTTGCAAAATACACATACTGTGGTATTTGTGGGTTATATAGTCAGAACAATGACTTTGTACACACCACTTGGTCCTCGTCAGTTGGCTTTACCAACACCTGGTTTTCTTTTTATATAATGTGGGAATTGGATTGAAAATAAGTATGAACAGTCTGTCACATTAACTTTTAGAACTGGGTTATAGTTGGTAAACAAATTATTAAAGTTAATTACAAGTATCCGCTCCATCATTCTGCTGTCTTTGTTCATTTCTCCCTTCTTAATATCTCCTATGCCACATACAACACACAATGCTCCCAAAATGTTGCTTCCATTGTTCATTAAGCTACCATTATAGAAAGCACAAGAAAGTGGCAAGTGTTTACTTGTCTTTCAATTTTCCTTGTCCTTGGGATGCACCTTCGACAGTCGAACATGGAATAAATGTCTCGTACCAGGTATAAATCCACATCTTGCTACTGCATGGTACATCATGTCACGTAATATGCTGATAGTACAGTCCAAATAGGATCATTTTAATGGTAACTACCACTAATCAGACAAAATATTCCCACTAAGTGAATAATGGAACCCTGGGAGAATACTGCATCAACACATGTTTTTTTTAAAATACTGATTTACATACATCTGCACAGAACTTAAAATCCTGAATCCTAATAAATATTAAAAATTGTATTGCTCACAATACCATCTTCAATTTCAGTACTGCTATAGTAGTTAAATACTGTGCAAATTGAGGGAAATTAAAACAATATTTGCACAAGTCATAAATGTTTGCTTCAAAATGTTAATTACTTGGTTTGTTACCCCTTTTAAAGTTTGGATTTTACTCTAATTAAAAGAACAATTATTCATTACTTCACTACATTAATCCAGTCCAAATTCTTTCGACTTGAGGTATAGAAAGAAGTTCTAGCCACAACACTTTAAAGAACCAGTTTACAAACCTGCATGTAATGCTTGTGGTGGCCTGAACTTTCAATGTATTATAACAGAGATTGAACAGGAGTTTATGCCATCAGATCTTTACAGTGAGCTAGTTAGTTGAGCAGTGGAGGGAGAGAGAGCAGAAGGGAAGTTTGACAAAAGTCAGAAGGTAAGCCATCCAGCACCACTGTGCATATTGCTGTCAAAACGTGGTAGAGAGCAGCAATAAAGTTATCACCCATCCTATTTATCAGAGAACGGGAAATTAAAAGGGTATATACCTAATCTTGGAAATAAATGGTACTAGTAATATGCGGAATTTCAACATTTGTAGCTCAGTGAAAATTGTGTTTATAACACAATGTCATTTTTGTTTCCAATGCAATGATGATGACTGCTTTATCCCAAGCTCAGTCAGCATTGTGATACAAAGCAGGGTTTGCTCTCATTACCCCTGTACTTAAAAGGGTTTGTATATGATTTCTGTAATGCCTAAGCCTTCAGTGTGGCCTCATTTACGAGATTAGTTCTCAATTCTTGACTGAAAGCATTGTTCAATTGTGGGGAAATCTGGGAAGTTATATTACGAAAAAGGGATTATCAAAAACATTCCATTTACTTTGTGTTATGTAACTCTAAGCCATTGCAAATAAATTAGAAAGTGGATTGGTCCAAAATATAGAACCAGTATGCAGTTTGTATCATAGGAGACCCTGTGATTTACAATTTTATGCAATACTATATTTAAAAGAAAACCATAAAATTATCTTAATTTCCCCCGCACTATTTCATGGAATTAGGAAGCAGGCGGGCAAGTTACTGCTAGCTCTCTTCCAATGAAGCTCCTCATTCAGTCACTATGTAGTGCACAAGAGGACAACTTATTGGATGGTGAACAAAGTACTATGTAATAATTTGTCTAGGGGTTCAGGGGTGGAGAGAGAAAGGAAGTCTTTCTTGGGTCTTTCTCTTTCAATGTGGATGTGCAGTCATTGCTTGCCATTTCCCTCCCTTGGGATGGTGGAGATTTTCTCCGTATGGGGAATCTTGAGCACAGTTCTTACCATTCTGTGCACAGTCCTTTAGGGTAGGAATACAAAGTGCCAACCATTAAGTTTTAGCTTTATTTATTGCACTGACATGGACATTTCTTGTATACTTTACTGTGCAACACAACAGATTATTCCAATATACTCCTATTAAATCAGCTAAAGAAAAAAATCATGTGTATCTAGGATAATTTTTGCCACGGTTATTAGTAGAAAGACATGGAAACAATGTTCAAACTTCAACAACCGCAATCAGCTTTACTAAAAGCATTATTAAACGTAGAAAGAATTTACGTCGTCTACAATAACTAGCACCACTCAAAAGTGAAGGGGACTGCCTAGGGGAGAAAACAGAAGGGAGGTTTTTTTTTTTTAAGTAATATTAAAAATTGTAAATTAATAATGAATATTGTACTTATTAACACAAGGTTTTCACTTATACCTCTTGCAATCAAGTAATGATAAAGGACATGTCTCATGGAAGCACGGCCCTACTACTGATGAGCATACAATATCATAAGGAGTTATTAACAGACCTAAAGAGATAGGTTGTTTACTTTATATATAGAGTTAAACTAGTCCTGAGAAATTGTTCGAACACAACACTTCAAGCTGAGTGTGCAGAAATGAGGACTCGTACGCAACATCTGACTAAATTAAGCAAGCGGACATATTAAGGAACTAATTTATTCCTCATGCTATTCTTATACCTACACTTGTGCTGTACAGATGAACTGAAATCACTACTTAATCTAGTTTAAGAAATACCTAGAATATTTCAATAGGTTATTTGCGATAGAACTTACTTTCTCTGCCACTATGACCTTTTCTTCTTCCTGCGCTGTCTCATCTGAAGAATTCTATAATGTGAAGGGTCAGAAAACAGTGGTAAAAGAAAGAAGCACCTGTCCTGCAGGACAGGAAACTTATATTTTTACCTTCTTCTACTAAAATATGTCTAGTTTTAAAATATCTAACTTACATAAACTAATTGCACTAAACTTTATTAATAGAACAGATGTTTTTACATTGGAATGTGACACAATGTATTGCACAGTAAGTGAACATCAGAACTAGAACTCCTTCTCCCTCTTAAGACCAATCCTGTAAAGGAGCCATAGTCAGGTACTTGGTAGCAATAATACCACACGAATATTGTATGGAAATGCACATCGGGAAACACAAATAACATATATATTTTTTGTCAACTTTGTATTTGTCCTTGAATGCAATTTTGCTTATCCCAGACTTGGCTATTTTCTCTGTGGGACAAAATATATATATACTTTTTAATTAACTTCTAAGTTATGAGTTTTGCTGTCCAGAATAATTTATTAAGATGGGCTGCGAGTAGTATTAATGGATATTAAACTATTCAAGCTGCAAAATGTGTTAGAGCATAAATGAAGTCAGTCACAAATTGCTAGAAAATGCTTTTGTATTATGATTTTGCACTCTCTGTGCAGCATGGAGTTAGAGACTTTGTGAACAGTTAAATAGACCAATTTCTCATACTTTGTAGCAAATGATTCCAAAGCACCAGTGAGCGTGCTCTCAAATAGCTCCTGCCCTGCTATTCTGCTCACTGCAGGATCACGAAGAGGGCAACAGTAGCAAACAGTAAACAAATTACCCCAAAAATTATTCAATTTAATTTTATCTCAATAACTCCACAATTTTTTTTAAACTTTGGCTAGAGCTGTTCATTATAATTAAATGATACCACTTGTGTGTATGAAATACTGTCAAGATTACTTTGGTTAATCATTTAAGCCAACTTTAACTAAAAAAAGTCAAATATGAAAGAAGGGAAGATATTTGGTACTGCGAGGCATACAGCATTTTATGTTAAATCATTCATTACATATACATATCCCTGCCATTAAAAATCTGATACACATACCGATCAATATTGGAATTTGTGTACTGACATCCACTACCAAAAATATTTGCTGATGGTATTGTTTTAATCTATTAAATTCTTCTCGCGTGTATATTTGTTTCTTTAGAAGACTCAATTTGACTTTGGTATACAAGCTCACTGAACTGGCAAGGCATAAGTGAAAAGTAGATATTCAGTAAATGATAGAAACATTGGTTCCAACAATAGAATCACCGCAGAGAGAACTGTAATTTTCTGTGGATTAATAACCAAGATCCAGATCTTAGTTTGCAGAGAAGGGTAGCATGAGAAAAAGAACAGATTTGAACGAAATAAAATTATTTATTGGGATTTATTTTGGATTAATAGTTTTATAAAGCAAGAGAGGAAAGTGAACAAAGAGAACAACTCCAGCACTTCTAGAATGGTTAGTGGGACAGCATGTTTAATTTGAGTTGAAAGGTATTTTCTTATGTTCAATTCAGATTAAGCATCTCCAAACAAACTCTGAAAATGCTAAAATGCAAGTTAACTGCGATTGCAGATCTAACACATCTGGAGAACACCGAGCGCCAATTTATAAATTAAATGAGAATGTTTCTTCCACAGTACCAAAACTCACCCTGTGTTCAGTTACAAACTGATCCTAGAAGTGGGTCCATTTTGCGGGCAAAGTAGAGGAGCAAAGTGGTCAAATTACCATTGAAGAACAAAACATTTTACCCTTTCGTTACTGTCCCTCTTCGAGCTCTGAAGGCCATGAAGAAACAGCAAAACAATTGTTAATCCTCTGAGTACCCAACAATTTTGCAATCGATCTTTGGGCTAATTTCTCTTCTCTTCTCTTCAAAATGGCAAGTGGCTGGTAGCAGATGATCGATCTTAAGTAGGAAATAGTGTTGGGGATTGAGACACAATAGTCACAATTCTTCAAAAGAAGATAGCATTGAAAAGGTGTCTAATATATCCAGCAAGGAAGTGAAGGGGAAATAATTTGCTAGGCCATCTGGTCCTGGTACATTGCATTAGATTTTAAAAATCAGAGGCAAGATTATCAAAACAAATCCAGAACTCTAGGTCCAGAAAGCAGGAGCATGTTATGTGAAGTTCACAATTCAAGGACTAGTAAAAAGTAATCAATCATTCTATTCCTTTGTTCTTCACATATCGTGGGTAATCCATACTATAGCTGAGGAAGTAGTCTTCTAGGAGCTCAGAAATATGAATCCAGTTTGGACAGACCTAGAAAACCTGAAGCCTCTCAGGAGTATAAATATTCTAGCAGTAAAAGATCATACCAGTCAGGAGGTTAGCTTTTAAAATATTTGGCAAGTTTGATCTCGGAGTTTCCTTTGTTCTAGAGGAGCATCCTTAGACATTAAAAAAAAACATTTATGCAATAGAATTCAAAAAGATTTTCAAATCAAAGGTTCTATTAAAATAGAAAATAAACTATTGCACCTTCCACCAAAGGTTTAGTGTGAAAATAGTCCTATATGGTGTGCTATTGAATTATACCGATGTAGATAGTCCCAAGTTTGTTCTTCAGTATGTGCCAAGTCAGCTGATCTCAGCTGGGGCAACATTGGAATGCTACAGTTGGCCTCATTGCCCTTAGGCTGCAGAAGGAAACAAATGCAAAAAAAACAGTATGGATACAGAAATTTGTTGACTCGACTTCCACTTGATCAGCTCACAAGGATTCAGTCTCCAAGTTTACACAAAAATGAAGAACTATTCGAATCAGAGGAAGATGGAGGGTTACGGGGAGAGACAGCAAGACAGTGGAATTAGTTTTGTTGCTTTAATAGATGTGATGGGATAAATGGTCTCCTCTGTAGTTTTAAATTGTAAAGTTCCCTACTCTTCTCACCGAGGTCAATGCTGATAGCAAAACTGTTTTCTACAATAACTATTTCACACCTTGTGCTTCCCTGTTCATAGAGGTATTTCACAGCAGACAGATGTGTTTATCATACCAGTACTACAGTGCCAACTAAACCACTTGCAATTCACTGTGATACAGCTTGCAAATTGTAGCTCTTAAATGAAATCTTGGGGTACAAAGTGAAATGTCCAGAGAATGGAACATCCATATGTGGCTCTGCAGTTTTTCAGGAGGGGGGGGGGGGCGCGGCGGGGTGGGGGGAGGCAGGTTCTACGGGAAACCAGAATGGACATGACACAAGATTAACTATCATTGTATTCCCACTGCAAAGTCAGAGTTCACTCAATCCTTCTTGAGCAACAAGGCATGCAGTGTGGCAATTTAGAGAGTTGCATAGGGACAACGCCGTTGGTTCTGATGTTAGTTCAAAGGCTTTATAACAGAATTTCCTGCAAGCTTTGGATGAAAAAGATGGCTATTAATATCCTTTAAAGGTGACACAAGGGAAGAGTTATCATTTGCAGCTGTTCGTTTTAATTGAAGCCCCAGGTGAGTAGATATTAACCACCTACACAAAACTTGCTTTCTCAGTTCCAGGTTACGTGATGACCCAGTTATTGAGATAGATGTAGACCTTAAAGTCAGAGATAAGCTGCTACTACTCAAACAATTGACAAAAGTCTCTGGATGAAGAGGGAGATGGAACAGTAGTATTATATATTGGAAAAATCAGCTGGTGAACTGGAAATGCAAAAACTTCCACTGACTTTCCCTCATCATCGTGTGAAAATAGGCATTATTGAAATGGATTTCTGTGAACTAGTGCCCAGGACATAGTGCCTAACTGCCAAAACACTAATCCAACAGTAACAACTTACATTTATTTAGAACCTTTAAAAGGTAGAAAACATCCAAAAAGGTGCTTCACAGAGGCATAGCCAGACAATAAGGAATGCCGAGACAAAAAGACATACGAGGATGGGAGATCAAAAGCTTGGTCAAAGAAGAGGGTTTTAAGGAGTGTGAAGGAAAGAAGGGTCGAAGGTGAGTTTTTTTTGAGAAAGTGGTGCAGATGGGACCTGTACAAAAGGGACGGTCTGCACTTGGGCAAGACTGGAACTGATGTCCTAGGGGTAACATTTGCAAATGCAGTTCGGGAGTGTTTAAACTAATATGGCAGGGGGATGGGAACCTATGCAGTGAGACAGGGCGAAGTACTATGGAGTCAGAAACAGATGGTAGAAAGGTAAAAAGCAATAGTGGAAGGCCGAGTAAACAAAGGCAAGAAACAAAAAGGGCCACACTACATCAAAATTCTAAAAGGACAAAGGGTGTTAAAAAAACAAGCCTGAAGGCTTTGTGTCTTAATGCAAGGAGTATCCGTAATAAGGTGGATGAATTAACTGTGCAAATAGATGTTAACAGATATGATGTGATTGGGATTACAGAGACGTGGCTCCAGGATGATCAGGGCTGGGAACTCAACATCCAAGGGTATTCAACATTCAGGAAGGATAGAATAAAAGGAAAAGGAGGTGGGGTAGCATTGCTGGTTAAAGAGGAGATTAATGCAATAGTTAGGAAGGACATTAGCTTGGATGATGTGTAATCTATATGGGTAGAGCTGCAGAACACCAAAGGGCAAAAAACATTAGTGGGAGTTGTGTACAGACCTCCAAACAGTAGTAGTGATGTTGGGGAGGGCATCAAACAGGAAATTAGGGGTGCATGCAATAAAGGTGCAGCAGTTATCATGGGTGACTTTAATATGCATATAGATTGGGCAAACCAAACTGGAAGCAATACAGTGGAGGAGGATTTCCTGGAGTGCATAAGGGATGGTTTTCTAGACCAATGTGACAAGGAACCAACTAGGGGGGAGGCCATCTTAGACTGGGTGTTGTGTAACGAGAGGGGATTAATTAGCAATCTCGTTGTGCAAGGCCCCTTGAGGAAGAGTGACCATAATATGGTGGAATTCTACATGAGGATGGAGAATGAAACAGTTAATTCAGAGACCATGGTCCAGAACTTAAAGACGGGTAACTTTGAAGCTATGAGGCGTGAATTGGCTAGGATAGATTGGCGAATGATACTTAAGGGGTTGACAGTGGATGGGCAATGGCAGACATTTAGAGACCGCATGGATGAACTACAACAATTGTACAACCCTGTCTGGCATAAAAATAAAAAAGGGAAGATGGCTCAACCGTGGCTATCAAGGGAAATCAGGGATAGTATTAAAGCCAAGGAAGTGGCAAACAAATTGGCCAGAAATAGCAGCGAACCCAGGGACTGGGAGAAATTTAGAACTCAGCAGAGGAGGACAAAGGGTTTGATTAGGGCAGGGAAAATAGAGTAAGAGAGGAAGCTTGCAGGGAACATTAAAACGGACTGCAAAAGCTTCTATAGATATGTAAAGAGAAAAAGGTTAGTAAAGACAAACATAGGTCCCCTGCAGTCAGAATCAGGGGAAGTCATAATGGGGAACAAAGAAATAGCAGACCAATTGAAAAAGTACTTTGGTTCGGTATTCACTGAGGAGGACATAAACAACCTTCCAGATATAAAAAAGGGGTCAGAGGGTCTAGTAAGGAGGAACGGAGGGCAATCCTTTTCAGTCAGGAAATTGTGTTGGGGAAATTGATGGGATTGAAAGCCGATAAATCCCCAGGGCCTGATGGTCTGCATCCCAGAGTACTTAAGGAGGTGGCCTTGGAAATAGCGGATGCATTGACAGTCATTTTCCAACATTCCATTGACTCTGGATCAGTTCCTATGGAGTGGAGGGTAGCCAATTAACCCCACTTTTTAAAAAAGGAGGGAGAGAAAACAGGGAATTATAGACCGGTCAGCCTGACATCGGTAGTGGGTAAGATGATGGAAACAAGTATTAAGGATGTCATAGCAGCGCATTTGGAAAGAGGTGACATGATAGGTCCAAGTCAGCATGGATTTGTGAAAGGGAAATCATGCTTGACAAATCTTCTGGAATTTTGTGAGGATATTTCCAGTAAAGTGGACAAGGGAGAACCAGTTGATGTGGTGTATTTGGACTTTCAGAAGGCTTTCGACAAGGTCCCACACAAGAGATTAATGTGCAAAGTTAAAGCACATGGGATTGGGGGTAGTGTGCTGACGTGGATTGAGAACTGGTTGTCAGAGGCAGGAAGCAAAGAGTAGGAGTAAATGGGTACTTTTCAGAATGGCAGGCAGTGACTAGTGGGGTACCGCAAGGTTCTGTGCTGGAGCCCCAGCTGTTTACATTGTACATTAATGATTTAGACGAGGGGATTAAAGGTGGCATCTCCAAATTTGCGGATGACACTAAGTTGGGTGGCAGTGTGAGCTGCGAGGAGGATGCTATGAGGCTGCAGAGTGCCTTGGATACGTTAGGAGAGTGGGCAAATGCATGGCAGATGCAGTATAATGTGGATAAATGCAAGGTTATCCACTTTGGTATTAAAAACATAGAGACAGACCATTATCTGAATGGTGACAGATTAGGAAAAGGGGAGGTGCAACGAGACCTGGGTGTCATGGTACATCGGTCATTGAAGGTTGGCATGCAGGTACAGCAGGCGGTTAAGAAAGCAAATGGCATGTTGGCCTTCATAGCGAGGGGATTTGAGTGCAGGGGCAGGGAGGTGTTACTACAGTTGTACAGGGCCTTGGTGAGGCCACACCTGGTGTATTGTGTACAGTTTTGGTCTCCTAACTTGAGGGACATTCTTGCTATTGAGGGAATGCAGCGAAGGTTCACCAGACTGATTCCCAGGATGGCGGGACTGACCTATCAAGAAAGACTGGATCAACTGGGCTTGTATTCACTGGAGTTCAGAAGAATGAGAGGGGATCTCATAGAAACATTTAAAATTCTGACAGGTTAGATGCAGGAAGAATATTCCCAATGTTGGGGAAGTCCAGAACCAGGGGTCACAGTCTAAGGATAAGGGGTAAGCCATTTAGGACCGAGACGAGGAGAGTGGTGAACCTGTGGAATTCTCTACCACAGAAAGTTGTTGAGGCCAATTCACTAAATATATTCAAAAAGGAGTTAGATGGAGTCCTTACTACTAGGGGGATCAAGGGGTATGGCGAGAAAGCAGGAATGGGGTACTGAAGTTGCATTTTCAGCCATGAACTCATTGCAGGCTCGAAGGGCCGAATGGCCTACTCCTGCACCTATTTTCTATGTTTCTATGTTCTTAGTGAGGTGAGTCAGTACCTAAGGGCAGGAAGACATTTACAACATCTGCTAGCATGGAGGAAGGAAGGGAAGTGGGGTGGTCTGCAGATTAGTAGCAGAATGTAGGTCTCATGAACGATGAGCTCAAAGAGGGCATGAGAGGAAACTAAAAGGTAGATATGGGCTCAGGCCTAGAGCATGGTGGAACCTTGGGGGAGGTTTGGCTTTCTCTGCAAGAGGAATTTGGGGGGCGGGGCGGGGGGGCAGAAGAAAGAGGCAACAGAGGCAGTTGAACAGAGTCTCAATATTAGTAATAAAAAAGTCCATGAGCTCCTCATTGTTGTAAGTGAGGATGGACAGGCATGGCACAGGGAATGTACTTGAGAGACAGAGGATCAACTAGGCTGAAAGAGAGTAAAGGTTTTGTTGAGGACAAGATCAAACGTGGGCATGAGGGAGCGGTTAAGCAGATCAATGGCTGCAAAGGTATTGTGGCAAATGGGGAGTCGAAGGCTAGGCAGTTGGGACTTACAAAAATGCTTTTGTAAGTGATTTGCAGGGGGGGCCGGGGGGGCAGGGGGAAAATCAGTTTTTTCCAGGGACGGACACAGAGGAAGTGGAGTTGAAAGAAGGTAGGGAGATGTGGGTGCTGATGGTTACAAGGAAGTGTGCAGAGATGACCACGGGAGTAGAGAAGCCATAGGAGGTCGAGAGGGAGGCCATGATTATGAGGAGGAGAGTTTATATGGAGGAAGAGGTTAAGGGAGGACAGGAGATCAGTGAATTAAGGAGAGATAGGGAAAGGAGAGCCAAGATAAAGATTGAAATAACTGAAGATGGCTCAGTGCGGAGGCCGAGAGAGGAAAGAAGGGAGAATAACGCAGTGAGAAACTTGGGGTGGGACTGGGGGGGGGGTTTTTTAGACAATTTAAGGATTTTAAAGGAAAGATGAGAAGGATCGAACAACATGAGATGTTCAAAAGGAGGAGCAATTACTAGAGGAGAAAGGAGAAAGAGACCAAGGTGTAATTTGGTGATAAGGTCCACTTAGGCAATTTAGGCAGGGCAGATGGTAAAAAGTATGGCCTGGCAGGAGACTTCAGTAAGAGGGAACGGTGCGAGACAACTTTCAGTCAAAGCCAGGATATCAATGCAATCATCAACAAGATGATCATGGTTGGCAAGTGTTTTGTTCAGGAGTGAACAGACATACCGGAAGCAGCGCCGGGTACATCAATGGACTCAATAGAATGCT
Organism: Pristiophorus japonicus; assembly: GCF_044704955.1. Lineage (NCBI taxonomy): Eukaryota > Metazoa > Chordata > Chondrichthyes > Pristiophoridae > Pristiophorus > Pristiophorus japonicus. The sequence goes on from NC_091982.1 coordinate 216,167,685, forward strand.
AAGAGACATACAGTGGATAGTTGTGGGATTATCTAAATGGCCGTCGGGGTAACAGCTCCCTCGGGATCTCCCCGGCAACTTTCCACCCTCAACCTCCCCCCTCTCATTGTCTAAACTTCCCCAAGCCCCAGCCCTAATGGACCCTAATAGGGGGTCTTAAACACTTAAATCCCCACTCTAACCCCAACCCCGCGAATCCCAGAAGTTTGGGCCTACCTCAGGCCTCCCGCCACACCACACATCGGCGACTCGCCGTGACCTGGGCCTCCAGGCTGGACCTCCGACAGCAACTGGACGACTTGGCACGACCTGGGCCTCCCGTGGCAATTGGGTGGCTGGACTTGGCTATCGGCACCCCCCCCGCCCCGGATCTGGACCTTGCCTTCCCCACTGATGGCCGAGCCTCCTCTCCTCTTCCAACACGTGGTGAGTACAATGGCTGTCACCGCCCCCCCCGCTGACCTCCCACTCTGAACCCCAGTGGACCACTGACCGCCCACCCGCCGCCACCCCCCCCCCCCCCCACAATGCCTATCCCCAACAAAGCCTTGGACCACCTACCATCAAGGGAGCTACCCAGCGCTGAGCCTGCGGCCAACATCTCACCATAGGCAACTAGGCCCATACAGCAGTGCCTGGTTTCCAGTCGTCCTGGACCCCCTTGCCACTGGACCAAGACCTTACTCAGCTTAGCCTGTGTGGTAGCCGGTGTGCAATGACCACCCCACATTAAAAGAAATCACACACACGCATCTTCCACTTCTCTAACATGAAGTTCAGGACCTGGAACGTTAGGTCCCTCATGGACAACCCCAACAGCAACAGACCAGAACGCTGCACCGCCATAGTTGCCTGGGAACTTAGACGCATTGATATCGACTTCGCCGCCATAAGTGAGACCCGGCGGGCAGGGGAAGGCCAGCTCAAGAAACAAGATGGAGGTTACACCTTCTTCTGGAGAGGGAAACTAGAGGCAGAACACCACCTCCACGGAGTTGGCTTCGCCATCAAAAATGAGCTGGTCGACCGCCTCAAAGACTCTCCCTGCGGGACTAACGAACGCCTCATGATGCTCCGACTCACCCTATCCCAGAACCAGTGCGCCAGTCATCAGTGCTTATGTTCCAACACTCAATGCAACAGACGAGGCCAAAGAGAGTTTTTACTCCAACCTCGAAAAATCCCTGACCTGCGTCCCCGCGGGCGACAAACTGATTCTCATCGCGACTTCAACGCCAGGGTCGGCAAGGACACAGACCTCTGGGGAGGCGTGATTGGCAGAGAGGGTGTAGGGAAAGCCAACTCCAGCAGTACCCTACTCCTGACAAAATGTCTCATCACCAACACCCCATTCCACCAGAAGGACAAATACAAGGCATCGTGGCAACACCCTCGCTCCAAACACTGGCATCTGCTCAACTATTTAATTCTAAAAGGACAAAGTGTGTTAAAAAGACAAGCCTGAATGCTCTGTGCCTCAATGAGAGGAGTATTCGTAATAAGGTGGATGAATTAACTGCACAGGCAGCAATTAATGAATATGATATCATTGACATCACGGAGACATGGCTCCAGGGTGACCAAGGCTGGGAACTCAACATCCAAGGGTATTCAGCATTTAGGAAGGATAGACAGAAACGAAAAGGAGGTGGGGTAGCATTGCTGGTTAGAGAGAAAATTAACACAATAGTAAGGAAGGACATTAGCTTGGATGATGTGGAATCTGTATGGGTGAAGCTGTGGAATACCAAAGTGCAGAAAACACTAGTGGGAGTTGTGCACAGACCACCAAACAGTAGTAGTGAGGTTGGGGACAGCATCAAACAAGAAATTAAGGATGCGTGCAATAAAGGTACGGCAGTTATCATGGGCGACTCTAATCTACATATAGATTGGGCTATCCAAACTGGTAGCAATACGATGGAGGATTTCCTGGAGTGTATTAGGGATGCTTTTCTGGACAAATATGTTGAGGAACCAACTAGAGGGCTGGCCATCCTAGACTGGGTGATGTGCAATGAGAAAGGACTAATTAGCAATCTTGTTGTGCAAGGCCCCTTGGGGGAAGAGTGACCATAATATGGTAGAATTCCTTATTAAGATGGAGAGTGGCACAGTTAATTCAGAGACTAGGGTCCTGAACTTAAGGAAAGGCAACACGATGGTATGAGACTTGAATTAGCTAGAATAGACTGGCAAATGATACTTAAAGAGTTGACGGTGGATAGGCAATGGCAAACATTTAAAGATCACATGGATGAACTTCAACAATTGTACATCCCTGTCTGGAGTAAAAATAAAATGGGGAAGGTGGCTCAACCGTAGCTAACAAGGGAAATTAATGATAGTGTTAAATCCAAGGAAGAGGCATATAAATTGGCCAGAAAAAGCAGCAAACCTGAGGACTGGGAGAAATTTAGAATTCTGCAGAGGAGAACAAAGGGTTTAATTAGGAGAGGGAAAATAGAGTATGAGAGGAAACTTGCCGGGTATATAAAAACTGACTGCAAAAGCTTCTTTAGATATGTGAAGAGAAAAAGATCAGTGAAAACAAACGTAGGTCCCTTGCAGTCAGATTCAGGTGAATTTATAATGGGGAACAAAGAAATGGCAGACCAGTTGAACAAATACTTTGGATCTGTCTTCACGAAGGAAGACACAAATAACCTTCCGGAAGTACTAGGGGACCGAGGGTCTAGTGAGAAGGAGGAACTGAAGGATATCCTTATTAGGCGGGAAATTGTGTTAGGGAAATTGATGGGATTGAAGGCCGATAAATCCCCGGGGCCTGATATTCTGCATCCCAGAGTACTTAAGGAAGTGGCCCTAGAAATAGTGGATGCATTGGTAATCATTTTCCAACAGTCTATCGACTCTGGATCAGTTCCTATGGACTGACGTGGATAGAGAACTGGTTGGCAGACAGGAAGCAGAGAGTCGGGATAAACGGGTCCTTTTCGGAATGGGAGGCAGTGACTAGTGGAATGCCGCAGGGCTCAGTGCTGGGGCCCCAGCTCTTTACATTAGACATTAATGATTTGGATGAAGAAATGGAGTGTAATATCTCCAAGTTTGCAGATGACACTAAACTGGGTGGTGGTGTGAGCTGTGAGGAGGATGCTGAGAGGCTGCAGGGTGATTTGGACAGGTTAGGTGAGTGGGCATATGCATGGCAGATGCAGTATAATGTGGATAAATGTGAGGTTATCCACTTTGGGAGCAAAAACACGAAGGCAGAATATTATCTGAATATCGGCAGATTAGGAAAAGGGGAGGTGCAACGAGATCTGGGTGTCATGTCATTGAAAGTTGGCATGCAGGTACAGCAGGCGGTGAAGGCGGCAAATGGTATGTTGGTCTTCATAGCTAGGGGTATTAAGTATAGAGGCAGGGAGGTCTTACTGCAGTTGTACAGGGCCTTGGTGAGGCCTCACCTGAAATATTGGGCCCAAGTTTCGAGCTGCGCAGTCCCGACCTGGACGCCCGTTTTTCACGCCACAAAGTGCGCCTAAAAAAATCCTCCGTATTCTCCACCTCCCTGCAGGTCCTCTGGCCCTCGGCGCAGCGCAGCAGGAGCTGTAGGGGGCGGAGCCAGGTCCCTGCGCTGAAAACAGTGCCGGGACCTCTGCACATGCGCGCTACAGTGGGCACGCAAGTGCAGTAGCTCCAGGCGCCCGAAACTGTGTGGGAGGGGCCCGAAGCATGCAGCCCCTAGCCCTGGCCGAATGGCCTCACTGGGGCTGCGTGAATAAGGCTCCTCCCACGGCCAGCTCCCGCTTCCCGCCCCCCACCCGCCTCCGGACTGGATCCGACCTGACCTCCCTCCCCCCGACCTGACCTCCCTCTCCCTCCCCCCGACCCGAACCGAACCGACCTCCCTCCCACCACCCCCCTGACCCGACCCGACCCAACGCCACCTACCTGTAAATCTGGTACTGGGGACGGGCCCGGCCCGTTCACCCCCACCCCCCCCCCCCAATCTCGTTCCGCCTCCTTCCTCCCCCCCCACCCCAATCTCCTTCTCCCCCCCCACCCCCAATCTCCTTCTTCCCTCCCCCCCAATCTCCTTCTTCCCCCCCCTCGCAATCTCCTTCTCTCCCCCCCCCAAATCTCCTTTATCCCCCTTCTCCCCCCCCTCCTCCCCCATCCCTCCCCCTTCTCCCCCAGACTGATTTCCAGGATGGCTGGTTTGACATATGAGGAGAGACTGGATCGACTGGACCTTTATTCACTGGAGTTTAGAAGGCTGAGAGGGGATCTCATAGAAACATAAAATTCTGACAGGACTGGGCAGGTTAGATGCAGGAAGAATGTTCCCGATGTTGGAGAAGTCCAGAACCAGGGGACACAGTCTAAAGATAACGGGTAAGCCATTTAGGCCCGAAAAGGAGAAACCTCTTCACTCAGAGTTGTTAACCTGTGGAATTCCCTACCGCAGAGAGTTGTTGATGCCAGTTTGTTGGATATAGTCAAGAGGGAGTTAGATATGGCCCTTATGGCTAAAGGGATCAAGGGGTATGGAGAGAAAGCAGGAAAGGGGTACTGAGGTAAAAGATCAGCCATGATCTTATTGAATGGTGGTGCAGGCTCGAAGGGCCGAATGGCCTACTCCTGCACCTATTTTCTATGTTTCTATGTCATCATCCGAGCCAGGGATCGCAAGGGTGTGCACATCACCCGTGCCATGACAGCAGCTGACTGCTGGACGGACCACCGCCTAATCCGATCCATCACTGACATCAGCATAGCCCCAAAGCGAAGGGGGCAGCAGAAGCAGTGTCGCGAAAAAGTCAATGCCGGGGCACTTAAGGACCCAGCTAAGAGAGCCCTTTACAGTAGGCACCTCACAGCTAACCTGGCGTGTCTTGATGACCCTGAGACGCAGAATGCCCACAGCGCTTGGTCTGCCCTCCAGCCCTCCATAACCAGTGCCTGCAAAAAGACACTCTGTCACTCAACCAGGAAACGCCAGGACTGGTTTGATGAGAATGAATCAGGAGATTCAAGAGCTAATAGATTGCAGGGCATTTCTGAGCCTTAAACAACCACCCAACTCGGGAGCAGCAAAGCAGCATTACAGACGGCTAAAGGCTGAAGTCCAACAAAAAACCCGGGACCTAAAGAACAGCTGGTGGATGGAGAAAGCACAGGAGATACAGCAGTTGGCCGACAGCCATGCTGTGCAAGGATTCTTCATCGCAGTCAAGGCCACCTACGGTCCAAACACCCAAGGCCCCATCCCGCTGCTGGCCAAGAACGGGGCAACACTCATCAAGGACACCGAGGCAGTCAGGGCCCGCTGGAAGGAGCACTTCGAAGATCTCCTCAAAATCGAGACTCTGCCTTGGACTAGTGTTCTCGACTCCATTCCGCAGCATGCTACCCACCACCATCTCAGTGAAACCCAAACACTGCACAAGGTAGAAAGCGCCATAAGACAGCTAAAAACAAGGCTACGGGAGAAGATGGAATCCCTGCTGAGGCACTGAAGTATGGTGGAGGCGCACTGCTGGCGCGAATACATGACCTCATCTCTCTCATCTGGAGGGAGGAGCATGCTGGGAGATCTTAGAAATGAAGTGATCGTGACCATCTTTAAAAAAAAAGGGAGACGTCCGACTGCGGCAACTACAGAGGAATCTCCCTGCTATCAGCCACTGGGAAACGCAGTATAGTCCTCCTCAACCATCTTCTACCCATGGCCGAGGAGCTCCTCCCAGAGTCGCAGTGTGGATTTCGGCCCCTGTGGGGCACAACGGACATGATTTTTGCAACGCAACAGCTGCAGGAAAAATGCAGGGAACAGCGCCAGCCCTTATACATGGCCTTCTTTGAACTTACAAAGGCCTTTGACATAGTCAACCGCGAGGGTCAATGGAGTGTCCTCCCCCGTTTCGGATGCCCCCAAAAGTACGTCACCATCCTCCGCCTGCTCCATGACGACATGCAGGCCTAGATCACTACCTTCAAAAGTGATGAATAGAGATGAGAAAGGAAAGGAAAGAAAAGTTTCTTGTACAGAGAACAATAGGACTATACATATCCTTGCCTCAGTAAGTTATGCAAAACAAAAACAAATTGCCTTGTCCTCTAAGAATCTGGGGTATTAATCCCCAGATTGGCTACAACATAAAATGTCAAGACATTTGACAAGAATCAGGGGTCCAAGTCCTATCCATCTTCCTCTCCCCATGGGCCAAGTAACATCTTCATTGTGGTATGGTATTGAAGGATCTGAGCAATGCAGGTTTCATATTCTTTCATATTAGAACTGTTACATCAGAGGGAAAGTTAAGACCAAAATAGTCGAGGGTGTTGCAGCTACTTGCCTTTAGCATAATCTAGTGACATCTTGCATCTCTTCAAATACAAAAACTGCCTCCGAAAAGCTTGGTTTCTTTGTACCAAATATTTATTTTCCAAGTCTACCCAAGACTTGAACATTGCGCTCATATCTGGGGAGGTTCTGCTAATGCTTCTTTCAGATGGGAAACAGTTGTCTGTTAGTAGATCCCTCCATCATCTCTAGCCTCGAACCCATTAACTTGGTCCCTCAATAATTAAAATAACGACTTGGAGCCTGCATTTAATAACTGTTTCAAAGGATACAAGTTCCTGAGCTCAAAAGCATTATTCACGTTAACTTCCAATGGATCTGTAGAGTCACATTTTATTCCTCCTCATGTACTGAAGCACATCCTAAAATGCGTGTGGTCCTTCCGGATCTAAAAGTTGTTCCTTGTGTACCATTGGTGAAGAGCACTGAAGCAAGTTTGTTTATAAACCAGAACTAGATGACTGTATAAATGGCTTAGCAATATTAGTCTTCGGTTTCCAGCTGTCTGCTGTTTCCACCTCCAAAAGAGGAATAAAACTAAACCAAAGGCTTCCATGAAAATTACAGCAGAACATGCATGAAGGAAGATTGAGCTAAAGTCAGATAAATTGTTTCTTTAGTTTCCAGCAGAAGTTGCAGAATTTTAAACTTGGTATAAATGAAATACACAAACATTAACTTTATTATATTTGAAAGGAACACTGCAAAAGCAGGAAGCATATGGTTTAATAGAAAGATTTTTCTTTCAAAAGAAGCAATAGGCATTAGTGCTTCCCCTGCTTGAATTACAAATCTTCTGAGGTATTCCTTGTGAAATATAAGTGAAAAATGACAGCAAAACTGCTGCCTTTATTTTGTGCAAAAAATGCTCAATATAAACCAGTTTACATTTTCAAAATGTTACTTTGTGAATATAATCTAGTAGTGCCTGCAAATGTTTTAAGAGAAGTTTCCAAAGGGGATTTATGTTGCAATAGTAATACAAAGGGATTATTTGAGGGGATTTAATTGGACTGAATTTCTCAATGAATAGTTCATAATATTTCCAACAGTATTATTTGTGCTTTAAAGCAAGTTAATTTTTTATTTTGTTATTTACGCAAACCAGTTATTTTACATAAAGCCGACTGTCAATAGTTGCTTATTAGTTGCACTTTTAAGGCAAGAAACTATGAAATAACTTCCAACCTGCACATATGCAAACACAAAATCAGAATTGATTAATTAACCTAGTTAAATATAGATGTGCAAATCATCAATTGCCTTGGAAAAGTTACCAGCTGGCATGACAATACCAAGACTGTAAAAAAAAAAAATCAATTACCTTTTTGAAGACTCTTCCACTTGGCTGAATCTCATCTTCCTCGCTAAGAATTTCACGTGTTCCCAAGCAGTTATTATGTCTATAGCCATCAGTGGCATACTGAAAAATTTTATCCAGGGTGTCGGCGCCAGCATACAGTCTTGCTAATAGACAATCCAAACTTTCCATACATCTGTATGGGCCAGCAGGATGGTTACTAATTGATTTTGCTCTCAGGTTGTACCTACGCCGTGAACCCCCGAAGAGCTGAAACGGCAGAATAAATAACAGATTGCACGCCAAGATCAGAAATTGCAAAAATAATGAAAGGATAGGATTAACACCCTTCTTCAATTTCATTTTGCTTGGATGCCTTGAAGCTTTCAATCAGAAGTCCAGAATGTCTGTAAGCCAGTGAGGCTATTGGACTAACACTACTCCAGTTTTGTACCTGAAGGTGGAAAATGAAAGAGGTTAGATCTACTACACCACCAAATTATTAACTGTATTAATCTAAAACCTGTGAAACCACATATTACATGTTCTCTAAATACAAGACCAGTTTACATACCAATAATAACTTGTATTAATTATAGCACCTTTAATATAGGAAAACATCCCAAGGTAATTCACAGATGTATAGTCAGACAAAAATTGACACCAAACCAATTGGGACACAAAGTTTGGTCAAAGAAATAGGTTTTAAGAAGGCTTAAAGGAGGAGAGAAAACTGGAGGAGGGTTAGAGAGGAAATTCCAGAACACAGGGTCTAGATGACTGAAGGTGCAACCACCAATGGTGGGGCAAAGAGATATTCGGATGAACAAGAGGCTCGAATGTGTGAAGATTTCGGAGATATAGAAGGTCAAGCTATGAAAGAAATTTGACTATGAGAGCAAGAATTTTAAATTGGTGGTGCTTGTGGACCAGGTCCCAATATCGGTCTACCACCACAGAGATAATGGTGAGCAGGATTTTGAATAGGTTAGGATACAGGCAAGAGTTTTGGATGAGCTCAAGTTTAATGAGGGAGGAGGACGAGAGAACATTGCAATAGTTGAATCTGGAGGAGATAAAAGCATGGATGATGGTTTCAGCAGTAGATGGGTTGAGGCACAACTGAGCAACTAGATTTTATAGTTTCCCAAATGCGCACAGCTCTAATTTTATTATGCTCTCTCGTTCTGCATTTCCCCCACCAGAGGCAATAGTTTCTCTCTGTATATACCATAGCGAATTTCGTTATCATTTTAAACACCCTAATTAGATCACGCCTCAACCTTCTTAACTCAAGGGAATACAAGCTGAGTTTAGGCAACCTGCCCATTAATTTAACCCTTCCGCTCTATACATGTGCACTTTTAGCCAAATTAATGGAGGATGGCAAATTTCAAATTTGCTGCATTAATTTGAAATAAAAGGATCCTGGCATCTAATTTTAGGAACATAGGAACAGGAGTAGACCATTCAGTCCCTTAAGCCTGTTCCACCATTCAGTTATATCATGGTGGACGTCAACTCTATTTATGTGCTTTTGCTCCATATTCCTTGATATACTTACCTAACAAATATCTATCAATCTCAGTCTTGAAAATTTAAATTGGCCCAGCATCTTTTAGGGAAGAGAGCTCCAGATTTCCACAACCCTGTGCATGAATGGGAATACACCTGAATGGCACAGCTCTAATTTTATTATGCCCTCTTATTCTACATTTCCCCCACCAGAGGCAATAGTTTCTCTGTATATACCATAGCGAATTTGGTTATCATTTTAATCAATCATCATCATCATAGGCAGTCCCTCGGAATCAAGGAAGACTTACTTCCACTCTAAAAATGGGTCCTTAGGTGGCTGAACAGTCCAAGAACCACAGTCCCCGTCAGAGGTGGGACAGATAGTCATTGAAGTAAAGGGTGGGTGGGACAGGTTTGCCACACGCTCTTTCCGCTGCCTGCGCTCGAGGTGCTCAGCGCCCTCCCGGATGCACTTCCTCCACTTAGGCCAGGGTCTCCCGGGTGTCAGTGGGGATGTTGCACTTTTTCAGGGAAGCTTTGAGGGTGTCCCTGTAACATTTCCTCTGCCCACCTTTGACTCGTTTGCCGTGAAGGAGTTCCGAGTAGAACACTTGCTTTGGGAGTCTCATGACTGGCATGCAAACTATGTGGCCTGCCCATCAAGTTTGGTCAGTGCTTCAATGGTGGGGATGTTGGCCTGGTCAAGGACGCTAATGGAGGCGGTGTTGAATCTTGTCGTCAACGTCTGCTCTTGTTGATAAGAGGCTCCCAAGGTATGGGAAAGGGTCCACGTTGTCCAGCACCATGCCGTGGATCTTGATGACTGGGGAGCAGTGCTGTGCGGCGAGGACAGGCTGGTGGAGGACCTTCGTCTTACAGATGTTTAGCGCAAGGCCCAAACTTTTGTACACCTCAGTAAATACGTTGACTATGTCCTGGAGTTCAGCCTCTATGTGTCCAGACGCAGGAGTCATCCTCGTACTGTAGCTCGACTCTCTAATTAGATCACGCCTCAACCTTCTTAGTCAAGGGAATACAAGCTGAGCTTAGGCAACCCGCCCATTAATTTAACCCTTCCGCTCTGTACTTCCTCCAAGGCCAATTTATCTTTCCCAAAGATCGGTGCCCAAACTGAATGGGGTCTGACCAAGGCTCTGTACAACTGAAACATCACTTTCTCACTTTTTGAATTCCAATCCTGTTGAGATAAAGGCCTACATTCCATTAGCCTTTCCGATTAATGTTTGTACATGTGCACGAACATTTAGTGATTTAAGTAGATGGACACTGAAAACCCTTAGCTCCTTCATAGCCCCCAGTGTCTCACCATTAAAATATTCAGATTTGTCTTTCTCAGATCCAAAGTGGTGACCTCTCACTTCCCCACATTGAACACCATTTGCCATAGCTTTGTCTGTATACTTAGTCTGTCTACATCCTTTTGTAACCTCCCACTCCCATCCACACAACTTACTGTGCCTTTTAACTTAATGTCATCTGCAAACTTGGATATACAGGTACTCTATTACTTCATCCAAGTCATTAACAAACATGATGAAAATCTGAGGCCTTTGTACAGATCCCTGGGAACATGGCTTGTTATATCCCGCCAATCAGAGAACGTTCCTTTAACTCCTCCTCTCTGTTTCATATTTCCCAACCAATTACTGACACCACGTCACAAGGTTACCTCCAATTCTGTGCGCTTTTATTTTTATTAATAATCTCTTGCATGGAACCTTATCATACGCCTTCTGAAAGTTCATAGAGAATATCTATAGACACCCCCTTATCCACCATGCTAGTGACCACCTCAAAAAATTCAACTAGATTAGTCAGACATGATCTTCTCTTCACAAATCCCTGCTAACTCTGATCAGCTAATACTTATCTAGGTGCTCTGTAAATCCATCTCTTTGATAGATTCCAGAAACTTCCCCAATGTTAAACTGGCAGGTCAGTAGTTACCTTTTGTTTCTCCCTCCCTTCTCAAATAATGAAGTGACATTGCAATTTCCCAATCCAAAGATACAATTCTTGACGCGTTGGAAAATTAGAACTAACTTATCTGCAGTTTCCTCACTCATTTCTTTTAATACCCTGGAGGTGGAATCCATCAGGTTCTAGAGATTTATCAATCTTATGTTCCATTATTTGCTCCATTACCTTTTTTTTTAAATCTTATATTCAGTGCACTAAGTTCCTTCCCTTGATTTATTTTCACATTGCCTTGTACTGCTGGTATTTTGTCGCTCCACCATTAGCAGCCATGCCTTCAGCTGCCTAGGCCCCAAGCTCGAATTCTCTCCCTAAACCCCTCTGCCTTGCTACCTCTCTTTTCTTTTAAGACGCTCTTTAAAACCTACCTCTTTTGATCACCTGTCCAAATGTCTCCTTCATTGACTCAGTTTCAAATTTTGTTTGATAACTCCTGTGAAGCGCCTTGGGACGTTTGGCTACATCAAAGGCGCTATATAAATGCAAGCTTTTATTTCCGTGGCCCAGGAGTGGCGGTGTCGGAGTCGAGGAGCGGCGAGGTTGGAGTCGAGGAGCCCAGCAGCGAGGAAGAGGCCCAGGAGCGGCACAGCATTTAACAGCAGGGTCAGAGCCCAGGGATGCTGCAGCACGGGCCAGCCCACACTGCAATCTATGGACAGTAGGAGTACATGTGCGTACTAGGTCCGTGCAGCAAAGCTTGGTCTCCAGTCGTCTTGGTTAACCCTTGCCACTGGACCAAGACCTTGCTCTGTCAAGCCCGTGTGGTGGCTGGTGTGCAACGGCCACTCCACGTTAAAAGAATTCACGCATAGGCATCTTCCACCCTTCAGAATGTAGTTCGGGACCTGGAATGTCAGGTCTCTCATTGAAACACCTGTGAACTCATCCCTTTTTGATGTGGAAGCGGATCATCCTCGACACAAGGGACTGCCTAATACTATAATATTTGTTGAAAACAGATACAGAGAACTGTGTGCCAATTCCTTATTATCCATTATAGTACCACTTCATATATTTACAAACACTTTGGTTGTTTGTTTAATATTCCTTGCAAGTTTATTTTCATATTCCTTTTTGTGCCTCTTATTACTTTCTTTGTATCCTTTTGTTGCTTTTTATACCCAGTCCCCTGGATTTCCACTTATCCTTGCATTTTCTTTTAGATACTTTCTCTTACCTCATTTGTTGACCATGGTTGGTTACTTATACACATGGAGCCTTTGCCTTTAAAATATATCAAATACTCTTTTGAATAGTTTGCACGGTTTGTCCGTAGGTTTACCCATCGACAATTCAGCCCAGTTTACTGCGACTAATTAATTTCACCTCCCTTCAAAGTTTGTCTTACTAAAATTTAAAACCTTGGTTTGTGCCTCTCCCTTCGCCCTCTCAAACTCAATCATATAGTCACATTTTGTAGGACGTTTCCTTAATTCTTGTAATTCTGGTTTGTGACTCATCACTGAATCCAGTATAGCCTATTTCCTTGTCAATTTTAAGCGTATTGTTCAAGAAAACTGTTTTGAATACATTCTAGAAATTGTGCATCGCCCAGTCTATTGGAAAATTAAAATCTCCAATTGTAACCACCTTTTTTTGTGCTACTTGCTTCCATGATCTTCATATTTATAGGTGATCATGTTTGCAGAATTCTTGAACCTATGACGTTTTATTGTTGCATCTACAGATCAGCTATATGCATGATCTTTATCATTCTTCAAATGGAGTATTATTCATATAATGCAAAGTATAAAGTTTATCAATATGGGACAAGAAGTTCCTTTGTGACACGGACATCATCACAAAAGAGCCCATCTTTCTCCTCTCCCCCATCACCACCCCCCCCCCCAACCCACACAATGTGACAAAGTACGCTCACCCAAGAGGATACCTAGTTCTCCCTTCCCAGAGAAGGCAGAATAGTGAATAACTTTAAAGAATATTGTATTAAAATTATTCCATGAGAAAGGGGCAGAGATAGTGACAGTGATTTTGGTACATATTTAATGCATCCTGTGTTAATCTTACTCAGCGACATCTCCACATATTGTCATAAGTCTGACAGGGTAGTACCCAAGAGGAGAGTAGCTTTCTTGGCCGACATGAAACACTCATGGTCAGAAAAGATTTGGCAAACTGTACATCTGTGTTGAATGAGGAAACCAAATATGGATTGGTGAAAGTATATAGATTGTGCCAAATGCTGCAAGTATCTCCTTGACTTCTTTGGGGACATTACAAATGGATAGTAGAATTTCCTATCATTAAAATTAATTTTCAGAAAGGTCATAAGAGAGAGACACGACTGACTAAACTGAAAAAAGGAATCAAGGGTCAATCATGGGTAAAAATAGGTAACCGAGTACTTGAGAGAGGTGTAGTGTCAGACTTTGCAAAAATGTTGTATGGAGTACTGCAGAAGTCAATACTTCTTTCTTATCTACACGATGTTGAAATCAGTTGTGACATTTGTAGACAACACTAAAGTAGGGAGCTGTAGTGATAGAAGATGCAGTTAACATTTTGTGGGAGGATTTAGATCAGGTATGTAATTAGGCAGGGAAATGGCAAATGAAATCAAATACCAACAATATGGAATACTGCATAGCAGTAAAAAAATAAGCAACACAGGTTTCCAATGATGGGAATAGAATTAGCAGGGAGAAATTCTGAAATTAATGTCCAGCCTTGATACTTATTCTAACAGAACAATGTGGAAAAACAATTTAAAAAAAAACAAATCTGTAGCCAGAACAGGAGTTTATGTCTAGAAGTCTCGTTGAGGTTTTATGCACTGATCAAACCACACTTCAAGTACGGTGTACAATTTTGGTCACCACACTTGAGGGAAACATGTGCATCGGAGAAAGTGCAACGTAAAACAATAAGAATGATCACAAGTGCAAGAGGGATGAGCAATGGGGAAATATGAGAATGTTAAGGGGGACCTCGTCAATGTAAATAAAGTATTAAAAGGTATATAGGTAAGTTGAGCCTGAATATTACTTCAAAGCAGGTCAGACTACAGGTCGAACCTCCCTTAACCGAAACCCTCGAGACCTGGCCTGTTCTGGATAAGGGATTTTTCCAGGCAAGGGATGGTCGCGTTAAATTGGATACAGGTACTGAACAAGGGGATATCGGGGCTGGCTGGCTTGGGGCTGGGAGTACGGCAGAGAGATCATTGGCAGGGGTGGGGGGCGCGGTGGATCGTGGGATCAGGTCAGCGATTGTGGGAGTCGGCAGCGAGGAAGGACTTCAATTTGTTCATGTCGGAGTTCTGCGTAAGCGCCACCCGGTGGCCGGGAATGGTTCTGGACAAGGGGTGGTTCTGGACAAGGGGTGGTTCCAGATAAGGGAGGTTCAACTGCAGTAGAATAAGAGGACATAAATTTAAATTATTGAAAAATAAATCTGAAATGAACATATTTTAGAAAGTAGCTTTACCAAAAAGGTGATAAAGAGTAGCTGCTGTTAGAGATGGCACCAGCATAGGTGTGACAAATTGAATGGTCTCTTTCTGTGCTATAATTTCTATAATAGAAATTTGGACTAGCCTACTAGCTTTAAACCATTTGGAGGCTGGAGTAAATGGTTAGTGGCAATTACAGTAGCTTCTAAGTAAGTAGCAGTTTAATTTAAAGGGGAAAAGTTAAATAGTTGGGAATCTTTCAGGTTTAGGCTGAGAAAAACAAGGTAACTCTCCAGTAGGAGGCAACTAGCAGCTAGTTAAAACCAGTTCTGTAAACGACTGACCAGTAGTGAGTCATCTGACCTAGATACAGATTTAAAAGAGGCAGCTCGTGCAGCAGCATAGAGTGGCATTCGTGAGTTTGGTAAGTGGGTGATTTCGGGCAAGTGGGGGTGGTAGATGCGGTTTTGTCTTGTTTTTCCTACCAGTGCTGACACTAGAGTAGCTAATAAGGAGTGTGAGAGTAGGACACGGAGGCCTAGAGACCAGCCCAACCAGCTGCAGACAAAGATAGAGGGGTAACATCACAGCCAAGCTGGTAAGTTGTTGGCTGTTCGACTGGTAAGTACAACTCTCTTTTAGACTGACTTTTGGATTGGTTTAATTGGCAGCGAACTACTAAGTAGCTGTTTGGTGTTTAAGTAAATTAATTTAAGGGTTACGTCATGGCAGGAGAGCTCGGACCCGTGTCATGCTCCTCCTGTGCTATGTGGGAAATCAGGGACACTTCCAGTGTCCCTGACTACTATGTGTGCAGGAAGTGTGTCCAGCTGCAGCTCCTGACAGACTGCATGACGGCATTGAAGCTGTGGATGGACTCACTTTAGAGCATGCGCGATGCTGAAAATGTTGTGGATAGCACATTTAGTGAGTTGGTCACACCGCAGGTAAGGGTTAGGACAGATAGTGAATGGGTGACCAAGAGACAAGGCAAGAGCAGGAAGGTAATGCAGGAGTGCCCTGCAGTCATCTTCCTCCAAAACAGATGTACTGTTTTGGATACTGTTCGGGGAGATGACTTACCGGGGAAGGCACCAGCAGCCAGGTTCAAGGCACCATGGGTGGCTCTGCTGCACAGAAGGGCAGGAAAAAGAGTGGGAGAGCTATAGTGATAGGGGACTCTATTGTAAGGGGAATAGATCGGAGTTTCTGCGGCCGCAACCGAGACTCCAGGATGGTATGTTGCCTCCCTGGTGCAAGGGTCAAGGATGTCTCGGAGAGGCTGCAGAGCATTCTGGAGAGGGAGGGTGAACAGCCAGTTATCGTGGTACATATAGATACCAACGATATAGGTAAGAAGAGGGAAGAGGTCCTACAAGCTGCATGTAGGGAGCTAGGAGTTAAATTAAAAAGTAGGACCTCAAAAGGTAGTAATCTCTGGATTGCTACCAGTGCCACGTGCTAATCAGAGTAGAGTGAGCAGGATAGTTAGAATAAATACGTGGCTTGAGCACTGGTGCAAGAGGGAGGAATTCAAATTCCTGGGACATTGGAACCAGTTCTGGGGGAAGTGGGACCTGTACAAAAGGGACGGTCTGTACTTGGGCAAGACTGGAACTGATGTCCTAGGGGTAACATTTGCTAATGCAGTTCGGGAGTGTTTAAACTAATATGGCAGGGGGATGGGAACCCATGCAGCGAGACAGGGTGAAGTAATATGGAGTCAGAAACAGATGGTAGAAAGGTAAAAAGCAATGGTGGAAGGCCGAGTACAAAAAAAAGGGCCACACTACATCATAATTCTAAAAGGACAAAGGGTGTTAAAAAAACAAGCCTGAAGGCTTTGTGTCTTAATGAAAGGAGTATCCATAATAAGGTGGATGAATTAACTGTGCAAATATATGTTAACAGATATGATGTGATTGAGATTACAGAGACGTGGCTCCAGGATAATCAGGGCTGGGAAAGCCACATCCAGGGGTATTCAACATCCAGAAAGGATAGAATAAAAGGAAAAGGAGGTAGGGTAGCATTGCTGGTTAAAGAGGAGATTAATGCAATAGTTAGGAAGGACATTAGCTTGGATCATGTGGAATCTATATGGGTAGAGCTGCAGAACACCAAAGGGCAAAAAACATTAGTGGGAGTTGTGTACAGACCTCCAAACAGTAGTAGTGATGTTGGGGAGGGCATCAAACAGGAAATTAGGGGTGCATGCAATAAAATTGCAGCAGTTATCATGGGTGACTTTAATATGTATATAGATTGGGCTAACCAAACTGGAAGCAATACAGTGGAGGAGGATTTCCTGGAGTGCATAAGGGATGGTTTTCTAGACCAATATGTCGAGGAACCAACTAGGGGGGAGGCCATCTTAGACTGGATGTTGTGTAATGAGAGAGGATTAATTAGCAATCTCGTTGTGCGAGGCCCCTTGGGGAAGAGTGTCCATAACATGGTGGAATTCTACATTAGGATGGAGAATGAAACAGTTAATTCAGAGACCATAGTCCAGAACTTAAAGAAGGGTAACTTTGAAGGTATGAGGCGTGAATTGGCTAGGATAGATTGGCGAATGATATTTTAGGGGTTGACAGTGGATGGGCAATGGCAGACATTGAGACCGCATGGATGAACTACAACAATTGTACATCCCTGTCTGGCGTAAAAATAAAAAAGGGAAGGTGGCTCAACCTTGGCTATCCAGGGAAATCAGGGAAAGTATTAAAGCCAAGGAAGTGGCATACAAATTGGCCAGGGACTGGGAGAAATTTAGAACTCAGCAGAGGAGGACAAAGGGTTTGATTAGGGCAGGGAAAATAGAGTACGAGAGGAAGCTTGCAGGGAACATTAAGACGGACTGCAAAAGCTTCTATAGATATGTAAAGAGAAAAAGGTTAGTAGAAACAAACGTAGGTCCCCTGCAGTCAGAATCAGGCGAAGTCATAACTGGGAACAAAGAAATTGCAGACCAATTGAACAAGTACTTTGGTTCGGTATTCACTAAGGAGGACACAAACAACCTTCCGGATATAAAAGGGGTGAGAGGGTCTAGTAAGAAGGAGGAACTGAGGGCAATCCTTATTAGTCAGGAAATTGTGTTGGGGAAGTTGATGGGATTGAAGGCCGATAAATCCCCAGGGCCTGATGGACTGCATCCCAGAGTACTTAAGGAGGTGGCCTTGGAAATAGCGGATACATTGACAGTCATTTTCCAACATT
Organism: Pristiophorus japonicus; assembly: GCF_044704955.1. Lineage (NCBI taxonomy): Eukaryota > Metazoa > Chordata > Chondrichthyes > Pristiophoridae > Pristiophorus > Pristiophorus japonicus. The sequence continues at coordinate 216,185,472 of NC_091982.1, forward strand.
CCATAGAATCTGGATCAGTTCCTATGGAGTGGAGGGTAGCTAATGTAACCACACTTTTTTTAAAAGATGGGAGAGAGAAAACAGGGAATTATAGACCGGTCAGCCTGACCTCAGTAGTGGATAAAATGATGGAATCAATTATTAAGGATGTCATAGCAGCGCATTTGGAAAGAGGTGACATGATGGGTCCAAGTCAGCATGGATTTGTGAAACGGAAATCATGCTTGACAAATCTTCTGGAATTTTTTGAGGATGTTTCCAGTAGAGTGGACAAGGAAGAACCAGTTGATGTGGTGTATTTGGACTTTCAGAAGGCTTTCGACAAGGTCCCACACAAGAGATTAATGTGCAAAGTTAAAGCACATGGGATTGGGGTAGTGTGCTGACGTGGATTGAGAACTGGTTGTCAGACAGGAAGCAAAGAGTCGGAGTAAATGGGTACTTTTCAGAATGGCAGGCAGTGACTAGTGGGGTACCGCAAGGTTCTGCGCTGGAGCCCCAGCTGTTTACATTGTACATTAATGATTTAGACGAGGGAATTAAATGTAGTATCTCCAAATTTGCGGATGACACTAAGTTGGGTGGCAGTGTGAGCTGCGAGGAGGATGCTATGAGGCTGCAGAGTGACTTGGATAGGTTAGGTGAGTGGGCAAATGCATGGCAGATGAAGTATAATGTGGATAAATGTGAGGTTATCCACTTTGGTGGTAAAAACAGAGAAACAGACTATTATCGGAATGGTGAGAGATTAGGAAAAGGGGAGGTGCAACGAGACCTGGGTATCATGGTACATCAGTCATTGAAGGTTGGCATGCAGGTACAGCAGGCGGTTAAGAAAGCAAATGGCATGTTGGCCTTCATAGCGAGGGGATTTGAGTACAGGAGCAGGGAGGTGTTACTACAGTTGTACAGGGCCTTGGTGAGGCCATATCTGGAGTATTGTGTACAGTTTTGGTCTCCTAACTTGAGGGACATTCTTGCAATTGAGGGAGTGCAGCGAAGGTTCACCAGACTGATTCCCAGGATGGCGGGACTGACACATCAAGAAAGACTGAATCAACTGGGCTTGTATTCACTGGAGTTCATA